>NC_058090.1:76192766-76922067 GCF_014858855.1 Bufo gargarizans
GATCCCCCATAATAGTGTTATCCACAGGTCCCCTATAACAGTGTTATCCACAATTTGTTTTAATATGGCCTTTGAACATAATTTTTCAAGTAAAATCATGTTTTTTAGTTTTTTCCCAATTAATCGATTAAATTATCGACAACTAATCGATTATTCAAGTAATCGTTAGCTGCAGCCCTAATATTACTGTTTCCCAGGGAGCTTTGCACTTTGGATTGCTGTGTCGAGACTCTTAAATGAGGCTCCACAGTGTTTTCTGTAGCTGGTCTCCCTAAGATCAGCCATTGTTTTGTTTGAGTAATCAATAAGGAGGGGGAGGGGCTGGCAGAGGAAACAGGAGGAGCAAGGGTGCACAGAGCTGCTCTGGCCCGACCGAGGTGCACTTATCTGCTCATTTGCATGTTGATTAAAAGTATTATATTCAACTGACCTAGCCCCACAAGGCATTGTGCCTGGTTTATTAGCGAATTTCCTGGAGAAAGATCCCTTTAAATCAGTTTTCCAATCAAATCTTAGTCTTAAAGTACAAATTGTACTATGACAGTGCCTTCCTGATGACTCTGTGCTTCCCTACTTACAGCTCTGTAATATCGTCTCGCACTATGGGCCTGACAACTTTATAACACCTATATAATCTGTTAAGTGCTTGGTGTTGAGGGGCCCCCTGTATACACAGTAATGTCGGCTCATATCCTGATCCCGTAAACTTTATTTTTTATTTTTTATAACCGTTCAAGTTAAACATTCAGAATTCACATTCTTGCCAAGAGACATTGGATCTTACATTTTTAATAACTATCTCCTCGGTGATATATTTCCTACACTCTAATTTGCTGCTTTAAACGTCATAAGAAAAATCTTGATTTGGCTTAAGTATAGGACGAAACGTAGATGCCAAAGCAATGTCAGAACTGAGGATGTGGATCTGCACCCTGATAGATGTGCTATAGATTTGGCCAGCCGACCAAGACGTGGCAGATAATCATACAACATAAAAATGTGACTATACATGGCTAATGTATAGTACTCATACTTGGCGCTCTCCTTTTGAAAGTGGCTGGCACTGTTCTCTGCAGCCTCGTTTTGCTGTCCTCAAGATGGCTGCCACAGTCTCAGACTACCCTACTCACAGCATGCTTTAGTAGTCTGAGACACGTCCCCGCCTTCCGATTGACCAGCACCCTTCCTGTGTTGACCTCTGAAGGTCTCCGTACAGGGGATCCAACTATGCATCTATGTTGTGTCTGATTTAATTTAAGGGTGTGCACCAAAGTCTGAATATATTGTGGGGTCTGGTCTGGTATCTGAATTGATCTGGTTTGAGGTTGGAATACATGTCTAGTCTGAGGTCTGCTGACTGGGAGGCAGCAGCCTATTAGAGATGGCTCTGGACTCCTCATGGGAACGAGGATAGGTAAGTATTGAAAACTGGTCACTGTTTATTGGGGTACTCTCTATATGGCACAGATTTACATAAGGTACTGTTCATCATGTCACAGCGTTATATGGGGCAGTTAGGGGGGACTGTCTATATGGTACAGTTTTCTATGGATAAATAGATACACAGCTCAGCAGGCAGTATCATACAAGATGGGATTAGATACACAGCTCAGCAGGCAGTATCATACAATATAGGATTAGATACACAGCTCAGCAGGCAGTATCATACAAGATAGGATTAGATACACAGCTCAGCAGGCAGTATCATACAAGATAGGATTAGATACACAGCTCAGCAGGCAGTATCATACAAGATAGGATTAGTTACACAGCTCAGCAGGCAGTATCATACAAGATAGGATTAGATACACAGCTCAGCAGGCAGGATCATTCAAGATAGGATTCAATACACACTTCAGCAGGCAGTATCATACAATATAGGATTAGCTACACAGCTCAGCAGGCAGTATCATACAAGATAGGATTAGATACACAGCTCAGCAGGCAGTATCATACAAGATAGGATTAGCTACACAGCTCAGCAGGCAGTATCATACAATATAGGATTAGATACACAGCCTAGCAGGCAGTATCACACATAAGAATCTTTGATACAGGAACAGTATACTGTATTGCATATGATAGATTTGGATATAGAGACACAGCAGACAGTATCTGACATGATAAGCTTAGATACAGCTCAGACAGTATCATACAAGATGGGATTAGATACGCAGCTCAGCAGGCAGTACCGTATATAACATGCTATGTATCCGGCTCAGCAGGCCGTATCAGACCTGCTAGGATTAGATACAGATGTATTTGGATGTGCTTGCTCTTTATTGCACTCCTAGATGGTGAGGGAAGAGCCTGTGGACTGTCAGTGATGTGCTGTAAAGACACTAGCAGGATTCATGTTGGGTGTAGTAAGATGGCCACAGGAGTTATAGGAGGTGTAGCTTCTGCAGACCGAACAGTGGGGGCGGGGCCAGCCTGTGACTCCTCACACTGCACAGCAGCTATGTAAACAGGAAGCTCTGAATACAAACAAATCAGCCAGGATAGTCTGATGCCCAGACAGGGGGAAGGAAAGCTCAGGTATTGGGAGCATATATATGCATGGTGAGGGGTGTTTTGGGGACTGGACAACCTCTTTAACACTGAAATCTTGTGCATGCGCCTGCAAGAGTTCAACCTGCGCATGTGCAGTGGATCTCATTCAGCTGTCCCCGTTATTGAGATCAAAACTGCTTATGCTCTGATTGAATTCCCGCTGGCACATGTGTGAGATTTCAGGGCCAGGCAGGAAGTGATGATCCCGTCACTCAGTGGGAGGCGGTGGTGAAGTAGTGCTCCGATAACGATAAAGGTATGGATTTCTAAAAACAGTGCAGCAGATTGCTACAAGACATTTCATACAGCATAATCAACCCTAACAGGCAGTGTGGCTGTTTTACTAGGGTTAATCATTCTGACAAATGCTCTTTAACTATTAATTATTGGATAAAAAAAACTTTTAAAAATGTTAGCTTCTGTCAGGTAATGAAAAGTTCGTCTACACATAAAACGAACGACTGCCGAAGGTCTAAGCTTTAGTTAGCAAATATCGTACTGCAATCTTTATGGCCCATCATCAGATCATGCTAGATATTTCCATTACCAAAAGCAGAAAGAAACAATTAAGTTGCTTTCTAATGACTATGGGATGTTTAAAGATTTTGGTGATGTTTAAGCTTCAAGCTCCATTAGGTATAATGAGACCGATGGGTGAGGTCAGAGCTGTTAAAAAACAGCATTAAATCCAATAAACACGCTCAAAACCTATTACAGTTTCTCAAAGCGCTGAATGAACTATTTTTATATTGTGCTTGTTTTTGGAAAATGATTTTAACACGAAGTAGAAGATCTACACTGAGTGCCATTAACAAGTCACAAAACCGGCTGTAGGACTCTGTTTTATCGTCAGTCTCGTCGGTGTCCTTCCCGCAGGCTCATGGTAATTCATTGTGATTTTTGATCATATAAATGACTATCTTCCATCGGGCCATTGCAGATCGTCCACCCTTGGTGTCACTGCTTAATAATAGAACAGATAGCCACGGTGCCACCTTCTCCAGAGATCTGGCTCACTTACAGCTCTCCATATTTCTACTTATATCTTACTATTTCCATTTGGAAAGGCTTCTTTCTTCATATTTCCTGGATGAAATGAGACTCCCTTTGGGTGGTTGTGGTCTAAAGAAAGTGGCCACCACTTTCTCTCCTTCACTCCGGTGTGCTCTCTAGTTGCACAGGATCATAACCTCCTTTCTGTTGACCTTGCACCATTCTTCATGGTTTTTGCTTCATTGAGATGATCTCCAGCTATCTACATCAACCACTATCTTTCCAGTGTCACCTTCTATAACGGCTGCCCAACATGTGCTTGACAAGTGACCCCGACGCTGAGCTGTGTCTGGGAGACCAGCTGGCTAAAAAACCTGAAGGTTCCTAACAATGGTGAGGAATGGCTAATCTATGGAAGGGGACCTGATGTACTGTATTCTTGATGATATTGCAAGGACTTATTCCTTTGCCTATCTCTTCTGCCTTCAGTATCTCAGAGACGAGATCTCATACCATGCTATGGCGATGCGGTGTCTCGTTATTGAGGAAGTGTGACCTGTCCGACATCTGTCTATCTTGTATTATTACTTTACACATATGGGGACTCATTGGCTGGAGCTGTTAGGATCTCAAAGTGAGGGCAGCAGAAAACTGGTGACAGATGCTGTATAAACATAAACTCCCCAGCCTGTGTCATCTCAGTGCCACCATGGCCAACACTGTGCTCCCCAGTGCCCCCCAAATACTATACTGCAGAAAATATAATGCCCCCCTATAGTGCCCCTCAAATATCCCAGTAATGATGTCCCTTTTCATATGCCTAGTAGTAATAAGGCCCCCTATAATGCTGTCATTAATAATTACGCTTATTATATTGCCCCAAGTATTAATAATGCCCCTGTAGCTCTTCATGCAATAATGTCTCCTGTTGTTCCCCCCCCACTAATAATAATGCTCTTGTAGTGCTCCAGGTAATAGTAATGACCCTATAGTGCCTTCAGTAATAATAGTACTCCCTATAGTGCCCCCAGTAATAATAATGCCCCTATAATGCCTGTGCCAATGATACCCTCTATTGCATCCCCAGTAATAATTGTGCCCCCAGTAATAATAACGCCCCTATAATGCCTGTGCCAATGATACCCTCTATTGCATCCCCAGTAATAATTGTGCCCCCAGTTAATGCCCTTAGACAGTATTAAATATTTCTCCATAGTGTCCCCATTAGTGCCCCCTGTAGTGCCTATGGCATTGAACATGTCCCCCATAGTGCCCACAGCCCCTACAGTTTCCCCATTCATTACGTTACTGTGCTGTGTGAATGAGAGCCATGTAACTGACTGGGTAATAAATAGGCCTATATTTTTTTTACGCCGGATTAGAAAGCGGCGAGTCCAGCAGCAGTAATCAGAGATTCACGTCTCGTGGTGCACTTCATGTTTCCTCTGGGGTCCTTCATGCACACGGCTGTGGAGACCTGTGTGTCCGCATCCAGCACCAGCAGCTCTTTGATACACATCACATTGCTGCAGGATTTTATGACATGAGCCGATTCATGCATTTCTAAATTATAAGCATATTATTCCAGCGCTGCCACAATCCCTGGATATTTAGCTCCTGCATTATCCGGGGTATGTAATAGGAGTGTCGTGCAAGTCGCATAAGTATGCAAAGGAGCTAGAAGATACTAATGGAAGTTGATTATTAAAACCTATGCTCTTTATCATTCTGCCTGTAAGAATTATTACCCTAATATCGCCTGATGCAATGGGGGACGGAACGGAAAATCAATTAAAACTTGAGAGAAGATAAATGTTAAGTGGCATCCCCGGTAGAAAATGCAGAGAGGCCGCACTATCTGGAACACGAGTCTAGAATGTTTAATCAATGTAGAGAGATTCACCAAGAGGTTATATCCATTTATCAAGCTCCCTCCAAGATTAGCTCCCAGCCAGTGTTAGTGTTAGGGAAGGGGGCCATTTATCATGCTGCATGCACACAGCCATACCTGGCCGCACGCTTAGGATGCAGACTATGCTAAGCCACTGCGCCTCTTACAAAACAGCAGCTCGCTCTGATGGAATTTCCAGTTGCCCACAAACATCGGTGGACGCTTTTGCAGAATATGTTCAGCTGAGGAGCATGTATACGGTTCCACTCGTCGATTTCCCTTAGTAGTGTCTTACACATTGCTTGATATTTAAAGGCTCGGTACATTTTTGGGCGTTATGGGCTAAGCCCCCCCCTACACATCTGTCCTGCAATCCGGCTCAGTTTCCCTCCAACGTGATGCAGAAAATGCCTGAAGGGAACTGAGCCAGAACTGATCCCATGTGGGATTGTGCGCGCACATCCGGTGATCATCTGTGATGCTGGATAGAAAAGCGCTGCGCGCTTAGTTTTTCTGGCTGGTGCTATCAGTGTACAGACGCCAGATCTGTCTATTGAACTACTGTACACCAATATCAGTTGTGTCCGGGTACAACTGATCTATGTGAACATGGCCTAAAAACATATAGTTTTCAGTTAATAGAGGGGGGGGGGGGGGTCAGCTGTTCAGGATCCTCATCTGTGGGTTGGAGTGGTGAGGAGGACCTAACCTGTCCTGCATTACATAGACATCCATCCAGTTTGAATGGACACACTGTAATGCTTCATTTCTCCTGTGGTGGCACTGCAGAGAAGTGGAACACTTACTACCAGGTTTCTCCACAGATTACAGCTGATCACTGGGGGTCCCAGCAGGGGACACTTTGCAATCAGTTTATAGTCAAGGGGCCCCTCTAACACATTATATTTATAGCTTTCACATGCAGTTTGGAGATGCACACTTGCAGAGATATCAGCCTGACCCGTGTCATTCTGAGGCTAGCTGTCTGCCCGTGTAGGGAGCACGGATCTTCTGACTGAATAGTCCTTACATGAATGCATTAATTAGTATAAAACAAGTCCCTGGCATCTTTTAATTAACAGAGCCCCAGTGCACTGCATTAGAAAGTCAGTGGGAAGTCAAGGCAAATATCTCAAGATTAAATGGGACAACTTGACATCTCCAGATAAGACAAAATAGTTACTGGGAGAACATGAGAGCAGAGGTAGAAAGCACAAGTATTGCTATGTGTGTGAATATAGGTCCTGTAAAGGTGACAGCACAAGTCTCTGAAGTCATATCCACATGTAAAGCTGAGCCCCTACATCATCTACCTTATCACACCGCCTCGAAATCTGAGGCTGAGCTATAGATAACACTACACAACACAATGCTCAGCAAACCTGAAAACACTTAAGAACAAAAAGTGTGGAAGAATAACGAGCCTGACCTTCTCCTACAAGGTTGCACAATCCTTTTCCACTTGTCATGCTTGGTTTTTCATCTATAGGATGCATGATTTGTCTACACATGATTTGTTATACAGTTGCAAGAAAACGTATGTGAACCCTTTGGAATAATATGGATTTCTGCACAAATTGGTCATAAAATGTTATCTGATCTTCATCTAAGTCACAACAATAGACAATCACAGTCTGCTTAATCTAATAACACACAAAGAATTAAACGTTACCATGTTTTTATTGAGCACACCACTGTAAACATTCACAGTGCAGGTGGAAAAAGTATGTGAACCCTTGGATTTAATAACTGGTTGAACCTCCTTTGGCAGCAATAACTTCAACCGAACGTTTCCTGTAGTTGCAGTTCAGACGTGCACAACGGTCAGGAGTAATTCTTGACCATTCCTCTTTACAGAACTGTTTCAGTTCAGCAATATTCTTGGGATGTCTGGTGTGAATCGCTTTCTTGAGGACATGCCACAGCATCTCAATCGGGTTGAGGTCAGGACTTTGACTGGGCCACTCTAAAAGGCGTATTTTCTTCTGTTTAAGCCATTCTGTTGTTGATTTACTTCTATGCTTTGGGTCGATGTCCTGTTGCAACACCCATCTTGTTGAGCTTCAGCTGGTGGACAGATGGCCTTAAGTTCTCCTGCAAAATGTCTTGATAAAACTTGGGAATTCATTTTTTCCTTCGATCATAGCAATCCGTCCAGGCCCTGACGCAGCAAAGCAGCCCCAAACCATGATGCCCCCACCACCATACTTCACAGTTGGGATGAGGTTTTAATGTAGGTGTGCTGTGCCTCTTGTTTTCCACACATAGTGTTGTGTGTTTCTTCCAAACAACTCAACTTTGGTTTCATCTGTCCACAGAATATTTTGCCAGTACTGCTGTGGAACATCCAGGTGCTCTTGTGCAAACTGTAAACGTGCAGCAATGTTTTTTTTGTACAGCAGAGGCTTCCTCTGTGGTATTGTCAAGGATGAAGTTAGCAGATAGCTGGAACTTATAAATAAACGAGCGACTGGCTTGATCCCAAACTAAGGAGCTTATAGGTGAGCCCTATAAAACCCTAAGAGCTCTCCCTGACTGCTATGCACATGCAAGGGTCTGTATGATAGACGATTGCATGCCCGCGTACCTAATACTGTGTGACACCTGAAAACCCTATAATAGTGAGGGGACACGACCACCAGCTCCCTGCACTTAATACGGACTGAGTCAGGGTCACCTAGAATCAAGCCAGCATGAAACACAATAAAGTAAAAGACTTATCTGTACAAACAGCAGAAGCAGCCTCCAGCAGTGAACACCTCATCCAGGAAGTAGTATAAACCGCAAAGTGAGGCAGTATAGGAGGGATTATAAAGGAAGACTATTAGTCAAAATAAGTGACACCTAGCAGAAAAAAAGGAGATGAGAAAGTAAAACCAAAACAAAGAACATCATACAAGAGGTAGAGAAAAACGTCTGCCAGATCTTCTCACAGAACTGGCGGTGACAGATATACTCCCATGAAATCCATTCTTGTTTAGTGTTTTACGTATCATAGATTCTCTAAAAGGGATGTTAGCATAAGCCAGAGACTTTTGTAAGTCTTTAGCTGACACTCTAGGATTCTTCTTCACCTCATTGAGCAGTCTGCGCTGTACTATTGCAGTCATCTTTACAGGACGGCCACTCCTAGGGAGAGTAGCAGCAGTGCTGAACTTTCTCCATTGATGAACAGCAAGGTTTTTGGAGATAATTTTATAACCCTTTCCAGCTTTATGCAAGTCAACAATTCTTAATCGTAGGTCTTCTGAGAGCTCTTTTGTGCAAGGCATCATTCACATCAGGCAATGCTTCTTGTGAAAAGCAAACCCAGAACTGGTGTGTTTTTTTTTTTATAGGGCAGCTGTAACCAACACCTCCAATCTCATCTCATTGACTGGACTCCAGTTGGCTGACACCTCACTCTAATTAGCTCTTGGAGATGTCATTAGTCTAGGGGGTCACATACTTTTTCCACATCTACTGTGAATGTTTACATGGTGTGTACAATAAAAACATGGTAACATTTAATTCTTTGTGTGTTATTAGTTTAGGCAGACTGTGATTGTCTATTGTTGTGACTTAGATGAAGATCAGATCACATTTTATGACCAATTTGTGCAGAAATCCATATAATTCCAAAGGGTTCACATACTTTTTCTTGCAACTGTAGCTTCCTGAGACCTGAGTGTGAAGGACCCTGAAGAAGACCCGTCGGCAGGATCAACCAGCATACTGCTTGGTAGGCTCGATCGCGATACCTGTATTATGAAAATCCCATGTGCCGTTCATGAGATATCTTAGTTTGACTCCATATGCAGATACGGAGTCCTAGACCCCGATGCTTTATCTACTTAAGACCCCCTTCCCCTCTAGAGACTGACAGGGCCAGGCATTCCTATTGTGCCATTGCCTGGCCTTGTAATACCATGCACATGCCGTCAAATCTGTCATTGGCGCAACAGCAAACATCTCAGCAAAAGGGAAACCTGAAGGAGATGTATTGCACATGCGCCAATTATAGAGTTAGCAGTGCATGTACGGGATAACAGGGACAGGCAACAGATGAGTTTGCCTGGCCTTGTAATTCCAGGGAGGAGGCATGCCAAAGGCCCACCCCTTGGTGCACTAAAGTCCTAATTTGAATATGGATTCAAACTACCAAAATTGCTGTTTTTCTGTTAGTCCAGTCTCCCCAAAACTGTAATAAAAAGTGATCAAAAAGTTGTCTGTACCACAAAATAGTACTAATAAAATTACCAACTCATCCTGCAAAAAAACAAAAACAAAAAAAAAAAACAACAACGCTCTCATACAGCACCGTCGACAGCAAAAATAAATAAAGAAATGATGTAAAGTTATCCTCTATCCCCAGGATAGCTGAGCACTCCACTGTGCTATCGCTGGAACTCCCATAGGAATGAATGGAGCAGTCACGCACCTTCCTGACTGGCTGCTCCATTCATTTTGGGGAAGCTACAGTGTCCCCATTTTCGTGATTGGTGGGGGTCCCAAAGGTAGGACTCACGCTGATCTAATAGTTATGCCTTATCCTGTGGATAGGGGATACATTTACATACGGAATACCCATTTAAGAATATGGTGAACCAAGAAAGGTATATAAACTGTATAAATTTAGTATTTCTGTACCCCCCCCCCCCAAAAAAAAAGGCTTATATGTACTTTAAAAAGGTTGTATTAAAATATCCAAAATATCAGAAAAAAAAAAAATTTAATCCACAAACCGTAACCCTCACTGCATTTTCCAAGAAATTCAGAATGCAAGACTAAAAAAAATTACTGTACGTATTAGTAAGGGATAAAAAAGGCAAAAACGGGGTCATGGTACACATCCGCCTGTCCGACGACTTGTAGGAATGTGAAGGCCCATGAAGATAAAAGCACCGCCGGTAGCCCCCCACCAATAGCCGCATTATATAGAGTGCCTATACAAGAGTATGGGTCTCATTCTACCTCTGTAGGCCTGATAGTTTACATATAGCAAATATGTGGAACTGATAGAGGTCTTCTCCCCTAGGATTGCTGCCTAAGAGAGACACACAAGTATAACTGCTGAATGAGAAGATTTGGTGATGTCATAGGGTGAGAGGGATAACTGGAGATCAGGCTGATGATGTCACAGGTTGAGCAGGATTATATAGGGACACTAGATATGGGTCATAGTTTGTGTCCTTGGAGGTGGTCATGTACTGGTTAGAAGATCTTTCCAGCCCATTAGGTAGTGCATATAACCCAAATGTGACTACTTCTGCTGCCACGTGCATTGGTATCATCTCATTACTGGCTAATCTATTGGCTAAACTGCATATAATTTACATCATTAACCCTACAGTTATGGAAACAGGGCTCCATCCACATTTATTTAGACCCTTCATTACAGATTTGTTCCAAACAGTAAGCAGAAAAATGACCTCCCATCATAATGCGATAGATAAGCTGTAATTTTCTGTCTGCTAATGTGCTGCTCTCCGTCTTGTGAAGGGAAATGGCTAGAAATGCAGCACATTACTTCTACAGCAGACATTGTCCCTGGTATTCAGTCCAAAGGATCTGATGTGACTTCTTCTCGAAGCCAGAGTCCTGCACAACGCTAAGATCTCAGCAGGACTGGTTGACCATCTAATTTGCCCTTCTGACTATCCTCTGATGGCAGATGTTGGGGTAAAGAGGGATCGGGGGTGGGGGGGTGTTCATGGGAGCAATGTCTCCATGCCCTGCCATTCAATGATAGGCTACAGACACTAGGCTTGAAGGCTATCAGAGGCTGGCGCAGATGACATCATCATCATGCTGCCTGAGCCGGGCTTCATACAGCTCAGCACACACAGGCTGAAAGAGGCCTGTGCCCTCCACTACATCCCTGACAGCATGCCATTGGGGCACTGCTTTTCTACTGGCTCACATTATAAGGGGGATTTTTTTTTTCTACTGGCACATATTAGGGAATATTTTTCTCTACTGCACACGTTACAAGGGGACATTTTTCTCTACTGGCACACATTATGGGGGCTTTACTGGGGGCACCATAGGTGGGCATTGTTACTTCTTATAGAAACATAGAATGTGTCGGCAGATAAGAACCATTTGGCCCATCTAGTCTGCCCAATATACTGAATACTATGGATAGCCCCTGGCCCTATCTTATATGAAGGATAGCCTTATGCCTATCCCATGCATGCTTAAACTCCTTCACTGTATTTGCAGCTACCACTTCTGCAGGAAGGCTATTCCGTGCATCCACTACTCTCTCAGTAAAGTAATACTTCCTGATATTACTTTTAAACCTTTGCCCCTCTAATTTAAAACTATGTCCTCTTGTAGCAGTTTTTTTTTTTTTTTAAAGGATAACTGTCACACTTAGACCCAAATTTCAATTTTCATATATGTAGTTACTACTAACATGATATTCCAGAATCGGTTACTATTAGACTGACTTACCCCATATTTAATAAGATTCGGCCCTTAGCAACCAGTCTGCATAAAACTGCAATTTCACTATTCAGTTAAGATGGCCGCCACTGTCCTCCCCCTGAGGCTAATCCCGCCTGCCCTCACTAGCCAGTAACAATAGCCCCCCCAAAAGAGTCAGTAACCAGAGTTCTCCCCCCTAAAGGGTTAATCTCCTGTAACACAAAGGGGTCCTCTTACCACATGCTGCTTTCATTTATACACTGAGCAGACGTAGGGTTGGGCGATATACCGGTATCATGATATACCGCGGTATTAAAAAACTTCATAGAAGTGGTCATGTGCGCTGACCGCTTCTAAATCTGCGGCCGCCCGCCCCAGCATGAACCGATATGGGACATTTGATGAGCACAGCGGCACCCTAAAAACAACTGATCTGCGGGGGTGCCAGAACTTGGACCTCTGCTGATGTGATAATGATGACCTATTCTGAAGATAAGTCAGAATTATCTTTTCCAGGATAACCCCTTTAAACTGCACCCTCTGGCACTGAAATTAGCATTGTGAATGGAACAGGAAGCACAGCGCTGTTCAAAGTGTAGTGGCCGCTTTGGGTTACTGCACCTCAGCTCCTATGGTAGTGGATGAGAGCTATGCTACAGAAACAGCAGAATGTCTGCCCGCTTGTCTGTTTCTGTAAACCGTGCCCCCACTCAGTTCCTTTTCGCCATGAAAACAGCAAGTTGGGACAACCTCTGGAGCAGTTCAGCCTCACCACATAGCAGAGCTGAGTGCAGGATATTAGGGTGGTGGGGTCACCGCAGAGCTGAGTGCGGTCCCTGAGTGCGCACGCGCGGTGTATGGTTTCTGAAGTTGATTCATTCAAAAACATAATCTTTATGGCTTCTTTCACACTGGCGTTTTGGCTTTCTCACAAGTGGCCCAAAACGGGTCAGTTTTGCCCTTAAAGGGAACCTGTCACCGGGATTTTGTGTATAGAGCTGAGGACATGGGTTGCTAGATGGCCGCTAGCACATCCGCAATACCCAGTCCCCATAGCGCTGTGTGCTTTTACTGTGGAAAAAAACCGATTTGATACATATGCAAATTAACCTGAGATGAGTCCTGTACGTGAGATGAGTCAGGGACAGGACTCATCTCAGGGTAATTTGCATATGTATCAAATCGGGTTTTTTACACAATAAAAGCACACAGAGCTATGGGGACTGGATATTGCGGATGTGCTAGCGGCCATCTAGCAACCCATGTGCTCGGCTCTATACCCAAAATCCTGGTGACAGGTTCCCTTTAATGCATTCTGAATGGATAATGATCCGATCAGAATGCATCAGTTTTGCTCCTTTCCGCCTCCATTCCGCTTTGGAGACGGACACCAAAAAGCTGCTTGCAGCGTTTTGGTGTCCGTCTGACGAAACTGAGCCAAACGGGGACGGATCCGTTTTCACTGACACTAATATGGCACAATAGAAAACTGATCCGTCCTCCATCGACTTTCAATGGTGTTCAAGACGGATCCGTTTTGGCTATGTTAAAGATAATACAAACGGATCCGTTCTGAACGGATGCAGACAGTTGTATTATCTGAACGGATGCGTTTGTGCAGATCCATGACGGATCTGCACCAAACGCGAGTGTGAAAGTAGCCTAATGCTGTTTCTGTACAGCATTAAAATGTATTGGCTTCGTGTAGCCAAACTTCGTCTTGCCCAACGTCGCGCAAGACTTCAGTGAATTACTACTGTATTCATATCTGCGTATTTAAAAACTTTTAAAAACAAGAATCTGAAGTAGGCTTTGGTACCGAGGTAACCGCCACTACCAAAGCCTACTTCTGATTCCTATTTTAAAATGTTTTTACATCTGCAGATATGAATACAGTAGTAATTTACCGAAGTCTTGCGCGACGTTGGGCAAGACGAAGTTTGGCTACACGGAGCCAATACATTGTAATGCTGTACAGAAACAACAGCATTGAAAACAAAGTTTTGAACAATCCTCAAAACAAGCATCAAATTTCAAAACCTCATTCTATTTTCTAAAGTCGTTACCAAATCTCCATGTACCATTGGGCTTTGTCATGAATACAATGGGGCTAAACCACTCATTGGTAGATTCTTCACTGACATCCAAGTCCTCTCTGCGTGCTTCAGGTGTTCTCTATGGCCTAAGGTTCATTGTACTATTAGGCCCCTTTCACACAAGCGAGTTTTCTGCGTGGGTGGAATGCGTGATGTGAACGCACAGCACCTGCACTGAATCCTGACCCATTCATTTCAATGGGTCTGTGCACATGAGCGTTGTTTTTCACGCATTAATTCTGCGTTGCGTGAAAATCACAGCATGTTCTATATTCTGCGTTTTTCACGCAGCCCTGGCCCCATAGAAGTGAATGGGGCTTGAGTGAAAAACGCATTGCATCCGCAAGCAAGTGCGGGTGCGATGCGTTTTTCACTGATGGTTGCTAGGAGTTGTTGTTTGTAAACCTTCCGTTTTTTATCACGCGTATGAAAAACGCATCAAAACGCATTGCACCCGCGCGGGAAAAACTAAACAACTGAACGCAGTCGTTGACAAAACTTGCTTGCAAAATGGTGCGAGTTTTTCTGAACGCATCCGGACCTAATCCGTCACGCTCGTGTGAAAGAGGCCTTAGGCTCAGTCTTTATATAAAGTTTTATTCGGTGTGTATGGCCGGGTGGATCACAAAATGTACTTCTTACCGGTGCACTGACTATTTTGACAGGAGGAATTGTTGTGACACCTCACTAACCGTGGTATTTATGGGCACCAATGATTCCCCGTCTTTCCGAGGCTTGATCAGGTTAACATGAAACATCTGAAAACATTTTCTGTTTGGCTGGTGTACTTTGTAGTTCACTTCACCCACCTTTTTTACAATCTCACAGGGGCCCTGCCACTTTGCCAAGAACTTACTTTCCACCGTGGGAACTAAAATAAAGAGTTTGAATCCAGGGGACAGAGTCCTCACTTTGGCAGATTTATTATAATTTCTGCTCTGGGCCTCTTGTGCTCTTTGACAGTCAGCACGACTCTGGCTATCCGATGTTGCATCTGCGCCCCATGCTCTATAAGGCTACTTTCACACTGAAAGTCAATGGGGGACAGATCCGTTTTCAGATACTGTCAGAGAGAACCCGTCCCCATTGACTTGCATTGTGGATCATGACGTATCTATCTTGCTCTGCATCCCATGACCAAACTGCTATAGACTAACTCAAAGGGAGGAAACCCTGTAGAAGCTTATAGAAAACATCAGCCATTCCTCTCTACTACCTTTTTCAGCATATGCTTCAGGGTCTTGTTAAACCTCTTGACTAACCCATTTGGGGGTGATACACAGAGGTACAGTTGTGTTCAAAATAATAGCAGTGTGTTTAAAAAGAGTGAATAAAGCTCAAAATCCTTCTGATAGCTTTTATTTCCATACACACAAATGCATTGGGAACACTTCACATTCTATTCCAAATCAAAACATGAAGAAAAATATATAAAATGGTGTTGTTCCTCTAAAAAAAGGGAAGACAAGTGAATATTAGACTGTTCAAAAAATAGCAGTCTTTGTATTCTTCTTTACGAACTCAAACATTCACTATATAAACTGAAAAATGTTTGAAGATTTTGCTTTCCTTTGAATCACTTCACTAATATTTAGTTGTATAACCGCTGTCTCTGAGAACTGCTGGACATCTGTGTTACATGGAGTCACCACCTTCTGGCCCCTGTGACCAGGTATTCCAGCCCAGGAGGATCGGACTACATTCCACAGTTCTTCTTCTCTGTTTCTAAGCAAGAAACTGCATTTTTGATGTCACCCCACAAGTTTTCTATTGGAGTAAGATCCGGGGATTGGGCTGGCCGCTCCATAACGTCAATCTTGTTGGTCTGGAACCAAGATGTCTGCACGTTTACTGGTGTGTTTGGGGTCGTTGTCTTGTTGGAACACCCATTTCCAAGGGCATTTCCTCTTCAGCATAAGGCAGCATGACCTCTTCAAGTATTCTGATGTATTCAAACTGACCAATGATCCCTGGTCTGCGATAAATAGGCCCAACACTGTAGTATGAGAACATCCCCATATCATGATGCCTGGGCACCACCATGCTTCATCTGTCTTCACAGTGTACTGTGGCTGGAATTCAGTGTTTGGGGGTCGTCTGACAAACTGTCTCCGGCCACTAGACCCAAAAAGAACAATCTTACTTTCATCAGTCCACAAAATGTCTCTTTAGGCCGTCAATGTGCTCTTTGGCAAATTGTAACCTCTTCAGCACGTTTTTTTTTTTTCAGCAGTGGGACTTTGCGGGGGCTTCTTGCAGATAGCTCGGCTTCACACAGGCGTCTTCTAATTGTAACAGTACTCACAGGTAACTTTACACCTTCTTTGATCTCTTGAGTCCTTGCCATTTTGGCTATTCTTCTATCCATTTGAATGGAAGTTTTTCGCTTTCTTCCACGTCTTTCAGGTTTTGGTTGCCATTTTAAAGCATTTGCGATCATTTTAGCTGAGCAGCCTATCATTTCCTGCACTTCTTTATATGTTTTCCCCTCTCCAATCAACTTTTTAATCAAGGTACGCTGTTCTTCTTAACAATGTCTGGAACAACCTATTTTCCTCCGAATTTCAGAGAGAAATGCACTGTAACCAGCATGTACAACATTTGCTGCCTTCCTTCCTTAAATAAGGGCAATAATTTCACTTATTGAACTCCACACTGCTATTATTTTGAACATGCCCCTTTCAATAAGCGATTGAATTATAGAGAATCAGCAGCATGCATGTCATGACTGTTGGGTTTCTATTACTCTACTACACCTGCTAGTAAAGTATTTGCCATGTAGAAATATAATTTCTACCCAAAACAGTGATTGATCAGGTTAGTGATGTCTGACTGCTATTATTTTGCACACAACTCTACATACAGTGCCTTGAAAAAGTATTCATACCCCTTGAACTTTTCTAAATTATTTTACGTTATATCCACAAACTTACATGGGATTTTATATGATAGACCTACACAAAGTAGCAAGTGTGTGTGAAATTAAAATAAAATGATACATGGTTTTCCAAATTTTTAATAAAATTCTGGAAAGTGTGGCGTGCATTTGTATTTAGCCCCCTAAGTCAATACTTTGTAGGACCACGTTTCGCTGCAATTACAGCTGCAAGTCCTTTGGGGTATGTCTCACATTGCACATCTAGAGGCTGACATTTTTGCCCTCTCCATTGCAAAATAGTCAGATTGGATGGAGAGCGTCTGTGAACAGCAATTTGCAAGTCTTACCACAGATCCTCAACAGGATTTAGGTCTAGACCGTGACTGGGCAAGTCGTTGTCCTGCTGGAAGGTGAACCTCTTCCCCAGTCTTAAGTTCTTTGCAGCCTCTACCAGATTGTCCTCCAGGATTGACCTTACTACTAATTACTTCTGCGCATTCCACAACTGGCAGTCTTTTCCTCTCTGCCATTCTCTCAAACACAGTGAGGTAGGCCTCCACATCGTCATCTGGTGTCATCTTTTGCAAGGCCCGCTGCACAGCCCTTTTCACATTAGCAGTCTCAGTAGGCCTGTCCTCCACTCTTTAGACAGTACCGGTTCCTCTCAATGCAGCCACTTGCTCTATTAGCAGACGATTCATCTTCTGCTGCTGAAGATTGGCCTGTTGCTGGGCTTGTAAATCATCCTCTGCTGCTGTTTCATCACTTGCTGTTGTGCATGTAAGGCCTCTTCATGCACCTTCTGCAGGTTGGCTTGTA
Source organism: Bufo gargarizans (assembly GCF_014858855.1). Classification (NCBI taxonomy): domain Eukaryota; kingdom Metazoa; phylum Chordata; class Amphibia; order Anura; family Bufonidae; genus Bufo; species Bufo gargarizans. The sequence continues at coordinate 76,210,408 of NC_058090.1, forward strand.
TCAGCTGCTTTATCACTTCCCCCCCATTTTACTCAACGGGCCTTGCAAGGCACCAGGGCATATCAGTTTACTGCACTACTTTTGTCATGCCGTTGCCTCTAGCAACCATTGCATCTTCCACCAATTGTACCAGGTTTGCGTAGATGTGGTGATGTTGGCAATGATAGCTTCTCAGACTTTGGGAATTGAAAGAATATTAAAGAAATACCTGACCAAAATGGTCGCCAATGTGACTTAGAATTTACAAATGGCGACAAGACTTTTTAGTCCATTTGCGACTAGACCCTCCGCGGCAGCTCTGCAGTTGAACAGCGACGGGCACAGGAGCTGATAGTTCTCTGCCCCGCCGCCGCCGATGTTCTTTTCAGTCTGAGTCAGCTTCGTCACAGCCCACAATAGCAGAGCCGCTGGCAGCAGGGAGGGGAGGGACCCTCATTGGTACTGCCCACTGCGCCACCAATGTTCATTATATTGAGGGGGGGGGGGGCGCACTGCGCCACCAATGTTTATTATATTGAGGGGGGCACACTGCGCCACCAATGTTTATTATACAGGGGTGTTGGGGGGGTGCACACTGTGCCACCAATGTTTGTAATATTGAGGGGGGGGGGGGACACTGCGCCCCCCAATGTTTATTATACTGGGGTGTTAGGGGGGTGCGCATTGCGCCACCAATGTTTATTATATTGAGGGGGGCACACTGCGCCCCCCAATGTTTATTATACTGGGGTGTTAGGGGGGGTGCGCACTGCTCCACCAATGTTTATTATATTGAGGGGGGGGGGGGCACACTGCACCACCAATGTTTATTATACTGGGGTGTTGGGGGCGCACTGCGCCACCAATGTTTCTTATATTGGGGGGGGGGGGGGCGCACTGCGCCACCAATGTTTATCATACTGAGGTGTTGGGGGGGCGCACTACGCCACCAATGTTTATTATATTAGGGGGGCACACTGCGCCACCAATGTTTATCATACTGGGGTGTTGGGGGGGGGGGGGGCGCACTACGCCTCCAATGTTTATTATATTAGGGGGGCACACTGCGCCACCAATGTTTATCATACTGGGGTGTTGGGGGGGGGGGGGCGCACTGCGCCTCCAATGTTTATTATATTAGGGGGGCACACTGCGCCACCAATGTTTATCATACTGGGGTGTTGGGGGGGGGGGGGGCGCACTGCGCCACAAATGTTTATTATATTGACCTTCTACTATGCATTCTGTATTAAAGAATGCTATTATTTTCCCTTATCGCCATGTTATAAGGGAAAATAATACAGTGAGTAGACTGTCATCTTAGCAACCATGAGTGAAAATCGCACCGCATCTGCACTTGCTTGCGGATGCTATGCGATTTTCACGCAGCCCCATTAGCTTCTATGGGGCCTGCGTTGTGTGAAAAACGCACAACATAGAGCATGCTGCGATTTTCACGCAACGCACAAGTGATGCGTGAAAATCACCGCTCATGTGCACAGCCCTATAGAAGTGAATGGGTCCGGATTTAGTGCGGGTGCATTCCGGTATTTTGAATGCCAGATCTGGCACTAATACATTCCTATGGGAAAAAATGCTGGATCCGGCATTCAGGCAAGTCTTCAGTTTTTTTCGCCGGAGATAAAACCTGATCAGTCAAAATGACTGAACTGAAGACATCCTGATGCATCCTGAACGGATTGCTCTCCATTCAGAATGCATGGGGATAATCCTGATCAGTTATTTTCCGATATTGAGCCCCTAGGACTGAACTCCGTGCCGGAAAAGAAAAACGCTAGTGTGAAAGTACCCTAAAATATTACGTTTAAATCCCCCCTTTCCCAATTTTACATATAAAATATATAAACAATAAATAAATAAACATATTACATAGCGCTGTCCAAACTATTAAAAAATATCTCCTATGCGGTGAGCATTCGCCATTTTTTAGTCACCTTTGGCGATTTGGCGACTAAAAATTTGATTTGGCTCCTATTTTTTTTAGTCTGGAGCACTGAGGGACCCCCTCTCTCTCACCTATGTTCTCTGTAACTTTGTGGGTCAGGCTTTACATAGCAGACAACGATCAGCTTCCAGGCACTGGCTCTAACTGAGGCCTCTATTTATTCCCCAGTAAAGATCCCAGTAGCCACATCTGGGAACGACTGGAAGGGGGAATGGGATATCCTACTACCAACCTACATGCCACTCCTTTAGAACCCAGCCCATGAATTATTAAACAACCTGTCTCCGCAAACTATGCTGAAACACAGCTTTCTGGATTCTCTTTCACCCACTTTACCATAGACATTGTTACAACACATATAGCAGGAATTTTTTAATGGTTATATACAGTTTTTCTGGTGTCAAAAAAAAAGAAAAAGAAAAGGGCAACTTTTTTTTTTGTAATATATTACATTATTGACAGAAAAAACATAAAACAATGATGTGATTGTTGTTGTGACTTGTTTATTTTGATATAGATCATGGGAAATTGTGTCAGGGCCGGGGCTTGGAGTCAGTTTGTAGTGGAGGTTGGTAGAAAGTTTGACTGCGACTACAAGATAAATATATTTAATATGATGTATTAACCTTTTCAGGACACAGACATTTTTCACCTTCCTGACATGGTCAAATTTTGTGTGGTAATAACTTTAGAAAGCTTTTATTGATCCAAGCCATTCTGAGATTGTTTTATTATCACACATCGTACTTTGTTAGTGATGAATTTGAGTCTATATATTTTACCTTTATTTTTTAAAATTCTAAATTTACGTAAAATTGGGAAAAAACATTTTGGAAACTACAACCCTCAAAGAATGTAATTTCTTCCAATAAAATGTTACATAAGCCCCCCATTTTTTCTTTTCACAACAGGAGAAAAAGCACCCTACTTTTTGTTAAGCATTTTCTCCTGAACATGTCAGCACCCCATATGTGGTCTGCTGTTTGGACACACGGCAGGGCTCAGAAGGGAAAGAGCTCCATATGGGAGAATGGGAATGCCCATTTGGCTTTTGGAGGGCAGATTTAGTTCGAAAGGTTTTCAGGCTTCATATCTCATTTGAAGAGACCCCGAGCTACTCCTGGGTGTCAGACCGCTCATCAATCAGATACTGATGACCTATCCAGAGGATAGAATTACTTAAAGGGGCTGTAATTTGGGGATGGGCAGGCATGGTATGTTAGAAATAATAATAAAAAAAAAAAACAACCAGTCCTTTTCTTTGGATGTCCCAGATTCTGCAGCATGACTCTAACCCTTCTATTTCTGGTCCTGCCATCTGATCAGTGGCCTCAGCATTGATGTGTGCAGGAATGGCACATGACCGCTGAGGCCACTGATTGTCTGGCAGCGGTGATGTGTGGGGACTTGGCACGATTTTCTATTGTCTCTAGAGCATCCGAGCAATACATACCGGTATTTATATGATACAAAAGTCAACTTTCCTATGAAAGTGCATGTCCAGCCAGGCTGGGACCTGAAGACTATTGGAGAATATTGTATTCGGCATCCACGTTCCCTATGGAGACACAGCCATCTGAATCAGGCCTTAGGGAGAGGAGAAAACACAGGAGAGGTGGGAATGTATTTTCTATGGTCTCTAGAGCATCTGAGGCTAAAGCAACAGGAGTAAAATTTCAGGACAGGTCATCATTATCTGATGGGTGGGGGTCTGACTCCAGGCACCTCCGCCTATAAACTGTTTTAAGAAGCTGCAGTGCACTGGTGAGTGCTGTGGCCTCTTTCTAGGCCCATGATGGCACGCTCATTGGTCACATGGTCTATTTGCAGTTCAGTCCCATTCAAGTTAAGGGGCCTAGGCTGCAATACCAAGCACAGCCACTATACAATGTACGGTGCTGCGCTTGGTACGCTCTGAGGAGGCCGCAGTGGAGTGCCCTAGAACAGCTGATCACTGGTGGTTCTGGGAGTCAGACCCTCATGGATCAGATATTGATGACCTGTCCTGAGGATAGGTCATCAGTATTGTTCTCCCGTAAACCTCCTTTAATTATACCAACCATTTGTTTGTCAAATTTTAATTTTGCAGATGACGTTTGTGGTCAAACGAGTGTGATGTGTTCTTCTCTGCCCATTGACATGGCAGTATTGATTGAAGTCACATAGGTGGCACTGGTAATGTGCAGCTGAATTGCACCAGCATTCCGCCACCTTCTTATCACATGCTGCCAGATTTGCGTCTCCTAACTGGGTGTTAGAAGAAGGATCCTCATTTGTCATGACTTATCTTCTCCATGGTGAGGATGAAATACATTTGAAATTCAAACTAGAAGCGCAGTCAACAAAACACTTTCCATTAATGGATGAGACTCGCCGACAGATAAGAGAATGGTCTAGCTGCACTGAATTACGGTAGGTTGATATTTTTTTTTCTTCTAACTTTGAGTAGATAATATGGGGGGTGGGGGAGGGGGGCACATTCAATTAAAATCCGAAGGATGTTTTCAGTAAGGGGCGCTTCTGCAGAGGGCAGAGCAATGGTTGAGATGAACGTTCGTAGGAATGTTAGTTCTTCATCATTGCCCGGATCCGGTATTGCAGTGCATTTGTGAGACGGATCCGGATCAGTCTACAAATGCTATCCATTTGCATACGGATTTCTGGATCTGGCACGCAGTTCCTGTGACGGAACTATCTGCCCGAATCCAACAATGCAAGTGTGAAAGTACCCTTAGGTGAACATCTGAGGTCATCTGGACAGGTCATATCGGGCATAGTTGCCCTAAGGTGCGGCTACCTTCTCTTTTTGTTTTCTAGTCCTGTTATTGCTGCACCTTTACTGTAGGCAGTTATCAGGAATGAGTGTTTGTACAAACCTCAGTCTCCAATAATTGTCCCAATACTTAGCCTGTGTGAATGTGTCTAGCAACGTGGGAGATGTCCTGACCAGTAAGCCAGTAGGCCAATTATGGATGTCTTACAGAAGTTAGGGCCCCTGTGTTTTCTGGGGCTGTGCCTCTTCCGCTTGATCTGGGGTGATTTCCAACAAGGGTTTATTATAAACTTTTAGTATATACTAATATATCACAGAATATATTAGACTTCCCTATCCCAACCTTCTTTGATTCAGGAATGGGAGTAAGGTTTCCCTGGAGTGGAAATGTTTTTCAGGGGTAGTCCCCCAGTAGTAAGGTTGGGGACCACTGTGCTAGACTGCTAATGTGCATTCTGTTTGATGGCTAAGACTTTAAAGGGTTTTCCAGGGAAATTAATGTTTTTTTTTGTTTTTTTTTAAAAGGTGACAGAATAAGTTAAAAGTAAAAAAAAAAAAAAAAAGTAGTCATAACTCACCCGACAACTCGTTCCTCCATTCCGACACTTCTTCGGTCCCCGTTGCTCTCCACTTCCCTCTTCCAGGATTGACACATAAAGAGCTTGGATTGGCTGCTCAGCCAATCATTTGATGCAGTGGCCACCAGCCGTAGCCAGTGCCTGAATGTGTTTGGTCATGTGACCTTCCATTGTCGTATGTATGGGACAGGAGGCCATACCAATAATATGGTTGCTTTAAAGTAATAGTAGGCAGATGTGGCCCTAAGGTGTCTACTTTGAGGCCCCATCTTGTTCAGCAAAACACATGCTCTCGTATGGCTATGTCAGTGGAACAATCAGCTTACATTCCTCTAGTGGTGGCTGTTATCTAGGTCAGAAGAGGACATCCTGTCTGCTCTGTCAATAATTTCTAGAATGGTTTGCTAGATCCATCAGCATCTCCTGGGGTTTTTAATGATTTCACTGGTGGTCCACCAACTCACTGTGATCTTCTCCATACTGTTCCCTTTGTGATTGACTCTTTCTCCAAAGAACTACGGGGGTAATTTACTAATCAGAAATATGCCTATATTAGGCTTATTTCTAGTGCAGATTGCGTTGCAAAGGTTTTTTGCACCACAATCTGCGACTTTTCCCTGCTCCTGCCAGGTCTTAAAAAGTGGGCGGAAGGGGCCGGTAGAAAATGGTCAAAATGTAAGACAACTAGGAACCCGTCTTAGAAGCCGTGGTGGATCCGAAGAAGGTATGTAGGTGCCGACACCCCTACATAACTGTGGCAGATCCACTGCCCGCTGTAGGGAATAAATGACCCCCTAAGATTTTTATGGGCAGTATGTTCTTGGAGGACAAGCCATCTTGCCTCTAGGACCTCCTTAGTTAAATGGACACTAATCTCTCCAGCCATTGTAAGGGGGGAACATTTGTCATGTTCTTGCTTGGTACCTAAGGCCTCTTTCACACTACCGTATTGCTATTTCAGTGTTTTACAGTCCGTTTTTCACAGATCCATTGTTCCGATTTTTTGTTTCCGTTCTGTTTTTCCATATGGCATATACAGTATACAGTAATTACATAGAAAAAATTGGGCTGAGCCTTGGAACGTGATTTGCGGGCAATAATAGGACATGTTCTAGCTTTCAACGGAAAAACGGAAATACGGAAACGGAATGCATACGGCGTACATTCCGTTTTTTTTGCGGAACCATTGAAATGAATGGTCCAGTATACGGAACGCAAAAAACAGCCTGCAAAACGGAAACAAAAAACGGTAGTGTGAGGCCTAAAGGTCAGTTTCCTGTATAATGTCAGTGTTTAGTCCACACATGAACTGATGATAATAATCATTTGGCTAACTCGCATGTCGGATTTTCTTTCCGAACGATCGGTTAGTGCAGAAAAAAATAAAAATAAATGCAGCATGCACTATTTTGGTCTGATTTTCACACTAAATTCACCCATTCGAGTCTATGAAAAAAACTCCACCATCTGTATGTGCTCCGTTTTCCACGGATGGCTGCTATGCGCTGAGTGGGCATTCTTCTATTTATTAGAATTTTTGATAGAACTGCTAAATGTATTAAATACTGATGGAAAAAATTGAGACACGGAACACAGTTATAAGGGTCCATTCACACGTCCGCAACTGTTTTGAGGTCCGCAAATTGCGGACACCGGCCATGTGCATTTCGCATTTTGCGGACCGCGGACAAGAATAGGGCATGTTCAATTATTTTTTTTACGGGGCCGCAGAACGGAAGTGCGGATGCAGACAGCACAGCATCTTTTGCAGCCCCATTGAAAATGAATGGGTCTGCACCCGTTCCGCAGAATTGCGGAACGGATGCGGACCGATTTTGTGGATATGTGAATGGACCCTTAGTGTGCAAGACATGGACGAGTTTTACATTGCTTGTCCTGAGTATCAGGAGTAGTGCAGGGTACTGCCATGTAGTAAGTAAGTAGTGCCTGTCAGGGTTGAGGGGTCGTCTAGTTGTGCCTTCTGGAGAAGTATGCACTGTCATGTTCTGTCCTCACTGCACCTGGCACCATTACTAGAGTGGCATGTGTCTGCAGGCTCCCATGGGTGGCTCTTCATCCCTTCTCTGCTCATCTTGGCTGCAAGAGAAATAAATGGCGCTGGGTCGGAACAGACAAAGTGTTTTGTTTTTTTATATTTATTTTTTTTAAACATGTTTTATTGGGCCACATTACAAGGAGCTTTTAAAGGGAGCCTGTCACCAGACCAGCTGGATGTAGTGATACCTTTCACTTAGTGGTCTGTTGCTTCATTCTGGAGAAAAAGTACTTTTATTCCATATGCAAATGAGCAGTTAAGTGCACTGAGGGCGGGTCTAAACCACTATATGCACCCTTATTCCTCTGCCAACCCCTCCCTCATGATTGACCTGCTTAGTTATCTCGTTTGAGTCTGTCAATCTAGAAGAGGGAGGGGCTAGCAGAGGAAGCAAGGTTGTACAGTGGTTTGGGCCTGCCCTAGGTGCACTTAACTGTTCATTTGCATATAGATTTAAATAAACATTTTAGCCAGAATGAAGCAAAGAGACGCTTTATAGGTATCATTACACTCAGCTGAGCTATCCCTACAAGACACTGGGCCTGGTTTAGGGTGGTATAAACATTTTTCTGTCTATCTTATTTTCACATCATCATCTGGGACATACAGAAGCGCATGAAGAGATTTTTTTTTTTTTTTTTTTTCTTTTTCAGGAGCTGGTGATCAGGAGTACTGATGAGCTTATTGATTTGTGGAGATTGCATTTATTAAAAAAATAGCCCCCTTGAGCAATGAGGGACTGGGCCTTCTGCTTAAAGGGCTTCTGCAGGAATTAGGAAAGAAAAAAATATATACTTATTTATTTTTTTATAATAAACATATTCACAAATACCTTTCATTACTTAGGCTGGGTTCAGACCTGAGCGTACTCTCTGTATGCGCGATTGTATGGGCATTTGCAATCGCACATACAGAGGCAAGCAAACGCCCATTGTCGCGCGTTCCCGCTGAAGTCTATGTACGGGAACGCGCGACAAGACGCCCCAAAGAAGCTCCTGTACTTCTTGGGGCGTCGGGCGTTTTACAGCGCGATCGTACGCGCTGTAAAACGCCCAGGTGAGAACCATTCCCATAGGGAATCATTGGTTCTTGCCTGTTAAGCGTTTTACAGCGCGTAGGAACACGCTGTAAAACGCTCAGGTCTAAACCCAGCCTTAAGGTACTTTCACACTAGCGTTTTTCTTTTCCGGCACTGAGTTCCGTCGTCGGGGCTCTATACCGGAAAAGAACTGATCAGTTTTATCCTAATGCATTCTGAATGGAGAGCAATCTGTTCAGTATGCATCAGGATGTCTTCAGTTCAGTCACCGAACGCCGTCATTTTGGATGGAGGAAATTCCGCAGCATGCTCCAGTATTAGCTCCGTCCAAAATTCTGGATTCGTGCTTCCAGTCTGCGCAGACCGGTAAAAATGTAATTTTTTTTAATAACAAATCCGTTTGTCCGGATGACATATGGAGAGACGGATCGGTTCTTGCAATGCATTTGTAAGACGGATCTGTATCCGTCTACAAATGCTGTCTATTTGCATGCAGATCACTTTGCCACAAGTGTGAAAGTAGCCTTAGGCCCCTTTCACACGGGCGAGTTTTCCGTGCGGGTGCGATCCGTGCGGCGAACGTATGGCACCCGCACTAAATCCTGACCCATTCATTTCTATGGGGCTGTGCACATGAGCGATGTTTTTAACGCCTCACTTGTGCGTTCAGTTGAAATCGCAGCATGCTCTATATTTTCAGATTTTGACGTGACGCAGGCCCCATAGAAGTGAATGGGGTGTGTGAAAATCGGATGGCATCCGCAAGCAAGTACGGATGCCGTGCGATTTGCACGCATGGTTGCTTGGAGACCATCGGGATGGAGACCCGATCATTATTATTTTCCCTTATAACATGGTTATAAGGGAAAATAATAGCATTCTGAATACAGAATGCATAGTAAACCAGCGCTAGAGGGGTTAAAAAAAATAAAAAATAATTTAACTCACCTTAGTCCACTTGCTCGCGAAGCTGGCATCTCCTTGTGTCTCCGCTGCTGATGAACAGGACCTGGGGTGAGCTACTCCATTAAATAGAGCTTAAGGACCTTCGATGACGTCACTCCGGTCATCACATGATCTTTTACCATGGTGAATCACCATGGTAAAAGATCATGTGACGTACCATGTGATGACCGGAGTGACGTCATCGAAGGTCCTTAACCTGTATTTAATGGAGCAGCTCACCCCAGGTCCTGTTCATCAGCAGCGGAGACACAAGGAGATGCCGGGCTTCGCAATCAAGTGGACTAAGGTGAGTTCAATTTTTTTTAACCCCTCTAGCGCTGGTTTACTATGCGTTCTGTATTCAGAATGCTATTATTTTCCCTTATAACCATGTTATAAGGGAAAATAATACAATCTTCAGAACATCAATCCCAAGCCCGAACTTCTATGAAGAAGTTCGGGTTTGGGTACCAAACATGCGCGATTTTTCTCACGCGAGTGCAACGCATGACAATGTTTTGCACTTGCGCAGAAAAAAATCGCACATTTTCCCGCAAAGCACCCGGCTCTTATCCGGGCAAAAAAACTCACGCCCGTGTGAAAGAGGCCTTAGAGGATGAGGCAGCTCTTTACCTCAGTGTTGTGAAGTAACTTGTCCTCCTGTGTGATTAGGACAGGTTTTATGTGAACTAATGGGACAGCAGCCATTTTGTTTACCCCGATGACTGCTCCCCAGACAAAACGAGCCATTATAAATAACGAAAGGTATTTGAGAATATATTTATTATAAAATAATATTTAAGTATTTTCATTTTTTTTAATTCCTAGAGAACCCCTTTAACCACTTCAGCCCCGCTAGGTGAAACCCCCTTCATGACCAGAGCACTTTTTACACTTCGGCCCTACACTCCTTTCACCGTTTATCGCTCGGTCATGCAACTTACCACCCAAATGAATTTTACCTCCTTTTCTTCTCACTAATGGAGCTTTCATTTGGTGGTATTTCATTGCTGCTGACATTTTTACTTTTTTTGTTATTAATCAAAATGTAACGATTTTTTTGCAAAAAAATGACATTTTTCACTTTCAGCTGTAAAATTTTGCAAAAAAAACGACATCCATATATAAATTTTTCGCCAAATTTATTGTTCTACATGTCTTTGATAAAAAAAAAATGTTTGGGCAAAAAAAAAATGGTTTGGGTAAAAGTTATAGCATTTACAAACTATGGTACAAAAATGTGAATTTCCGCTTTTTGAAGCAGCTCTGACTTTCTGAGCACCTGTCATGTTTCCTGAGGTTCTACAATGCCCAAACAGTAGAAAACCCCCACAAATGACCCCATTTCGGAAAGTAGACACCCTAAGGTATTCGCTGATGGGCATAGTGAGTTCATAGAATTTTTTATTTTTTGTCACAAGTTAGCGGAAAATGATGATTTTTTTTTTCTCTTTTTTCCTTACAAAGTCTCATATTCCACTAACTTGCGACAAAAAATAAAAAATTCTAGGAACTCGCCATGCCCCTCACGGAATACCTTGGGGTGTCTTCTTTCCAAAATGGGGTCACTTGTGGCGTAGTTATACTGCCCTGGCAATTTAGGGGCCCAAATGTGTGAGAAGTACCTTGCAATCAAAATGTGTAAAAAATGGCCTGCAAAATCTGAAAGGTGCACTTTGGAATATGTGCCCCTTTGCCCACCTTGGCAGCAAAAAAGTGTGAGACATCTGGTATCGCCGTACTCAGGAGAAGTTGGGCAATGTGTTTTGGGGTGCCATTTTACATATAACCATGCTGGGTGAGAGAAATATCTTGGCAAAAGACAACTTTTCCTATTTTTTTATACAAAGTTGGCATTTGACCAAGATATTTTTCTCACCCAGCATGGGTATATGTAAAATGACACCGCAAAACACATTCCCCAACTTCTCCTGAGTACGGCGATACCAGATGTGTGACACTTTTTTGCAGCCTAGATGCGCAAAGGGGCCCAGATTCCTTTTAGGAGGGCATTTTTAGACATTTGGATCCCAGACTTCTTCTCACACTTTCGGGCCCCTAAAAAGCCAGGGCAGTATAAATACCCCACATGTGACCCCACTTTGGAAAGAAGACACCCCAAGGTATTCAATGAGGGGCCTGGCGAGTTCCTAGAAATTTTTTATTTTTTGCATAAGTTAGCGGAAATTGTTTTTTTTTTGTTTTTTTTCTCACAAAGTCTCACTTTCCGCTAACTTAGGACAAAAATTTCAATCTTTCATGGACTCAATATGCCCCTCAGCGAATACCTTGGGGTGTCTTCTTTCCGAAATGGGGTCACATGTGGGGTATTTATACTGCCCTGGCTTTTTAGGGGCCCTAAAGCGTGAGAAGAAGTCTGGAATATAAATGTCTAAAAATGTCTACGCATTTGGATTCCGTGAGGGGTATGGTGAGTTCATGGGAGATTTTATTTTTTGACACAAGTTAGTAGAATATGAGACTTAGTAAGAAAAAACAAAAACAAACAAAAAATTTCCGCAAACTTGTGCCCAAAAAAAATGTCTGAATGGAGCCTTACAGGGGGGGGGGGGGGGGGGGGGTGATCAATGACAGGGGGGTGATCAATGACAGGGGGGTAATCACCCATATAGACTCCCGGATCACCCCCCTGTCACTGATCACCCCCCCTGTAAGGCTCCATTCAGACATCCGCATGATTTTTTACGGATCCATGGATCGGATCCACAAAACACATGCGGACGTCTGAATGGAGCCTTACAGGGGGGTTATCAATGACAGGGGGTGATCAGGGTGATCACCCCCCTGTCACTGATCACCCCCCCTGTAAGGCTCCATTCAGACATCCGCATGATTTTTTACGGATCCATGGATACATGGATCGGATCCACAAAACACATGCGGACGTCTGAATGGAGCCTTACAGGGGGGTGATCAGGGAGTGTATATGGGTGATCACCCGCCTGTCTTTGATCACCCCCTGTAAGGCTCCATTCAGACGTCCGCATGTGTTTTGCGGATCCGATCCATGTATCCATGGATCCGTAAAAATCATGCGGACGTCTGAATGGAGCCTTACAGGGGGGTGATCAATGACAGGGGGGTGATCAATGACAGGGGGTGATCAGGGAGTGTATATGGGTGATCACCCGCCTGTCATTGATCACCCCCCTGTAAGGCTCCATTTAGACGTCCGCATGTGTTTTGCGGATCCGATCCATGTATCCATGGATCCGTAAAAATCATGCGGACGTCTGAATGGAGCCTTACAGGGGGGTGATCAATGACAGGGGGGTGATCAATGACAGGGGGTGATCAGGGAGTGTATATGGGTGATCACCCGCCTGTCATTGATCACCCCCCTGTAAGGCTCCATTTAGACGTCCGTATGCGTTTTGCGGATCCGATCCATGTATCCGTGGATCCGTAAAAATCATACGGACGTCTGAACGGAGACTGTCGGGGGGGTGATCAGGGAGTTTATATGGGGTGTTCATGGGTGATCAGGGGTTGATAAGGGGTTAATAAGTGACGGGGGGGGGGTGTAGTGTGGTGTTTGGTGCGACTGTACTGACCTACCTGAGTCCTCTGGTGGTCGATCCTAACAAAAGGGACCACCAGAGGACCAGGTAGGAGGTATATTAGACGCTGTTATAAAAACAGCGTCTAATATACCTGTTAGGGGTTAAAAAATTCGGATCTCCAGCCTGCCAGCGAGCGATCGCCGCTGGCAGGCTGGAGATCCACTCGCTTACCTTCCGTTCCTGTGAGCGCGCGCGTTCACAGGAAATCTCGCGTCTCGCGAGATGACGCATATATGCGTGACTGTGCGCAGGGCTGCCACCTCCGGAACGCGAATCTGCGTTAGGCGGTCCGGAGGTGGTTAAGAGACTCAACCCTTTCCCATTTTTTACAGTGGTGGCAAATGCCGTGGCTGTGCTGCTGCTACCTGAGGAGCACAGATGGTGACTGCATGCGCCGCTCACGTCTGGGTACACCTGGAAGCATAGAGACGCATGCACATTCAGCATCTGTGCTACTCAGGTAGCAGCACAGCCTCTCCGGTCAGAGATGAGGCGCAGGCACGAGATTGACAAGGCCAGGTGAAATGCATGGCAATGTCAATTAAGGGGCCGGCGCCTCGCTGGTCACGGAGGACGATTTTTTATAATTGCTCATCTATATTCAGTAGTGAATATTTGTGGGAATATTTTTTTTGCCTGATTTTGCCAACAAATGAGCAAATACTCGGTTGTCCTGCTGATTGGATCTGTTATGCAGGGGTTAAAAACGCTCGTTTTTTGGCAGCACATCGCCCCATGTAAACAGGGGACGTGCTGCTGACAATAATGTAGTCATTCAGCCCTTTGTTTGGGCAGTTATCTGCCCCTGTAAAAGGTTCTTAAATTAAATGCCAATCACCCTGCTAGATCATCGGGAAGGTCACTATTTTTATACTGCCCTATCTGAGGGCAGAGACCGTGATTGAAACACAGAGTCAGAGACTTTGAGTTAGGTCATGTCCTCCCTGCTGTTTATGGACAGCTTGTATAGGACGAAGGCTATCAATCGTCTGTGAAAGGGGCAGGACTCTATCCCTGCTGGAGCTCCTCACTGGGATTTTATGAAAACGAATGGACCAAAGCATGTAAGTGACCCTGCATTTCAGTTAGGTGACAGATGCCCCGGTCGATAGTGACTGCAGCATCTAAGGGGTTATAGTAAGGCATCTCCCTCTGTCACTGCCATTGACCCTTGCAAAAAATAATCATCACAGCCCTGTTTTTGTCACAAGGGCTGCATGAAAAAAGCTGGCTGTCCCCTTTGCTAGGCACCCTATCAGTTAACGGTTTAATTCTGCTGCAGCGCCACCACAGGGGAAATTAAGCATTACACAATGTCCATTTACTGTAAATCAGATGGCTGTGTAACACAAGGACAGGCTGGGCATCCACACGTTCTGCTGCGGTACGCTTTCATTATTGCAATATTGTAAATTATACAACCAACTACAAAGTCTGTTGCTGGCCGGGGAAGCACACTGTGTGATATCATGAGCGCCCACACTACGTATAGGAACACCGTGCCTCTGGAGGGAATGGCACTGGCTTCAAGTCTTTATTTTATAACCTTATTGTACGGGGCACTGACATGCTGACGTCCATTCTATCCCTGGACTGTGGCGGGTACGTTGTCGACCACAGTGGGTCCCTCACACTCGCTGAACGGCTTCTGTGCTGCAGTTCTTAGTGAAGATGACCACAGTGACATGTCTGCACCCTGAGTCTCTTCCGCAGACAAGGAGGCATATTACTATTGTCAAACACATTTTTGGTTGAATACATAGATTTTTAATAAAAATGCTTACTTTTTAGAAAAGCACGGACAGAGATTTTGAAAAGTTTTATTTGTTATTTGTAGTATATTTATGGACATCAGGTTTTCTTATAAATGAGCCAGTTTTAGGTAATTTTACTTTTTGCAGCTCAGGGGTATTCCACAAAGAGTATTTTCTATGCACAGATTGTAGGGGTTCTGACCACTGAGACCACCAGTGATTCAGAGATCCGGGGGGCAGTAGTTCTTGTCGTCTCACCACGCTATTAAGGGGATGCCCCACAAATAATATTGTAGTTTTCAAACCAGCACCTGGATCTGAATATTTTTGTAATTCTTTGACCTGCTCACTGAGATGGCCGCACATGCTCAGTTTCTTCCTTCAACTGCCTTCTGAGCTGTGATAGGTAGAGCTGAGACACGCCCCCCTGAGCTGTGATAGGGAGAACATGGACACACCCCCTGAGCTGCAGCAGAAAAGACACTCCCCTTGAGCGGCCAGCTTGATATAAATCTAGCAGAGCAATGGATGTGGAGATCTCTGGATCCTTGTGATTTTCATTTTTACTTTAGCCAAGTAATAACCCTCTGTAACTTCTAAAGGACTGCTGTCTGTGTAGACCCATAGAAATGAATGGAATGATGGACAGACATGCACAGTACTTAATTCAGCGAGGGCATCCAGGGACCCCCTTCCTCAGGATCACTGGGGGTCTCAGACTCCCACAAGCAGATATTTATCATCTATCCTGTGAATAGTCCGGGTGGCACAATGCCAGTGTTGCTTTGCATTATTTGGGTCGAGTTCACATCTAACCGAGAACATCTTGTGCGTCGTACTGCTAGCTTAACTGGCTTTGTGAGGAACTGGTGTGTGTCTGACACAAAGACTGTTGTGAATGGTGACAACCCGCTGAACAGGTTGGCGCTATATAAGCAACAGGAAAGAAAGAATACAGTAGAAGTGTAGGGCCTACTGTACAATTCAGGAACAATCGTAATCCTCCCATTTTCCTTTAATTGTAAGGCATCATTACATGACAGATGCAAAAAGACAGATACTGTACTACAGAAAGTCTCATCTATCTATAGGCTGAAAGGCACTCTAACAACAATACAATCACTACACAGCCCACTGTGAACAGTGTTAAGGCATCCCCGCTTTATGGTTGTACACACAGTTTTCTGGTCAGCTCTCGGGAACAGAATGGGAGGACATGGAAAGACGATGTGTGAAGCAAAGGTCAGACACCGGCACAGTCTGTTGTGGTATAAAATGAAACATAGCTGTAAACATGGACACGAAACATACAAAAAAAAAGATTTCTAATTGTAAAACGAACGTCTTAATGCTGCATTGTTACTAAGGTTATGTAGTGGTATTATCTACATACATGTTGAGTAACTTTGTGGGACTGAATTCGAGTTACTGTCTGCATTTCACAACTCTGTAGGCTTCAGAGCTGAAATCTTTATGCTTTCTTTGCTGGCCCAGTAGCTACATAAACCTTCCTGTTTGTTGCGCTCTAGAACAGGCGCTGTATTCTAGTCTGAAAACCTGTCGATTGTTTCCAGTAGTGACCAGCAGAATTTTGAATGCAGCTCTAGGCTATTATACCGGCTCTAACTCTGTAACGTAATGTATTTACCAAGTCATTGTGACTTTTTATGAAGACAATATCTACGTATAAACTGTAAAAGGGTGTTTTAAATATACATTTTAAAGGGGATTTAGCAATTTTGAACATTGATGGCCTAACATTTCGGGCCCCCACTGATCCGCTGTTTGAGAAGGCATCGGGGTGGCTCCTGTGCTCACAAAGCACAGCGCCATACATTGTATAGTGGCTGTGCTTGGTATCGCAGCTCAGATCCATTCACTTCTGTGAGGCTGAGCTGCGCCATGTGACTGATGAATGGTGAAGGTTGTGGGGTTACTGCCAGCACCAGTGCCTTATCAAAGAGCTGATCAGCAGCGGTTCCGGGAATCGGACCCCAGCTGATCAGATATTGATGTCCAGAAAAACACTTTTGGGGGAGATTTATCAAGACCAATGTTTTCTGCATGTAAGGCCTCATGCACATGAACGTAGTTTTGGTCCGCATCCGAGCCGCAGTTTTTCCGGCTCAGATGCGGACCCATTCACTTCAACGGGGCCGCAAAAGATGTGGACATCACTCTGTGTGCTGTCAGCATCCGTTGCTCCGTTCCGTGGCCCGCAAAAAAAATATAACCTATCCTATTCTTGTCCGTTTAGCGGTCAAGAATAGGAAGTTATAATAATGGCTGTCCGTGTTTTGTGGTTCCGTAATTTGCGGACTGCAAAACGCACGTGTGCATGGGGCCTAAAAGGAATGATAAACCTCCCCCTTTAAAGAGGACCTGTCACCAGGATACATGTATTGAAATAGTTATATTACCTTACAGTGTGGCGGAAAAAAAAAAGCGGAAAAACATGACTGGGGGCCACACTGTAAGGTAATAAAACTATTTCAATACATGTATCCTGGTGACTGGTCCTCTTTAAGTAGTATTTTGTAGAATTGTGTTTTTGTGAACTAAGGGGGTCATTTATGCAGCTGAAATATCCTTATTTTAGGTGTATTTCAGGCGCAGATTGGGGATCAATGGCTAGTTGTGCCGCAATCTGCGACTTCTCCTCGCTCATGCCAGGTCAAAAATGTGGGCAGGGAAGGTCTAAATGTAAGAC
This sequence comes from Bufo gargarizans, assembly GCF_014858855.1. Taxonomy (NCBI): domain Eukaryota; kingdom Metazoa; phylum Chordata; class Amphibia; order Anura; family Bufonidae; genus Bufo; species Bufo gargarizans. The sequence goes on from NC_058090.1 coordinate 76,227,792, forward strand.
AGCTCAGAAGTTGTCTTACATTTAGAAGTAGGGAAGGATCCGCTGGAGTTATGTAGAGGCCTGCGCCTCTTCATTACTTTGGCGGATCCAGCGCAGGGGTTTATTAAGACCGGCATCTAAAACGCCTTAATAAATGTGCCCCTGAGTCTTTGTTTAAAGAGGACCCATCTTCTATCCCGACAAGTCTGTTTTAGTAACATTCCCCATGTACCAATTCAGGAGCATCTATTGTTGTAACCCTCTGTTGTCATTCCTCCATTATTCCTACTTTAAATGTATCAATTAATTGCCAACTGGGTGTTACATTTTCATCCCATGTTAGACAGTGCAGGGACACAGCCCTTTGTGACTGGCAGAATTTATTGGACAATGTCAGACCATGTAGGGATACCCCCTCCCCAACCGACCGGTAACACCTGGTTGGCAATGTTTTCTATAAACTTCTATGAGGAACAACAGAGGAAAGGAACAACATCCAATTATAAGAATAGATCCAGGTGACACCGTGACAGGCATCTTTAAATATATGCATATAGCAGGAATATTTCTTAATAATGCTGACACATCACCTGCTGTGTGTATGGGGGTATCCCGACTCTCCTTTGATGGCTGCAGTTAGAGGGCTAGAAGGTTTGAGTATTTAAGATTTCAACATGACTCTTCACCAGAGGTGTATGGCAGTAGGAAGGGTAATTGTTTAGCTTTGACAGTTATCTAAAGTATGTGACTACCTTAAAGAGGACCTGTCCCCTCTCCTGACAGGTCTGTTTTAGTAATTACATGTATTCCCTGTGTGATGACAATACTGGAGCATCTATTCTTATGGCTCTATGTTGTGCCGTTCCTGTAATAAATTGCCAGCAGTCTGCAGTTAAGGTACTGCTGGGTGTTACCAGTAGCGGGGGTGTCTGACTCTGTCCAATCAGTACTCCTGTTGTCTCATTGGACACACCCCCAACCAATTACCACCCCCTCTGTACCCTTACTGCAGACTGCTAGCAAGTCACCATAGTAAAGGAACGGCACAACATAGAGCCATAAGAATAGATGCTCCAGAATTGGTATTACATGGGGAATGCATGAAGCTATTAAAACAGACATGTCAGGAGAGGGGACGGGTCCTCTTTAAGAATGACTCTACTAAACGGACCCAATCTCTACCCTTCAGAACTGCCCAGCAGACATACCTCCCCATCTCAGCAATGTGCAAACGGTTATAAACAGGTCATTTTTATCTTATTTAATTGTTTGTTATCAAAGACAATGCCAAGAAACACGTGTGTAAGAATCATCTCATGGAGAATTTATACAAAAAAACCTTCCTACAGCAACAAACAGTGAATGGTTTGTCTGCGTGATGGCCGTCCATGTACGGAACAACAATGCGACTCTTTCTCCTCAGATGTTGTTAAGTGAAACCATCCAACTTCCTTTGGACTCTTGGCGCGGAGTGTCATAGTCACAATGAGCATCCACACAGTGCTTCAGGCTGTGCTGGATTCTTCTGGCCATGTGAACCATTAGTAACGGGCATCATTGTTTAAAACCTCGCAAGTATAAAACATCTTCAGGTCGCCCTAATTGCACAATATGGCAGTGTTAACGTCTGAGATACCGTCAGTTAATGGCAGAAGGAGAGCACCGTGCTCTGTTGACCGGGCAGACAGATTGTATGAGACAGCTTTGTACTGGAAATGTTCTGCACAGACCGTCTCCCGTTACAGTCCCTTTAGTCGTGTTTCGTCCTCACATAAGTTAGAAGCGCAGTCCAGTCTGTCTGGTGGTTCAGTGGGCACATAGGAGCTTCCGGCATCAGACGCTCGTGGTCGTCTCTCATTTGTCAGCATCCGGATATGTTGGGTATTTAATAGTTTCAATTTTTTCCTTAACTTTGTATGAAGGGTAGAGACCGGTCCGGCCTAGTTTACGATTAACGCCCTTTGAGTAGCCATCCCAGTGATTGCCGGCCACGCCAATAACGTCCCCAGGTTCCATGGGGATTTCATCTGCATTTCTCGGACGGTGGGGATATATGGCAATTTGGTTGTGAGCATTCTGTCCTCCAAAATAATAAATATCATCCAGGGAGTGGAAATTAGCGGAAGCATCGGGGTGGAGTGTCTGCATGATCTCATAAGCTACTCGGCAAACCTGCAAGAGAAGGAACACAAAGTATATCAAACCTATAATGGAAAAGGTTAGCCTCACTTTTCCAATTTTGAGCAAATAAGCTATACGCTGGGTTCAGACCTGAGCATTCCTAAAGGAGCGCTCTGTATGCGCGATTGCACCGGCGTTTACAATCGCGCATACAGAGACAGGCCAACACACATTGTCGCGCGTTCCCGAATATCTATGTATGGGAACGCGCGACAAAACGCCCCAAAAAAGCTCAAGAACTTGTTTGAGCGTCGGGCGTTTTACAGCGCGATCGTACGCCTAAAACTTTGTTAGAATACTGTACAGAGCCGAACTTGAGGTCGGTAAAAGGTTATTTACAGTAGAAATTAAATTAATGCGAGACTTTGCAAAGTAATAACTTCGGCTCATCGGAGCCAATACATTCTAATACTGTGTGGAGCTCATAATTAGTGTTATGCGAATCGACTTCGGATGTTTCATACGAAGTGGATTTGCTCATCCCTAATTACCTACCTTACAGGTCCTGTGCCTCCGCTCTGCTTCCCTGGCTGCAGCAGTGACTTCTGCAGCCGCTCACTGGCCTCAGCGGGGCACTGAAGAGGACAGTGACGGAAAAGACGGAGCCCTGCTGTCAGGTAAGTAATGATCTATTCTTTAGTACAGGTTGAACCCCCCGAGTTGTCCAGTTTCCTCTTAAAATCAGACTACCCGTTTAACTTTATATTTTAGTTGGAGGAAAAATCCAATATGGATCCCCTGAGATATTGACATTTCTAGCAGTACCCTCCACCCACAGATGTTATGACAGTAAATACCATACTTTTCACTTTATAAGATGCACTGGACTATAAGACGCACCCGAATAAATAGGTTGTCTTTTAGGGTGCATTCACACGACCGTATAAATGGATCCGCATTTGCGGAACAGGTGCGGACCCAATCATTTCAATGGGGCCGCAAAAGATGCGGACTGCACACGGTGTGCTGTCTGCATCCGTTGTTCTGCTCCGTGGCCCCGCAAAAAAGATAGAGCATGTCATATTCTTGTCCGCGGTTGCAGACAAGAATAGGCATTCTCTATAGCGCCGGCCATGTGCGGTCCAGTATCCGTGTTTTGCTGATCCTCAATTTGTGGACCGTAAAACACTTACGGTCATGTGAATGCACCCTAAAGGGAATGTGGTTTACTGGTGTTTTACTGTAGTGGAGGTCAGTAACTATAGTGTGTAGCATGTAGGGGTTAGTTTTGGTCAGCTCCTGTTATCCTCACTGTGTCCTCTGCGGACTATAGTAACAAACAGCAATGGCAAATGTAGACATCTCATTAAATGTACCTATCGGTCTTTCTGTTGTGTCCGTCCATGCTTCTTGTTCTGCTAGATTATTTTTAAGTATTTGTTTGCGACACACACAGCTGTATTATACACGCATTCAGCTATGCAACACGCACAGTTCCGTTACATACATATCGCTCTGCTACACACACAGTTCTGTTACATACATACAGCTGTGCTACACCAAGACAGTTCCGTTACACACATACAGCTCTACTACACAAATACAGCTCTGCTACACACATTCAGTTCCGATACATACAGTTCTCTTACACACATACAGCTCTGCTTCACAAACACAATTCTGTTACATACATACAGTTCTGCTACACACATACAGATTCATTACACACAGTTCTGTTACATACATAGTTCCGTGACACACATACAGCTCTACTACACATACATACAGCTCTACCTCACATACATACAGTTCAGTTACACACTTACAGCTATACTTCTGCACATACAGTTCCGTTACATACAGCACTACTACACAAATACATTTCCATTACACAAATACAGCTCTACTACACACATACAGCTCTGCTTCACACACACTATTCTGTTACATACATACAGCTCTACTACACACAAACAGATCCACTACACACATACAGTTCCATTACATACCGTACATACAGCTCTGCTTCACACACACAATTCCATTACATACATACAGTTCCATTACACACATATAGTTCTTTTACATAAATAGTTCCATTACACACATACAGCTCTGCTTCACACACCATTCCATTACATGCATAGTTTCGTTACAATCATACAGCTCCACTTCACATACATACAGTTTTGTTACAATCATACAGCTCCGGTACACACATACAGTTCCGTTACAAATATAGTTATGTTACATACATACAGTTCCGTTACATACATACAGATCGGTTACATGCATAGTTCCGTTACACACATACATACAGTTCTGTTACTCCCATACAGCTTCATTACACACATACAGCTCTGCTTCACACACAATTCCATTACATACATACAGTTTCGTTACAATCATACAGCTCCGGTACACACATACAGTTCAGTTACATACACACAATTCCATTACAATCATACAGTTTTATTACACACATACAGCTCTGCTACACATATATTCAATTCTGTTACACATACAGCTTTACTACACACATACAGTTCTGTTACATACATACAGCTCTACTACACACATACAGTTCCGTTACAATCATACAGCTCCGGTACACACATACAGTTCCATTACATACAGCTCTGCTACACATATACAATTCCATTACAGCTCTACTACACAGATACAGTTTCGTTACATACATAGTTGCATTACACACATACAGCTTACATACTGCTACACACATACAATTCCGTCACACACGCAGCTTTACTACACACATACAGTTCAGTTACATACATACAGCTCTGCTTCACACATACAACTCTACTACACACATACAGCTATGCTTCTACACATACAGTTCCGTTACATACAGCTCTACTACACACATACAGTCCTATTACACACATACAGTCCCATTAAAAACAGTTCTCTTACACACACACAGTTCCGTTACATACAGCTCTACTATACACAACTCTGCTACACACACAGTTTTCTTACACACATACAGGTCTGTCGCATACATACAGCTCTTAGTATCACAATAGATCCTAAAAGACTTGTGATAGGAACACTCCAAAATATATATATATCTCAATCAAAACAAAACGTGTGAGTCAATGTCCAAAATAAACAAAACAATTTTTATTAACCCCTTCAACCCCGGACCTGTTTTCACCTTCCTGCATAGGCCATTTTTTGCAAATTATGATAGTCATAAACTTGGGTCAATATATTTCACCTTTATTTGTGTAAAAAATCCCAAATTTACAAAAGAAAAAATTCCCAAATTTTCTCATTTCTATTTCTCTACTTTTATAATAGATAGTGATACATCATATAATAGTTATTACTTTACATTCCCCATAAGTCTACTTCATGTTTGGATCATTTTGAAAATGACATTTTATTTTTTGGGGACGTTAGAAGTTTGGAAGCAAGTCTTTAAATTTTTGGGAAAATTTCCAAAACCCACTTTTTAAGGACCAAAGTTCAGGTCTGAATTCACTTCGAGAGAAACCACCCAAAATGACCCCATTTTAAAAACTACACCCCTCAAGGAATACAAAACTGATTTTGCAAACTTTGTTAACCCTTTAGGTGTTCCACAAGAATTAATGGAAAATGGAGATGAAATTTCAGAATTTCACTTTTTGGGCAGATTTTCTATTTTAATCAATTTTTTCCAGTAGCAAAGCAAGGGTTAACAGCCAAATAAAACTCAATATTTATTACCCTGATTCTGCGGTTTACACCCCACATGTGATCGTAAATTGCTGTACGGGCACACGGCAGGGCACAGTAGGAAAGGAACACCATAGGGTTTTTAGAAGGCAGATTTAGCTGAACTGGTTTTTAGATGCCATGTCCAATTTGAAGCCCCCGTGATGCACCCCTAGAGTAGAAACTCTAAAAAGTCACCACATTTTGTAAACTACGGGATAAGGTGCCAGTTTAGCTGGTACTATTTTGGGGTACATATGATTTTTAATTGCTCTATATTACGTTTTTTGTGAGGCAAGGTAACCAAAAAATTTATGTTTTTGCACCATTTTTATTTTTAACAACATTCATCTGACAGGTTAGATAATTTTTATAGAGCAGGTTATTACGGACGCAATAATATCAAATATGTCTACTTTCTATGATAGAAAAAAGGGGTATATCCAGCTCACCCATAGTTGTCCTGTGATAGGTGCACGGAATGACCCATGTAAGTCCTTGTATATTCTCATGAAAAAACAGAGATCCAGCACCAGTGTAGATCTAATCGGTCCAGTCTTTATTTCACCAAAGTAACAAACACGTCCAGTGGCACCTTCTCGGATTATGATTAAGAACAGTAGTGTTCGAAACGCGTAAATTGTGTGCGAGTCGGAGAAGGTGCCACTGGACGTGTTTGTTACTTTGGTGAAATAAAGACTGGACCGAATAGATCTACACTGGTGCTGGATCTCTTTTTTTCATGAGAATACTTTCTATAATGTTTGTTTCAGTTGTTTTACATAATAAAGCATTTTTGAAATAAAAAATTAGGTTTTTGTATCTCCATTTTCTGAACGCCCTATTTATTTTTCTTCCTGCTCAAAGGGGCAGGAAGAGTTGACGTTTTTATTGGTACCATTTTTGGGTACAGTTTTCTCCAATCCGATGGTATATTTTAACTTGAAGCGTCCCCATCACCATGGGAACGCCTCTATGTTAGAATATACCATCGGATTTGAGTTAGATCGTGAAACTCAGATCCAACAGTATATTCTAACACATGGTGATGGGGACGCTTCTAGTTAGAATATACTAAAAGAACTGTGTACATGACTGCCCCCTGCTGCCCTCCCCCTGTAGTCAACACATTGGTGGCCAGTGCGGCCGCCCCCCTCCCTGTAGTTAACTCATTGGTGGCCAGTGCGGCCGCCCCCCCCCCCCTCCCTGTAGTTAACTCATTGGTGGCCAGTGGGCCCCCCCCCCCCCCTAATCATTGGTGGCAGCGGAGAGTACCGATTGGAGTCCCAGTTTATTCGCTGGGGCTCCAATCGGTAACCATGGCAACCAGGACGCTACTGTAGTCCCGGTTGCCATGGTTACTCAGCAATTTGTAGAAGCATTATACTTACCTGCGAGCTGCAATGTCTGTGTCCGGCCGGGAGCTCCTCCTACTGGTAAGTGACAGGTCTGTGCGGCGCATTGCTTAATGATCTGTCACTTACCAGTAGGAGGAGCTCCCGGCCGGTCACAGACATCGCAGCTCGCAGGTAAGTATAATGCTTCTACAAATTGCTAAGTAACCATGGCAACCGGGACTGCAGTAGCGTCCTGGTTGCCATGGTTACCGATCGGAGCCCCAGCGATTAAACTAGGATTCCAATCGGTACTCTCCGCTGCCACCAATGATAGGGGGGAGATTTTAATTAAGAGGGGGAGGGAGGGGGGGGGCCCACTGGCCACCAATGAGTTAACTACAGGGGAGGGGGGGGGGGGGCGGCCGCACTGGCCACCAATGAGTTAACTACAGGGGGGGGGGGGCGGCCGCACTGGCCACCAATGAGTTAACTACAGGGAATGGGGGAGGGGAGGTCATGTACACAGTTCTTTTAGTATATTCTAACCTGAAGCGTCCCCATGGGAACGCCTCTGGGTTAGAATATACTGTCGGATCTGAGTTTTCATGAAGTGAAAACTCAGCTCTGAAAAAGCTTTTATGCAGACGGAGTAGCCTACGGCCACGGACGTGGATGCCAATCTTGTGTGCATCCGTGTTTTTTCACTGACCCATTGACTTGAATGGGTCCGTGAACCGTTGTCCGTCAAAAAAATAGGACAGGTCCTATTTTTTTTGACGGACAGGAAACACGGATCACGGATGCGGCAGCAAAACGGTGCTTTTTCAGATTTTTCCACGGACCCATTGAAAGTCAATGGGTCCGCGAAGGAAAACGGCACAACGGCCACGGATGCACACAACGGTCGTGTGCATGAGGCTAAGGAATCCAAATCTGAAGCACCGCCAAATCCATTAACAATAGCTAAAACTGATATGGAGTAAATAAATAAACATCTGTACAAAAGCCTAAAAATTCATGTGCTGGATAGCCAGGCAAATAATTGCTGGAGGAAGGCATGCATCAATCGGGCAACTGAAAACGCCTCTAACTAGCATAAAATCCTACATCAATGAAACAACCTTATGATGCTACCACTAAGAAAATAAATGGTCAAGCCCAAAATTGTAGAGCCCAATATGTGCTAAATGGGCAACGCAACAAGACACAATAGTGTATCAACAGGCAGTACGACCATATGAAGACTCTGGGCAGCAAGAGATAATAAAGGGCATAAGTGGCAGGCTAAAGTGCGGACAAGTAAACAGATGAACATACCAGGAGGTAAATGGCGCGGCAGCCGCTATCCCCTCTACGCACGTTTCGCGTCTTAGCTTCTTCTGAAGGAGTCTTACATACAGACAGCCTGCTACACACATACAGTTCCGTCACATACATACAGCTCTGATTTACACATACAATTCTGCTTCACACACAGTTCTCTTATACACATACAGCTCTGCTACATACATACAGCTCCGTTGCATACATACAGCTCCGCTACACACATATGGAGGCACTTTTTAGCAAGATTTTTTTCTTACTAAAAAGTGTGTCTTATAAAGTAAAAAATATGGTATTTGGTACAATACTGCGTATGGTATGGCGCCATAATAAGGATGCAGTAGATGTACACAGTGCTTCTATAGTACCGCCTGCGGAGGTATACAGATGCGCTATAGAAATTCCATATGTATGGAGGTGCATGTTATACAGCAGGAACTGAGCAGATAAATATACTGAATGTTTTCCCAAAAATGGTGTAACTTGTTAATTTAATTCCTGCTGGTTCTGGTCTTTAGAGTCCAGTGGGCGGTCCTAATTCCTTGTATAACTGTGCACAGAGATAGCTGTCCGTCACTGAGTAGGCCCGCCCACTTGACTCCAGAATGAGTAGACATTAAAATAAATGTTGCAAGTTAAACAGAATCTTTTCCCATAAAACCACATAAATCTGCGCAGGGACATGCTGCATGCAGACCAGACACTGTGATCACTTGAAGCACTTTTAGATGCTGCTAGATGATGTGCAATGTAATCCTGAAGAGGAAGCAGGGCTGCTGGGAGTCGGACATCCGCCGATGACCTATCCTCTGGCTTTTCTGTGAGCGCTGTGGCCTTCTCACAGCTTACTATGCACAGCGCCGTACATTGTATAGCGGCTAGTATCGTGCTCAGTCCCATTCACTTCAATGGGGCTGAGCTGCTCCTAGGCCACATAACATGTGAACGTGTCATCACTAGCCTAGGGAAGCTGTGAGGCCGCTGCACCACTGCCTGCACCTCTGCCTTCTCAAACAGCTGAACGGCGGGGGCTCCAAGTGTCGGACCCCCATCGATCAGGTACTGATTAACCTATCTAGGAGGAGAGGGCATCGGTTCTAAAGTCTTGGAAAACCCCTTTAAAATCATCATTTCTGGGCAGCAGATCATGCTGTGCGAACAGGGATCTTCTGCCAGATACAATGAATTTGTATGTGGACAAATGATGGGAGTAGTGATTGCTCGTCTCCATACAGTGGAGGTGATTGATGCATGTAAATGCAGCTTTTTCCTCCACTGAGGAACGGTCCCTTCCATTGCCTGCTCCCATCAGGCAGTCTAAATATTAGGATTAGTAAATCTGCCCTCATGTGTATCAGATATGCTAGGCACCAGGTATGTTTACAGCGACGGATGAGCTGCCAAGAGGTTACTGACAACTGCTGGCTCAAAAAGAGGAGTAGTCAGCATGCATTTGCTGCCATGAAATGTAGGGCTCGCTGTCAGAGCCCCCTGCAGTGTTACTCACTGGTTTTTTTCTTATGGAAATGCCCTTTATTATAACATAAAACACTTTTATGCATTCTGGGAGAAGAACACATTTGATCTTCTTTGGTTATCTAGGTTTCATAATAAATTCTACAAGTGACAAATATCAGCAGGCGGCTGGAGATAACAAATGATAATTCTCTGCTGCTGTGCGGTTTATTAGGCAGCCACCAGTCTGGTAATCAGACCTTTTATTGCATCCACAGTTCATGGAGTCACCGGGATATGACAAGACTGCGCCGCTTTCTCGGGATTTCATGGGTTACCCACAAGTGTAAGGCCCGCTCACTGCTGTACACCTTACTGTATTGATGGCCGGACTACCCGTCTAGGTGTATGGTGAGCTCCCCACAGATGATGTGGAGGAAGAGAAGGATTGCATACACATACTTGTTCGGGGAATCAGGGGAGATAATATATAGAGTTGTAGTCAGACCATGTCAGCCATCTCTCGCCCATAGAGCTCATTCAGACGGCCGTATGCTATCCGCAAAAATGCGGATCCGTTTTTTTGCGGATTAGATGCTGACCAATTCACTTCTATGGGGCCCTTTTCTATTCCAAGGTTCCGCAAAATAAATGAAACATGTCCTATACTTGTCCGTGAAAATCAGGACATGGCCCTATTGAAGTCTATGGGTCAGCAAAAATACTGAATGCTATCCGTTTTTTTGCGGATCCGCAAAAAAACGGATAGCATTCAGTATTTTTGCGGACAGCATACGGCCGTCTGAATGAGCCCTTAGTTTGTATAGAAGTCTTTATGCAGAAGCTACTTCCCATGGACAAAATCCATATTGGAGAAAAACTTTATTGGTGACTTGTTTCAATGCCAGATTGGTACGTTCATCTGACCAGTGGCTATTTAAAGGGGTTATCCAAGGCCTATACTGCCCCCCCCCCCCCCCAATATGCCTGGGCCCCTTACACAGATTATACTTATTACCTTGCTCTCCCGCACCCGCATCACTCTTGATCCCCGCACAGCTGCCGCTGCATCTCCCTGTCGTGCGGATGAAAACATTTGCGATGCTAGAGAGGCTCGTTCCTGTTATTGGCTGACACCCCCCCCGGGAGCAAGGTAAGTACAATCTCTGTAAGAGGTCCGGGCATATGGGGGGGGGGGGGGGGGGGGGGAATTATTGCTCTTGAATAACCCATGTAGGGCACCGATCCAGCACTGACGCTGTGTTGCTCCCAAAAGGTTTTTTCTCCAATACGGATTGTGTGATTGGTGGTCGGATGACAAAGGTTATTGACCAAGCAGTGGTGTCCTGTGCATCCTCTAAGAAGCCTACTCCAGTGCGGTGCTTGCCTCATCATACCGTATACAGGTTAGCAGATTAGCCACTGTATTTATTCCATCTTCCTCTTTAAAAGTGTTTTGCCATGATTAACACATCTCCCCTATCCACAGGACAGGCCATAACTACCTGACTGCTGGGATCCCCACTGATCCTCCATTGTGATGAAGCTGCAGGTCAAGAACACCTAACAAAAACAGCTGAGAAGCAATATCATCCAAAAGCTGTGTGGAACAACCTGGGGGGCGCTCCTCGGCTCTGGGTCTTGTATGCTCTGCTGCTAAGCATCCCAGTATGGCTTAACAGCCCACATAGCCCGCCCCCGCCCCGCCAAACCCCCCGTTGAGGAAAAATGCTCTAAAGAGATATAAAAAGATAATGGACAACAGAAACCTGCCGATACACATGGACATAGAAGATGCCAATTGTGGCAGACTCCGATCCCGTAAACCACCTACCAAAACAGCAAAAATGGAGAAAGGGTACAACCTCACTAATGCATGGATCCAAGTACATAACATGCATCACACCATCATGCCTATGCCATGCATTACCCAAACTCCACCGGGTTTCCACCTGCCACGCAAAACCTGGTCCATGCTAAGCAGGATTAGAACCGAGCATGTGAAGTGCGCATATCTCCTACACAAATGGGGCAAACAGCCATGCCCACTCTGTGATTGCAGAAATAACCAGACTATAAAACACATCATAGAAGAATGTCCGACAAGGTCCTATGATGGCAGCCCAGAAGATTTCACTGAAGCGATTGAATATATAGACAAATTGGATGTTTGTCTATAAACTGACAAAGCCAGCTCTGCTACACTACATATTCACTCTGCTTCATTATTGTTACGATATTTTGCTAAGTGTTGAGCCTATGCATGTGTATATGCCTATGGATGAACTTATGCATTTTTATGTGTTGCTATTTTAGCAGCTATGGCATACGATACAGAAACAAATGCAGGACAAGTGTGTGTCCTGCTGCTCCATTCACTCTCTGTGGGAGATGGAGCACAGACAGAACTCCGAGGCAGCAAATCAAAATGAGGTCAGTTATTATGGGAGACTTCAACTACCCAGATATAGACTGGGAAACTGAAAGCTGTACATCCCATAAAGGAAACAGGTTCCTGGCAATAACCAAAGACAATGACCTTTCCCAACTGGTTCAGGACCCGACTAGAGGGACGGCCATACTAGACTTAGTACTGACCAATAAACCTGACAGAACAACAGATGTGCAGGTTGGGGGACACCTGGGAAATGGTGACCAATCCTAAAATCTAATTGAGGTATATACCTTAACCCCTTAGGGACCCATGACGTACCGATACGGCATGGATCCCGAGTCCTTAAGGACCCATGACGTACTGGTACGTCATGAGTTTAAATTGAGATTGTGGCGCCCCAGGGGTTAATCCGCACAGGGGGGGGGGGGGGGGTCATATGACCACCCCCCGTATCGGCGATCGCAGCAAACCGCAGGTCAATTCAGACCTGCGGTTTGTTGCGATTTCTGCTGTTTCTGATCGCCGCGGTCCCTGGCCCAAATATATATTTATCACCCCCCCACCCCTGCATGATTTTAGCCTGGTGGGAGGTGCAGGGGGGGGTTGCGGGAGGCGGGATCGCGATCCCCCGCCCGCCGAATAATCGTTGGCTTCTAGTGGGTATACCAGGGTGTCAGCACATTGCTGACACCCTGGTATAAACGGCTGACATCTGTGAATGGATGTCAGCCGTTTAACCCTTTCCATACAGCGGTCCGTACGGACCGCTGTATGGAAAGAGTTAACAGTAAGATGCGGCTCCCTCCCTCTCCCATCGGGGGGCTGCTGTGGCTTTGCAGCCCCCCGACAGGATGGGGTGACAGAGGGAGGGAGCCCCGGTCCTTACCCATCCCCGTCTGCGAAGTTGTGGCCACAACTTCGCAGCGGGAGAAGGTTCCCATGGCAACAGGACGCCATAACCCTAACCCTATAGGGTTCTGTACTGTATTATACAGACATCAGACCCACTGGATCTTCAAGAACCAAGTGGGTCTGGGTAAAAAATAAAGTAAGAAAAAGTGAACAAAAAGTGAAAATCAAAAAACACATTTATCACTAATTAAAAATGAAAAAAAATAAAATTCCCTACACATGTTTGGTATCGCCGCGTCCGTAACGACCTGATCTATAAAATGGTCATGTTGCTTTCCCCGCACGGTGAACGCCATAAAAATAAAAAATATGAGAAAATTGAAATTTTGCCCACCTTACTTCCCAAAAAAGGTAATAAAAGTGAATCAAACCGCCATCTCATCCCGCAAAAAATGAGACCCTACATAAGATAATCGCCCAAAAACTGAAAAAACTATGGCTCTTATGCTATGGAGACACTAAAACTTTTTTTGTTTTAAAAATGAAATCATTGTGTATAACTTACATAAATAAATAAAAAGTATACATATTAGGTATCGCCGCGTCCGTGACAACCTGCTCTATAAAATTACCACGTGATCTAACCTTTCAGATGAATGTTGTAAATAACAAAAAAAAAGAAACAGTGCCAAAAAAGCTATTTCTTGTTACCTTGCCGCACAAAAAGTGTAATATAGAGCAACCAAAAATCATATGTACCCTAAACTAGTACCAACAAAACTTCCACCCTATTCCGTAGTTTCTAAAATGGGGTCACTTTTTTGGAGTTTCTACTCTAGGGGTGCATCAGGGCGGCTTCAAATGGGACATGGTGTCAAAAAAACCAGTCCAGCAAAATCTGCCTTCCAAAAACCGTATGACATTCCTTTCCTTCTGCCCTGTGCCGGTACAGTGGTTTACAACCACATATGGGGTGTTTCTGTAAACTACAGAATCAGGGCCATAAATATTGAGTTTTGTTTGGCTGTTAACCCTTGCTTTGTTACTTGAAAAAAAGATATTAAAATGGAAAATCTGCCAAAAAAGTGAAATTTTGAAATTGTATCTCTATTTTCCATTAAATCTTGTGCAACACCTAAAGCGTTAACAAAGTTTGTAAAAATCTGTTTTGAATACCTTGAGGGGTGTAGTTTCTTAGATGGGGTCACTTTTATGGAGTTTCTACTCTAGGGGTGCATCAGGGGGGCTTCAAATGGGACATGGTGTCAATAAACCAGTCCAGCAAAATCTGCCTTCCAAAAAGCAAACGGCGCACCTTTCACTCTACGCCCCGCTGTGTGGCCGTACAGTAGTTTACAGACACATATCGGGTGTTTCTGTAAACGGCAGAGTCAGGGCAATAAAGATACAGTCTTGTTTGGCTGTTAACCCTTGCTTTGTTAGTGGAAAAAATGGGTTAAAATGGAAAATTAGGCAAAAAAATCTAATTCTCAAATTTCATCCCCATTTGCCAATAACTCTTGCGCAACACCTAAAGGGTTAACAAAGTTTGTAAAATCAGTTTTGAATACCTTGAGGGGTGTAGTTTATAGAATGGGGTCATTTTTGGGTGGTTTCTATTATGTAAGCCTCGCAAAGTGACTTCACAGCTGTAGTAGTCCCTAAAAATTGTTTTTGTAAATTTCTGAAAAATTTCAATATTTGCTTCTAAAGTTCTAAACCTTGTAAAATAAAATATCATTCCCAAAATAATTCAAACATGAAGTAGACATATGGGGAATGTAAAGTCATCACAATTTTTGGGGGTATTACTATGTATTACAGAAGTAGAGAAACTGAAACTTTGAAATTTGCAAATTTTTCAAAATGTTTGGTAAATTAGGTATTTTTTTATGCAAAAAATAATTTTTTTTACTTCATTTTACCAGTGTCATAAAGCACAATATGTGACGAAAAAACAATCTCAGAACGGCCTGGATAAGTCAAAGCGTTTTAAAGTTATGAGCACTTAAAGTGACACTGATCAGATTTGCAAAAAATGGCCAAGTCCTTAAGGTGAAATAGGGCTGAGTCCTTAAGGGGTTAAGGCCCCTTTCAGAAGAGCGAGTGTCACACTCCAGATTTACAGCACAGCTCCCGTCCTGAACTTCCAGCACTGCCGGGGTCACATAGCATTATATTGATTTAGAGGTCTGGAATGTATTGGATAACACTGACATAATGCTGTCACTGTTATCTAATACATTCCAGAACTGTAACAGTTACATAGCATCATAAATCAATATAATGCTACGTGACCCCGGCAGTGCTGGAAATTCAGGGCGAGAGCCGTGCTGTGAGTCTGGAGTGTGACGTATGGTGGTGGTTTCTGGTTACTGAAGCCCTCATTCACTTCATTGGGAGCTGAGCTGCAGTAATCTGGTACGGCCACTATACACTGTGTTACTTCCAGTGGCTGTGGCTCCTGCTGGTAGCTGATCGGTGGGGGCAGTTTATCAGACTCCCCCCTAAAGTCCTGGTAAACACCCTTTAAGGGTGCCTGATGCTCTAGTATGTAAACATGTAGTAACTCCCTCTGCTGCAGACAAACCAGAGATCAAAGCCTGAAACCAAACGCATTTTCCGTGATTTCTATAAGATTCATTTTAAGTCTATTCTGCATGTTATAAATACAAACAAGAAGGCAAATAAAAATGCTGAAGTCCATTAAAAATAGTATTGTAGTAAATTTTAACCTAACCCGCCAGAGTCCTGAAAATACGCAAAGCAGATTAATGGGATGACAATGTGTCTAGCATTATAAAGTAAGTCCATCCTTGGAGACTTATTACTTAGTACAAGCTGAAAGCGCCATCAATATCTCATCTATTAAATCAACATTAAAGTAAATTACACAGCACTCACCGCGCCGCTTCAAAATTACCTCATGGCCTTAACTACAAACTCCACAAAATGCTAAATCAATCAACATTGCTGAATTCATTTGCACATAGCCGTGGTCTCCAACCTGTTTTTTATTTATTTTTTTGTGCAAAACTACAACTCCCAGCATTCCTTAATAGCTTACGGCAAAAGTCAGCAAACTACAACTCCCAGCTTGGCTGCACACACAACTCCTATAAAAACAGAGCATGCTGGGATTTGTATTTTCTGAAGATCTGGAGCGCCAAAGGTTGCCGATCAAAGGAGACCACAGCCATAGTAGGAGGAACAAACACGCCTCGACAGAAAGACTCAAAGCCCAAGTGTAATATTGGCATTCTGCGGGATAACTCACCTGCGAGGAGAAGGTGCATACAAGAAAGTCAGATTGTGATAAGAAATGGATGTCTAGGATCACGCCTCTCAAGGAATTTTCTGTGTATCGATTATGGAGACCGGCTGACCAGGATATGGAGTTGTCGCTGATGAACTCGTACTGGGGGTATCTGCAGCAGAAGCCGAACAGTTAGAGAAATCCCCCTGTGTCGGTTTATACACAGCACCCCCCTATTTTGGGGGTGTCCATAAGACTTATTATAAAATACTGAGTGTAGCCATAAAGCTGCGGCTCTTACACTGACAAACTTAGGACGTCGATGTATACTGTTGTATTTTTTTATTTTATTTTTTGCTTATGGGTAGGGACAGGGAACATTTTTCTCTTTTACTTTATTTAGGGAAAACCTTTATTTATAGTAGAAAACTAGGGCTGAAATGTCCCTTAGCAGCAATATTTTTCAGAGCCTCTACTAAGGGACATCCATCTTCCTAACAGTGCAGTGCTGTATTAGGAAGACGTGCTGGGAGCTGGCGGGCGTCTGCCCTCACATAGTGGGGCTAATAAAGTGATAACTAGTGTACATATATATGAATATATCAATATATAAACTTCATTGCTGCTCGCTAATCAGCGTGGCCTATCAGTGAGCTCTCCCTGTACTCCCGGCATGCTGAGTAACCAGAGATGTCAATGTGAGCGGTAAGCGCTCAATACTGGCAATGTACGCTATTTTACTGTATATAGGGACAGTAATATACTATATCTGTCCCTATATACAGTAGAGGAGCTTCCCCCTGCATTGCCTGTACTGAGCTTACCGCTCATATCGGCATCTCTGGTTACTCAGCATGCCGGGAGTATTACTCAGCATGCCGGGAGTAGCAATGAGGTTTATATATTCATATATATGTACACTAGTTATCACTTTATTAGCCCCACTATGTGAGGGCAGACGCCCGCCAGCTCCCAGCACGTCTTCCTAATACAGCACTGCACTGTTAGGAAGATGGATGTCCCTTAGTAGAGAGAGACATTTCAGCCCTAGTTTCCCCTATAATGTTTCCTATCCCTGTCCCTACCCATTAGCAAAAAAAGAAATATGACAGTATAACTTTAATGGACAGCCATTCACTTGGAGATTTGTCAGGCTGAGACTTTCCCTGGTAAAATCCAAAGTCTCCAGAAGGGGCACAAACGCCCGCTCTACTTGCGTGTTCTAATCGGCCCTCACCCGGTGACCAGTTCCCTTTAAGAAACTACTGGCTGGTAGTAAATGGATAATTAAAAACTGCACAGTAAAATTTGTCGAGTCAATGACAGAACAATCCTCCTAATTTCTCTAAAAGGATGAGGGGTTTTACACTGAGCTCTTTCATGTACAACCCATTTGCATTTTACGTCTCATTTTCCTCCAATGAATAGGAGAGGCCCAGTCACTCATGAAGGATACAGCAGCGCTATAATAATTATGCTCTAATATATCTGAAGCCACTTGTGGACTGGAACATATCTCCAGCCGTTCAGCGTGTCATTTCTCCGCGCTCATCATTCACCAGAGCAGTAGTGATCGTCGTCACACCGGTTCTCGCTCCATTATTAGAGGATTTTCAGTCTCTTGCATTAAGCTCTCCAGCTAAAAGTTGATTTGTCAAATTAAAGATTTAACACTCTCTTGGTTTCCTGCGCTCAGAGGCATCATCTGCGATTCACATGTAAAGTATTCAGCATACCTAGGTGGGTTTTTCACCTCCCCCCCCCCCCAACTGGACCTGTGAAGGGAAGCGTACTTACCTGCGCCATGCTTGCTGAGTTCGGGCTCCTTCGGTCCTTCGCCACTGCTGCCTCACTCTAATCTTTGTTTGAAGCAGGTCTCGTGGCTGCTGCAGCGGAGAAGTCTGCCCCGTGTCATTAGGTGTGAAGTAAGTGATGGATGGGGGACACGTCACCGCTGCAGCAGCTACATGACCTGCGTCATGTAAACCACAACGAGGCAGCGGTGTTGGGGGCCAAAGGACCTGGAACCCAGCAGCAAGGAGCAGGTAAGTATGATTTTCTCTGCAGGTCTGACAACGTGGGAGGTGTCTGGCAGAAAGGCCCCCAAAAAGGTAAACAATCACTTTAAAACCATGGCTCAAAATTTGGGGGGTGAATTTATTTTTCACTAAAATTGATTAAAAAGGAAGAAAAGTAGTTTTATGAATTTTCCAGGAGGTTGACATACAAGACCCTCGTCTTGTCTGGTTTTAAAACCACTGGATCAAAAACCTGAGCGTCCGGCAGCACACTTACTGGTAGTTTAAGAAAGTTTACTTACTTGGACTTTGCCTCTTTAAGTAATCCTGGGTCATCTGTTGCTAAGTAAACGCGTTTCTTATCAATCTGCATCCTGCGGGCAAGGAGCTGAAAATGTTCTTCAACATGCACCATGTATTCTTCAATTGGGTGGAACGCCGCCTCCGTCCCTACTTTATCGGTTCTTCTAACATGGACTCTAAGAAACATAACCAAAGAATCATGAAAATAATAATTAGGTCTCGTTAGTCAGATGATAAACAAGTTATTTGTTTTTACAGGGCTCTCCAAAGCAGTCAATGTCAGGTTTACATAACACATAGTCACCAGAATAAATGAGAACATAACACTGCCTGGATAGTCAATCTAAAATTGACAGCATTGCTGCAGGACAAGAATGATTCAGCATTATGCAAGCTACCACATGGTGATGGTACATACAGTCTGCAGTACATGCCCTGGATCCTCCATTCTGCTTGGGCTTTGAGAATGGAACCTAAAAGTTCAGCCTGAGCAGGGTGGAAGTGGGAGGGCTGCTTTAACCGTTCATATCCTGGACTCTATAGGATGTTTCAGCTGCTTTCACTCCTGACCAGAATTCTAAAGCTTTATCTTCCAATGTAATGCTGCAATATTGATCTTGTTTTAAAGTTTAGATCCTCAACTTTCAAACAAGTCCAGGGCCATATGTAGGTCCTACAGTGCCCGAAATATGAAGGGTTAGAATAAGGTTATCATATTACTTAGGCCTTATGCACACGACCATTGTGTGTTTTGCGGTCCGCAAATTGGGGATCCGCACAAAACGGATGGCGTCCGTGTGCGTTCCACAATTTGCAGAACGGCACGGGCAGCCATTAATATAACTGCCTATTCTTGTCTGCAAATGGACAAGAATAGGACAGGTTATATATATATTTTTTTGCGGACCACTGAACGGAGCAACGTATGAATGGGCCCGCATGCAAGCCGCAAAAACTGCGGCTCGGATGCGGAAAAAAAAACAACGTTCGTGTGCATGTGGCCTTAGTGTAAGAAGGTACCTGGAATCGTCGTGGATGGAAGGTATGTGTCACCGAGGTTTCTGGCCTTGGTGAAGTAAGAGCTGGTATTTTATGTGTCAGCAGCAGCTTTTGCTAATTGACACCGTGAAATTTAGCATGGCTGTCATAGCTGATCTGGGACAACTCTTACTGTGAGTAATCAAAGTGCTGGGTGGGTGACTACTCCCCATGTTCCAGGCCGGGTTTTGCTAGGCATAAAAACCAGCCAGCACTGCCAGGTGTGGTGGATTTACATCCCTCTGACAGAGGAGCTCAGGAGTCTGTGTGCTGTGAACTAAGGGCTGTGCTGGGATTTGAGGTTTGAGCCGGGCTGGAGGACTCAGGCCCCTCTAAAGGCGAACAGGCCGCCTATGGACTTGATGAGGCTGAACTGCTAACAGGGTGTGAATTAACACCCAGGAGAAAAGGTGACTTTTATTGTTTATGATCTTTCCTAGTGTGTGAACAAACACCAAGCCACCTGCATTTTGTTATACACCAATGTGTGAATAAACACTGCTGTTTGATTCAAGAACTGTGTACTTTGCCTCTATACTGCATCCGCTAGTCCTGTCTACCTGAGCGAACCCACACATTAAATATTACTTTTTTAATCTCCCGCTCTCCGCTCTAAAAATAAAATAATAAAAAGGTATTTAATATCCTATGTACCCCAAAATGGCTCCTAAAAAAAACTACAACTTGTCCTTCAAAATTCAAGGTCTCATAGCTAAATTGAAGAAACAAAAAAATAAAAAGTTATGACCACTGGAACACAAAGGAGGAGAAATTTTACTGGTCCTTAAAACGAACCTGTCATCCACTCTGTGCTGCCCATACTAATGGCAGAATAAAGTAGAGACAGGTGAGTTGATTTAACTTTTAAATGACAGACCGCTGAAAAGTAAGTGGTTGCCGAGAACCAACATCACAATCCTTGCAGACTGGGCCTGGAAAAGAGTCACGGCCACCTGAGAAGAGTCATAGTTATTCATGAATTCCTGCTCTCCTGCCCACCTGCTGATGACTGACAGTCTTCTACCTAGTTTTCTCTCTTTCTCTCTAGGAGAGAACTGCCGATCATCAGCCGATGGACAGGAGATTAGGAATAACCAGGACTCTTCTCAGGTAGATTTGACTCTTTTCAAGGCCTGGGCTGCAATGATTATGATGCTGGTTCTCAGCAACCACTTACTTTTAGCTCATGAGTGACACAGCGCTGACATCAGCATTTCTGTCACTATTTTATCCTGCCCTCAGTGAGGTCAGCATAAAGTTGATGACATGTTCCCTTTAAGGCTAAAATTATTTATGTTACTAAGGGGTTAAAATGCACGTCAGTCACCGAAGTTATGTGCCAGATATATTTACTTCAGACATTTCAAAATCAACAATAAAAAAAGAGACATTTTCAGGAGGGGTTTCACAAATTTAATGTGACTGTTGGGGGTACAGAGGACCCATCACCACAAAATCAGTGCAATCTGCAGGCACTATGTTGAGCAGATTGACATATAGTTTTCATGGGAAAAGATTCTTGAAACTTGTAATTTATACATTTAAATCTCTCCTTTTTCTGACTTCATTGTACATGCGGAGATGTTATCAGTAATAGCATTCTCTGTGTAAGTGTGTATACAGAGATAGCTGTACACACGGGAGGTGTTATCAGTGATTAATAGCATTCTCTGTGTAAGTGTGTATACAGAGATAGCTGTACACAGGGAGGTGTTATCTGTGATTGCTAGCATTCTCTGTGTAAGTGTGTATACAGAGATAGCTGTACACAGGGAGGTGTTATCTGTGATTGCTAGCATTCTCTGTGTAAGTGTGTATACAGAGATAGCTGTACAAAGGGAGGTGTTATCTGTGATTGATAGCATTCTCTGTGTAAGTGTGTATACAGAGATAGCTGTACACAGGGAGGTGTCATCAGTAATTGTTAGCATTCTTTGTGTACGTGTATATACAGATATAGCTGTCAGTCACTGATAGCTGTATACAGGGGAGGTGTTATCAGTGATTGATCGTATTCTCTGTGTAAGTGTGTATACAGATATAGCGGTCACTGATAGCTGTATACAGGGGAGGTGTTATCAGTGATTGTTAGCATTCTCTGTGTAAGTGTATATACAGATATAGCTGTCACTGATAGCTGTATACAGGGGAAGTGTTATCAGTGATTGATCGTATTCTCTGTGTAAGTGTGTATACATATATAGCTGTTAATGAAATCAGAAATAGCAGGGATAAAATGTATAAATTACAAGTTTTACTGAATCTTTTCCCGCAAAACTGTACATCAATCTGCTCTGGTAGCATGAAACCCAGGGAGAGGGGTTGCTTTCTAATCCCGATATGGCTCTGCGTATGACAGGCTGTTATGGCATATCCACTGTATATATACCGTTGCTGGGACCTCTATCAATGCTTGTCCCCAGAAACTCTATTCTCTGAACCAGTGCATGTACCCCAATGCTCTTTAAACTTCTGAAAACCCTTCCAGTCACTTATACATACAGTAACACAGTGATTAATTCTAGTGAAGTGAACAAAGGGCCCCTGGCACTTCTACGGCATTGGCAGTCTTGAATGCTCATGCTCAGACTTAGCACCCTATGTTATTTTCCCACTTATGTGGGTGACACGCCTTAGTGTGCCTGCAGTGTAATGAATGTCTGCCAGCATTCTGTGACCCGGTGCATGATGTTCAATCCTTATAACAGGTTACTTACCCAATTACCGGATGTTTAAATCCTAGTTTTTTGGTGGATTCCTCTATTTCTTTTTCCAGCCATGGTTGTGGCCTAATCAAATACTTGACGAACTGAGAGACCCACCAAACGGCTGGATCCCCATGTAAACGTATTAAGCGATCTGCAAGATCCTCGGGCACACCAAGTGGTAGGTAAGGGGGTCTCGGGTGAAGGCTGTCAACGATTGGCAACTCCACAACTTGAACATCTTTGTCATTCGCTTCACCTGCAACAAGGAAATAGGAAAGTAAATGGTATAGAACGGCATCAAGATGTCAATATCTACTGGGCAGCCTCTATGTATTGTCTGCAGGGAAAAAGCAAAAAATAAATAAAAAATTCCAAGGACTATTACAGTGATTCCACAATGTCTGGTATTGCAGCCTTCAACATTTCATTGTATATAAAGGACAGCTAAATGTTACTAACATCTGAGAACTCAGTAGTCACCTCAGATATGCACGGAATACACAAAAGCACCCAACTTCTTCTAAAGTGACTCTGTCCTCATTCCCAGTAGCCATTATTCACCTTATTGTCCCATATACCAGAAAAGAGAACACAAACTGGCTATAGATAGAACATACGTCAATATACGGAGTGATGGAAAGAAAGGCTGCAAGAAGCTTTGATAATCGTAGGACCCCACAATAAAAGCAAGAATAGCCTCCCACTAATAGCTCTGCCAGATGTCCTGTGCCTTTATAATGCGAACGTCCACCATTCAATTATTAGGTCAAAATTTATTTGTGGCACAGCTTTATTTTTAATAAAAAGACATAATTTTACCTACTAACCGCAAACAAAATGTCACATCACACTGTTACACATGCAAACAATAGAACTAAGGATTAGGGATTATTTTGGATTACACTGATACTATACCTACCATACATGAAAAATGGTAGCTATTAGCGCACATTTATGTGTCGGGCCCATCTACCGTCGTCAAGGTGGCTTCTGCAAATGGGTACCTAACACTAACAGAACTGCCTCTCCTGGGCCTAAGCCTACAATGCTCAGGGTGGAGTAGGAACCAGCGATATTTATACTCCGCGTAGAAGTCCTGGGCAGCTACAACCACTACACAGTGGACAGAGCTGTTTAATTCCAGGGTAGGAGCAACAACATAACAGCTGTTTGCAGGGGTATGAGGTGTCAGACCACGCTGAAGCAGATATTACAATTCTGGATTAACCCCTTCAAGGTAAGTTAATTGAATGTTACCTATTTTACTTTTTAGGCCTATCGAAAGCTTTTTATTCTATGGAAAATCAGTTTAAGGGCTAATTCACACGACCATATCCGTTTTGCAGTCCGCAAATCACAAACCCACAAAACAAGGATACCACCCAAGTGCACGCCACAATTTCATTTTTAACTCCTGCAGAGCTGTCCTATCCTTGTCCGCAAAACAGACAAGTATAGGACATCTTCTGTCTTTTTTGCAAGGCTGCAGTGTGGACATACGGATGCGGAGAGCACACGGTGTGCTGATTGCATCTCCTACGGCCCCATTGAAATGAATAGGTCGGCAAAACGGTCGTGTGCATGAGCCCTTAAACTCATTCAGAACACTGAGGAATAGTAAATGAAATGTGTTTGCATGCTGTGGGGGTCAATACACGCAGGATCTGGATTTTGGGAGATGGGGCAAATTCTCAAGGTACAATGGTGTCTTACAGGGGGACTTCATGTGAGCGATCAGGTTTATATAATAAGCTGGTGGTGTACACTGAGTAATACCCTGCTACCACACCAGCTGAAGATTCACCCCTTTCACAATGCTGATTTACCCTCTGCCATTCATCACATTCCAGGGTGACGTATGAGACGGTTCTCACAATGCCCAGGCTTACAGGCTAGCAATTATATGCCTACACAGGAGGCAGGGTTTCCATAGTGTTACAGACAATACCAGAATCTGTGGCCAGGACTCATCATCATAATCTGGAGATGGTCTTATGGTAGTTGTCAGGCATTCGTACTTCTAAGTGTAACTGTGGAGCAATTTAAAGGGTTTAGAGCAGGGATCAGCAACCTTCGGCACTCCAGCTGTTGTGAAACTACAATTCCCAGCATGCTCCATTCATTTCTATGTGAGTTCTTAGAAGAGCAAAGCATGTATGCATGCTGGGAGTTGTAGTTTCACAACAGCTGGAGTGCCGGAGGTTGCCTACCCCTGGTTTAGAGAATCTCATAGATGACTCCATTTTAAAGTGTCCACTTAGCGTTCACAAAACCTTTGACATGTCATAGCTAGATAGGTCAACCAAAAATATAAACTCTATTCTGGCCCTTAGAACTTTTTTGTAGTTATGCGTACAGCTGTGTGAGGGCAATTTTTTATTTATTTTTTGCAGGGTGATCTGTGCGTTTCATTAATAACATTTTGCGTGTGTATGACCTTTTAATCACTTTTTATAACAAAAATTTGGGAGGCGGTAAAGGAACCAAAAAAACAATGTGCCGTATAGGATAAATTTTATTATATTTTAATAGTACTCACACAGCAATGCCTAGGATTTTTATTTTGATTTTCGGGAAAGGTGGTGATTTAAATTTTTTATAGTTTAAAAAAAAAAAATGTTTGCACTTTAAAAAAGTTCCCCTAGGGAACTCGAACAAGCAGTCATCAGATAGCTTCTCTCATAGATCTCAATGCATTAGCATAGGCTTACACTGCCCTGGGAGCCACCCAAGCCCT
This sequence comes from Bufo gargarizans, assembly GCF_014858855.1. Taxonomy (NCBI): domain Eukaryota; kingdom Metazoa; phylum Chordata; class Amphibia; order Anura; family Bufonidae; genus Bufo; species Bufo gargarizans. Next base: position 76,253,040 of record NC_058090.1, read on the forward strand.
TCTTACTGCTGCCAGCCAAGCACATCGTGATCTGATGCGTTGTCCTCAGGATGGGGATACAGTTGAATACTGCAGTGTGGCATATCATTAAGAGAACTGGAGGATAGAACTTGCAGCTATTGATGACCACCACAGAGGGACAGCTTCTGGGGCAATATTTAGAGTGCACTGTGGTATTTAATTCTACTGGCATGGATGGTATTTGGTGGTGCACTAAGGAATTCACCCCCCCTCTACTTGTGTTGATCTGCCTTATATCAATCAGGACCTGCCTACAACATGGGGGTCACTTTTACATTTTTCCAGGGCCACTAAGTTCCCAGTCCACCCCTGGCGGTCTGAGTGCTGAGGCCCCAACCGACCACTAGAACAAGGAGAAGACGCACTACCGTGCCCACTCTCCTCGCTGCAGGAGACTGAATCAAGACAGGCCCATAGACTTTCTGCAGTGAGGAGGGAGAGCGCAGTATACAAGCACTTCTCCCTCATTCTACAGAACTGTGGGGCCTCAGCTTTCACACCCTCGCTATGATGTATCTAAAGGTGTTTGAAAACTGACCATTTAAGAGGCAATCAGAAAATTATTTTTCAGTCCGACTTTTAATGGTTATTTTTCCATTAAAAATCCTTCAAAATTTTTCTCTGGCCACTAAGCCATATAATAGCCTGATCATCAGTTTGGGGGGTGTTTTGTAGCTGACAGGTTCCCTTTAAATGGGTTGTCCCATCTGTACATTTATGGCATGTCAATAGGCGATGCCATAAGTGTCTAATCGGTGCGTGCAGTCTCAAAAACAAAGCCCCGCCATAAATGGACAGCACATGCGCGCCACCCTCACCATTTACTGCTTATCAGACTTCCAAACATAGCCAAGCGTAGCATTAAATTCGGTCATGAGGCCAGAGCAAGCAAGTGCTGAATTAGGGAAAAGCATATGCATACATTACATGTTATATATTATGCACTGTTTTATGACAACTGGTGTCTTCTGCTCCACAGGTAGAAGGTAGGCTGCAATCTGCTGCAGGACCTCTGCCCCATTATGGCATTGCTTCTACCTACAACTAGGAGAACTCTCTAGTTCCTTCTCCAACAGCCAGGAGAAAAACGGATTTACAGCGCCGCACAAGAAATGGGACATTGTCAGCCATAACGCCAGACGGCCTGGATTCCCTCACGTTACCAGACTATCCTTGGGAGAACAAACAACCTTTAAGCTACGTACACAAACATCTACAGTGGTGAACCAGAGAATAAGATCTAGCAGTGAGGTCGGCACAGTCGCGTTACATGGCATACGACATGATGAGAGCTTTCAGACATCACAGGTGCGGCACTCGCAGTCTCATGACAAGATGATGGCGGAAATAAAGAACTCTTCAATTTCCGTCTACATGGTGTGAAAGCTGCGACACGTTCCATTAGCACAGTCCTGCAGACTGTAAGGGAGGACTTCTCAAAGACTGTATCTCACAGTATGTTTTTACTTACAAGTAGAGATGAGCGAATTTCACGTTATGAAATTCGTTCACGCTTCGTTTGGCGGTAAAAGCAGAGTTGCGTTATGGATTCCGTTACCACGGACCATAACGCAATTCTATGACGAAGCCTAGAGAAACTTCCATTATTGTTTCCGTCATAATGAAGTATGTAGTTTGTATGGCCTCATGACGGAATTCGTCCGTTTCCATTAGGCAGTAGAGGACACCCCTGCATAACGCAAATGGGACTGATTCCGTTCTGCATTCCATACAGCAATTCTGCTTTTACCACCAAACGAAGCGTGAACAAATTTCAAAATATTAAATTCACTCATCTCTACTTACAAGGTTCAGGCAATGGCTTATATAGCAATTCTTGAGACTAAGGCTACTTTCACACTAGCGTTCTGCTGTCCGCTCGTGAGCTCCGTTTGAAGGGGCTCACGAGCGGACCCGAACGCTTCCATCCAGCCCTGATGCAGTCTGAATGGATGCGGATCCGCTCAGACTGCATCAGTCTGGCGGCGTTCAGCCTCCGCTCCGCTCAGCAGGCGGACACCTGACGCTGCTTGCGGCGTTCGGGTGTCCGCCTGCCGTGCGGATCCGTCCAGACTTACAATGTAAGTCAATGGGACGGATCCGTTTGAAGATGCCACAATATGGCTCAATCTTCAAACGGATCCGTCCCCATTGACTTTCAATGTAAAGTCTGGACGGATCCGCTCAGGCTAATTGCACACTTAGCTTTTTTTTGCCAATATAATGCAGACGGATCCGTTCAGAACGGAGCCACCGTCTGCATTAATATGATCGGATCCGTTCAGAACGGATCCGATCGAACGCTAGTGTGAAAGTAGCCTAATGGGGGGGGGGGGTGAGAATAACTGGAGTGAGTGGTGTAAAATTGCAAAACGTCACAAAATCTTTGCGCAAGTGAGTGCAAAAAGTTGCAAAAGCCCTATTTTGAGACTTTTGGAAGCCAGAATTCTGGAGTGAAGGCATGATAAATCAGGGCCAATTTTCTATATTCTGAATATGGGTCTGCAGGGCGTGGCCTTCTAATTAAACAGATGTCCCATTAAGACAACCAATCCCCTTGATAGAGCTCGTGCTTCTGCCCCCTTCAGCTCTATGCGGCTGTCAGAGATAGCTGAACACTTGTATTCTGGTGTCTCTGGCAGTCCCACAGATTTGAAGGGAGCAGCTGACACACATGCATGTCTGCCGCTCCATTCACACATGGCACACAGGCCCCCGTTCTCAGGGTCAGCGGGGGTTTGGGTCCAGTTGTTGGAACCCCACTGATTAGACGCTTATCTTAATGGGACAACCCCTTTAACCACCTAACTGGTTTGCCCAAGTCCAGCTCAGGTAGAATGGGGGCTACTTTAGCTGCTCATATCTCCTGGTTGGTGGCAGCTAGAGACATGGGCCTGGTCTTGTTTGAAAGCTGGCAAGACCAAACTTTAGCACATGAGCAGGAGATATTGCTGAAAACGAGTCGGGAATAAAAGCGATAAAACCTACTTTTCCTTTCACTTTCAGCTACCTTCACTGCATTCTAATTCCGATGTACTGAAGATAATGCTGTGATATTGGTATTTTTTGAAAGCTACCACTCCAGAGATATGAGCAGCTAAAGCAGCCCCCCTCCCCTTCAGTCTGGAGGAGGAGGAGGAGCAGTTGCAGAGCTGACAGCCTGCAGGAGGAGTTAAAAAAATTATAGAAATGCGGCATTATCATTGTACAGACCCACATAATAAAACTATGTTAGTTATACCACACAGTGAACACCATAAATAAATTCCACAAGATAATGTAAAAAGTGCTGTTTTTTCTTTCCTCCTTAACGGTTTCGCCACTGCGCTGGAACGATGGGTAAACATGGTGCCTGCTCTCGTGTGCAGCGGGTCACCGCTGTTTCAAACAGCAGATAAAAACAGCAGATACTGCCGATCGCGGCCATTAAATGCATCACAGCATCTAAAAGCTAAAAACCACGGAAGCTTGCGCTTCCAGGCTTCTTACTGGCATCCTCTGTGGCCAATGAGGATGCCGGTAATTGAATTCTATACCCTGGGTCTCTCTGAAGAGACCCCCAGGGTATTGGAGCTGCAATTCTTATTTTGGCGAGCTGGTGGCAGGCCAACATAATAAATCTGAAATCTGAGTACCAATATGGATATTTAAGAAACATAATGGTACAGAATAAAAAAATTAAAATAAAGAGAGTCCTGTAGCCTCAAACACAAGCAAAAAACAACATAAAAAAAGTTTTTAAAAAAGTAAAAAAATAAAAATTTGAAATCACCCCCCTTTCCGTAGAATAAAAAATTAAATACATAAATAACAAAAAATATAAACATCATGGGCATCACCGCCCATACTATTAAGATATAGATGTGATATGCCCCCATTGTCTGAAATGAGAGAACCCCTGTAAGTGTGCCAACAAGATTTACTTCAGACACATATGAAATATCTACAATAAAGAAGTGACATTTTTGGGAGGGTTTTTCCAGTGACTGTGAGGAGGTAAAGAGGTTATTAGGGTGAATGATAGGAAACTGATGCTCTGTGTTCTGGATGACGTCTGTGTGCGGCCCGTGCGGCTGAGTAAATGAGTCTTTTGGGAAAATCAGAGCTGCATGCTGTGATTTGTCTCGGCACAGACTGATGGTCCATGTGGAAAATCATTTATATGAATTGACTTTAATGGGTCTTTTCTACTTGGACAATACCTGGATCTGATTGAGCACTTAGTGGAATGGGTTGTATAAAAAATGGACCTGTCATCTGCACAATATGGGGCATGTCCAGCCATATCATGGGATCTGTAATAAAACAAAAGCTCTAACACAGGGATCAGCAGCCTTAGGCCTCATGCACATGACCGTTGTGTGCATCCGTGGCCGTTGTGCCGTTTTCCGTTTTTTTTCACGGACCCATTTACTTTCAATGGGTCCGTGGAAAAATTGGAAAATGCACCGTTTGGCAGCCGCATCCGTGATCCGTGTTTCCTGGCCGTGAAAAAAATAGGACCTGTCCTATTTTTTTTCACGGCCAACGGTTCACGGACCCATTCAAGTCAATGGGTCCGTTAAAAATCACGGATGCACACAAGATTGTCATCCGTGTCCGTGATCCGTGTCCGTTTTTTCCTATCATTTCAATGGCAAACTTGACTTAGATTTTTTTTTTCATTTTTCATGTCCGTGGATCCTCTAAAAAACAAGGAAGACCCACGGACGAAAAAACGGTCACGGATCACGGACCTCGTTTTTGCGGACCTTAAAAAAAAACGGTCGTGTGCATGAGGCCTTATGCACTGCAGCGGTGGTGAAACTACTACTCCCAGCATGCACACTTGCTTTGTGGGAGTTTCACCACAGCTGGAGTTGTGGAGGTTGCTGACCAAGTCACCAAGGTTTTCCCGCCAGTAGAAGATTGCTTCCAGTAGAGAGGGGCTCTATATCATAGATCTGTAGAGACTCCGTGTCGCCAGCTCAGGCTCCATGCAGACATGTGGGGCTTTACACAAATCTACACATCTAATACATGTGGGCCAATATTTAGTAATCTTCCTTTTACATGGGATGATTTGCGCTCGTTTAGCTCTATGTACATGGAGTAATCATCGGGAACTGGAGGTGACCAAATGATCATTAGTACAGTCCGTCTGGCACATAGTTTTAATACTGTGGGAAGCAGGTCCCTGTTTACTCAAGGCGAAGTGCTGCCAACAACCGCGGCTTGTTAGACTACCTTCCCATCTGCGCTTTGTATTTGAGATCCGACAGAGGATCTCAAAACCGGAGCAAAACGCTTCTGTTCAATTTATCAGGATGCATCCGTTCATTAGGATGCGGTTGTATTGAATAGAAACTGAACAAACTGGATCTGTCACTAAACACAGTGCAAGTCAATGGGTGACGGTTCCGATTTTTTTAGGATCCGAAAAAATAAAATGATGATTCGGCACCATTGGCTTACATTGTTTTTAGTGCCGGATCTGATTTGCTCTGTTTCGCAGCTTGCAGCAGTTATGTGTCCGGTCATAAACCAGAACAGAAGGCATCCTGATCAGTTTTGTCCCCGCTGACAACACATGGGGACAAAACATTTGAAGAAGAAGAAGAAAATCCCTTTATTGTCCCTCAGTGGGGAAATTTGGCATAACAGCAGCAATCACATTCACAACAGGAGCAAAATAAGAGTAATTAGAAATTAAAGAGTAAAATACAGAACATAACATAAAATTTACTTAAAAAATTCACTATTGGGTTTTTGGGAATAGTGGTGGTTATAAATCCTAACCGCTGATGGGAGGAAGGACCTCCGATAACGTTCCTTCGTGCACCTAGGATGCAGCAGTCTGTCACTGAAGGAGCTCTCCAGCTCCACAACAGCTTCATGCATGGGGTGGGAGACATTGTCTGACAGTGATGTTCATTTTGCTAGAGTTCTTCTGTCACCCACCTCCTGCACCGGATCAAGGGGACAACCTAGGACAGAGCTGGCCTTCTTAATGAGCTTATCTAATCTCTGTCTCTCAGCCACAGATGAGCTGCTCCCCCAACAAACCACACCATAGAATATGGCTGATGCCACCACCGAGTCAAAGAAGGTCTTTAGGAGCGTCCCCTGCACTCCAAAGGACCTCAGTCTCCTCAACAGATAGAGTCTGCTCTGACCCTTTTTGAAAAGAGCATCAGTGTTACGGCTCCTGTCCAGTTTGTTGTTCAGGTGAACACCCAGGTACTTAATAAGAGTCCACCACCTCAATGTCCATTCCCTGTATGTTCACCGTAACCAAAGCAGAAGGCCTGTGTCTGTGGAAATTCACCGCCAGCTCCTTGGTTTTGCCCGCGTTGATCTGGAACTGGTTCCGCTGACTCCAGTCCACAAAATCCTGTGTCCCCGTCTGTACTCCGAGTCGTCCTCACCTGTGGTAAGGCCGACTATGGCAGAGTCATCAGAGAACTTCTGTAAGTGGCAGCCTGGGGAATTGATGGAGAAGTCTGCAGTGTAGAGGGTGAAGAGGACCAGTGCCAGCACAGTTCCCTGTGGTGCCCCCGTACTGCAGATCAGCTTGTCAGAGACACAACCCTGAGATTTAACAAACTGTGGGTGTTCTGTGAGGTAGTCAAGTATCCAATGTGACATGTGGTGGTCCACTCGTGCCATCTCCAGCTTGCCCCTCAGAAGTCCAGGATGGTGTTAAAACCACTGAAGAAATCAAAAAACATGATCCTCACTGTGCTTCCAGGCCTCTCCAGGTGAGTTAGAGCTCGGTGTAGGAGGTAGATGATGGCATCATCCACCCCGATGCCGGAAGCGTTTTGCGCTGGTTTTGAGATCCTCTGCCAGATATCAAAAACGGAATACAAAGCGCAGATGTGAAAGTAGCCTTATGTCTGCGTGAAAGATGCAGGCGGATTGTAGGTGGCCATGTTTCCACACAGCAGTTATTGGGACTGAACGTTTGTCGACCTGTGTACACTGATCCTAGGGCTCATGCACACGACTGTCCGTATCCACATCTTTTGCGGTTTGGACGCAGATCCATTCATCTCTGGCATCTGCGTGCTGTCCACATCTGTGCGGCCGTTCCGCAAATTATAGAACATGTTCTATTCTTGTCCGTTTTACAGAAAATAATAGGTATTTCTATAATTGTGACGAGGAACGTGCAGGATGCACGCTACCGGCAGCTGTATTTTGCAGATCTATGGTTTGTGGAGCACAGAATACATACGGCTGTGTGTGTGAGGCTTAAGTTGGGCTTTGGAATACTTTTCTGCAATAAATGCAGTAATTTGACAAATAATACGATCGTGCATGCAGCCCCAGTGCACACTTGTGTCTACATGCCATCAGAAATCAATATTCCAGCACAGCTCCTTCCTATAGAAGCTTCAGTCTTTAGTAATAACCTCTGAAACCACAACATGTTCCAGTAGCCAAAGACGCTTGCGCGTTTCAAACCAAGGTGCACAGGGGTCTTACTCAGAGCTTAAATAATACAGTGGAAATTCCTCTTTTAAAGATCACACGCAGTTCAGAGCACAGGGGTGACAACTAATGAAATTACTTGGTTTAACCCCCAGATGATCAGATCAGACTTTACACAATGACATAATCCCATGTGGCGGAATTACAAGTTGCTGCACAGTCGTCATATATCTATCATCATAAACAGCCCTCTCAGACCCATGACATTGGGTGCAGGCTCCTTTTCGGAGTGTCTGTCTATATGGCTCGATAACTACATATAACTCCTGCGTTTGTAGAAGCCCCAGTTTTTTACAAGATAATAAAGAAAACCAGCGATACCTTGACAGAGCCACGGCTCGCACCTTCTTACGGACACATTGCTTCTTGTATTACCTCCAGCTATAGGGCTGCCCTACGGGTGCACGTTTCTGATGTAGCTCGGTGGTAGGAGCAAGGTGTATACACCCTCAGGAATCCTTTCTATCTACTGGTACAGACGATTTATAGACTATATGGAGGGGCCCAAAAACATCTACAGGGTCATTCATTTCATATTATGCTCTCATTCAGCAATCTACCAGAAGGAGCAGCACTGAACGGGGGTCCCGACTTGGAAAGGCTGGACTCAGCACAGTCCATCAATGTGTTCATTTACTCACAGGCAACATTTCAGCCATTCCCAAGCCTTAATATTTTTTTCACTTTATGGATAGAAGTGTTGCTTTTTTCCTTCACTACTATAGTGATCACATTCACTACTGACGAGTCTATGCCAGTTTTAGATATCCATGTAAATGGGGTTGTCAGTAGAGACGAGTGAATATCATATTTTGACATTCGTTCACGCTTCATTTGGTGGTAAAAGCAGAATTGCGTTATAGATTCGGTTACCACAGACCACGGCCTTTAGGGGCATTCTGTTATTCATTCCTTCATAATAGAAGTCTATGGGCTGCAAAACGGGTCCGTCCGGTTGTTATGCAGGGGAGTCCTCTCTAAAGGCATTTGGTCATAGAATTGCGTTATGGTCCGTGGTAACAGAATCCATAACGCAATTCTGCTTTTACCACCAAATGAAGTGTGAACGAATTTCAAAATATGATATTCGCTCATCTCTAGTTGTCAGCATAGGAAAACTCTTTTGCAGGCTGCATATGAACTGTATTCTCCATGCTGCTAGTTGTCACCCAAGACATGCGGTACGCACCGTGCTTGTGGGGGAGTACCTTAGGGTGAAAAGAAGTTGCAGTACATCTGAAGATTACTTATAGGAGAAAGAACGGATCACATCTAGACTGTCAGCCCGAGGGTACACGAGCAGATGCCAGATCTGGAGAAGATTTTTTACAGCAAAGAAAATAAATGATAAATTTGCAGCCAATTCAGTCACGTTTGGCATCTCATACAGCCAAGATTGCTGGCAGGTAAGTGGGACCCTTATGTCCTGTATAAGGATCCAACCCTGTGACATTCGTGAACCTGGCTGCAAGTTTGTTGCCAAAAATAAAAATCTAGTAATTTTGTTTCACCAAGTTTCTAGAACAAATGGGTGTTATGTGGTCATCAGAACCAGCATATTACATCTGCAAGTGCAAATCCTCACACATCAAGAGATGTATGTAATAAACTGTGTCAGGAGAACTAGGAGGACACGTGTGGTTGAACATCTACATGTTATACAGGAGACGGGAATCCACTGGGAGCGTACACTATATTTTTACTATATATGTAAAATCCTTCTGTGTTAATGGATTGTCAGCTGACAGTCTAATGTGGATGAGGAGACTGAAAGGAATATTTTTGTCCTCCCTGGAGAAGCAGGCTTTCTCCTCTTTCCCCATTAGCACATAGACACTCAGCCAAACCGGACGTGTATGTGTATAGGAGAGTCGGGAGAATGTCTACGGCCATCTTTGCTATCATTGGGAAAGTAGATAACCCATAAAGGGGTGGAGGCTGGAGCCGTACTGGATAGTGATTCTCGACACAAGCTTTCCCCTGGGTTTGAATGACAGAACAGACCTGATATATATCTAGTGAGTAATTTTTGTGAGCAGTATTTCACATACATGTGTAATTACACCATGTGCATCATTTGCATGGGGGAAATGGAGAAAAATGGGTGTAAAGGAAAAGTGGCTTAGTTGTCCCTAGCAACCAAGCCACTTATCCTTTACACCCGTTTTCATAAATCTCCCCCAAATTAACATTTCAGGACAGTGGGGGGGGGGAGAAGATTTTGGACTGCGGAGGTGAAAATCATATCACTGGTCATGCAGCTGCCATAAGAACACATCATTGGTACTGTAGCATTTGTATGTTAGAGATAATAATACCACTTTTCAGGACAGCAGAGGAGAATACTCAGAATAGCAAAACAAAAAAACAACATTTTTAAATTTAAGACAGGGGAGGAATCCAGATGGCGGAGAAGAAGAAGAACCAGAACAGCGGAAGAGAAGAATTAGAAGAGCGGAGGAGAAGAACCAGAACAGCGGAAGAGAAGAATTAGAAGAGCGGAGGAGGAGAACCAGAACAGCGGAAGAGAAGAATTAGAAGAGCAGAGAAGAACAGAGAAGAAGAATCAAAAGAGCGGAGGAGAAGAATTAGAAGAGCGGAGGAGAAGAATTAGAAGAGCGGAGGAGAAGAATTAGAAGAGCGGAGGAGAAGAATTAGAAGAGCGGAGGAGAAGAATTAGAAGAGCGGAGGAGAAGAATTAGAAGAGCGGAGGAGAAGAATTAGAAGAGCGGAGGAGAAGAATTAGAAGAGCGGAGGAGAAGAATTAGAAGAGCGGAGGAGAAGAATTAGAAGAGCGGAGGAGAAGAATTAGAAGAGCGGAGGAGAAGAATTAGGCCTCGTTCACACTTCAGTGTTTGGTCAGTGATTTCCATCAGTGACTTGTGAGCCAAAACCAGAAGAGAAGCCTCCACAGACATAACGTATAAGGGAAAGATCTGCTCCTGTTCTGTGTTTAGAGCCGGACCTGGTTTTGGCTCACGAATCACTGATGGAAATCACTGACCGAACACTGACGTGTGAATCAGGCATTAGAAGAGCGGAGGAGAGGAACCAGAAGAGCATAGGGGAAGAATCAGGACAGCATAGGATCAGAACCAGGACAGCATAGGATCAGAACCAAGACAGCATAGGATCAGAACCAGGACAGCATAGGATCAGAACCAGGACAGCATAGGATCAGAACCAGGACAGCATAGGATCAGAACCAGGACAGCATAGGAAAAGAACCAGGACAGCATAGGAAAAGAACCAGGACAGCATAGGAAAAGAACCAGGACAGCATAGGAAAAGAACCAGGACAGCATAGGAAAAGAATCGGAAAAGCAGAAGAATAGAATCAGAAGAGCTGAGAAGAAGAACCGGACAGCGGAGGAGGAGAGGAGTTGGCTATATTCACACTAGCACTGTGGCTTTCCCTCATAACAGAGGCCACACTGCTCGGCCAGATCTGTCTTCTTGACTCTGACTCCACGAGAGATGCCTACCATTCTCCAGGCAGCAGTTAGTAAATGAACTCAAGATTTGTACTAATTTAATAGTCACTGTCCTAAGTCTTCAGTGACGCTAAATAAGACAAATGCCTGTAGTGAACTTTTTAGCTGGAGCAGAGTGGAGTGTATCATGTAACAGATGCAGTGGTTGCTGTATTATGTCAAGAAAATCCACAGAAACTAGGCCGGGTCCCAAACCAGCAACTGATAGGTAAAGCAAACACGTCAGAATAGCCACAAGTTGAGGCTATTTATTTTCTCATTCAGTTTGAGAGAATGAATCCGACTGTGTAACAAAAAGACTAAAAGCACAAATGAATGCTATACTCCCTGGGACTCTGATATGCTATTCAGCCAGAGAACAAAGACCGGCAGGAGAAAATTAGACCAAATAATCACGCTAAAGAAACACCCAACATGATGCCAAAAGGTAGAAAAATCAGCCCGAGCACCGTATTCACATCTGAAAGATGTATTTAATAAAGATATTAAGAAAATATATATAATAAAAAAAAAAACTTACACTGGCCAATGCAAAGTATTGTTCCTCCCCCCTTTACTTGCACACCCTGGATTACACAGGGCAATGCGCTGATAACCAAGCACCATTTATGTTGATTAAACAATGCAATCCACTGCAGCTCAATTACAGCAGGCAATTATCGGGAGCGAGCGTTCCTATGACAGCTTCTTCCGGAGTGGAAAATTCTTCTGTTTAATAGGGCTGTAATCCCCCCACATACACACAGTACATCAATGCTCTTATCTGCCTTATCAATTACACTCTCTCCGTGTGACAGACAAGCTGTGGTCATGCGAGTCATATTCCAGGAATATACTTGGTATAGCACCACCTGCTGTTTATACTGAACAGCCTTTTTGTGTCCCCTTCCATAAATGTGCCAAGGTGGTCGCACATGCTCGTTCTTGCCTCTCTCTCTGCCCTGTTGCATATGCGGTGGCACAGTAAGGGTCCATTCACACGTCCTGTTTTTTTTCATCCTGAAAAGCGGTCCGTTTTTTGCGGATCCGTTGTTCCTGAAAATGTTTCCGTATGTCATCCGTTTTTTGCGGATCCGCAAAAAACGGAAACATGTATACATTTCAATAATCAAATAAAGTTGTTTGGATTTCTTTGAAAAAAAATTTAAAAAAAAAAAAAAAAAAAAAATTTGTTATGTGTTTCCAGGAACGGAATCCGCAAAAAACGGATGACATACGTAATGACATCCGAATGTCATCCGTTTTTTGCGGATCCATTGACTTTGTATTGTACCAGGATCCGATTTTTCAGGACAAGAATAGGACATGTTTTATATTTAAACGGACATGCGGAACGGAACAACGGAAACGGACAGCACACATTGTGCTGTCCGATTTTTTCCAGGACCCATTGAAAATGAATGGGTCCAGATCTGGTCCTGATCTGTTCCTGAAAAAACGGAACAGATCAGGAAAGAAAAAACGGACGTGTGAATGGACCCTTAGGGTGTGGTGAGCCGGCTGCTTCAGAGGCTGCAGTGTCAGAGGAGATGCTTAACAGGTGCAGTTACTGTAATACTCTCTCACTCTCAAGACTTAGCATGTGTGTCCCCCTTGGCAAATTTACTGAGGTGGACAAAGAAAGAATGTCGAATAAAAACAATAGGTGGCGCTATTCTAATGCTATTCATCACAAATCTGTGGATATAAAGCATTTTATTACCAGGTGTAAATACAAAAAACATGTTTATAATCCTGGCCAGGACTAACCTATAAGCCATAAGAGAAGAACCCTATTAATAATGATATATAAGGTCTCCAATTCGATGGCTCATTTAGAGAACAGAATACTGGGCAAGACTGAGATGTGGACAACTCATTTCAGGTCTGTAGGGGGTGTTTACTGTGAACATGTAATCTTGCTCTCCTCTAAGTGAGTTATTTTTGGGACTGGAGGTTATGTATCCAACTAATGCTTGCCCACTGGTGAGGCCCGACTCCCGGCACTGCTGCATATCGGCTGTTAGAAGAGAAGCGCTGCAGTCTCATCCTAGGCAAAGGCGCAACTCAGTCCCATTCAAGTAAAAGGGGCTGAGATGCAATACCAGGCACAGCCACTGTACAATGTACAGCGCTGTGAGGAGGCCACAACGCTCCACAGCCTCTTCAAACAGCTGAATGGCAGGGAGTGGAACCCCGCCAATCACATATTGATGACCAATTATAACAATAGACCACCAATATCAAAATGTCAGACAACCCCTTTAACCCCCTTAGTGACCAGCCTATGTTGGGCCTTAGTAACCCAGTAATATTTTTCATTGCTGAATTCCAAGAGCTATAACTTTTTTATTTTCCCATCAATGTTTTTTTTTTTTTTTTTGTAAACAAGTTGTGACACTATTTTGGGGTACACATAAGTTACAGATTAACTTGTATTAACTCCTTCTGGGGTGGGTGGGAAAAGACAATACTGCCACTGAGTTTATACAGTACAGATTTTGTGGCTTTCCTTTTTTCGCATAAATAATATGCTTTATTTATCTGGGTGAGTAAAGTCATACCGTTTTCCAACGTTTGCACAATAAAAAATCCTTTAAAAAAAAACGAAAAAATGTTTTTGCCTTGCTGCATCCCAATACCCACAATTTGTTATCTTTTTATTTCTATACAGCTGTGTGAGGGCTTAATTTTTGCGTGACAACTTGTAGTTTTCATTGGTATCATTTTTGGGAATATAGCACTTTTGGATCACTTTGGTACTATTTTTTTGTGGTAAATAAGGAATTTTCTTTTATTTTTTTTTACACCATTCACCATAGAGGATAAATTATGATAGTTGTGTAGTGTGGACAATACCAAATTAACCATTAACTGGTCCCACAAGAGAACTTTAACAGGCAATCTTTTGACTGCTTGTATATATTACACTGACAGATACCAGCAGGCTACGCCAGAGAAGTGCAGCCTTCATTAGGCCCCAGGCTGCCATGCAAAGATATCAGCACCCCACTATGTCATTTGCGGGGTGCTGATGGGAGACAGCGGGAGCTCCCTCCCTCTAAATCAAGCAGATGCTGCAGTCGCTATTCATGGCCCGGATCATTAGAGCAGAAACCCGACTCCTGTAAGAACCGAGCTTCTGTTCTCCGCTGTATGGCAGACCCATGCAGCACTTAGATAGGCTGCCGCCTAAGGCCCTTTAGTGAGTGCTATCAAAAAAAGCATATTGGTAATCACTAAGGCGTTAAGGCCACAATCCTATTTCCACTGCTATAACTTATATAACCATTATCTGTCCATTTATCTTGTAATTATCACTGTCGTCGTTCGGTAGCGTTCACCATCCTAAATCCACTAGAGTCTATGAATCAGCACTTGATTACATTTATTAGTAGATACCAAATTACAATAACTTTCAGTCTGTGATCTTCATCATTCCTTTATAAACCCTGACATTCAGTTTGCAACCTGATCCTACAGTAGATTCAGACTTTCCTCATGTGGATATGTAATTTCTAGTAATACATCCTGGTTGTGAGATATGTGCATCCAGGATGCTGCTGCCTTCACTAGCTCACCTTCTACAGCTCATAACAGATCTCTTCTCCCTTGCACTGACAATCATTGTTGAGGCGTGTGTCGCCTGTCCTAAACCCTGAAGAGTCTGCCATGTGTACTCTCCTCTTTTTCCATACACAGCCCATGTGATCTCTCCCCCTCCGACTGTGGTTTGTGCTCTCCTTTATATTAGACTGAATGATCAGCCCTCGCTGGAGGCTAGGATGCTTTAGAGCCTCTCCACACACTGGTCTGTCATGCAGTTTTTTTTCCCAGCAGACCTCCACTGATCACAATGTGATTCAATTCTTTACCAGTATTCTATCACTTTATGAAATGGAAAAAAATCCCTTTAAAAAGTAGTCAGGTTTATATTCTCTGAGTTAGTAGGGAATCCCTGCCCTTTCTGCACCTTCCTTTATTATCCAGAGCATTTCTCCATCTGGAAGGTGCAACAAGTTCTGTACATGCTTTATATGGAGGCCAGAACTGTGTAATGCTTCATTTCCCCAGTGGGGCAGTTGCAGGGAAGACTTGCTGCTGGATTCTCCCACAGATTACAGCGGTGGTGCTTATGAAATGAAGCTATAGCATAACCATTATTAACATCATTTCCCTTTATGGCCATTAGTAGCAGATTAAGTAGTATATAGACATTGTAATGAACAAACCAACATGGTAACACAGGGGAGCTGTACATGGTGCTACTGTAAAGGGAACCATCTAAGGCTACTTACACACTTGCGTCATGGACGGATCCGTCCAGATGATACAACCGTCTGCATCCGTTCAGAACGGATCCGTTTGTATTATCTTGAAAATAGCCAAGACGGATGAGTCTTGAACACCACTGAAAGTCAATGGAGGACTGATCCGTTTTCTGTTGTTCCATATTGTGTCAGTGAAAACGGATCCGTCTTGAACACCATTGAAAGTCGATAAAGGACGGATCAGTTTTCTATTGTGCCAGTGAAAACGGATCCGCAGCCACTGACTTACATTGTGTGTCAGGATGGCTCTGTTTGGCTCGGTTTCATCAGACGGACACCAAAAAGCTGCAGGCAGCGTTTTGGTGTCCGTCTCCAAAGCGGAATAGACACGGAACTGATGCAAACTGATTGGATCCTTTTCCATTCATAATACATTACAATGCAAACTGATCCGTGTTGGGCCGCTTGTGAGAGCCCTGAACGGATCTCACAAACGGAAAGCCAAAACGCCAGTGTGAAAGTAGACTAACCCAAAACATATCTAATGGATTTAAAGGTACAGTCCATGCAGTCCACATATTATATTAGTATTAGCATGTACCTTCTGGTTGAGATACAATTTACATGCAGGGAGATCTTACAAATAGGTATAAAGGGGCCATAAACCTCATTAACATTTGTTTAGATGGCACCACCCTGCAGAATCTAGTTTGACCTCACAATGCCTCTGAAGGGCCTCCTGGTTATTCAAATTAATGGTGAGGGCCCCAAGGCCAAGATCAAACTGGGACCTCCACTATGGTGCTGGGTATTGCCACACAGAGTGCCATCGAGCCACCCCTGTCTGGCATAGGTAACCACCACCCAATAGCAAAGGGAATCGAGCTGGAGCCATCTCTCCTAGGGTCCAACAGCAGCTGCCTCTAAGGTACATACATAAGCCCTTGGTAGGGGTTCCTCGATCCATGGCACCTATAGACTATACTGATTCCCAGGAGAGAGTATGTGCTCCATGAAGATTGCTGCAGCACGCCGGAGGCGACCAAGATCTGCTGCCTTCAGTGAGATAATAAGTGTACGTAAGCAAGATCTAGATTTATCTCTAGTAGGATCCAGACTATGTACTTCACATGTTGTGTGCATAGGACTGTAGTTTTAAAACCACACAGGAGCTCATGTATCAGTCTGTCAACTACAGAAACAAAATGGGGCACATAAGCGGTATATTGGACACTTGTGCACCATATTTACCACTGCCTTGGCCTGTCTACGGGCTCCATATAATGGCAGCAGCAGCCAACAATTCTTCCCAATGACACCCCTGATACATGGCCGCTCTGTGTCTTTACACAGGTGGAACAGATAAAAAAGGGGAAAATGTTACACTTCTGTGCGTATGCCGCCTTCAGGGGATCTGTGGATCCAGTGCAGTAGGCTGTTAAAGAGAAAGAAGAGGTAAGTGGACAGATCAGCAGAACAGAGAGTCTACAGACGGACTACGAGAGGACGCCTACGCAGCACATCAGCTACAGGGGAATGATCACTACACATGGCACATCACTAAGATCTACTGCAAAGTCTGGGGAAATATTTGGCGGGACCCTACCTGTGGCCATTGAGGACAGAATTGGCCACCTACATACTATAGCAGCATCTTCCTGATTTCCCCATAGACTTGCATGTTTGGCCCGGCCAAGCTGTAGTGTATTCGAATTATGGAATGGGGTAAGCGGTGGCCACACTCATTAGACACCTCAGGGGATCTAACAGGTCAGCATCCAGATTATCATGGGGTCACCAGAGAAGTTGAAATACAACCTGTCCAAGGCAGGTATGGACCAACATAAGACGTAGGGGATCGGTGTGACAGACGCATTAGACGACACTGCCTGTGATCTTTTAATATAAATTTTGCATGTATACATAGTTTTATAAGCGAGCCCTGGGTTTTCCAGGGCTCATTGCTGACCAATCAGCATTGCAGCTCCAGGACTACACGGGTCCATACATTGTATAGTGGCCATGTCTGGTTACTGCAGCGTGTATGGCCAATGCATGATGTACCGGTTCTGGTGACACAGCTAGTAAAGCGGAGTGATCTGATATTAGACTATCCTAAGGAGAGGTCATCCTGCAAAACCTCTTTAAGGAGAACCCGTCTCCTGCACTACAATGTGGAGACAGACCCACTGATTTCAGCCGTCTGCGATGGCAGTCAGTACTTTTAGAGTTCTGACGTGCCGAACTGCGTCGGAGGAGTCCGATGAGGCTCGCTGCCCTCGCCTCTGGACTAAGACTGGCATTTATTTCCTATGCACCAAAGGAAAGAAACCTGTCAGTTATCGTTCCAAGGCGGAGGCAGTTCGGCATGTCAGACGGCGGAAATCAGAGGGTCTGTCTCCACATGGTGCTGCAGGGAGGGCAGCATAGTGCAGGAGACGGCTTCTCTTTAAACCCCATAACTGCACATTATGCGGCTCTAGTGCTGGGTACACCAGAAATCTGGAGCTCCGAAAACAAAGATCCGACCACTATACAAATATAGCAGGAAATTCATCCACTGATTTTTGGACCTAGGTGCAGATTCACCGCAAAGCAAATTTAACGCTGTGTTTAACCTTACCTGAAATGTGAACCATTGCCAGCCGAAATGGTCATTTATGCAGCAGCTTAGAAACTATGCAAAGGATCTTAAATGACAGATAAACAGTGTGAATGTGTGTAAAGGAGCGCGACTATACAGTGTACGTGTGCTATATAAAGGAGAGAGACTATACAGTGTATGTGTGCTATATAAAGGAGCGAGACTATACAGTGTACGTGTGCTATATAAAGGAGCGCGACTATACAGTGTACGTGTGCTATATAAAGGAGAGCGACTGTACAGTGTACGTGTGCTATATAAAGGAGAGCGACTATACAGTGTACGTGTGCTATATAAAGGAGCGCGACTATACAGTGTACGTGTGCTATATAAAGGAGAGCGACTGTACAGTGTACGTGTGCTATATAAAGGAGCGAGACTATACAGTGTACGTGTGCTATATAAAGGAGCGCGACTATACAGTGTACGTGTGCTATATAAAGGAGAGCGACTGTACAGTGTACGTGTGCTATATAAAGGAGAGCGACTGTACAGTGTACGTGTGCAATATAAAGGAGAGCGACTATACAGTGTACGTGTGCAATATAAAGGAGAGCGACTATACAGTGTACGTGTGCTATATAAAGGAGAGCGACTATACAGTGTACGTGTGCTATATAAAGGAGAGCGACTATACAGTGTACGTGTGCTATATAAAGGAGAGCGACTATACAGTGTACGTGTGCTATATAAAGGAGCGCGACTGTACAGTGTACGTGTACTATATAAAGGAGAGAGACTATACAGTGTACGTGTGCTATATAAAGGAGAGCGACTGTACAGTGTACGTGTGCTATATAAAGGAGAGCGACTGTACAGTGTACGTGTGCTATATAAAGGAGAGCGACTGTACAGTGTACGTGTACTATATAAAGGAGAGCGACTATAAAGTGTACGTGTACTATATAAAGGAGAGCGACTATACAGCGTACGTGTGCTATATAAAGGAGAGCGACTGTACAGTGTACGTGTGCAATATAAAGGAGAGCGACTATACAGTGTACGTGTGCAATATAAAGGAGAGCGACTATACAGTGTACGTGTGCTATATAAAGGAGCGCGACTGTACAGTGTACGTGTGCTATATAAAGGAGAGCGACTGTACAGTGTACGTGTGCTATATAAAGGAGAGAGACTATACAGTGTACGTGTACTATATAAAGGAGAGAGACTATACAGTGTACGTGTACTATATAAAGGAGAGCGACTGTACAGTGTACGTGTGCTATATAAAGGAGCGAGACTATACAGTGTACGTGTGCTATATAAAGGAGCCCGACTGTACAGTGTACGTGTGCAATATAAAGGAGCGCGACTATACAGTGTATGTGTGCTATATAAAGGAGCGCGACTATACAGTGTATGTGTACTATATAAAGGAGCACGACTATACCGTGTACGTGTGCTATATAAAGGAGCGCGACTATACAGTGTATGTGTACTATATAAAGGAGCACGACTATACAGTGTACGTGTGCTATATAAAGGAGAGAGACTATACAGTGTACGTGTGCTATATAAAGGAGCGCGACTATACAGTGTACGTGTGCTATATAAAGGAGCGCGACTATACAGTGTACGTGTGCTATATAAAGGAGAGCGACTATACAGTGTACGTGTGCTATATAAAGGAGAGCGACTATACAGTGTACGTGTGCAATATAAAGGAGAGCGACTATACAGTGTACGTGTGCTATATAAAGGAGAGCGACTATACAGTGTACGTGTGCTATATAAAGGAGAGCGACTATACAGTGTACGTGTGCAATATAAAGGAGAGCGACTGTACAGTGTACGTGTGCTATATAAAGGAGAGCGACTGTACAGTGTACGTGTGCTATATAAAGGAGCGCGACTATACAGTGTGCGTGTGCTATATAAAGGAGCGCGACTATACAGTGTACGTGTGCTATATAAAGGAGCGAGACTGTACAGTGTACGTGTGCTATATAAGGAGCGACTATACAGTGTACGTGTGCTATATAAAGGAGAGCGACTATACAGTGTACGTGTGCTATATAAAGGAGAGCGACTATACAGTGTACGTGTGCTATATAAAGGAGAGCGACTATACAGTGTACGTGTGCAATATAAAGGAGAGCGACTATACAGTGTACGTGTGCAATATAAAGGAGAGCGACTATACAGTGTACGTGTGCAATATAAAGGAGAGCGACTATACAGTGTACGTGTGCAATATAAAGGAGAGCGACTATACAGTGTACGTGTGCAATATAAAGGAGAGCGACTATACAGTGTACGTGTGCTATATAAAGGAGCGAGACTATACAGTGTACGTGTGCTATATAAAGGATTGCGACTATACAGTGTACGTGTGCATTGTGCAATATAAAGGAGAGCGACTATACAGTGTACGTGTGCAATATAAAGGAGAGCGACTATACAGTGTACGTGTGCAATATAAAGGAGAGCGACTATACAGTGTACGTGTGCAATATAAAGGAGAGCGACTATACAGTGTACGTGTGCAATATAAAGGAGAGCGACTATACAGTGTACGTGTGCAATATAAAGGAGAGCGACTGTACAGTGTACGTGTGCTATATAAAGGAGAGCGACTATACAGTGTACGTGTGCTATATAAAGGAGAGCGACTGTACAGTGTACGTGTGCAATATAAAGGAGAGCGACTGTACAGTGTACGTGTGCAATATAAAGGAGAGCGACTGTACAGTGTACGTGTACTATATAAAGGAGAGCGACTATAAGTGTACGTGTACTATATAAAGGAGAGCGACTGTACAGTGTACGTGTGCTATATAAAGGAGAGAGACTATACAGTGTACGTGTGCTATATAAAGGAGAGCGACTATACAGTGTACGTGTGCTATATAAAGGAGCGCGACTATACAGTGTACGTGTGCTATATAAAGGAGAGCGACTATACAGTGTACGTGTGCTATATAAAGGAGCGAGACTGTACAGTGTACGTGTGCTATATAAAGGAGCGCGACTATACAGTGTACGTGTGCTATATAAAGGAGAGAGACTATACAGTGTACGTGTGCTATATAAAGGAGCGCGACTATACAGTGTACGTGTGCTATATAAAGGAGAGCGACTATACAGTGTACGTGTGCTATATAAAGGAGCGAGACTATACCGTGTACGTGTGCTATATAAAGGAGAGCGACTATACAGTGTACGTGTGCTATATAAAGGAGCCCGACTGTACAGTGTACGTGTGCTATATAAAGGAGAGCGACTGTACAGTGTACGTGTGCTATATAAAGGAGCGAGACTATACAGTGTACGTGTGCTATATAAAGGAGAGAGACTATACAGTGTACGTGTGCTATATAAAGGAGCGCGACTGTACAGTGTACGTGTGCTATATAAAGGAGCGAGACTATACAGTGTACGTGTGCTATATAAAGGAGAGCGACTATACAGTGTACGTGTGCTATATAAAGGAGAGCGACTGTACAGTGTACGTGTGCTATATAAAGGAGCGAGACTATACAGTGTACGTGTGCTATATAAAGGAGAGCGACTATACAGTGTACGTGTACTATATAAAGGAGAGCGACTATACAGTGTACGTGTGCTATATAAAGGAGAGCGACTATACAGTGTACGTGTACTATATAAAGGAGAGCGACTATACAGTGTACGTGTGCTATATAAAGGAGCGCGACTATACAGTGTACGTGTGCTATATAAAGGAGAGCGACTATACAGTGTACGTGTGCTATATAAAGGAGCGCGACTGTACAGTGTACGTGTGCTATATAAAGGAGCGAGACTGTACAGTGTACGTGTGCTATATAAAGGAGAGCGACTGTACAGTGTACGTGTGCTATATAAAGGAGCGAGACTGTACAGTGTACGTGTGCTATATAAAGGAGAGCGACTGTACAGTGTACGTGTGCTATATAAAGGAGAGCGACTATACAGTGTACGTGTGCTATATAAAGGAGAGCGACTATACCGTGTACGTGTGCTATATAAAGGAGAGCGACTGTACCGTGTACGTGTGCTATATAAAGGAGCGAGACTATACAGTGTACGTGTGCTATATAAAGGAGAGCGACTATACCGTGTACGTGTGCTATATAAAGGAGCGAGACTATACAGTGTACGTGTGCTATATAAAGGAGAGCGACTATACAGTGTACGTGTGCTATATAAAGGAGAGCGACTATACAGTGTACGTGTACTATATAAAGGAGAGCGACTATACAGTGTACGTGTGCTATATAAAGGAGCGCGACTATACAGTGTACGTGTGCTATATAAAGGAGAGCGACTATACAGTGTACGTGTGCTATATAAAGGAGCGCGACTGTACAGTGTACGTGTGCTATATAAAGGAGCGCGACTGTACAGTGTACGTGTACTATATAAAGGAGAGAGACTATACAGTGTACGTGTGCTATATAAAAGGAGAGCGACTATACAGTGTACGTGTGCTATATAAAGGAGCGCGACTATACAGTGTACGTGTGCAATATAAAGGAGCGCGACTGTACAGTGTACGTGTGCAATATAAAGGAGAGCGACTATACAGTGTACGTGTGCTATATAAAGGAGAGCGAGACTGTACAGTGTATGTGTGCTATATAAAGGAGAGCGACTATACAGTGTACGTGTACTATATAAAGGAGAGCGACTATACAGTGTATGTGTGCTATATAAAGGAGCGCGACTATACAGTGTACGTGTGCTATATAAAGGAGAGCGAGTGTACGTGTACTATATAAAGGAGCGAGACTATACCGTGTACGTGTGCTATATAAAGGAGAGCGACTATACCGTGTACGTGTGCTATATAAAGGAGAGCGACTATACAGTGTACGTGTGCTATATAAAGGAGAGCGACTGTACAGTGTACGTGTGCTATATAAAGGAGAGCGACTATACAGTGTACGTGTGCTATATAAAGGAGCGCGACTATACAGTGTACGTGTGCTATATAAAGGAGCGCGACTATACAGTGTACGTGTGCTATATAAAGGAGCGCGACTATACAGTGTACGTGTGCTATATAAAGGAGCGAGACTATACAGTGTACGTGTGCTATATAAAGGAGAGCGACTATACAGTGTACGTGTGCTATATAAAGGAGAGCGACTATACAGTGTACGTGTGCTATATAAAGGAGAGCGACTGTACAGTGTACGTGTGCTATATAAAGGAGCGCGACTGTACAGTGTACGTGTGCTATATAAAGGAGCGCGACTGTACAGTGTACGTGTGCTATATAAAGGAGCGCGACTATACAGTGTACGTGTGCTATATAAAGGAGAGCGACTATACAGTGTACGTGTGCAATATAAAGGAGAGCGACTATACAGTGTACGTGTGCTATATAAAGGAGCGAGACTATACCGTGTACGTGTGCTATATAAAGGAGCGAGACTATATAGTGTATGTGTGCTATATAAAGGAGAGCGACTATACAGTGTACGTGTACTATATAAAGGAGAGCGACTATACAGTGTACGTGTGCTATATAAAGGAGCGCGACTGTACCGTGTACTCTGGGGCTGCAGAGACCATGCATACACACTGTGCTGCCTGACCAGTGACGCACCCCATGTACTAAAGCATGAGAACCTTATTGTGTCAGCAGAAAATGACCTGCTGTTAAACCACTTTTTGATGTTTAAAGGGGTTCTGCACTTTCAATTAACTGATGATCTATCCTCTGGATAGATCATCAGCTTCTGATCGGCCGGGGTCCGACACCCGTGACCCCCGCCGATCAGCTGTTTGAGAAGGCAGCGGCGCTCCAGCAGCACCGCGGCCTTCTCACTGTTTACCGCCGGGCCGCCCGTCCACTGACGTCACGACTTGTATCAACTAGAGTGGGCGCGGCTAAGCTCTGTTCACTTGAATGGAGCTTAGCCGCGCCCACTCTAGTTGATACAAGTCGTGACGGCAGTGGGCGGGCGGCCCGGCGGTAAACAGTGAGAAGGCCGCGGTGCTGCTGGAGCGCCGCTTCCTTCTCAAACAGCTGATCGGCGGGGGTCCCGGGTGTCGGACCCCCGCCGATCAGAAGCTGATGATCTATCCAGAGGATAGATCATCAGTTAATTGAAAGTGCAGAACCCCTTTAACATAATTTTAAAGAATTTTTGATGGTGCCTTGCAGCGCTGGGGTCCTGGGCTCGAATCCGACCAAGGACAACATCTGCATGGAGTTTGTATGTTCTCCCCGTGTTTGCCTGGGTTTCAGCGCCGATTAAGATCAGATGGATTACAATTTTATTACTGCCATTCATTGTGCTGTGAAGAGCAAGTGAGAGAAGCCAAGAGATAAGATCTGGCCCTGGTTAGTGGAGCAATGAGTTGGAGCTATTTCCGGGCAATGATGTTATGCAATGCTAATCGCACTACTACCTATAAAGACAGATAGCGCTGCTATAAAACTAACAATTATAACACCAGGAAAGACGTAGTAACACAAGCCGTCTCTGCAGGTCACACTATGTAACATGGGCGTCATGGATTCTGATTATACAAGGTCTATAGTACCTGTAAAGTGGTCCGAGAGGTAACAAAGCAGGGAAAGAAACCCGCCATACTCAATAAACCTGCGGTACTGATACTACAGGTCACTCAGGAAGGAATCTTGGGAAGTCAAAATCCATAAATGCAAAGCATCCCACACGACCTATGGGTACCCCCCAAACAACCCCCTCAGTCCTGCATCTCATCAGCAGGAATAAAGGGACCCCCACTAATCAGCTACTGATGGCCTATCCTAATAGGACAAGCCGGTAAAGGAAAGGAGTCAGGCACCGAGCAGAAGTTAGAGTGAGAGGAAAAAAATAACGTGAATGATACAAATCTAACATTTCGACATTACCACGAAGCTTTGTGCTATGAGGTCGCCCCTCAGCACTCTTTTCAGGCCAAAGTAAAACTCGGTGCCCCTTTTGACATGGCTTCTGGCCCAATCACGATGTCATCTCGGGATGTGTGATGTCATCAGTACTTGTTGCATTCTGTATCTAAGTGAATCTCCTCCATTCCATTATCATGGCCCCCGCTGTACAGAGACAGGCGGCCGACGCTGCTACCTCCCCTCCGCTTCTCGTTAAGCATCTAGTGGCCCCAGGTAGCGGTCTTAACTTTCTCTTATACAACTGCTTAATTAAAAAGCTCCAATTTGATAATGAGCGATTTATCTAGAGCAGACATCGGGGTCAGGCAAGGGCGGTCTTGCTCTAACGGTGATTGGATCCACCAGGAACTAGAAGCTTTTCTTTTATACCTCACTTAGCAATTGGATCCAATCCCAACCGGGCGGCAAATGTGCCATAAATATAAAGCCAAATATACGACCTTATAAAATAAGGTGCCCTGGATAGATGAAACGGGCAACATGTACTTAACCCATTAAAGGGGTATGCACATCCAATAAGGGTATGGAATACTGCTAGTGAATGATTGTCTGGGACCCATGTTGATCCTTAGAGCTTGTGGAGCTTCCGCTCACCTGCTAAATGGGCCTGCACCCCTGGCAAATGGCCTCAACCAGCCAGGCATAGCGCCCACTGCAGGAGAAATGTAGTATTGCAGGATGGCCGTTCACATGTACGGTCATCTATGTAATGTAAGGACGGCTTGAGTCTTTTGCAGAGCGGCTCTAGAGGGGACAGGACTTGCCTTCATGAGAAGACAAAAGTGGTGCCACTTCCTGCATTAGGCCCAGTGGTCACGACGCATTACCCGATGTCCTGGCCGACACGCACTCTTCAGTTTATTCACTCCATTCTAGAAAGCACGATCTGGTACATAGACACATCATTTACTAAAGTGCCCGCACCACTATTGTGGCGTGAGAAAGTCGCCAATTATGGCGCATGCACAATTTGGTCTTCTCACCACTTTTCTAAAGCGGATATAAAAGGGGTGGGGCCTGACAGAAGGGGCGGGTCTTCATGCTGCACCACCAGTTTTACTACAACTTATGCCAGTAGCGGAAGTCAACACCAGCCCCCAGCTGGCATAGACTGCCAACAATGTGATTAATTTATTAAAAGGCACTCGCTCAGGGATCAAGAATGGAAACACCAGCCTTGAGGAATGTCCCAAATGTGTACTTCCTGAGAGTTTGGAGAGGCCGCCAGCCTCCATGACACTTCATAGCCCAGTAAGTTCCATTTAATGTCAGGATCGGCTGTGGCGCTACCACTGACACTAATTGCTATGAACATTTCCTGACTGAGAAGAAAAGCCACACACGGTAATTTAATTCAGGGAGGCAAATGCCAAGGAGGACGCTCTGCAGATAAATATTCTATGGGGACTGTGTAATGCCTCATTTTCCCTGGGGAGGCGCTGCAGGAGAATCAAACACCTGGTTACAAGTTCACAAACAGATTACGGCTGCTGGTTAATGATTAGCTTATTGTCTGGGGACCCTTTGAAGAAAAAGGGAAAACTAAGAATTATCAGTTCATTACAAGTACCGTGAAAAAATAAAACTACAGACGTGTAGGCATACATGGTGACTTCATGCTGCCTGGAAGATGTGGCTCATTAATATTTATACCGTCACTGCAGAGTCGGCATTTTGGGTAAGGCTGTATCTGTCACTACACAGACCTGACAAATGTATGACGGTCATGGACAGGCAAGCAGATGATTGCCCTGAGAGGACGTTGGTCCAGAAGAAAGGTCAGACAGATCGTCTAAAGTTAGACATAAAGGAACTAAAGTTTGCTTAGTGCTCGATAGCAGAGAAGTACATTGGTAAAATTTCCAAATGCAAACTTTCCGGGTGAAAAAAAAAATCTGCAAATCTACAGCTCACAGGAGATTACACGCAACGCAAGTCAAGCAAGGTTGTGCTCAGCGGATTGTGAGATGGGTGTTAATGAGTAAATCGTTTCAAGGACACAAGCATCACGCTCCATGAATTTCATTGTGTCATCTACTACATGTGTCATATCACTGGGAAAATTAAGGTCAATGGCCAGATGAAAGAGTCTTATATAGCAGATGACAAACGCAGCCATGCTAGGGCAATGTTACAGCTACAGCAACACATGGGGTCGGAAGCAACGTTCCAGATTCTAAGCACATTAAAGCAACGCCTGCTCAATCGGCTACTGGGCATATCATGGAGAAGAACCTCAAGCAGTAAGAGACTGACCTGACCAGTGTCCGGTGGAGGTGCCAGACCTATCCGTACATGTGTCACTGACTGGCTTAAAGACCGTCTCCCATCCACCGGTAGCATATCTCCAACTCTGTGACTCCAGGATGAGAGTCCTCTGCGTGCCGAAGGCTATCATGAAGCAGTAGACCACGTGGTGAAGTTGGCATCCGTAGCCGCAACCTTTGTTGATGTTACACACTAATTTCTTGGCTTTGCTGCAGTCCTTTGGGTTCTGTGGTGGAAACAGAAGGACAGTTTTAGAAAACCCTGTAAAACACATCTAAAAACAATATAATCATCCACCAATGTGGATTCTGCTTCTGCACTTGTGAACGCGTCCTGGAAAAGGTATCAAAGACGGGCCCTTCTCCCAGAAGCACAGAGGGCTCAACTGGATTGGGGTGGACAGAGTGCCGAAGCCACCATTTTATTACAGGGTCACAGAGTTTGTCAGAGATATATGAAAACTTTTTATCAGTGGGGTTGTGAGCGCTGAGACCCACACGATCTTTAGAATGGGACAAAAGAAGCGCACGGACATTGTGCTCTCTCTCCTCACTACAGGAGACAGGACCAATAGAAAGTCTATCAGTCCATCTTCACTCTGAGGAGACAGTGATGGGCGCGCGCTTCTCTCGTCTCATTCTGTGAAGGGGGGGGTCTCAGCACTCGGACCCTCACCGATCAAAACTTTTGATATGTCTCTATGACATATCAATTGTTTTTGAAAACTCTGACCTTTTAATGTATAGAAGCCCTTTAAGAGGAGCTTTCCATAGTCAAAGTCAAGGATTCTTAGGATGACCATACTCGTTAGATAGCGGTTGGCTAAATGCTTATTTGATGTAACAGTGCTCTCTCCTGAGCGTCCCAAACATAGGCATGTGTTCTCAATCGGGAGAAGAGAGATACCTCTGGCAGTGGCTTATCTCCAAAGGATTGGGCATGCCGAATGCCAACAGCCCAATCCTTCTCTTTCCTGACATCTGCTACTAGGGGAGAGTTGGAAGCCCCCCTTCAAATCAGGTGGTGGGCCAGGTGAGATTGAGGGGTTAGGCTGGCATTCATCTGTGTCTGGCCAGCTTTAAGTACCTTATATACGGGTTGATTATCGCCTGAAAGGAGCATTCATTCCCGACCACTAGTCCGTGTAAAAGGCCCGCCAACAAAAGAGCAAACAATTGTTTGCCGGCTGATCGGATCCTTTATGCCAGCATTAGCTGCGTAAATGAGGGACGTGCTGCCAACAGTGTAAATAAATGGGCGCACAAGCACTCCATCCGCTCCTGCGGCTACGGTCCTTAAACGAGCGTCGATCAACATGCTCTATTCCTGATCAGCACTCATTGCTGGACATAAATCTGTCCGATCAAAGGGACCTTTAGTCACACAGAAACAACTGAAGTCCTCTCTACCCCAAGTGGGATTTCTGTTTCTCTGAGAGCTGTACATAACGGTATATGTGATGGAAATACACATTATCGGCCCATGACGTCAGTGACTATCCCTTAGCAGCATCTCATGAATAAATGAGGCATCATGGACAAAGACAAGCCCAGTGCAGACATCGCAGAGCTGTGATTGTCAGCATAGCCGAGCTGAGCTTGGCACAGCTCATGGGAATATAACAAATGTCATCTATGCTTTTACATAAGCTAGCAGGTGAACATACAATGCGCAGCCCAGGCCGCACAGTGCCCAGCCCAGGCCGCACAGTGCCCAGCCCAGGCCGCACAGTGCCCAGGCCAGGCCGCACAGTGCCCAGGCCAGGCCGCACAGTGCCCAGCCCAGGCCGCACAGTGCCCAGCCCAGGCCGCACAGTGCCCAGCCCAGGCCGCACAGTGCCCAGCCCAGGCCGCACAGTGCCCAGCCCAGGCCGCACAGTGCCCAGCACAGGCCGCACAGTGCCCAGCACAGGCCGCACAGTGCCCAGCACAGACCGCACAGTGCCCAGCACAGACCGCACAGTGCCCAGCACAGACCGCACAGTGCCCAGCACAGACCGCACAGTGACTGCTGCAGTGTTTACGATGCAGAATATTATCTGTTATTCTGAAGGGCTGGGAGATTTAGAGACTGTTTTCTCAACCTTCCACCTATCCCTAGTGAGGATGGTTTGGTCCCTGCAGATAGATCAGGGGTCCTACTAGTAAGCAGCACCTGACCAGAGACCTGACAGAGGGCTGTATTCTACACTGAGCACAGCTCTGCACATGGCGGCATTAGGACTCTTTGCGGAGCCATAACGACGGTAAAGGAAAAGACAAACCGTTTAAAAAATTTTCATGGGAGCAGACACTCTTAAAAAAGGGTTTGTCCTTTTATCAAGCGATGGCCTATACTAAGGATAGGCCATCACTACCTCATCAGAGGGGGTTTGACATCCTGCCGATCAGCATTAGTACTGGTGCCAGAGTCATGTCCACTAAACACTCATATGAGCCACGCACATCACAGGGTCAGGACAGAGTCTTATTCCCTGGGAGTAAACAATGAAGGTTCCTATTAAATGACAGCTAGAAGAGAACCAGAGTGCCCCTTTAAATTGGTTGTGCCATGAGAAATATTCCATGTTTTTCAAACCAGCACCTGGATCTGAATACTTTTGTAATTGCATACAATTAAAAATTATGTATAGTCATTGAGCTAAAAATTTATATGTATAGCGCCACCTGCCGTTTGTTACTTTCCTTATTTCTTGTCCACCACACTGAGGTGGTCGCACGCGCTCAGTTTAAAACTTCAACTGGCACCAGCCATATCCTCTGTTAGAAGCTGTGGCATTACAGGGTAGAGGTACAGCAGAAATAACATCCTCCTGAGCTGTGATGGGAGAGAGTTGCAGCAGAAAGGACACATCCCCATGAGCTGTTATAGGGAAAGAGCTGCAGCAGAAAGAACACCCCCCTGAGCTGTTATAGGGAGAGAGTTGCAGCAGAAAGGACACATCCCCATGAGCTGTTATAGGGAGAGAGTTGCAGCAGAAAGGACACACACCCTGAGCTGTTATAGGGAAAGAGCTGCAGCAGAAAGAACACCCCCCTGAGCTGTTATAGGGAGAGAGTTGCAGCAGAAAGGACACATCCCCATGAGCTGTTATAGGGAGAGAGTTGCAGCAGAAAGGACACACACCCTGAGCTGTTATTGGGAAAGAGCTGCAGCAGAAAGAACACCCCCCCCCCCCCTGAGCTGTTAGAGGGGGAGAGTTGCAGCAGAAAGGACACATTTCCTGAGAAATGACATGCCCTTGGGCTGACAGCCTGAAGTAAATCTAGCAGAGCAATTGGAGCAGTGTATGGGGAGATCTCTGCATATATGTAAGGTAAATGGCTAGATTTTTAATTTTTTTCCACCAATAATGGGATTATCCCTTTAAGACATCTGATCTGTTCTTAGCACTGTATAGTCATAAAGCACTGAAGAGGCCAAACCCTTCTGTCCACACAGCCCTGCAATCACAGTAAAGCACTGGAAAATATATTTCTAGTCAAAAATAGTGAGAATCACCAATATAATAGAAAACGCCATGTCCGTGGTAATTACATAGTAGCAATACATAGGTAATGGGGTGCAAATATGTCGGCAGATGCATTCATTAACACAATAAAAGCTAAATCTATTCTCATTCACAACATATAAAAAGACTGACACTAAAGTGAAAGTTTCAGCGTGGTTTAGTTCGTTAGCTGGATCTGGCTTTTAACTAGATGCCAAGGTGACCTTGTGCGGCACGCGCGGCATGAATAACACTAGACCGCGTCCTTACATATGCATGAAACTCTTGATATGAGTCCAACTGGGAAAATGCACCAGCAGCATAGCGAGTAAGAGCAGCGAGGTACTTAATGACAGCTCTTCACATAATTACCACTGCAGGCTTATACATATAGAGCACAACAGACAGGCGATCAGTGGACGTCACACATAGATTCACCCTGAAACTGGTTGGCCGACACGTCAGATCTGCCCGTCCGAGGCTTCCATCGGGATGACTTCCGTCACCTCTATGTGCCCGTGTTACTACGGAGTGGCGCAGTCCCCATACAGTGACAGACACCCAGTAGAGGTCTCCTTCAAGTGAATGGGGCCTATGGGTCCATTTGAAATATGCACACTACTCTGCAAATGCAGAGGGAAAACATCCCCACCCGGGCCTATGAGACAACCCCTTGAAGTTGGGGCGAATTGTGTCTGCTGATGTCTATGGAAGTACACACAATGTGTGCAGGTGGCTGTGAATGTGTGAAACTGGTGGGGGTCCAGGTGGATGGGACTGTGTGAAACTGGTGGGGGTCCAAGTAGATGGGAATGTGTGAACTGGTGGGGGTCCAAGTAGATGGGACTGTGGAAACTGGTGGGGGTCCAGGTGGCTGTGAATGTGTGAAACTGGTGGGGGTCCAGGTGGATGGGACTGTGGAAACTGGTGGGCGTCCAGGTGGATGGGAATGTGTGAAACTGGTGGGGGTCCAGGTGGATGGGAATGTGTGAAACTGGTGGGGGTCCAGGTGGATGAAACTGTGGAAACTGGTGTGGGTCCAGGTAGATGGGACTGTGGAAACTGGTGGGGGTCCAGGTAGAAGGGACTGTGTGAAACTGGTGGGGGTCCAGGTGGATGGGAATGTGTGAAACTGGTGGGGGTCCAGGTGGATGGGACTGTGTGAAACTGGTGGGGGTCCAGGTGGATGGGAATGTGTGAAACTGGTGTGGGTCCAGGTGGATGGGAATGTGTGAAACTGGTGGGGGGTCCAGGTGGATGGGACTGTGGAAACTGGTGGGGGTCCAGGTGGATGGGACTGTGTGAAACTGGTGGGGGTCCAGGTGGATGGGAATGTGTGAAACTGGTGGGGGTCCAGGTGGATGGGACTGTGTGAAACTGGTGGATGGGACTGTGTGAAACTGGTGGGGGTCCAGGTGGATGGGACTGTGTGAAACTGGTGTGGGTCCAGGTGGATGGGACTGTGTGAAACTGGTGTGGGTCCAGGTGGATGGGAATGTGTGAAACTGGTGTGGGTCCAGGTGGATGGGAATGTGTGAAACTGGTGGGGGTCCAGGTGGATGGGACTGTGTGAAACTGGTGGGGGTCCAGGTGGATGGGAATGTGTGAAACTGGTGTGGGTCCAGGTGGATGGGAATGTGTGAAACTAGTGGGGGTCCAGGTGCATGGGAATGTGTGAAACTGGTGGGGTCCAGGTGCATGGGAATGTGTGAAACTGGTGGGGGTCCAGGTGGATGGGACTGTGTGAAACTGGTGGGGGTCCAGGTGGATGGGACTGTGTGAAACTGGTGGGGGTCCAGGTGGATGGGAATGTGTGAAACTAGTGGGGGTCCAGGTGCATGGGACTGTGTGAAACTAGTGTGGGTCCAGGTGGATGGGACTGTGTGAAACTGGTGTGGGTCCAGGTGGATGGGACTGTGTGAAACTGGTGTGGGTCCAGGTGGATGGGACTGTGTGAAACTGGTGGGGGTCCAGGTGGATGGGACTGTGTGAAACTGGTGGGGGTCCAGGTGGATGGGACTGTGTGAAACTGGTGGGGGTCCAGGTGGATGGGACTGTGTGAAACTGGTGGGGGTCCAGGTGGATGGGACCGTGTGAAACTGGTGGGGGTCCAGGTGGATGGGACTGTTTGAAACTGGTGGGGGTCCAGGTGGATGGGACTGTGTGAAACTGGTGGGGGTCCAGGTGGATGGGACTGTGTGAAACTGGTGGGGGTCCAGGTGGATGGGACTGTGTGAAACTGGTGGGGGTCCAGGTGGATGGGACTGTGTGAAACTGGTGGGGGTCCAGGTGGATGGGACCGTGTGAAACTGGTGGGGGTCCAGGTGGATGGGACTGTGTGAAACTGGTGGGGGTCCAGGTGGATGGGACTGTGTGAAACTGGTGGGGGTCCAGGTGGATGGGACTGTGTGAAACTGGTGGGGGTCCAGGTGGATGGGACTGTGTGAAACTGGTGGGGGTCCAGGTGGATGGGACTGTGTGAAACTGGTGGGGGTCCAGGTGGATGGGACTGTGTGAAACTAGTGGGGGTCCAGGTGGATGGGACTGTGGAAACTAGTGGGGGTCCAGGTGGATGGGACTGTGGAAACTAGTGGGGGTCCAGGTGGATGGGACTGTGGAAACTGGTGGGGGTCCAGGTGGATGGGACTGTGTGAAACTGGTGGGGGTCCAGGTGGATGGGACTGTGTGAAACTGGTGGGGGTCCAGGTGGATGGGACTGTGGAAACTGGTGTGGGTCCAGATGGATGGGACTGTGTGAAACTGGTGGGGGTCCAGGTGGATGGGAATGTGTGAAACTGGTGGGGGTCCAGGTGGATGGGACTGTGAAAACTGGTGGGGGTCCAGGTGGATGGGACTGTGGAAACTGATGGGGGTCCAGGTGGATGGGAATGTGTGAAACTGGTGTGGGTCCAGGTGGATGGGAATGTGTGAAACTGGTGGGGGTCCAGGTGGATGGGAATGTGTGAAACTGGTGGGGGGTCCAGGTGGATGGGACTGTGGAAACTGGTGGGGGGTCCAGGTGGATGGGACTGTGTGAAACTGGTGGGGGTCCAGGTGGATGGGAATGTGTGAAACTGGTGGGGGTCCAGGTGGATGGGACTGTGTGAAACTGGTGGATGGG
This sequence comes from Bufo gargarizans, assembly GCF_014858855.1. Taxonomy (NCBI): domain Eukaryota; kingdom Metazoa; phylum Chordata; class Amphibia; order Anura; family Bufonidae; genus Bufo; species Bufo gargarizans. The sequence continues at coordinate 76,286,678 of NC_058090.1, forward strand.
ACTGTGTGAAACTGGTGTGGGTCCAGGTGGATGGGACTGTGTGAAACTGGTGTGGGTCCAGGTGGATGGGAATGTGTGAAACTGGTGTGGGTCCAGGTGGATGGGAATGTGTGAAACTGGTGGGGGTCCAGGTGGATGGGACTGTGTGAAACTGGTGGGGGTCCAGGTGGATGGGAATGTGTGAAACTGGTGTGGGTCCAGGTGGATGGGAATGTGTGAAACTAGTGGGGGTCCAGGTGCATGGGAATGTGTGAAACTGGTGGGGTCCAGGTGCATGGGAATGTGTGAAACTGGTGTGGGTCCAGGTGGATGGGACTGTGTGAAACTGGTGGGGGTCCAGGTGGATGGGACTGTGTGAAACTGGTGTGGGTCCAGGTGGATGGGACTGTGTGAAACTGGTGGGGGTCCAGGTGGATGGGACTGTGTGAAACTGGTGGGGGTCCAGGTGGATGGGACTGTGTGAAACTGGTGGGGGTCCAGGTGGATGGGACTGTGTGAAACTGGTGGGGGTCCAGGTGGATGGGACTGTGTGAAACTGGTGGGGGTCCAGGTGGATGGGACTGTGTGAAACTGGTGGTGGTCCAGGTGGATGGGAATGTGTGAAACTGGTGGGGGTCCAGGTGGATGGGAATGTGCGAAACTGGTGGGGGTCCAGGTGGATGGGACTGTGGAAACTAGTGGGGGTCCAGGTGGATGGGACTGTGGAAACTAGTGGGGGTCCAGGTGGATGGGACTGTGGAAACTAGTGGGGGTCCAGGTGGATGGGACTGTGGAAACTGGTGGGGGTCCAGGTGGATGGGACTGTGTGAAACTGGTGGGGGTCCAGGTGGATGGGACTGTGTGAAACTGGTGGGGGTCCAGGTGGATGGGACTGTGGAAACTGGTGTGGGTCCAGATGGATGGGACTGTGTGAAACTGGTGGGGGTCCAGGTGGATGGGAATGTGTGAAACTGGTGGGGGTCCAGGTGGATGGGAATGTGTGAAACTGGTGGGGGACCAGGTGGATGGGACTGTGAAAACTGGTGGGGGTCCAGGTGGATGGGACTGTGGAAACTGATGGGGGTCCAGGTGGATGGGAATGTGTGAAACTGGTGGGGGTCCAGGTGGATGGGACTGTGGAAACTGATGGGGGTCCAGGTGGATGGGACTGTGTGAAACTGGTGGGGGTCCAGGTGGATGGGACTGTGGAAACTGGTGTGGGTCCAGATGGATGGGACTGTGTGAAACTGGTGGGGGTCCAGGTGGATGGGAATGTGTGAAACTGGTGGGGGTCCAGGTGGATGGGAATGTGTGAAACTGGTGGGGGTCCAGGTGGATGGGACTGTGGAAACTGGTGGGGGTCCAGGTGGATGGGACTGTGGAAACTGGTGGGGGTCCAGGTGGATGGGACTGTGGAAACGGGTGGGGGTCCAGTAGAAAAAAAGTGTTAAACCTTTTGGCTGGAATACCCTTTTAAGTCTTTTTTTATACATTTAGAATGCCTTTTATTATATATTACACATAATTCAACTTTTTAAAAGAATTTTTTCTTCAACTGCAAGTCACAAATCTGAAACATGTGACAGTAATAACGCCTTAAATGACGGAGCTTCTTCGAGAAGTGGTGAGCACTGGAAGCTGCCATGTTAAAAAAAAAAAAATACTTTACTGCAATTCTCATGCCTGTGGGCAAGAAATCCAACTAATATTAATGACAAAGAAATAATAGATGAGGCCGTCAATCATCTGTAACAGGAAAAATAAGTAAAGGAGGATTCTTTTCTATTTTTATTACTAGAGGGATCAGAAACCTAATTTTAACAGCAGATTATTTTCCCTGGACTTGAGCGGAAAGAGAAGAAAAAGACTTGGGTAACACAGTTCTGTTAAAGTCAAGAAAACCTACTGACAGCAGAGGTGCCAGATTATCAGATGTCCCATCAATCCTCATGGCATGGCAGATCTCAGGTGTCAGATCTTCTGGGCCAAAAACCCAGAACAGGAGGAAATCTTTCCATTATCTCTGTGGAGACTTCACTACTGGTTTGGGCTCACAATAACTGATGGAAATGACTGAAGTGTGAACTAGGCCTTAGTAAGAGAATGGCCTGTCGCGGGAAAAAAAACGTCTCTTATGATCATCCATTGCATACAGATAAGGTTAGTCACCTGAACGTAGGCGATCCGTCGCTGTACGAGTTCTGTCAAATCTTTGGCCTCTCTTTCTCGCCAATCACCGGCACCGTCCGTCTGACTGAGGTAGTAGAGATCTGTCATTACTGACCTGTTAACAGGACACATACATGGGTAAGAACACAATACATAGATCCTTGGTTCCCTCCCCCCCTTCCCCCACGCTATATGTCGTATCTGCAATAAGTGAGGGAGAAAAAAGGAAAACAGACATATACTGTACAAGCCGGATTATTTCGCTTCCATTTGCCTATGCATACATCGGATGTACACCCCGGGATATGAATGTACCCTTATTCTCCATCATGATTTGCAATACTACACTATATTGCAAGGAGGTTCTTTAGTTTGCTATCCCTGTCCCTCCTAAAACCGGAGATTTTCTAGAAGACCCATCCTTTGATTTTAGTGGTTTAGTTTTCCAGAAGAAGCACTCGCCAACATCATCCATATGCTCCATTTTATTTTACTTTTACCAAGGTCAATCTTTAGTCCTGCAGTGCTGGATCCTCCCTATCAGAAAACACACAATACAAAAGCCGGGTAGAGTTCAGGAGACCCCACACACAATATAAAAGCTGGGTAGAGTTCAGAAGACCTCATACACGATACAAAAGCTGGGTACAGTTCAGGAGACCCCATACACAATACAAAAGCTGGGTAGAGTTCAGGAGACCCCATACACAATACAAAAGCTGGGTAGAGTTCAGAAGACCTCATACACAATACAAAAGCTGGGTAGAGTTCAGAAGACCCCATACACAATACAAAAGCTGGTTAGAGTTCAGGAGACCCCACACACAATACAAAAGCTGGGTAGAGTTCAGGAGACCCCATACACAATACAGGGACTGTACGAGTATTTATCCCATTATCCCGCAGTGCTTCAAACACAATAGCTCTTATCAAGTGCAAACAATCAGCGAGACGAATGGCTTTATGTAAGCCGCCCCATATCAAATCTTTTAATTGACTCGCTATGGAACTTATCAAAGTGCAACCCAAGTCCTAACATAACATGAAAGGCTTTATAAGTATGATTAGATTCCGCGGGGAGATCTTTATGTTGGCGACACATCCTAATACATCTCACTATGCTAAAAAATAACAGATGAACGAAAAAAAAAAACATAAAGGTGCATTTACACGGCCCGAGAATCAGGCAGATTATCAGGAACCAGCATTCCTGCAAATCAGAGGACTCCCCTGCATAATGTAAACCGGACGGATCCGTTTTGTAGCCCATAGAATTCTTTTATAACGGAATGCCTTTCCGTCATAGAATTACGTTATGGTCGGTGGTAATGGAATCCATAACGCAATTCAGTAAATACCACAACACGAACCCGCACACGAACTTCAAAATATTAAATTTGCTCATCCCTAACAATGATGTAACTGGTTGGGGGTATCTAAAATTGCCAGGTAGGTAAGTCTTGATCTGAAAGAGCTGTAAAGACATTGAGATTAGGGGGGAAAAAAGCCTGACTAAGGCCCGATCCACATTTCTGTATATGGTATTGCAAAATATGTGGGCAGTACACCGTGTGCTGCCTGAATCTGTATGTCTATTCCGCAGCACTGCCAAAAAGATTTTATATTCTTGTCCATATTGTGGACAAAAATAGGCATTTCTACAATAGTGCGGAACGAAAAAGTGCAGGGGCAGGCACAGCCGGTATAGCTGTTTTGAGGATCTGTGGTTTGCGGACCACAAAAATGGATATGGTCGTGTGTATGGAGTCTAAAGAGGTTGTCTCATCAGAGATTACCTAGGCAATCATCGCCTGCTGCAGGGTTATGTGATGTTACATGGAGGACATTCAGATGAGTAGCTGTCCATGTCATACAAAGAACGGCTAGAGTCTGCTCATCTAAATGGAGCCCCCCCCCCCCCTATAATGTCCACAACAGGTAATAAACCCCAGTGCCTACCGTTGCTGATCACCCATGTCGATCAGTAATTCATCAACGTGTCTTTGGAGTTCGTTTCGGTCCAAATGTTTCAGTTTCTTCAGCTCACTTTGGACAAAATACCAGAATTCCATGGCTCCGTTTTCTATTGCCCGTCTTAACAGTTCATGATCTTTTCCCATGCCAGCCACTGAAAAGGACCCATCATAAAGCAATTAGCATTTCTATTCATTCATTACGTGTAAACAGAAATATCAGTAGCCATATCGATCACATTTAAATACCGCACACAGGGGTATCTCTACTCACAGAACAAGCACCAGGCCCATTCAGAGCACTTATCTACAGCTAGGGGGTAAAGAGACTGCTCCGGGAGCTGCGGCAGGATCAGAAGACAGTAGACAGTCCAGGAGAAGGTGATGCTAACGTCACATATACAGCTCATCAGTAGAGTGCGTGCATTACAACTCATACTGGACTACAGGAAAGACCAGAGAGGCTTACAGTTTGTTTTTTGGTCCAATATACATATAAATACATCAAGATCTCCTACATTGATGTAGATATGACAGATCATGTGGCTTCCCGCAGCCGCCACTAGAGGGAGCTCACTGCATACGCTTATACATTGAGCGCAATGGTTAAACGGTATACAGCAGGCTCCCTCTGGTGGCGGCAGAAGGTGGCCAGGTTTGAGGCTCTGTATCACAAAAATCAAAGCTCAGAACCCTCTACAGATAGATTATGAAATGACTCAACACAGAATTTTAAACCTACTGAGAAAAAAACTAAATGTTTTTCAAGGGAAGGCATTTAGGTTATGGCATTCTGCAGAGCGACTACACCCTTCACCCACAAGGGTTGTGGCACACAGATGCTTTTAGAACTAGAATTACAGTAAAAAATTAATTAATGCATTTATTTAAATGTATTCAACACATTTTAAAGGAGTTTTTCCAAGCTTATAAGGAATATATAAAACTACCTCCTGAATGTTCACCAGACTATACCACTAAAAGTACTTCTTTTCATTGCCCTGCCACTCTGTTGTTCTCATGCCGCCAGGGCTTGCTGTGGGCGGGATTATAAATGTAAAGGATTACAGTTCCATGATGCCTTTACTCTGTCAAAGACATTAGGGGAGATTTATCAACCCCTTTGCTCCTGAAAAGGGGAGTTAAGTCGCAACTGTGACTTTATAAAAAAAATTGTCGCATCGCCCCCTTTTCCGCCAACCATGCCACTTTAAAAAAAAAGGGGAGTGACAAGGGCAGTGAGGGGGAGTGGCCAACAGCTGCAACAACTTTATCTTTATTTACAGCAGTTTTATGGAGTAAATGAAGCCAGAAATCTACAGGAGCTCTGAGCGGCCGTAGATTTCTGGTTAGGCGCACGGACTGTAGGTGGATGCACCTAATTTATGACAAGGATTCATAAATTAGATGCACCCTCTGGCAGTGCAGGGGATATCAAGACAGGCGCAGAAAGCGCCAGTCTTGATAAATCTCCCGCATTGCCTCTATAAAGAGCCGCATGCCTCTCTATTACTAGTTGAAATGCAGTGGTATAATTACTCACAGTCAGCTTTGATACTCTTTTGCTCATTGTATCACTGAAAAAAGTAACACCTAAAATTTAACCTTTACTAGATACATTTAAAAAAAAAAAAAAAAAAGATACAAAGAACTTTGTTTATGTCCCCTACTGGGAGATTATTCCTAAATTCTGTGAGTTGCTCTTTTGCTCATTGGCTGCATTATTTGCTGCCCAGCATGTGAAACAAATCCTGAAACAGAGAGGAGGCAGCTAGGGGACAGCTCAACTATTCTCTCAGGCCACAAGGCCAGCCAGTGACCAGAAGAGTCAATGAACCATACGGGGGGTTTGAGTCGCACGTGTTGGCCAAGATCTGGTCAGACATTGATGGCATATCCTCAAGGAATGCCCCAATGTCAAAATTATAAGAAGCCTGGATTCACCTTACAGGGGTCCTCTGCAGGACTGGAATTTATTACCTAGGAGAGGGGCAGATGCTCTCTTCTATATCATACGACAATGAGAGGTCGCCATGACACCCGTACAAGCATTTGTACGCTTTTCAAAAAATCTCATGCGCATGAGACTTTCTTTGGTCTGGATCGCTGTATCAGCACAGCCTGCGCGGTCTGCTCCGTCCCTGCCGCCCGCATCATTAATCCTGGTCTATAGTGACTGGGGCATATGGGCAGTTAGACAGAAGAAGAGGGCTCCCATTGCCACCATCGGCTCCCTGCGAAGGAAAGTCCCACGTACCCCAAAATGGTAGTAATGAAAACCACATCTTGATATGCAAAAAAAAAAAAAAAACAACTACATCAGCGCAAAAATTTATAATTTGTGGCTCTTGGAATTTGTTGACAAAAAAATAATTATTTCTGCATGACATGCTATTATGGTGCAAAAGAAGAAGAAAAACAAAACGCATAAAACGACACATATTTGGTGTCGCTGTAATCGCACTGACCCATAGAATAACGTTAATATGCTAGTTATGCCACAAGGCAAATGTTTTAAATTTAAAGTGCCAAAAACTATGGGATAGTTGTTTATCTATTACAAAAAAAATAAAAAATTATAAAAAAAAAAGTTACAAAGTTATACGTACACCAAAATGGTGTCAATAAAAAATACAATTCACAAGCCCTCATACAGCTACAGTGACAGGAAAACAAAAGCTACAGCCATGGTGGAAAATGCTAAGTTCTCAGAGGAGTAATTTTACTACAATTTGGTGCAACCTCTGACGACAGCACAAGCGCTGATGCTGCGGTTACACAGGCGGCACATGATCTATCCATGCAGACATAGTGTATTTCTGTGGTAAATGGCACACACCTTAAAATGTGGCATTCCTCCGCAGCTGTAATTAGCTGTGAGCCGTGTCCTCCCTGGCATACTGAAAGCTGTAACTTTTTTATTAGCCACTGGCGCAGCAGTCACGTACACCGTGTTTCAGCACAATTTACTCGTACAATTAGACTTTTCTCTATTTCTCACAACTCCTCAAACTTTATTGTGGATGTTTTGCACTTTTCTTTGCAATTTAACCTTTTGCTAAACGCACCCCATGGTTACATTCACACAACTGTATTTTTGCTCAGCCTCCAATCTGTGTTTTTTTACTGATCGCCCGCGGATCCATTCATTTCTATGGGTCTTCAAAAAAAAAAAAAAAAAAAAAAAACGCAGAATGGTGCTGCAAATTACAGAACATGTCCTGTTCTTGTCCGTTTTGCAGACAAGAATGGGCATTTTGACAATGAGGCCTGCGGAAAGTGCAGGATGCGCATTGACGGTATCCCCATTTTGTTTGTGGACCGCAAAATGGATATGGCCATGTGAATGTAGCCTATCAGGCAACAGACAGTCCTGGAAACGATCTCCAGTGTGATGCCATCCTTTGGGCTGGCAAGTGGGTCCCTCATTTGGACAAACTTGTGGCACTGAAGAGGTTAAGTGCTGGGATCGGTATAGTGGTTAAACAACTGCAGTTGCTAAAACTAACCTCAGGGGCTTACTTAGAAATTTGCTAAATTTCGATAATTCCACAGATTTTCACTGCAGATTTTGGGGTGAAATCAAAGGCAAATCCGCAACAAAATCTGCAGCAGCAGATGGATTTCTCCACGGATTTGTGGTGGAAACGCCGTGAGGTCTAGAGCACGGTATCTCACCTGCACTGCTAGACTGTTGTTTGTACATCTCAATCTGTTCTTTGGCCTTCAGCAGCTGCTCCTCTAATGCCCGTATCCTTCCTGCTGCGGCTCCTTGCTCCACTGGACCTTCAGGTATCCTAAAAAACAAAGAAGTGCAACATAATTACACGAGGGTGCACCAAGCGGAAGAAATGGATCAGAGGCCAGACGTCTGGACTTTGCTTACTAAAAGAGAAGGGGAAACCTTTATGAAGACGGGTATTCCCACAGATAACGTCTGACTGGGCAGGGCCCCCCCCCCAACTGGTAACCAACAGCTGGAATTCTAGCAGGAATAATAAAGGAATGGCACAACATAAAGTCATAAGAATACATGCTTGACGACGCGGATACAAGTGTAAAACAGGTCAGGAGAGGTTGCAGGTCCTAAGTTTAGGAGGCTCGTGGCCACTCACACAGAGGGTACAGTATGGGCACCCAATGCTGGACCAGGTGCATGAGGCAGCCTGACTTTATTGGCCCAGGTTCCCCACAGATCAATACCAAACAATGCAAAAAAAATTGCATTTAACTGAAAAATGTCTAGGCACTTTGGCAACCTGGCCCGAGGGATCTGTCAAGTCCTATGTACGAGCATTTAACATGGCCGCTTCCAGTCCTATTAGTGTATTCACAAATGCCAACATCGAGCACGCAATGTATAAAAAATCAATGTCGTCGAGTGAAAATGAAATTGAATCTTTATAGCCATAAAAAAGCCCAAGTCTATTAAATGAGATAACTGTGGAGGTCATAGCGAGGAACGATTTGTTCCATTTCCTATGGCAGAGGGGATCGTCCAGGGCACCAGGGACATTTGTCTTTTATCTCTGCTTACAAAAAGCCATTCTCACAGAATGAATTCAAAGCCCTGGAATAAAAGTAACCTCTAGATTAGCGGTGCTGCGATCAATTTTAATTGTGCTCAGTAGCTAGGAGGGAGAAAAAAAAAAAATCAAAACTCATTACGGACTCTTAGACTACAAATTAGGTAACGCGGCAACATATTCATTGAATGGAGGGGGCGGTTAACGCTCGGTAAACACTACCTCCGATCAGACTCACCGTGTGCCCGAAACCTGCATATCATATGGGCATGGGGCGCTGCCTATCCTAGGAAGCTCAAAACAGTCAAACCACACAAATGTTACTGCACGACGCATTTTATGCAACATGTGACTTTTTGCATTTTCCCGACGTTCTCGGCACTTATAAATAGTGGGGTGTTCAGATATTAATGGATATATCCTATATTATAACTGAAGATTAAAATAAGAGTATTTACATTAGGGGGCGTTGTACCTATTCCATGAACATGAGTGGGTCTGAGATGCAGTACCAGACACAGCCTGAGGACAAGAGAGGTGCCATTTCTAGAAGGCAGCAGTCATGTAAGGGTAGGTTCCCATTTCCGTTTAACGGCTATGGCAGAGAACAGCCTGCCGGAGTTCACCAAATACTGCCATTATAGTTATTGGGATCCCGACGCTTACCGGTATAAGTGCCAGTTTTCAGCCAGACAAAAACCTTGGCATGCATCTGTGTTTGTCATCCGAAAGCTGACACTTTGCTGGAAAGCATCTGGACCCCCGCCAAATCCCAATATAGTCAATGGGGTCCGGTGGTGAACGGCAGTATCTGGCTAGGCCGCATCTAGTGAACTCTGGCAGGCTGTTCTCTGCTGGATCCGATAAACATAAATGTGAACTTTCCCTTATTGGAATCTCACATCTTCTTTTTAACCACTTCCAGACCGTCAGACAACTTTAAATATCTGGAGGGTACACATTTAGCTCAGCAAGGAAGTTTTATGGAGACTGTGCAGCTACAGGAGTGGGGTGCCAGAGATCAGCGACAGGCTCCCCATAGAGAAGTCAGAGACGGTTTACTACCGTCCCTACCTTCCCCATCCTTATATTGTATGTACACAGCTCAGAAAACAGCTGCCACCTACCGTCCCAGCAATAATCTGATCTCCGGGAAACAGCAGGAGCTGCTGGTTCCTAGCACACCCAGATCAGTTCTGCAGTGTCCTAGTTACAGGCGAAATAGAAAGTAATGTAATGTATCCCAAATGTCTTGCATAACCTTATGCGGGCGTCAAAGTGTAAAGAAAAAAAAGAAATGCCACTGAAGCTTCTAGCCCTGCCCCCGGGAACCCTAACCATAACAGAATCGAGACGAAAGGGGACTTGCTATAAAAAAAAAAAAGTGAAAAACTATTTTCCCAAGTGTCATGTTCCACCCCAAAATTACCTAAATAACTGAATAAAACAAACAAAAAAAAAAAGTTATGGCTTTTGAACCGCATGTACTAAAATATGTGCGGTCATGAAGGGTGGGGATGGCCCATTCTTCAACTGGTTACGCAAATATACATTTCCTGGATCCAACAATGAGGAGTCAAATAATTATTTTTAACAATGCCATATATTAGGAAAACGAACCCCATTCTTCTGTCGTTGACTCGCTAATTCTTTTCAGCTCCTCTTAAAACCCGATGCCATGCTATAAAGCCGAGACTTCCGATCGACAAAACAGCTTTGAACTCGCTATCAGAGGAGACATTGCAGGAAAATCCTCTGGCTTCTTTGTTAACCGGAGAAGAACGTGGCTGTCTTAACGTTGCGAGCTTTGGAGAAGAAAAAAATCCAATTTCTTGTTCCTGAATAATGTTTTGCGCTCATTAAAAATTACATAAAGGACATTGGCAGTCAATTAAAGAATACTCCGTCTAAAGGTCAAAGAAGAAGGGGGGGAAAAAAAAGAGAATTGACTAGGTACTCAAGCAAAAAGATTTCCCTGAAGAAAACCTTTATTAAGAGCAAAGCAATGAACCATGCAAAATTAAATGTAAGAGAGAGAGAGAGAAGGAGAACTGCAGTCCACCGAATACTGTGGTGGCATCTTAGTGCTCCCGGCAAATGCCATTACAGTATGGTTTCTACATTGTAGCAGTTTGTGGCTGTCATCTCTAAACTGACCCCCCAAAAAATGAGAAAACTAGCCGCAGCCATAAACTGACCACCAAAAAGTGAGAACAGCAGCTGCAGCCATAAACTGACCCCCCCAAAAAGTGAGAACAGCAGCTGCAGCCATAAACTGACCCCCCAAGACTGAACAGCAGCTGCAGCCATAAACTGCCCCCCCCAAGACTGAACAGCAGCTGTAGCCATAAACTGCCCCCCCCCCCCAAAGACTGAACAGCAGCTGCAGCCATAAACTGACCCCCCAAAAAGTGAGAACAGCAGCTGCAGCCATAAACTGACCACCCAAAAGTGAGAACAGCAGCTGCAGCCATAAACTGACCCCCCAAAAAATGAGAACAGCAGCTGCAGCCATAAACTGACCCCCCAAAAAATGAGAACAGCAGCTGCAGCCATGAACTGACCCCCCAAAAAGTGAGAACAGCAGCTGGAGCCATAAACTGACCCCCCAAAAAGTGAGAACAGCAGCTGCAGCCATAAACTGACCCCCCAAAAAGTGAGAACAGCAGCTGCAGCCATAAACTGACCCCCCAAAAAGTGAGAACAGCAGCTGCAGCCATAAACTGACCCCCAAAAACTGAGAACAGCAGCCGCAGCAATAAGCTGAACCCCCCAAAGACTGAACAGCACATGCAGCAGCTATAAACGGACCCCCCCCCCCCCCCCCATACTGAAAACAGCAGCTGCAGCCATAAACTAACCCCTAAAGACTGAGAACAGCGGCTGCAGCCATAAACTGACCCCCCAGAGACTGAGAACAGAGGCCGCAGCAATAAACTGAATCCCCCAAATACTGAAAACAGCAGCTGCAGCCATAAACTAACCCCTAAAGATAGAGAACAGCGGCTGCAGCCATAAACTGACCCCCAAAGACTGAAAACAGCAGCTACAGCCATAAACTAACCCCCAAAGGCTGAGATCAGCATCTGCAGCCATAAACTGACCCCCCAAAGACTGGGAACAGCAGCTGCAGCCAGAAACTGACCCGCCAAAAATGAGAACAGCAGCTGCAGCCAGAAACGTACCCCTCAAAAATGAGAACAGCAGCTGCAGCCATAAACTGACCCCCCCCCCCCCCCCTCCTCCCCCCAAAGTGTGAGAACAGTAGCTGCAGCTTGGGGGCTCATGTACATGAGCGCACTTTTCTTCGCTGTGCAAGGACAATAGGTGTGTCTGATCCGATCTCACTGCAGGTCCTATTTCTGTCCGTTTTTGCACACAAGATTAGCCATTTCTACTCATGGGCATTTGAAAATAGGGAATGCACACGAATGCTATCGGTTTTTCAAGGATCTGCATGAGACCTAAAAGGTAACCCTTTCACAGGTAGAGCAATGCAGCTGTAAATATATATATATATATATATATATATATATACACACACACACACACACACACACACACACACCGGTATATTGTTTTTTTTATAGATCTTTGGACCTTAGGGATTCTCCTCCATTTTTTCATGTAGGTTTATCAGCACTCAATCATGAAAACAACCTGCTGCGGCTGCTGTTACACGCATGCATGGAGAGATTCACAGATGTACAGCACTTCTGTATGAAACTTCTTGTGGCTTCCTTCTGACCACCTGTGATCACATAGAAACCAGACGAGCACAGATCTGCCGAACGCCTCCACCTGCAACATGGCTATAAGAATCAGAATCTAGAAACTGTCATATTTAAATAAAAATTTTCGAGATGACTGAGCAGTGACCTTAAATTTCTGGCATCGGCGCTAAATACCCAGGAAGGCCACGCCACGTGTATGTATCGCTATATTATCAATTTTAGAAACTCTCAGTATGCCAGAAACTTTACATTAAATTTAGTTGGGCCGGCTGCCAACATGCTAGACAAAGCACAGGGGGGGGGGGGCTGGTTGACTATTAGTGTTGAGCAAATTGAAGTTCACAAAGTGGACTTCGATACAAATTTCTGAAAATTGCACCTGCTATTTACAAAGAAATGCGCTTCATGACAAATTTTTGAGAACTTCGCTCATCTCTAATGACTATATTGGGGTCCCATCTACACTGGTGAATTGTGGGAGATGGCCGTTTCTACATAGTTTTGGACCTCGCAGCTTATCCTAGGCCACGTGGCCTATGCGCTGCTCAGTCATATTTAAGTGCTTGGTGAGCTGTGAGGAGGCAGCGGGGCTCAACTACAATCTATTTTTCTATTCTTCACAGTACAGAAGGCACAACACGCCTTGTGGTTACAGATCTCATATAGGGCTAAAAAACATTGTTGGTCGACGTTTACACTAGGTGGCGCTATTGGGGAACGTTCCACACAAATCACAAGAGATCTGAATCCTGGGACTCCGTCTATGGCCACTCTCTGTAAAAGCCACTACTCGGCTCGTGGGCTGTCTGTTACCGTAGACAATGAAATCTATGCTTACTATGTGCAGCTAAAATTTGCACCATTTCCTATCTTTAGTAATAACCTGTCAAAGATGTTGGTCATATCCTCTCGTGATTTGCGACTCTTCTGGGCCAACATACTGTCCCCCAACAGTCTTCACCATGAATGGGAGATCTACATGAATGTGCAGAAAAAGCAATCGACCTAGCTGCATGCAGGAACATACAGCGAGGGAAACCTGGGAACCCCAAATGAGAAGACTACAGGCTGCTGGGAAGCAGACTACAGGTGTCACAGTCCCTCCCATGAGGTGAGAAGATCGGAGAGACTGGCGGCACGTGAGGGTATCTGACAGTCTCTCTGTTTCTCCTTTCAGTGTTGTGTTTGGTAATGACCACACCTCTTGTCAGGTGCAGCTTGTGGTCATTATTTAGTTCTAACTCACACTGCTTAGCATGCGGTTGATATTTCCTGCTGAAGTTGGTTCAGCTGGTGTGTTGTTCCTTTGGATCTCCCGCTCCACCATTCTGCTTTAAGCTAAGTGCATTTTGTCTTGCATTTTGTTGTTCGCTTGTGTGTGTGTTTTTGTCTAGGCCTCAGGGAGACACTGGTTCCTTCATCTGGGAAGGAACCAGTAGTCTCATTCCCTGCCACCATTCCTAGGGCCTTCCAGGGTCTTCAGGGCCTAGGTTCCGGTGTATGAGTATTTCCACCTTCAGGGTCTACTCATACTGGCAGGAGTCAAGGAGAGGTTTAGGGATTCCTAGGAGGTCACCACCCTTAGCATTGAGGCCTAGACTCAGGTCTATTCATTCTGGGTGTCATTTGGTGTTATTCCCCCTCATTACTCATGACAACAGGCCATCATAAAACAGCTTATGTCTGCGTAGACAAACTGCAATTTATGCAATTCCCCAATACATTTCATCAGGTTAACCAAATGTTCCGGTCCCCAGCCTACGGCTGTTGAAAAACTACAAATTGAAACATGCTGGGAGTTGTACTTTAGTGGCAGCGGGAGCGCTAAAGATTAAGTCCACTGTCTTACAGTCAGTTTATTACATTAATATATGACACCCCACGCAGTCATGGCTGCCGCAAGGCCTATATCCTGGGTAGTGTTACAGAATTACGGTGACTTATTACTCTAAACTGCAGAGAGATTCTTTCCGAATTTTCTCCCCGGATACTATTTCCGCAGGTGGATTAAGAGAAGGATTAGAAGTCCGTTCTTTTATTTGATCTTATAATCAGAGGTATCTGAAGGTTACATGCCGCATTTTATATTGATTTTTCTTAGAGGCGCCTCCTCCAACAAAAACAGGTAAAATGTGATTTTTTTTTTCATCTTTTCTTTCAGCTTCTGTTGTGCAGATTTGTATCTTCGAAATCATTTCATGAGATGAATCTATGTATAACAGCTATAACGGCTATGTGCTGCCCATCTCTAATGCATTACAGTTAAAGGGGTTTTCTGGGGCTTAAATATTGATGGCCTATCCTCAGAATAGGCCATTAATAACGGATTGTTGGGGGTCCGAAACCTGCGCCCCCCGAGCAGCCGGAAGGGGTTCTTGTGCTCAGATGAGTGCTGCGGCCTCCTGCTTGGCCTGTGATGTCACATCCATTGGTCACATGGCCTTTCTGCAGCTAAGTCTCATTCAAATGAATGGGACTGAGTTTTTACAACGTATCTCCCTATGCTTGGTTCATCTGAGCATGGCAGCCCCTTTAAACGGCTAATCGGCAGGTATATCGGGAGTCAGTCCCCCACAGATCAGATACTGATGGCCTATCCTGAGGGACCTAGACAAGCCCTTTAAAGGCAGTCACCAGGTTTATGCTGCTCAGACACCCTGACTAAGCACTGTGAAGCCTTCATTACATGATGTCCTTCAGCCACCGGCTGCCCCGTGGCACTGACTGACAGCTTTCTCCTATGCACGATAATCAGGGTGTCTGTCACCGCTTCATGCTCTCCTTTAATTATCATCACTTTACTTGTGAATTGGGTTTCATTTGTCTGGACGGGTCCCTTGTGAGATGCCCTACAGGAGCACGTTCAGATATAGACCCTGCCCTGTTTAGGTACAGCAAAGCGTGAGGACGAGCACATACACAATGGTCTCTCCAGCCACGGCAGATAACTAAAGGGTTCATCGGCATTGGGACCCCTCCACAACCAGCTCGTTTCCAGACTTTGTCCAAACCAGACGACCCCTTCACAATTTGCTGTGCAAGTGTGCCTACGAGCTGCGGGCACATCATTCTCACCAGTCTGGGCACTTCTACATCCAGAGCTTCCAACATGCAGATCACAGCCCATTATTCTATGTAAACTATGGGAATTCATATGGATTGGGAGGATACTTCGGACCTGAATAGAAAAAATAAAGTATGGGCTTAAAATAAAAATTATCTTCGGAGGTCACAGATGTCTGTTTCGCTCTCTTTGACTTTTGAAAAAGTTTATAAAAAATAAAAAAAAGAATTAAAAAAAATTACATCTGCCAATTTTTTTATCCATATTAAGTGACAAACAATGACTGTACAGTCAAAAAGGGGGGGTTTCAAGGAGGGGTTGTCACATGATAAGAACTGATCCCTTATCCGCAGGGTCCAGGTCGACCACAGGGATCAAGAAAACAGGTTCCCGGGGTGAAGGGAGCAAGGATTACAGGATGAATGGGGCTTAAGAAAGTATGTGACGGTCACTCCATTCATTCTAGGGACTCCCCCACCGATCAGATCCCTATCGCCTACCCTGTGGATAGGAGATAAGTTCTTAGGGTAAGACAGCCCCTTTAAGGTAAGTAGCTTGTAAATAAATTGCTCTATTTATCTTGTGCTGTTCATCAGTTACAGCCTCTATTATACTCAAGAGCTGCATTCAGACTTCTGCTGATTATCATCGGTAGCAGAAAACAAGCTTGGTTGGGCACCTAAAATTCAGAAAGGCAGGTTATCCCACATCACATGTAATAGCAGTCTCAAACTCAGTTCTTTACAGTCACCGATCCAGTAAAAATTCATGTGCTGATGCCTGCAGAATTGTGAATGCAGCTCTGGAGTACCCAAGATAAGCAATGAAATGTACAAAGTTACTCATCTCATCATGTAGAACAATAATATATGTTAAACCGTTAATAGGGAGACATAAGAGAGCTGTTTTCAAGCAGACTGGCACAGAGCTGGCGGCAGAAAAGGGGAAATGAAGCTTCCCTCCTCAGTGTGCGGTATTAATCAGATTTTTCTAAAAATAAACTGGCATGATTAGATCTGAAAGTGAGATTTTATTAGCTTCCAGACCATATAGAAAACTCTTGACGTCTCTAAAAACATAACCCGGGAGACCAGGCCTGGTGGTAAGTGCTGGAATAGAAGAGAAGAATGTCTTATTGATTTGCCATTCAGAAGGAGCCATGGTAACAAGACACATCTCAACTTTCTTTGGATAAGAGGCCGGCACTTGCGTCCTTCTATTAGTTGAAGCTTGGCAGCGTTATCGATCAGAGAACCTGACATGCGAGGATCTCTCTGAAGGGATTAGACAGAAGTGTCGGCTGAAGGCACGACTCGGACGGCCCGTGGACACAGCCGGCGGAGGCTGGAAACACATTTATGCAGAGAAGCGCTCCGAGAACCCCCGGAAACTCCTTGTACTTTACACAGCAAATACAATGTCTGTATACGGCTCAATATGGAAGAGCAGGAAAATGGAGACATTTTCCCCAATTAATAGGACCCAGAGCAAAAAAAAATAAAAAATTGCCTACTAATAGGTAAAAGAAAGTTAAAATAAAATCTTTATTAAATAAAAAAAAAGTAAAAACAAAAAAAACTTTTTTCCACTGAAAAAAAAAAAAAAAAAAAAGTTTTTCAATGGAAAAACTGGTAAAATAAAATCCCCTCCACATATTTGGTATCACATCCGTAACGACCAGCACTGCACAATTATCATGTAATTTATCCTGTATGGTTAATGCCGTAAAAAATAATTTAGATATACAGTTTTTTTTTTTTTGCTTATCCGCCACCAAAAAGACTTGTAAAATGCATCCATCAATAGATAGGACTAAACATGGCGTCAGTCATGTGACCCTCACAAGTATCATAAATAACAGGTGATACATTATTACTACCCGCCGCTGCATCTCATCATGTCTGTCAGTGTCTGCGGAGAAGCACTAAACTTTATTAACACTTTACAACATCACCTAAAGACAGGCCGCCATTAAATACATATCGTGATGCAGTTACGGTAATAACCACAATAAATTCACGATTCCACCACTAGTCCTTTTTGACCCAGCACATGTATGTCATGTAACACGGTTGCTTACTGAGTGTCGGGGATAATAGGTCATGTACAGTGTCACATGAATGATGCCATGTTTCAGTTAGGCCATGGACCGATAATATGGTCTATACCTGTTATGGCCAACCTCGGGCACTCCAGCTGTGGTAAAACTACGACTACCAAGATGTACACTTGCTTGGCTGTTCTCAGAACTTCATAGAAATGAATGGAGCATGCTGGGAGTTGTAGTTTCACCAGAGCTGGAGTGCCGGAGGTTAGCCATCACTGGTATACCATTCTACTGTATACAGGGATCAACTGCCCGATATAAGAAAGGTATGTATGCAGAATTTAAAATACATGTATATTACAAAATTGTACGATTTCCTATTATATAAAAAATAAAATGGAATACCCCTTTAACACAACAAAAGCCAATCAGAGTCAAGATAACATCTGCTGCAACTGTTTTATGCGTTATGAGTGGCAAGATAACCAATGCTTCATCTGTATGTCGCGGAGATCACCCTTTGCAATGCAATAAACCACAATACATTCGCCTTTCCTGGTTTTCACTGGAAAAGCTGCTGAATACAGGACTACAGACGTTCTGAGAAGCCCGACTGGTGGACCCCACAGTCTGCCTAGTATAAAGTATACATATGCACGTGAAAAAGACGTCTATATGGCACTATACAGGGAGATCTGACCCGCTCCCCACCGAGATCCCAACCCCAGGAAGAGCCTAAAATAAAAGTCTCAATGTACAGATGACTGCACCCAGCGCGCTCTCTATACCACAAGCAGCGCTGGATCCAGGCAATGACCCATTTTTTATTTCGGTGGACATATTGCACATGACTCAGTGAAATTCGCTTTGGGCATCCACACATGTAAAAATCGATGGCGTGGAATCTCCCAGTGTTTCGCTGCTTTCATTTCATGCCGCATACGTTTGACTTTGCTAAAGGGGAAATGTATAAAGAAGAAATGATCAGGCGCTGTGCTTTATAGTGTTTTACCAAGGCTTTATGGGGACATCTGCAAATAGATGATGTTATGAATATCAGTGCAGAAACGGCTTCTATACAGCAAGATGGAGAACTCGGAGCCGCCGCCATGCTAACTGGCATCAAGAACGTTGGTTTCTCAGTAGTCCGCTAACAGGAGGAGGTGCCAGTGTCCAGGTAGGGCCTTTTCCCTCAGGCCACCAGCTGATCATCTTCAGTCCCGCTCCCAGGGGCGGACTGGGAACTTAAAGGGGTTGTCCGGGTTCAGAGCTGAACCCGGACATACCCTTATTTTCACCCCGGCAGCCCTCCTGAGCCTGGCATCGGAGCATCTCATGCTCCGATGCGCTCCCGTGCCCTGCGCTAGATCGCGCAGGGCACAGGCTCTTGTGTTTTCAATAACACACTGCCGGGCGGTAACTTCCGCCCAGCAGTGTGTTCGGCGACTTCACCGGCTCTGAGGGGCGGGCTTTAGCTCTGCCCTAGCCGTTTTACTGACTAGGGCAGAGCCAAATCCCGCCCATCAGTGCCGGTGACGTCACCGGGCTGCCTGTCAGCCCCATAGAGAGCCCGGTATGTCACCGGAACTCAGAAAAATGCCTTTGCCCTGCGCGATTTAGCGCAGGGCAAAGGAGAGCATCCGAGCATGAACTGCTCCGATGCTCATGTCAGGGGGGCTGCCGGGGTGAAAATGGAGGGATGTCCAGGTTCAGCTCTGAACCTGGACAACCCCTTTAAAGTGGCCCTGGAAAAAATAGGCCTACTTTTATAGTTGGGTCCAAATTGATGGAAGGCAGGGCCAGCAATACCATATGGTGGCACATTATACCACCCCAACTGAGCCAAATGCCACGGTCCATCACAAAACACATCCCCAAAAACTTCAATTTCGCTGTAAGGTCTATGGCCAATCCGCCCCGGCCAACAACTGCTCTTGCCAGAGGGAAGTCGCAGCCAGCCAGGACTTTTCCCTGCAGCGCTTGATGCAAAGGAAGTGTAGTATTATATGGCAGCCATTCAGATGAAGGAGACGCTTATACTGAGAGGGTATAAATCTGGGCTGCCAACATGAGACGCCCCTTTAAGTAACTAACCTTTAACTGATCCAGGGTCTCATCCTGAGCCCAAAGCTATGCAAAATTTGTTGTCTGCAATTGGAAACAGTCAGGAAGTAATTCCAACACATTAACCAGCATTTTTCCCTGCTATACTACTACTAGTACTACTGGATACAGCACTGCTACCCCTCCCCCCCATCTACACAACGCCCGCCGCTAGGCCCCCCATCTACACAACGCCCGCCGCTAGGCCCCCCATCTACACAACGCCCGCCGCTAGGCCCCCCCATCTACACAACGCCCGCCGCTAGGCCCCCCATCTACACAACGCCCGCCGCTAGGCCCCCCATCTACACAACGCTCGCCGCTAGGCCCCCCAACTACACAATGCCCGCCGCTAGGCCCCCCCATCTACACAACGCCCGCCGCTAGGCCCCCATCTACACAACGCCCGCCGCTAGGCCCCCATCTACACAACGCCCGCCGCTAGGCCCCCATCTACACAACGCCCGCCGCTAGGCCCCCCATCTACACAACGCCCGCCGCTAGGCCTCCATCTACATAACGCCCGCTGCTACATGCCCATACAGCGTCTCAGGTATTTACCTGAATGAGGCTGAGTTGCAATACCAGACACAGCCCTTAGACAAGAGTGGCGCTGTGTCAGGGGGACAAATACTTTCAATAAATAGTATTTTACTTCCCTGGCATGTAACAATTATGGTAAATGAGTTTTCTAGCCCATTTACACATGGACAGTGTAGGGTGTCTACGAATAGATCATAAAGTCTAATAAAAGACCGGTATGAATGATGTGACCTGAAGTGCAGAGCAGCTTACACCTCAGACAAAGGCTGTATGTGTACAGTAATTTGTCACAAATACCCGGCATGAGTACATACATGTCACAGTATCACGAATACCAAGGAGTGAGGTAGTGGTTATAAGACTGGGAGAACATTCAGCGTATAAGGGAAAATGGCCGAGTACATTTCCAGTTAGAGCCTTCAATGTCCTTGACCTCAGCAGATCCATCCTGCACATGTAGGAAATCACCTGTAGGAGATCTACACGGGGAAGCTTTATGATGTCTGACAAAACATAAAGGTGTTTTTTGTTTTTTAGTAATTACCCCCAAAAAACTGGTAACAGGCAAGAAGACGACGAGGATTTAGCCAAGCATCTCTTACCTGAGGGATTCTGCCATTCTTCTCAAGTCTTCATTCTGCTGCTTTAATCGTTCCAGTTTGGCCAATATCTTAGACAGTTCTCTACTGGAATGGTCTGGATTTTCATTATCCTTCACTAGATGTCCTCCAATGTAAAAGAGTAATGTCCCCCAGGCAAAGAGAATGAGCATTATCCACCGCCAGGATCCCGTCCATGGCCGCATCTTCAGCTTCTGCCCACAGAGCGCCGTCTCATGAAAGAAACATTGTTTTCCCAAAGTCCACCTCGTCGTCCAAAGATCACCAGTCACTCGTCATGAAAGCCATGGTCAGAGGCCTGGTCCTCCAAATTATCTGCAAGTACAGATCACAGCACTGCTACAATTATAATTGGGAATCATAAGGGTTATCATGACAGCTCAACTCAGCGACCCATTTTCAATTTAAGTGAGGTTGTCCCATCACATGACAGGTGATAAATATCTGATCGATAGGGGAAGGGGGGATTGGGACACCTACCTATCACAAAAATGGGGTCCCAGGGTGAATGGAGCGATAGTTACACTGCCACTCCATTCAACTTATGGGGCTGCCTCCGCGGTCCTATAGAGATGAATGGTCTATTCAATCTGGAGACTCTTAGGGCTGTATTACACCAACAGATTATCTGACCAATCATAGGTCTGATAGCTGTTTATACACACACCAACTATTGGTCTGATTGGACAGATATTGGTCAGATAATCTGCTTCGTTCATCGGGTGATCGGCTGCACGTTTCCAGAGGCAGATGATCAAGAAAGAGTGCTCCTAGAAATCTTCTCCCCCGATAATCTGCTTAATAGTATTCAGGTACTGGTTTGCGGAGGAGAGTACAGACATCCAAATTAGCAGTCTGGAGTGGTGATAGGCATCTGATCGGCGCGGGTCTGAAAACTGGAAAGAACACAGTCCCCAGAGTGAATAGAGTGACCGTCGCACATACTTTCTGAAGCTCCATTCAGCCTGTATGAGACAGCCGAGCATGCACGTGTGATCATTGCTCTATTCACACCGGTCTTAATCCCTGCGATAGAGCAGCACCGATCAGATACCTAACAGTGCCTCGGGGGGGGGGGGGACAGACTCATTGACATCGAAATTCCTGGCAGAGAAATCGGACCATTCTTTCCCCTCATCCTCCCGGCCCATGTTCTTATTACTGTATACACTCACCTAAAGATTAGGAACACCTGTTCTATTTCTCATTAATGCGATTATCTAGTCAACCAATCACATGGCAGTTGCTTCAATGCATGTAGGGTTGTGGTCCTGGTCAAGACAATCTCCTGAACTCCAAACTGAATGTCAGAATGGGAAAGAAAGGTGGGCTACAACAGCAGAAGACCCCACCGGGTACCATTCATCTCCACTACAAATAGGAAAAAGAGGCTACAATTTGCACGAGCTCACCAAAATTGGACTGTTGAAGACTGGAAAAATGTTGCCTGGTCTGATGAGTCTCGATTTCTGTTGAGACATTCAAATGGTAGAGTCCGAATTTGGCATAAACAGAATGAGAACATGTATCCATCATGCCTTGTTACCACTGTGCAGGCTGGTGGTGGTGGTGTAATGGTGTGGGGGATGTTTTCTGGGCACACTTTAGGCCCCTTAGTGCCAATTGGCCATCGTTTAAATGCCACGGGCTACCTGAGCATTGTTTCTGACCATGTCCATCCCTTCATGACCACCATGTACCCATCCTCTGATGGCTACTTCCAGCAGGATAATGCACCATGTCACAAAGCTCGAATCATTTCAAATTGGTTTCTTGAACATGACAATGAGTTCACTGTACTAAAATGGCCCCCACAGTCACCAGATCTCATCCCAATAGAGCATCTTTGGGATGTGGTGGAACGGGAGCTTCGTGCCCTGGATGTGCATCCCTCAAATCTCCATCAACTGCAAGATGCTATCCTATCAATATGGGCCAACATTTCTAAAGAATGCTATCAGCACCTTGTTGAATCAATGCCACGTAGAATTAAGGCAGTTCTGAAGGCAAAAGGGCGTCCAACACCGTATTAGTATGGTGTTCCTAATAATTCTTTAGGGGAGTGTATATTTTTATAGGAGAACTTCAAAACTATGCTGTACCGAGATGGCCTTCTACCACTACCTGCGGCACCAGTTTTTGGGGGCACTGTAACGTCTCCTGTTCATGACATTCTCTGACTTGCTTTCTCCCCTGGGAGCACCAACACTTCTGAGAACGAGACACCAAGTCCCATCTGCGGCCAAATCTAGAGCGCGGAACAAGGGACTTTTTAATTTTTAAATAGATTTAGATGTTTGCTGCCTTGTTAAATTTATCATTGTTTTATATTTGCTGCTTTTAGGCTTATTATATCACCAGAAATATGTTTTCAAATCTATTATATAGGGAGTTATAGGTATCTATGTTATTTGCCTTTTTTTTTTTTTGTCTATTTTTATATTTAATCTTTAATTCCTGTTTATACAGATGCTACGCTATCCTGCTGGATGTTCTCAAACTGTGCATTATGCTAGGGCCGCTCATGGATCTTTACAGGGAACTCACTTGTCTGGCCTGCTGTTTTTATACTGAAGGCCCCTATATATTGGTGTATTGATGGCAAGTACAGGCAACAGTATAATGTGTATGGGGAACTCCCCCATCATCATCATCTGTACTCGCCATCAATACACTAATATATAAGGATCAGGCAAAGTGAATATTTTTGCCTGATCCTTTGGTTCTCCCAGGAGCAGTGTCTGGCGGTGGCTTTGTCCTCTCCCCCCACTGACTACACATACATGTTCGGCTGAACTGACTGTGTGCGCTGGAAGAGATGGCTCTTGGCCAACAGCTACTGTATATGTTCACCTTTATGTCCTGTTGATTATTATCAGGTCCACACAATGTCCACAAAGCCTCCTTTTGCTGGATCTCATACTAGGAGGCATGTTTTTCTGTATGAGCTCTAAAGGCCCATTTACATGGGCGGACTGAGTAGGCAGTAAGGTTGTCATGGCGTACAAATACAACTCTTACAACACAAAGTATGTATTCGCACAGATTAATCAAAACTAAAGCGTAAAATTACTCTTACTTTATTATCATCGTATTAAAAAACATTAAAAAATAATTTTTTTAAAGTCCACAAAACATTGGTAAAATACATGATTGAGGGACCACTGGAAAAGGCTGGCAGCAGTTACATCCACATGGACGAAGCCTGGAGGCAAAACGCGTTGGCTGAGTGAAGGACACTGGTATGGTAGATACACTTACACATGGCCTTTATGCTTTAGTCCTGTTGTTGGACAATCGTTAGGACTCCTTTACATTTGGGCCTACTTTGTTGGTAGTGGGTAGATGGTATTATGTTACCATATGGTGTTTGCCTCTTTTCCAATGTGGATGTAACTGCTGCTAACCTTTCCCAGTCGTCCCTCACTCATGTATTGTAACAATGTTTTGTAGACTATTTTTTATATGTCTTTTTAATAGAATCATGAAATAAAGTAACTGTTATTTTACGATTAGTTTGGATTTTGATTGATTGGTGGATAAACATACTTTTGTTGTAGGAGTCGTGTTTGATGTAGGTCACCCTTATAGGTATCATGGCTTACAAACAGTAGAGAATACTTTAAGTTACTTGCGTCTTAAAATGCTCAGCAGGTGGTGGTAAAAAATATAATGCGTGCATAAAAAAATGCATACGTTTTTACCATCATTGTTGCAACGTGTAAGCCTAGCCGAAATCATGCAGGTGCAGGAGCGGGGAGACTGCTGCCTGCCTTCCTGATCACTGTATACAGATTACTGCTGCAGTGCCGGAAACCATGATAACCGGGGAGCCGACGAAGCCCACAGTGCGGTCAGGAGGCTTTCTGTTCCCCTATAACTGGAGCTAATATGTCATGGTAGAGGGGCGATCAAAAATTAAAATAAATATCATCTTAAAATGTCCCCCAAAGGTCTCCTATGATGTTATGGTAATCACAATGGCTGTAAAAATGAGGCTACTTTCACACTACGGCAGGCAGTTCCGTCGCCGTCACTGCCTGCCGGATCCGTCAATCAGTATGATAACGGACTGCATTTGTAGACGGATCCAGATGCGGATCCGTCTCACAAATGCATTGCAAGAACGGATCAGTCTCTGCGTTTGTCATACGGACAAACAGATCCGTTTCTATATTTTATTTTCACATTTTTAAAAGGTCTGCGCATGCGCAGACCGGAATAGCGGATCCGTCAATGTGGTAATTTTAATGCCGGATCCGGCACTAATACATTTCAATAGAAATTAATGCCGGCATGTGTTCCGGTATTTTGGACGAAGATAAAACCGTAGCATGCTGCGGTATTATCTCTGTCCTGAAAAGGCAAAAAAACTGAACTGATGCATCCAGATTGCTCTCCATTCAGAATGCATTAGGATAAAACTGATCAGTTATTTTCCGGTATTGAGCCCCTAGGACGCAACTCAATGCTGGAAAAGAATAACACTAATGTGAAAGTGCCCTTAATAAATAAACAAATCAAATAAATAAATAAACAAATAAATAAATAAACGAATCAAATAAATAAATAGAAAAAGAGAAATAAAAACAAACACAAAGAATGCTAGCTCAAACACCACCTATATCCCGGTCACCTGCCAGACCAAAGGGGGACACACACAGGTTTTTTCTATTTACAATTTCCCATTATTTCACAAAAGAAAAATACTAATATAAAAATGGCATAACGTGCCCATGTGTTGTGACACCAAAAACAAAAATCAGCAAGTACTAAGAAACTGAATACTATACCTGGTTATTAACAGGAGAAAATGGCCGGTCTTAAGCTAGTCGAGCAATGTGTATTTTTTACAATGGTCCAGCATATAAACTGAAGCAGTACACACAGGCATACCCGAGAGCAGATTCAATCCTAGGCTGACTCATTACTTACTTGGTTGGAGCATAGTCCGATACCTCTTCACACCCGCACAGAGAGAGATCAGAAGACCACGTAGCGTCTGGCAGATGTATCCTGTCTTCTTGTGTCTGTAAAAGAAGGCAAATAGAGGACTATGATTAGATGACTTAATTATCGTGATCGGGTATCAGGTCCCTGTGCAGCCACTGAGCACTAGCAAAAAGCAACACAAAACTACAGCACTGCTACTAAAGAGCCTATATATGATATTTTAGTGAATATAATCATGAGCTCTGTCCGGCTCTTATACAAAGCCAAAAAATTTAAGTGTCAAATATTCAACATCTAGTTAATCTCAACTATGGCACCGGGTACAGGAAGATTTGGATCAGTCCCTTCATGGCTTAACCATGGGCTTCAGACAACCGGCACATTTTCTCTCCAACTGTAGATGCATAAACAATTGCTTTCTAAAACGCAATTCCCCCGGCGTTCCTTGGAGCGAGAGCGCGGTGTTGTTTTTCCCCTCGTCCCGTCCACATGGGAGTAGTGATGAAGTAAACAGGTTAAGGCTCAGGAGAAGACCAGCATGCAGTGTGTTACATGGCTGCCTATGTGTGCATTCAAAAGCTTAAAACCCATAACAACTTCTATGCAAAAGAAAGATATAAATCGTGAAATAGGAACATAATGAGCATTTATGCATCTGACTGTGTGAAGTATCCTTCATGTATGAATGTGTAATATGGTGTGCACAGCCAGGCATCTAAATCATCATCTCCTGCCTGGACTACTGTAACAACCGCCTCTCAAGACTCTTGCTGCCCGATTATTCCACCTTTCCCCTAATTTCTCCTCTGCCAACCCTTTCCCTGGCTCCCCATTACTCAGCAAGTCCAAGATACAATAACACACAAGACCCTCCACAATCTGTCCCCTTCTTACTGTCCGTGGAAAATGTGGACCGCACATGTCCGTGAAAAACGGAAATCTAGACAAGGCCTGGCCGTTCTGTCTACTATAGAGACCCAGAGAGGCCTGATCGTGGCATCTGTCCCACCCTGCATAATCTAAAATGTCTACCTGCACCCGAGATGAGATCTGCCGCAAAATGACATTAAATCCACAAGTAACGTGTGGATTTGGTGCAGAAACACGCATAAATTGGTGAGTAATTTGCGCAAGACTACCCGTACCTGTGTGCAGGTAGCCTAAAAGACGCGAGACACCCACTAGTGATTGGAAAGATTTTGATGTGGTCTTTAGGCCTCCTATTGATTTTAACGGGGATTTCCACGTGGAATGTTGCTTTTTCCCCCCAAAAGACACCTTATCAATCAGCACGCAAATTTCCCATCAAAAACAATAAGGAGCGGATGGAGAGCAGATTCCAGGTGGACCCTGGTGTAGAACGTATGTTTGAACACGGCAGACAGAAAGAAAATCCACCATGTCTGAACTCATCCTTCATCTAGAACATCAAAACATTTCACGAAATGGGAGTCATCCATTTTAGGGATCGTTCTAGTATTTTCTGAAAGGTTTGGTCTGGCTTAGCAAAATCATCTTTTTGAAAGCCCTTTTTTTTAAAGAGGATAGCCTCCCATTCAGGAGCACCCACAACTGGCCAGAATAGAAAACAGTGCCTCTTAACTTGGAGGACCCATTACATCCAGGTATTTCCCAGTCAGGCCAGTGTTTGCAGAGGAAGGCCTGTAATGCTCCAATTCTCCAGCGGTGGTGCTGCAGACTGACTGAAAACTTACTGCTGATCGCTGAAGGTACAGAGGACCCTCCTAACAAATATGGACAACTCCTTTAAATTAGCAGCGCTTTGTATTCCGACTTGGGCTACACTGCATGAATTTATGAATTATTATAGATTCATTATATATTAGCATAGGACATTAAAAATAATCAAGCAGAAATATCAATTCTAAAACCCAGCGAATTCAAATGAGCAGAGGGCGTCGTGAAATTTACTTGCAGATAAATACTGCTAAGTGCCCCTGGGAGTCGGGGCAAAGTAATCGAAAGTCATCTGATTAATTGCTGTAAATGTGCCACAAATTCTGAGAAGCTATAAACCTTAATATAACAAAATACATAAGCTTATAAAATATACATGAAGCTGGAGAGGAAGAATAACGCCATTATATTAATTAATGCAGGACCCGGTTTTACTAATTCATCCTATGATGGCAGATAGTGCCGGACCACAAAGCCTGCCTCCGCTGAGCACCCTAATGGAACGGCGAATTAAGATCACTGCATACGAAAATGAATCACCTCATTACCGCTTATTAGGAAGAACACCGCGCTCCCGTTAACTACATTAAAATAACAGATTAAATATATCGCCAAAGCGTTACAGAAAAGGGGAGCTCCACCTTTAACATGCCTTGAAGAAAGTTTTGCCATTTTGCTTAAAGGGGTATTGTCTCTCAGTGGTCTAACTGGCCCCTAAAATGTATATCGTTTCATCTGTCTCTGCTGTATTAAAAAAAAAAAAATTAAGAACTTAAAGGGGATGTCCAACAAATAATATTCTACAGTTTTCAAACCAGCACTTTTGTATAGCCACTGAGTTATATCTATGTAGCGCCACCTGCTGTTTGCTCTTTTTCTAATATCTCTGTCCTGCTCTCAGAGATGGAAACACATGCTCAGTTCCATCCTTCCACTGCCACTAGCTGCAGCAGACAGGACACCCCCCTGAGAAAGGACACTCTCCCTACAATGGCAGCTTGATAGAAATCTAGCAGAGCAATGAATAGAAAGATCTCTGGATCCAGGTAAGGGAAAAGGGCCGGTTCTAGCTTTGTTAAAAAGAGATTTTCATGTCCTACCTGATGTCTGATTTTCATTTTTTACAGTAATCACTGGATAACCCCTTTAAGGGAAAAGAGAATAAAATGGGAAATGGTTTGCAAAGGTTCATCAGTGGTTGAGTTAGGAATAGGCATTTGTAACAGTGTGGGACCTGTGGAAGGGGAAAATGTGGGATGTACACAGCCAGTATCCGCGTTTTACAGTCAATATACACGGCCATCACGGTCCAGGCCGTGAGAAAAATCCAGTCGCCATGCGATCGAACTACAGGTTGCAGCGTGAAGGAGCAAACTCCACGTGGAATATATGAAGAAATCCCGGCAACCGAATCTTCCTTCAATCGTGTTCTTTTATTATATCACCATGTTATACACATTTCAAATACCACGCGTTCCGGCTATTAGCCTTTCTCAATCATCCACTCATACATGTGAATAACGTACTTTGTAAAGAGTAGGACAGATCAGACGCAAGTAACGCCAACACGCCCAGCAGTGGGCGGCAATTAACCTAACACAAATCAGTAACGAGGTTTAATTATCAAACCATAGTAAACAAACCAGCAATTAGATTACGGTCTCTTACGTAGGAATCGCAGAGACGGGTATCGTATTTCACAGAGAGGATCGACGTGGTGACGAAGTCTATAAAAGAATGGTCTCCCTTTTTCCTCCCAGATCAGCATGCACAAGCTGATCCCTAAAACTGGGATTCTTTTTATGACAAATCAATGGAGGATGTCGAAACTCCTCCACTCCAGGATAGGCTTTAGTCAATAGATGTCAATGTCGTCTCACTGTTTGGCCTAAGCCGGCATCATAATAAAATTCACCCTATGTTGGTCAGAGGTCATTGTGAATTTGAGACCATCGCACACCCCATTCAGGTGTGTGAAGAAGGACGGGAGGGTCCCATGTGGTCCATGCCCACCACACGCAAAATATATCATCAATACATCTTTTCCATATTAGGATATCCCGAAACTGCTCAGTATTGTAAACATGCGACTCCTCTATGGGGGAGATAAATGCGTTAGCGTAGGGCAGGGCCACATGACGATAGGCAAGCACAAGTTTCATAGACTTCGTCACCACGCCGATCCTCTCTGTAAAATATGATACCCGTCTCTGCGATTCCTACGTAAGAGATCGGAATCGAATTGCTGGTTTGTTTACTACGGTTTGATAATGAAACCTCGTTACCGATTTGTGTTTGGTTAATTGCCGGCGTTACTCGCGTCTGATCTCTCCTGCTCTTTATAAAAGTAAGTTATTTACATGTATGTGTTGATGACTGAGAAAGGCTAATAGCCGGAACGCGTGTTATTTGAAATATGTATAACATGGCGATCTAATAAAAGAACACGATTGACGCAAGATTCGGCTGCCGGGATTTCTTCATGCAGGCCATCAGAGAGGCCGGCGCTTTATCCTAGAATGTGCAAGCATGACCACCAATGTTGGATTGCAGGATGGTCGTAGCCATGGAAACGAGCAGTGTATAATGTGATGGAAAAATGAATCCAGCCAGCAAAGGAAGCAATATGGACAATCACAATACATTAGTAAGTGCCTTGTATTAATGTTCTCTACATGATAAATGCCATTTATGAAGTGGGAGACCCCTTTAAATCCCAGTGTTGGGAAAAATGACAGTAACAAGGTAAGTACCTGCTAATCAAATTACTCATAGCAGAGCCTATTAAACCCACTTCTAATTAGAGGTCTGATGCAGGTTGTAAGTGTGGGCATGTTCGGATGGTTGTGTATTATCAACATAAAAAAGCAATTATAGAAAGGCAAGAAAGCAAAGCAAACACCCACTTATAAACCCGGCCACCTGCCAATCTTTACACAAGGTGCGGACTTACCTACTCCTTTGGGGCTTTAGGAATAAGAACACAGTCTTAAACGGGTCGTCCCACAAATCAATATTCATTTAGGGCTCATTCAGACAGCCGTATGCTATCCGCAAAAACGCGGATCTGTTTTTTTGCAGATTAGATGCTGACCCATTCACTTCTATGGGGCCTTTTTCTATTCCACGGTTCCGCGAAACATATAAAACATGTCCTATACTTGTCCGTGAAAATCCGGACATGGCCCCATTGAAGTCTATGGGTCTGCAAAAATACTGAATGCTATCCTTTTTTTGCGGATCCACCAAAAAACGGATAGCATTCAGTATTTTTGCGGACAGCATACGGCGGTCTGAATGAGCCCATATTCAGAACCAATTTTCAACTGCAATAATTTACTAAAAAGGCTCCTGTGTCCAGATATTGCTGTTACACACTGGACACTATGGGTGGGCATTCTCAGAGGGAACCTAAGGAACACCATTGTGGATGGTCCCATATGATGAGTATGCATGATCCTTAAAGGGGTTGTCCAAGTAAGAAGAACTACTGATAAATGGCAAGGAAATGGTCAAAATTATAAACCGCCGTTGCGCCAGTCCCCCCCATCCCCCCCCCCCCCCCTTGACCAGACTGGTGGTGATGTAACCGTATATCACTGGTCTCAGCTGTATAACACTGAGGCCAGTAACTGGCTGCAGAGGTCAAATACAATATAAGGGACGTCATCACAGCAACCAAGAAGATGACATCATGGCGGCAGTGGAGGGGGAAGTAGGAGCTGCGGCACTGGAAGGGAGGGGGTTTGAACCTTGCCGTTTAGCAATTTCTAGTTTGACTTGGAAATCCCCATAAAAAACTGGTTCAAGGGAAAAAGCTGCTTCTTCCTACCACTGGACAGCAATGTGAATGTGACCCAAAGGAAGCCAAAAGTGCATCTGCCAGGCAGGTAGACCTCAGTATGGACTACACAGCGCATGCTTTCTTGGCTGTAAGCTTCAGCCTGAGAAGCTATAGACGTCCATGGTGCCTTACCATCCATGCTTGCAATCAATGCTTTTGTGATTTAGTATTGCTTTATAGATTCTAAAAATCCCCAAAATAGCAGCAAAAGAGGTTTGGGTGGCTTACAGAATGAGTGGGCAGAGCTTACAGCTATACGCTTTAGAGCAGACACAATAGAAAGGAGGTGTTCACTGATGTCTATGGAAGAGTGTTGTGGGCATACACACCTTGGCATGCTATTAGTAAGGTTATTCATCGTTGTCTAAGGAGGGATCTGCACTTGGGCACGCAAATCATCAAGATTGCCTGCTGGCAGAATTCTTTTGCAATTGTCCGCTAATGATGTCCCCGATGTGCTCGATGGGGGACAAGTCTGGACACGCTGCAGGCCATGGTAATGCCAAGGTCATTGTGCAGGGAGGGGAAGGAGGTGAGCGGTGTCTATTACTTACTGTGTTATCTATATATAAGTGTTACCTTACATAATTGCATGGAAAAGGAAGAAAAACAAAAAAAAAATTATAGTCTGCAAGTCAATTTCAGATAACATGCTCCCTTTAAGCTTTTCCCAAAATATGAGTTCTGGCAATTCCTGTTGTTTGCAAATGTTCCTATTAACATAATCTGTTCAAGCGCCCCCATCATCTCTCGGGAAGGATCTCTCACCAGGGTAAGCGTTTTCCATAGACGCGCTTTACTAAACAAGCCGCGTGTCTGTCAAAAGGCAACCAATTTTCTCCAAAACTAAAATTGTACAAAAAGCCTTGCAAGGCCCTGGGCCAGATTTAAGGCTTCCAACCTCATTATTCCTGCAAGTATTACAATCATTCATAGCTGGCGGTGGTGGCGGTACAAATAAAATGATAGCCGTCACCGGGCATTAATAATGTATGAAAGGCCGGTGATTGCCCCGATAAGGTGATGTAAATAATCCGCTCCAGCTTTCTAGCTGCGATTTCACCTTAATAGGCCCGGCTGCTTGCAGTTCGATCTCTCTGGGGGTCTGTATTTCATGCAGAAAGGAAAATATCTGGTGCGCGCAGAGCTTTTTGAAGTGTTCAGGTGCTTTTTTTTTTTTGGAACGTTGCGATAAGACGCACAAAGCAGAAGGATCACAGCCTCATTCAAATACTCCAGCCTGACAAATACGCCAGAACGCCATGTACTTATTGTGAGAGCCGGAGCAGAACAACCGCATCGCCTCTGATTTTACAACATACCTCAAGTCTAACGGGAAAAAACAGAATCTCAGCAGAAAGCATCCTATGGCGGTACATGACTAGGAAAGAGGCGACTGCAGAGATGAGAGTTTACTAATACGCTCTCATCACTAGACACTTGGAGACGGGTGAAACATGGGGCAGCAACCTTATTTATGTTCTAGAGAAAGCTTGTGAGTCCTGCTGATTGTGCGGGAAGGCCAAGAAGGACTCACAGGCTTTCTCTAGAAAATACTGGTCAGTAATGGAGAACTATATATCCCAGAGTTTAGCATCTCCTCCTCCGTCCTATGCTGTCCTCCGGTTGGAGGCTCGACAGATCCAAGGATACCATTGGAGGAGAATGAAAGGGAGGGGTGGCTGCACATCTCTCCATTCACTTTAATAGGAGTAATAAAAAAAAACAGGAGGGACAGGGTACAAGGACCACCATTCTGGAGACAGGTGTGGTAGGACGTGTCATAATTGTGCACAAAGAGAATAAGGGTAGAATGGAGCATGGTGGTGTTCACTGTGACAAATACCCTTTGGAGATGTCACCTCATTAAGAAAAGATGCTCCCGAATTCTCAGTTTATAAGAAAAGCAGGTACTTCCCATACACCTCGGTCCTCTTTATCTCCGTGCCACACACCCAAATCACTGGTTTTCGGCGCCATATACAGTGCAGGGCCCAAATCTGATTCAAACTGCGCCCTTTAAGCAAACAAAAAGCTGCCAGCAATACATCGTTGGTATAAAGGCTTCCTTCAGGTTTGTGAATGAGGGGGGCTTGTCTTCTCCGGGCGGCCGTACTAATGGCGATGGAGACAGCCCGCTCTGTTTATAAGGACCTCGGCTTCATTAATTAAATAAAAACACATTGACGGAGAGATTAAAGAGTCGCTCAGGTTTAATAAGAAGCTGAAGCTGCAGTATTACAAATTCCCAGCGCACAAACTCCGCTTTTCAGCAAACATAAGCAACAAATCAAAGACGGCACGCTTTTAACCCCCTTAGCGCTGAAGACTCTCTGCACAAGAATACAAATTTCCTAATTAATCTCTTAATGCCGAAGATCTGAGATATGTGACCTGCCACCAATACCCAAAAGCTTGTGAAATATTAAAGCCTAGCAGCCCCATTAACAGGGATCTTCCCCCAATTACTCCAAAATCTTATCTGGGCGGCCAAGAAATAGGAGCCCAATTCTGGGATTGAAAAATCGCCTTCCCCTCAGGATACTGCAAAAAGTGACGCTTCATTCAGGGCTGGCGTGTTCTAACCCAGTGTAGGACTGGGGTACTCAGGGCCCACCAGTGTAATGGTCTCTGGGGGCCCATCTTAAAGATGAAGTATGATGGCAGACATTCACAGAAAAATTTACAAACATACATGTGGCAGAAGTAACACATATATGGATATCCTACACACGTGGCACACAAGACACTAATACGTGGCTCACATGCTACTGATGCATATGTCACATGCTGCACATACACCACTGATACATAGAACATATATAGCACACACCAATCACACATAGGAAACACGCAATGCCCACACCAAGACATTTATGCCTAACCCTATTAAGTGTAGCACACTTTAAGGGGTTGAAGGGCTGTCTCACTTCAGTAAATGGCATTTATCATGCAGAGAAAGTTAATACAAGGCACTTACTAATGTATTGTGATTGTCCATATTGCCTCCTTTCCATCACATTATACACAGCACGTAGCCATGGTTATTACCGCTGTGTAATCCAGCAGCAGTGGCCGTGCTTGCACACTATAAGTAAAGGTGTTGGCCTATGAGTACTTCCAGCCTTTCCCTACAGTGTGTAAGCACGGCCACCGCTGCTGGATTACACAATGGTAATAACCACGGATACGTGCTGTGTATAATGGGATGGAAAGGAGGCAATATGGACAATCACAATACATTAGTAAGTGCCTTGTATTAACTGCATAATAAATGCCATTTACCGATGTGAGACAAGCCCTTTAACCCTTTTAAGCATAAATGTCTGGCATTAAATTTACCAAATCTTAACCTCCCCAAATTGCACATAATCTACAGTATATTTAAAAGGGTTGTCCTACCATAATGACCTATTGCCTATCTACAGGATAGGTGACAAATATCAGATTGCTGGGGTCTGACTGCTGGAACAGCCACTGATCATGAAAAAAGGGCTCCTGAAACATTCAAAATTACATTACCACCAATCTATGTACACAAAAGTCCTAAGACCACATTCCCTGGATCATGGGGGTCCCAGCAATCAGACCCCCACCAATCAGACACTTATCACCTGTCGTGTCATAGCTGTTGGACTTTTTCACATTACCTGGCCCAAAATATGTGTCAAACTAAAATGGAAATGATCACCCGTTAAAGGGCCTGTGTCCACTTTTCTAGTTACCCTCTATCCACAGGATCGAAGATAACTAAGTGATCCGTGGGGGTCTGAACGGTGGAGCCCCCACTGAACCCCCCTTCTTGACTGAGTGGCAGGTCGAGCATATGCCCTGCCTCTCCGTCCATTCTCTATGGGGTCACTAGAGATGGCGGAGTACAGCGCTGGCTATTTCCAGTAGTCCCAAACAGATTAAATGGGGGAAGCAGGGCGTATGTGTAGCCTGCCACACCATCACAAAGGGGGAACAGGACCCGTTCCTGAGATTAGAGGGGTCGCAGAATCGGACCCCACTAATCATATAGTTATGCTCTATGGTGTGGAGAGGATAACTTGAAAACCTGGACAAACCCTTTAAATCCTCCACCGCTCCACCACCAGTATCTCTTTCCATGGCAGCAGTGATGCCTGTAAATACGGAATATCATCACTGCCGCCATGTAAACCATACGTGTCAATACTGGAGAATGTGACGCACTGTGCAGAATTTTTCGGTCATAAGTCCAACCCCCTTTGCAGGTCACAACCTTTAACAAAGCCCAAGCAAAGATGCTAGAGGAGCAACGTGAGCAATGGGCACAAACGGAGGGTCGTAACTGAAGCAGAGGCATTAGGGTCACCTGAGGCAGGGTAATAGTGGGGATCCTGGAACAGGGGTAACTGGAGAAGAGGCAATGTTAGCGGTGCATTTAGATCTGGAGCTGGGACACTAATGGGTGTGCAACTAAAGCAGAGGCATTGGGGGGACCTAGGGCAGAATCCCCCCAATGCCACTCTGAACTCTGCAGACAGCAGCACACATACACAGATCTGATTCTACTATAAAAAAAATCCCCTATTTCCCCCTTACAGTCTCCTACAGCTCACTACTGTCACACACATGAGAAATCAGCCCAGCACCGCAGAGGAGTCCTTCTCCCCTGCAGCCAGTGTTTTCTGACAGCAGGGAGGGCAGGAGGATGGCCAGACATGTTCTCTCCTCCTTCACTGCCAGCAGCCCAGGAAGTTTGGAAGGTACAATTTACACCAGTAGGAGGCTGCATCACTGTGCGATACTGCAACCTAGTGGCTACAATAATTATCTCTCCTGAGAAACAAGATTAATAATTACTCCTCTATCTCTATCTCATCTACCAAAGAATCCCCCGCCTCCCCGGTGGGCCAGTCCGAGCCTGTCCTTACCAGCTCTAGACTGGTTTTCAAAGATTTGAAATGTCTTATGGAAAATAAATACTGGGGAATGGGAGAATTTATATAAAATCATAGAAGGTAGGCACCCACCCACAAGGACATCGCTGTACATTGTATAATGGCTGTGCGCGGTATCGTGCTCAGTCCCACAGAAGTGAATGGGGCTGAGCTGCGATACCAAGCACAGCTGCTATCCAATGTACAGCGCTGGGCTTGGTGAGCAGAGAGAAGGCCGCGGGACTTATGCAGAATTATGAATACAGCTCTGGATGACAAAACAGACTCCATGGTTAGTGGAAGATACACAATGCAATGTATTTACAAAGCTATATGTAATGCACAAATCCAATTCATTCAATAAATATGCCATCTAAAACACCTCCACTAGGCAGTCACTTTATAAGCCAGTGCCCAGGAGCAGATCTTAAAAACATCCTATGGGTACTGGCTGACATTGGGCAAACGCATACTACGCCGAGGGCAGTACACTTCACTTTCCTTGCATGTCTGCATGACATGGGCACTGAAGCATCCTCAGCTTCATCGGCATAGTACGCATGTACCCAATGCCACTGGAGTGAAGTTGCGGACTCTTCTTCCAGTAAGTTCAAAAATCATTGTGGGGACAGTTTTGTATGGGACCCTAATCTGCATCTGCAACAACAGAACGCTGGTGGTTTTATTGGCCCCCGAAAAGGTGACAGGTTCACTTCAATTCTTTCTGGGAAGCGGAAGAAAATTCACTCTTGGCCCCAAATATCGAACACAGAGCATTTGTAGCCCCCTCCCAGTCATCTAAAGAAGAAACATATGCTGTCCCGTTTGTGGAAGTTAGGCCATCCATCCGAAACTAATGCGATTATATTAAGGAACTGCTATTTAAGCGCTTCCCTGCAGTTTCTGAGTCGGTAAACTTTTCTTACAGTCTGCAGTACTTCCATATTGCGGCTCTACAATAGGCGACATCCTGAAGCTTCAGACGCACATTATAAGGACCACTAAACAGCAAAATTGAATTTTTTAGTAATGAACCATGAAGAAAAAAATACATTGCTTTGAGTCGCCTGACAATCCAGTAGAGCTGGGACCTATAAATGAAAGCGTATTGGAGGCGTCTGAAGTTCATCTCAGGGGATTGTATTACCAGCCAGAATTATATGCAACCGTGTTACTGGGCAAATGGCTGCTGACCACCCATAGTCTCAAATCAGCCGGACGATGGACAGGAGCCCAGGAAGTTGCTGCTGGTGCTTAAAGGGGTATTCCAGTTAGAACAAGTTATCCCTTACCCACTGGATAGGAGACAACTGTTATATTGGAAAGGGTCTCAGTGGTTGGATTATGAGAACCCTGTGGACCCAGGCTGAGCATGCACCAGTGGTTGGATTATGAGAACCACGTGGACCCAGGCTGAGCATGCACCAGTGGTTGGATTATGAGAACCCCGTGGACCCAGGCTGAGCATGCACCAGTGGTTGGATTATGAGAACCACGTGGACCCAGGCTGAGCATGCACCAGTGGTTGGATTATGAGAACCCTGTGGACCCAGGCTGAGCATGCACCAGTGGTTGGATTATGAGAACCACGTGGACCCAGGCTGAGCATGCACCAGTGGTTGGATTATGAGAACCCCGTGGACCCAGGCTGAGCATGCACCAGTGGTTGGATTATGAGAACCACGTGGACCCAGGCTGAGCATGCACCAGTGGTTGGATTATGAGAACCACGTGGACCCAGGCTGAGCATGCACCAGTGGTTGGATTATGAGAACCACGTGGACCCAGGCTGAGCATGCACACTGCCGCTCCGTTCATCTCTATGGGACAGCTGACGTGTGCATTATACCCGACTGTGTTAGGTGGCTTGAAGACCTCCACTGAAAGGGAAACGGTCGCCAGATTTTGGCTACTAACCCTCGAGTAGGTTGTTGTGAAGGAGAGTTTTAGCTGTCTAAACTTGTGCAATGAAGCGAGGTGTACTGTTCCCGATTTTAT
The DNA here is from genome assembly GCF_014858855.1 of Bufo gargarizans. Lineage (NCBI taxonomy): Eukaryota > Metazoa > Chordata > Amphibia > Anura > Bufonidae > Bufo > Bufo gargarizans. Next base: position 76,324,836 of record NC_058090.1, read on the forward strand.
CTCTGTAAAGTACACGCGTCCAATGCCGGTGGAGTCATCTCTGGACGTTGACGAGATCTTTTACTACGTTTTTGACACACCCCAAACCAGGTGACAGGTTCCTTTAACATGCTATTGGCATGTCAATGATAATTAGGTAATACCTACAACATCCCCTGTCCATGTGCACTACTAGAGATAATGGACTATGTTAAAGAGGTTCTCCAGCTTAAAGGGAACCTGTCAACAACGTTATGCTGACCTCACTAAAGGCAGCATAAAATAATAACAGAAATGCTGATGTCAGCGGTGTGTCACTCATGAGCTAAAAGTGGTTGCTGAGAACCAGCTTTATAATCATTTAGGGCTGCAGCTAACGATTATTTGAATAATCGATTAGTTGCTGATTAATTTCTACGATTAATCGGGAAAAACGACAAAATTACAAAACAGAGGTTTATATGATCTTACTTGAAAAATTATGTTCAAAGGCCAAATTAAAACAAATTGTGGACGGCACTTATGGGGGATCTGTGGACGGCACTTATGGGGGATCTGTGGACGGCACTTATGGGGGATCTGTGGACGGCACTTATGGGGGATCTGTGGACGGCACTTATGGGGGATCTGTGGACGGCACTTATGGGGGATCTGTGGACGGCACTTATGGGGGATCTGTGGACGGCACTTATGGGGGATCTGTGGACGGCATGAATGAAGGAGGCGGAGCAGGCGTGTCACATGAGTAAGTGACGTTACGCCGCCATCCGCTCTGCCTGGCTGTTACAGGAGCGTCATTGTAAAAGGTAAAATAAAGATGCAGTGACCGCCCGCCCGCATAGCAACGAATCGGCGATTATTCGATAACTGGATTCGTCGACAACGAATCCAGTTATCGATTATAATCGATTACATCGATTAATCGTTGCAGCCCTATAATCATTGCAGCCCAGGCCTTGAAAAGAGTCAAATCTACCTGAGAAGCGTTATTCCTAAATCTCCTGCTCTCTCGTCCAACTGCTGAGGATTGGCAGTTCTCTTCTAGAGAGAAAGAGAGAAAACTAGGTAGAAGACTGTCAGTCATCAGCAGGTGGGCAGGGAGAGCAGGAATTCATGAATAACCATGACTCTTCTCAAGTAGCCGTGACTCTTTTCAAGGCCTGGGCTGCAATGATTATGATGCTGGTTCTCGGCAACCACTGTCTTTTAGCTCATGAGTGACACACCGCTGATATCAGCATTTCTGTCACTATTTTATGCTGCCCTGAGTGAGGTCAGCATAACGTTGATGACAGGTTCCCTCCATTAGCTAAGGCAAAAACTGCTGCAAGGGGCGACAGTTAGCCTGGCAGATTTGGTATGACCACATACTACACGGTTATACATTCACTTGTGTGGTCACCTATAACCTCTGGTTTCAGCCGCTGGACCTAAGCCAATGCACTGGTCTGCAGCCTGGTTGTCCAGTTGAGACAATCCTTTTAGACCAGTTGGCTGCTTTTTCGTATAAATATTTCCCATATTCCTATGAAAAGCCGATTAGAGGTCGTCTCTCTTCCGAGACCCTCAGCTACAGCCTGTGGGTCCTTCTAGCAGCAAATGTTAAATTATCCTACAGCGCCACCACAGGGGAAATTAAGAATTACACAGTGTCCACTGAAACCTGCAGCTTCCCATACTTTGTATATGCCTTTGTGTTTTAGCCTGCTTATGTCTTGGGCATTTACAGATATCCCTTTGATTCATCGGGGCTCGGTGCTTGACAATCCCGCTGGAGGTTGATGCTCTTTTATATGTAAAGCACTAGATCCCTTCGGGCTCCTGCAGCCCGACTTCAAAGCCTGACCCTTAGTACAAACACTTCTATTCCTCAGAATGAGGCCTCCTTCTACTTCTACCTTCGACGTGCCGGACATGCCAAGGTCCTTTGCTCATCAGTGAAGATTAGATGATGGCCGTATTATGCACACACAGCAGATTTTGTGGTCTGATGGCTTGTTAAAAGAAAGGTCATTTGCACGGTAAAAAAAAAAAAACATAAAGAGATTAAACAAAATCCCCAAAGTGTCATGTACATCTACAAAAATGACGTTAACTACGTGAACTTAGTGTAACATGAATTATCTAAACCAGGAGACACCTCGCCTATTAGATCATCAAAATGCTGCTGTTAACCCTCATGGTTTACTCTGCAACTCTTCTTTTCAAGAACAGAGAGATTATTCCTATTACAATAAGAAGACTATTAGAGAAATGATAAATGTGTACTGAGGTAAATGGTCCTTAAAGGGGTTGTCTCACAAAAAGTATTCTACAGTTTTCAAACCAGCCCCTGGATCTGAATACTTTTGTAATTGCATGTAATAAAAAATTTCATAGCCACTGAGCTATTCAATAAAATGTATCTGTATAGCGCCACCTGCTGTTTGTTCTATTCCTTATTGACCTGCTCACTGAGATGGCCGCACATGCTCAGTTTCAGCCTTCAACTGCCTCCTGAGCTGTGATAGGTAGAGAATGGGCACGCCTCCTGAGCTGTGATAGGGAGAGCATGGACACGCCCCCTTAACTGCAGCAGGAAAGACACTCCCCTTGAGCTGTCAGCTTCATATAAATCTAGCAGAGCAATAAATGGGGAGATCTCTGGATCCATGTGAGGCAATTGGCTGGTTCTAGCTTTGTTAGAAAGATTGGCATGTACTATATGATGTCTAATTTTCATTTTTTACATTAATCATGGGATACAACGAAACATGGAAATCCTACAGTGTAGGTACAGTGCAAGTTTAAAGCGCCTGCTATCTAGCACGAGCAGGTTGGGTGCTCAGCAGTCTCTGACCCCAAGGGGAAGACAGAAGTGGTTTACAACCAACTGCAGTCTACACAGCGGGTGAAAAGAGACTGCAGAGACGCAGCTCCCTCTACTGGACCTGTCAATCACGTGCATTTCAAGCGCCAATCAGATATTGGTAGCCACATAATGGTACTTTTTCCCATCCAACTGTCTAAATGTTGCATCCCCAATCATAGGTGATCGGGGACGAATCATGAAGCCAGCTTCATTTTTAAAAGTGGTCTGTCTTCACTCAGGCAGCGTAATGATGAGCTGAAAATGAGGACCAAATCCAGCTATCACAGACTGTAAAATTATCATGAAATCTGGCCATACATCAGTCACGTAGCAGAGGTAAGTGTGCAGACTCTGGCCATACATCAGTCACGTAGTAGAGGTAAGTGTGCAGACTCTGGCCATACATCAGTCACGTAGTAGAGGTAAGTGTGCAGACTCTGGCCATACATCAGTCACGTAGTAGAGGTAAGTGTGCAGACTCTGGCCATACATCAGTCACGTAGTAGAGGTAAGTGTGCAGACTCTGGCCATACATCAGTCACGTAGTAGAGGTAAGTGTGCAGACTCTGGCCATACATCAGTCACGTAGCAGAGGTAAGTGTGCAGACTCTGGCCATACATCAGTCACGTAGTAGAGGTAAGTGTGTAGACTCTGGCCATACATCAGTCACGTAGTAGAGGTAAGTGTGCAGACTCTTCTCCATTTCACCTGCGCTCTGTGGCAGCGTACAGTAATGATAATTTTGTATTAATGTGGAAAACATTGCACAGCCCTGATTAACTGTTACAATGTTGTCCTCAGGTGCAGGCTGGCGCGGGGTGTAATTTGCTGTAATTACAGGTTGTCGTCTTCCTCTACCATCACTGTGTTGTCAGCTCATTTATTTTGTTTTCTTTTTATATCATTCAAAACTGTACTAAAAACACAGAAGTCGTTGTCTTCACATTACCCGTCTACATGAACAAAAAAAAAAAGTTAAAAAAAAGCGTAAACAAGAAATAAATGACTAGCAGTCACTAGATGCCACATCAGTGTTCTGGCTGTGTCATCCACGTGGATTTCTCTTCTGTGACGTGGCTCGACCGTAGGTTTAAATGACCCGAACGCACAGCCTTGTAGATCCCTATATGCTTTGAGGTAAGGACAGTTAAACCCACGTTCGGATCGTGACGCACAGCAGAAACACGGTGTGAATCCGGCCTTATCTGCAGGCAGACACCCTCATTGGAGGCAACGGGTAACAGATAGGCCGTGGAATAGGAGCCAAAGTGTGCATAAGATTCAAGCCTTGAGGAGAGGAGCGGTGCTAGGGTCTCAAAAGATCCGGGGGCCAAGCCCCAATGAATATGGCCCAGTTCTCTAAGTCGCCTCCCCCCGCACACCGCATTTTGCAGTACTTGCTATACAGCAGCCCATACCTCTCGCATCCAGGGCCTCCCAGGTGACGTCTCCTCCAATGTAGATCTTCTCCATTTGGTCGGACATCTTAGCTTCCTCACTTTTCTATCATCATCCCCCACCCTGGAGTCCCCACAGTGTTATCATGTGCTCGCTGTGCTCCCCAATACCCCCAAATACTACAAAAGAAAAGTGAGTGCCCACATAGTAATAGTGCTCCTCATAGTCCCACCAATAGTAATTCCCTTATAGAATGCCCCATTAGTAATACTGCCCCCTACAGTGCCCCAACCGTGATAATGCTCCCCAAGAGTGCCTCCATTAGTAGAAGAGCCCTCCAATATTTATACTGCCCTCACAGAGCCCCATTAGAAATAAGGCCCCCCCTATTGTTACCCCAGTGGTAATAAAGCTCTCTACAGAGCCCTCAGTAGTAATAAGGCCCCCCATAGTGCTCTTAGTAGAAATAAGGCAGATCTGTAAGTCCCTCCTTTGGAGCCCTCAGTAGTAATAAGAAAGCCTAATGTCCCCTGGATTTATAATACCCCTACAGTGCCCCCAGTATTTATAATGCCCCCTGCAGTGGCCCCTGTAGTTATATTCCTTCCTCCACCATACAGTCCCATGCAAATATCATCACACCATCTCTCCAGCCCCATCCAATATACAACCCCATATAGATAACTTCCCTCTCTATCTATAGCCCCCTTCAAAATACAGTCCCATGTAAATAACTTCACCTACTCAACAGCCTTCAACCTACAGCCCAATATAAATAATATCACCCCCTCCCCATCCGCCTCCAACATGCAATCCCATGTAAACATCACCCCCTCAAAATTCAGTCCCATGTAAATATCACTCCCTCCCCAAGCCACCTTCAACATACAGTCCCATGTAAATAACATCACTCCCTCCCACAGCCACCATCAACATACAGTCCCATGTAAATATCACCCCCATCCCAGCCACCTCCAACTTACAGTCCCATGTAAATAACTTCCCTCCCTTCAGCCCTAACATACATTCCCAGTTAAAAAACTACAACTCCCAGCATTGCTCTGCCTCTCCCTTTACTTACCTCTCCTGATGTAGCAGACATCACCACAGCTTCTTCCCCCAGGACTTCTCTTCAGTGCGGTCCTCTCCTGCACTGGTCACAGGATGGTGACATCATCGCAGGTCCTTCTCAACCACTGCCTGTTTTACTGGTCACATGACTTGTGATGTCATCACAGGTCCTTCAGCTCCTCCAGTGCATTAGATCAAATTGTATTGCCGTCCTGAGGACAGCAATACAGTTGTATCTAGCAGGCAGGCAGGACTTTCAGGGCCTGGGACAAAACATCAGGGAACCAGGTCCCGAATGTTTTAACCTAGCAACGCCCCTGCTTGTGGATGTCCCATGGTAAGGCCTTGGCTACACAGAGACTTTCTGATTGACTTTTTTAGGAGTTTTCTGGCCAAAAATAAAATTGTTAAGAATGCTGTTCAAAATTTTTAATTCGTCATGCGCACCTCCCAGATACCCCATCGCTTTTGTTCTGATGCTGCTCGGTCCCCCTGCCTCTCTCTACTTCCTGGTCCAGGACATGTCAACACAGGGCCACATAACCACTGCAGCCAATCAATGGGGATTTTTTCTATATACACTACCTGTCCCAAAAAAAAGTCGCCACCAAAAAAATCCCTGAACCACTCTTTCACAATTTGAGCCCGAAGAATCGCGGCATTGTCATCTTGGAATATGCCCATGCCATCAGGGAAGAAAAAATCCATTGATGGAATAACCTGGTCATTCAGTATGTTCAGGTAGCCGGCTGACCTCATTCTTGGAGCACATACAGTTGCTGAACCTAGACCTGACCAACTGCAGCAACCCCAGATCATAGCCCTGCCCCCACAGGCTTGTACAGTAGGCACTAGGCATGATGGGGGCATCACTTCATCTGCCTCTCTTCTTACCCTGATGCGCCCATCACTCTGGAACAGGGTAAATCTGGACTCATCAGACCACATGACCTTCTTCCATTGCTCCAGAGTCCAATCTTTATGCTCCCTAGCAAATTGAAGCCTTTTTTTCTTGTTTGCCTCACTGATTAGTGGTTTTCTTACGGCTACACAGCTGTTCAGTCCCAATCCCTGGAGTTCCCTTCGCATTGTGCCTGTGAAAATGCTCTTACTTTCACTATTAAACATAGCCCTGAGTTCTACCGTTTTTCCTCGATTTGATTTCACCAAACGTTTAAGTGATCGCCAATCACAATCATTCATGATTTTTTCCCCCGCCACATTTCTTCCTCGAATACGATGGGTCCCCACTATCCTTCCAGTTTTTAATAATGCATTGGACAGTTCTTAACCCAATTTTAGTAGTTTCGGCAATCTCCTTAGATGTTTTCTCTGATTGATGCATGCCAATGATTTGACCCTTATCAGACAAACATCTTTTCCACGACCACGAGATGTGTTTTTCGACATGGTTGTTTAAGAAATGAGAAGCAACTCATTGCACCAGTTGGGGTTAAATAACTTGTTGCCAGCTGAAAGATAATCGCCCATGCAGTAATTATCCAATAGGAGGCTCATAACTATTTGCTTAGTTAAATCCAGGTGGCGACTTTTTTTTTCCGGACAGGCGGTGTATTTGCACAGCATTCTTTGCAGTTAAAAAATAAAATGGGTGGCTAGAAGACCCTTTAAAGGCCCAAAGGACCACACTGACTTGCATGAACTCGTGGGCTTCAGCTGGTTATTGGTTTGACTACAGTGTTCTCCAACAGGATTGCAGACTAGAAAAAAAAAATCTCTGGCCCCCATGACCACTACTTTACCTTGCATCTAATGTTTATCAGGCCATTCTGACTCTACTTCGACAGCAGATGTCAGGGAAAGAAGGGTCAGGCATGTTGGATTTCAACCAATCCTTTTGTTCTCAGGGGAGATAAGCCACCACTAGAGGAGTCCAGCAACAGCTTATTCCCCTCTCTGTTGAGAACACATGCACGCTCAGCCACATCAAGAATGCAATATGGGGGACGGCTGAAACATCTTGGCTAGGAATAAGGAATATGGTCACCTTTCGAGCCTCCAGGAATATTTACATAACAGCTGCACACTTGGGCTCGGAAACCTTGGTAGACCCTTGCAAAAATGTAGACGATAAGAGCTCCATGTGGGGAGAGAGAACATATTGTGACTGGCAGATTTTTTACAAGGTCACTGTGACTGCAAATGAATCACATTCACTCAATTGATGCAGAATGAGAGGCGTCTGGGGGTAAGCCCCTGGGATTAGCGTGTGTCTACATATGTAATAGAAAGGATGCAAGTGCCCAGCATGAACAGTGCCAACAAAGCCTCTCGTAATGAGTAAACATGAGAAGAGGAACAAACTCGAAAAATGGCTTGAATTTTAAAGCGTGGAGCTACATAGGATCAGAATGATCTACATTACCTGGCAGGCATGACTTATTGATGTGCTAAGCTGTCACAACCCATCTCCTTTCTAGTACTGAAGGCACCTAGGCCCGGCCATGACCTGCTCTATGCTATTACTGGACATGCATCGTGTGCTGGTGGGAATGATTTGCTGATTTATCATGCCTTCACTCCAAAATTATGTCTTCAAAAAGTCACAAAATGGGGCTTTTGTGACTTTGTTGTGAAAAAATTTGCAACTTTTTGCTTTTCTACACCGCTCACTCCAGTTTTGAAATATGGGTGGGAAAGTTAATGAGTTTCACTCCAGATTTATCACGGAGGAGGGTGGAGCAGGAAAACTGGAGGAGCTTTACTAGATAAAAGTGTTAGGTTTAAGGATAAGACCAATTTATCAAACAACTTCCATTTGATAAAGTACACCAACGCAGAATCAAGCAAAACGGACTTAAAAATATTCCCCTCAAGATAAATTCCCCCCAAAGTGTTTAGTATAGTGACTACTGAAGCAAATCATTTCATATTGTGCAGTGAAGAACTGTCTTCTAGAAGGATAGCCTTCTCCAAGAAGAGAGCCGACATACACTCACCTAAAGAATTATTAGGGACACCTGTTCTATTTCTCATTAATGCGATTATCTAGTCAACCAATCACATGGCAGTTGCTTCAATGCATGTAGGGTTGTGGTCCTGGTCAAGACAATCTCCTGAACTCCAAACTGAATGTCAGAATGGGAAAGAAAGGTGGGCTACAACAGCAGAAGACCCCACCGGGTACCACTCATCTCCACTACAAATAGGAAAAAGAGGCTACAATTTGCACAAGCTCACCAAAATTGGACTGTTGAAGACTGGAAAAATGTTGCCTGGTCTGATGAGTCTCGATTTCTGTTGAGACATTCAAATGGTAGAGTCTGAATTTGGCGTAAACAGAATGAGAACATGTATCCATCATGCCTTGTTACCACTGTGCAGGCTGTTGGTGGTGGTGTAATGGTGTGGGGGATGTTTTCTGGGCACACTTTAGGCCCCTTAGTGCCAATTGGCCATCGTTTAAATGCCACGGGCTACCTGAGCATTGTTTCTGACCATGTCCATCCCTTCATGACCACCATGTACCCATCCTCTGATGGCTACTTCCAGCAGGATAATGTGTCATGTCACAAAAGCTCGAATCATTTCAAATTGGTTTCTTGAACATGAGTTCACTGTACTAAAATGGCCCCCACAGTCACCAGATCTCAACCCAATAGAGCATCTTTGGGATGTGGTGGAACGGGAGCTTCGTGCCCTGGATGTGCATCCCTCAAATCTCCATCAACTGCAAGATGCTATCCTATCAATATGGGCCAACATTTCTAAAGAATGCGATCAGCACCTTGCTGAATCAATGCCACGTAGAATTAAGGCAGTTCTGAAGGCAAAAGGGGGTCCAACACCGTATTAGTATGGTGTTCCTAATAATTCTTTAGGTGAGTGTATACATGATATAAAGGAACTGTGAATCCCACAGAAAATCTAGGCTAGATTACGGGTGGTCTTCTGTTCCACCGATACATAAACGAGTGATCGTCCATTATTTATCCCCATACTCCCGATCACTCCCGCACGCAGGAAACATCACTTAACAAGCTCCAATTAACATGCTGTACCCGCATTTGTCAAGAGGCAAATAAATCTGCCTGTGTAAAGGCCCTGTTCACATATGTCCGGCTGTCCAGGTCAGTTCTTCTCCGGCGTGAAGCTAACACCAGAGGTGAACTGGGCCAGAACTGATCCCATCGTTTTCTGTGGGATTGTGCGCATACATCCGGTGATCAGTTGTGATGCTGCACGTAAAAGATCTGCACGCTCAGTTTTCTGTCTGAAGTGCGGTACACATATATCAGTTGTCTCTGGCTCAAGCAACTGGCCAGGCACAACTGATATATGTCAAGCGGGCTTCAAGGGACTACAACTTTGTTTAATACAGTAGTCAGACTGTATGAAGTCAGACCAAGCCGCCCAAAGATGCGCCAAATTTATCACAGTGGCTCACACTAGCTGATGAATTTGGGGTTTCTTAAAGGGGTTTCCTTTTTTGTGCTCAAATTCCAAAAATGCCATACACCGACGTGTAGTGGCATATGAAACACTAAAATATTTCACGGGGTACCTTAGTCCGCACAGTAAAGCCTGCCCAAAGTCTATGGGTAACGCCTGTAAATAAGCTGCAGTGTCCATAGTTTCTGAGGTAGGCAGTCAGTGGAAGCGCCTTCTACTCTGAAGGTGTTGAAAGCGTTTGGTGCAGGAGATTCTGCTACCTGTGCATGCACTATACACTATCCACATCAATGTGGTAGGGGACACAGTCACCTTCTTTTTTTTTCTCTATAGGTAGGGATACAAGGTTTGGGTTCGGGATAAGTTATGGTCTGTGGTAGCGGAATCCATAACAAAATTCTTAGATAACCCGAATCCGAACCTTGTACGCCGAACTTGAAAAACACAAGTTCGCTCAACACTATTTACAGGCGTTACTTTTGGACTGCTGGCAAGCGTCACTGTGCAAAACTAAGGTATGCCCTTAAAGGGGTTGTCTCACTTCAGTAAGTGGCCTTTATCATGTAGAGAAAGTTAATACAAGGCACTTACTAAGGTGTTGTGATTGTCCATATTGCTTCCTTTGCTGGCTGGATTCATTTTTCCATCACATTATACACTGCTCATTTCCATTGTTACAGACCACCCTGCAATCCGTCAGTGGTGGTCGTTCTTGCACAATATAGTAAAACGCGCCAGCCTATGTGAGCTCCCATGGTCCCGGCCACCAGAGAGGCTGACGCTTTTTCCTATAGCGTGCAAGCACGACTACCACTGCTGGATTACAGGGTGGTTGTAACTATGAAACAGGCAGTGTATAATGTGATAGAAAAATGGATCCAGCCAGCAAAGGAGGCAATATGGACAATCACAATACATTAGTAAGTGGCTTCTATTAACTTCCTCTACATGATAAATGCAACTTAGTAAAGTGAGACAGCCCCTTTTAAAGGCTATGTACACCTACGGAGGCAATTTTTTTTTTTTATGACTGTATATTACTCATTTTTGGCTAAAAATCATTTTTTCATTTATTAAAGATATTGAGCTGTTCTATCACAAAGGGTTAACTGGTTTTCTAGCTGTGTGACTGGTACTTTCACTTTGGTCATTTAAAAGGCTACTTTCCCACTCGCGTTTGCGAGATCCGTTCAGGGCTCTCACAAGCGGTGCAAAATGGATCAGTTTTGCCCTAAAGCATTCTGGATGGAAAAGGATCCGCTCAGAATCCATCAGTTTGCCTCCATTCGGCTCTGGAGGCGGACACCTAAACGCTGCCTGCAGCGTTTGGCTGTCCGCTTGAGGAAATTGAGCCAAACGGATCCGTCCTGGCACACGTTTAGTCAATGGGGATCTGTCTCTGACACAATCTGGCACAATAGAAAACGGATCAGTCTCCCATTGACTTTCAATAGAGTTCATGACGGATCCATCTTGGCTACGTTACAGATGATACAAACAGATCCGATCGATGACGTATCCACCCAAAAAACGCAATTGTGAAAGTAGCCTAAACTACTAGGAGGTCATAAACGCTTATTTAAGCCACATTCTTATCAGTAAGATAAGAACTGAGCTATAATGATTGTTTAGAATGTCAGAGAGCAGAGATAAGGAGCCTGTCAGCTCCTGGTCTGACAGAAAATCCACAGGCTGCTACTAGAGCATGTCAGCTCTGTACAGAAAAAAGGACGACATATTTTTAATAAAGACCAATTTTGGGAGAAAATTTTTTTTAGCTCAAAACTACAATGCAATAATTAAAAAAACAATGCCCCAAAAGAAGACAGGAGGTTTAATTGGAGATGGTACAGGGATGGGTACACCATTTGCTATGGCTCCGGAAGACTAAGTGGGCCATTTATTATCAGTATATCTAACGCAGATTCGGTCGTTAACGGGGATTCACGGCTGAATCTGCAACTTTTCCCCACTCTAAATAATTCTCACCAGCAAGGGAGCGAAGTTATGTAGAGGCCGGCGCCTCTATTATATCAAGAGTTAGGACACAATGTCAGGTGTCCTCATCCAGTCCCGGTCATCATTGTGTGCACCGCCACCCAAGCGCAAAAGTTTGGAGTTGAGCAATCAGCGGATTGTATGGACTGCAAATCATTACCAGCGACTTGAAAATACCAATGCACTGCCTTTAAGTGAATATTTTTCAACCAACAAAATGTTCATATCCCAGCTGGGCCGTCAAAGAGACTAAATGGGCCATTGAAGTAGTAATGTATAGCATAAATGCATCAAAAAGTCACACTCACGCACGCCTGGGACAGCAATATTGTTTATATAATGGCTTATAAATGACTGTAAGTTCCAGCTTTCATCGTCTCTGTATTTGCTGTGGGATTATTCCTCTCAGGGTAAATATTGGCGGCGCACTGGATATTTGGCATACTTAACTCTGACCTTCCTCCTTCTATAAACACACAGGAAGACGTGCAAACCTGAAAGATTTTGCATAATTGCATAGATTTAGTCACTAGACAAAGCATCTAATTCATAGACTCCCGATCTGGTGGTCTCAGCATAGCCATATATTACATGGTCAGCCATTCAAATGATCCCATTTCAATGGACACCATGTAATACTACAATTTTCCCCTACAGAGGCCACTGCATAGGAAATGTGGAGAACCAACAGCGAGGCTCTAGGATGAAGGTGCAATGTCAGGAGGTCACTGATGGTGATCCAAGAGTAAGGTTCTAGGATGAAGGTGCATTGTCAGGAAGTCATTAGGATGAAGGTGCATTGTCAGGAGGTCACTGAAGGAGATACAGGAGTGAGGTTCTAGGATGAAGGTACATTGTCAGGAGGTCACTGGTGGAGATCCAAGAGAGGCTCTAGAAGGAAGGTGCATTGTCAGGAGGTCACTGAAGGAGATACAGGAGTGAGGTTCTAGGATGAAGGTGCATAGTCAGGAGGTCACTGATGGAGATCCAAAAGAGGCTCTAGAAGGAAGGTGCATTGTCAGGAGGTCACTGAAGGAGATACAGGAGTGAGGTTCTAGGATGAAGGTGCATAGTCAGGAGGTCACTGATGGAGATCCAAAAGAGGCTCTAGAAGGAAGGTGCATTGTCAGGAGGTCACTGAAGGAGATACAGGAGTGAGGTTCTAGGATGAAGGTACATTGTCAGGAGGTCACTGATGGAGATCCAAGAGAGGCTCTAGAAGGAAGGTGCATTGTCAGGAGGTCACTAGGATGAAGGTGCACTGTCAGGAGATCACTGATGGGAGATCCAAGAGAGGCTCTAGAAGGAAGGTGCATTGTCAGGAGGTCACTAGGATGAAGGTGCACTGTCAGGAGATCACTGATGGAGATCCAAGAGAGGCTCTAGAAGGAAAGTGCATTGTCAGGAGGTCACTGAAGGAGATACAGGAGTGAGGTTCTAGGATGAAGGTGCATAGTCAGGAGGTCACTGATGGAGATCCAAAAGAGGCTCTAGAAGGAAGGTGCATTGTCAGGAGGTCACTGAAGGAGATACAGGAGTGAGGTTCTAGGATGAAGGTACATTGTCAGGAGGTCACTGATGGAGATCCAAGAGAAGCTCTAGAAGGAAGGTGCATTGTCAGGAGGTCACTAGGATGAAGGTGCACTGTCAGGAGATCACTGATGGGAGATCCAAGAGAGGCTCTAGAAGGAAGGTGCATTGTCAGGAGGTCACTAGGATGAAGGTGCACTGTCAGGAGATCACTGATGGAGATCCAAGAGAGGCTCTAGAAGGAAAGTGCATTGTCAGGAGGTCACTGAAGGAGATACAGGAGTGAGGCTCTAGAATGAAGAGGCATTGCAGTCCTATTAATTTCAAAAGGACAACCAGTCAACAAAGCTCAGAGAGCTAAAGATTTTTGGTAGAGGTGGAAGAGCTGTCCTAGAGGCCAAGGGACGGGCTAGAGCCTAAAGAGCTAGGGTATAGTCTCACACGTGACATAATAGTGTCCCTAGGGCCTTAGTTGAATAAAGCTGAGGTGCCTGTGCAATCAACAGTATGGGGGGGAGGGGGCGGTAATACACAGGAAGTGCCAAAATTGGAGGAAACTCTGATCTTCACAGTTAACCTGTTAAGCACCATGATCCAAACTGTTTGCAGTGCTGTACAAGTAGTGTGATCTCCCTAGTATGAAGACAACATTAATCCAAGCACTTCTGTAGTTCTATAAACCTTTAACCCATGAACGCTTGTTCTGGTGACATGATTGCCTGGGCTGGCATCACTATGGAAACCTGAAAATGGTCCTCAGGACTGTCTCTTGTAAAGGCCTGTTATGGCATTTCAGTACATAGTGTTATACACAGGCACAAAATACTGGAATACATAAGAAATGACTAGCTATGCAGTGAACAATAGCATACGCAGCACTGACTGTGCTCTGGTAATACACAACCACCGGCGCATAAGACCTTTCTTAAAGGGGTATCCCTATCTCAAGCAGCCATGGCTGACATCAGAATACCATTGCATGCAGCGGTCAGGAAGGAAATATGGAAAGAGACCAGCTCGCTGTGCTAGGCGCTTTCCCTTTCATATCTATTGGAGTCACACATCCATGGGTTATAAATAGGGCATTTAGCCGAAATACGTAGGAAACTAAGCCGTGTTCTACATTGGATTTTACATTCATCACACTCTGCCCCGGATCTTCCGCTTTTTTCATTAATGTGCTGTCTGCATTTTCTTTTGGGCGGATCCACTTAGTTCAAAGAGTCCGTGGTCCGCATTTTGCAGACATTTTCTATTCTATTCTTTTTGTAGAACAGATTTATGGATGCAGGAAGCACAGGGATGATCCATGCGTCTTTCGCATCCGTATGTGCATTCTGCAAAAAGATATAACATGTCCTATAGAGACCCACTGAAGTCAACAGGTCCGCAAAATATGTGGCTGCAAAATTAACGGTATCCGAATTTTGTGGATCCCCAATTTGCGGACCACAAAATACATATGGTCGTATAAAAAGCACCTGGAAAGCCCTCCCCTTCATGGTAATGGTAGATAACTGGTTATAAAATACAGAATTAGACATGTCAACAGGTGAACAACATGGCTGCAGCAGGTCTACACGATGGAATCAGGTGTCTGTATGTAATACAGTATGGATAAAGCAATGTCAGCATTGTCAAACAGAATTGCTAACAGTAAATGGCTACCATTCTTTTAGTTTTTTGCTTAAAGGGTTGTCCCATCTGGATATTGATGGCATATCAAAAGGGTATACCATAAATGTCCACCACTGGGACACGCACCAATCTTAGGAAAGGGGCCAAATGGTGAATGAAAAGTGTGCTGCAGCCTCCCCTCTATTCACCGCTATGGCACTGCTATTATCAGATATCCCATAGCGGTGAATGAAGAACGTCGTGCATGTGCAGTGGGCTCTACAGACACAGAAGGGCCCGATTGCCGAGATGGCACCCGCAGCTATCAGACATTTATGGCATTATGCAATTGACGAATGTCAAGATGGGACAACCCCTTTCATACAATGACATTCCTTTAACCTGGTATCTGACCACGCAGAAAGCCTGATAATCCGGCACAAAAAGATATAGAGCAGAAATTTACAAGACTGAACAGCCTGAACAATTAGGAAAGACCTCCAAGATAAAGACATACTTTGAGCTCCCTTCTTCTCGCTTCTCAAGTTGGTGGAGCATGCATGCTTAGTCATTGGGGGAGAAGGAGACGGGAGGTCCCTGGAGGGACTTCATGTACATCACATGGTCTATGGACCCTGCCAAAAGTGTCAAGAGCCAACAACAACATGGACTTAATGATCTAGCATTTTTCAGGTACGTCCACACATATCGGAAAGTTTCCATTGCAGAATTCATGGCAAACTCGGTGATGAATCAACAGCGTGGTCTGCATGCATTACATATGCCGATTCAGCAGAAATCCACTAAAAGGATTTAATATCTACAACAGATGTCGGTTTCTGCAGAGGTTTTTCTCTGTAATTTGTCTTATCCGCTTTGCAGCTACTATACTAAACACTGCAGATTTTCCACCAGCAAATCGGGAGAGAAAATCGGTTGCATATCCCCTACATGTTACTATAACCCCTAAAGGGGTTTTCTGGGAATTAATCATGGGGACTAATCATCAGGATAAGTCATCAATATGTGATCGGTAAAGGTCTAACACCCGGTATCATCACTAATCAAGTGTCAAAAAGGGCCCATGGTGCTTGGGCAAATGCTGTGCCTTCTTCCTCCGCTTGTGACGTCACATCATCCGGTGACATTGCCTATGTGTGCAGCTTTATTCCATTCAAGTGAAAGGGATTGAGCTGCAAAACCAAGCACGGCCACCATACAATGTACGGCGCTGTGCTTGGCATACAAAGAAGAGGCCACAGCATTCAGACAAGTGATGCAGCCTCTTCTTTGTATACCAAGCACAGCGCCGTACATCCGCTTGGTATGGTAGCTAAAACTCATTTCCTTGCTGATCCGAAAAATTGCTTAGGGCAATGAGTTATTGTCATATTAGGGAACTCGTAGGAACCAGGACAAAACAATAGGCTTTTTATACCCACATGCAACAAACCTGATCAACAAGTTAAATATAATAATGTGTCTTGCTAGTAATCTCTTGATCCCCAATGAAGTCTGGGAGGAGATTTCCACCTGTTGTCTTTGGCTGCTGGCCCATGGTTAAGAAGCCACCACAAAGAACAAACACAAATGTTCTCCAACAGCGTAAGGGAAACCTGGGCGTCGTCTATAAAGTCAGACTGATAAGGACGGCGGGAGAAGACAAAGCAAACTGCCGCAAACAAAAAGCCTAGCCTCGGGCAGTGTTTCTGATCTTTATTTACTGCATTTACAACCCAGAGAAATGCTAATGTCTGAGGAACACCTCACCTGATAGAACATTCCTTCAGTAGCCTGCCACCAGACTAACCCAAGGTCAGCAGGAACTGGTATGCCTCGCAAATCGAATGGGATTCAAACGGGCCATAAAGATTTATGCGCTAAACAAATTCATGAATTGTACACACTTCTTTGGGCAATTGCTTCGAATCTCCTTCCTTCATTCACTTTGCTTTTCATAGCCTATTCAAAGGCGATGAAAGCAGGTCTACAGAGACTCCATCATAGAGACGTTACTTTCAATATCTACGAGCAGGGAGAAGAGCATGGGCTTTTCTTCTTCTGGATGGATAGTCTAAGTAAGAGACTTTTAACCACATGCCTGTAGCGGGAGGAGGCCTGGTTTTCTAATGGACATCTTCTGCGCTACTTTATTGGAGATGACAAGCCAGTGAGAATCGATTTGATTAGAGAAGATTATTCTGACCTCCAGTCAGGGGCCTGCGTCTTGCTCTTCACAGGAAAGCAAATTCATAAATTCCTAATCTGATCATGGCAAGATGTTGGCTCATTATGTTACGTCCTAGAGTGCTGCCTGTTTCCTCCGTGTCTCCAAGCTCAGGCTGGTTGAAAAGCTACAGGCTTTACCCGCGGGCAGCCCACGGATTCAACGCAGAGACGTCAACGAAGCAACCGGAAAATAGTGTGAAGACACTGAACATATCTCAGTATAATAGTTTGTAAAAAGCATTTAAATCACCAGGCACTAGTGCTACAAGATAGACTAGACCAACATGGCACGTTTTGGCCATTAAAAACCCCTTCATCAGAGGATCCAGCCAATTATAGGGTTACGACAACTGCCCTGTGTAAATGTGCTGCCGACCACAGACATTTTGCTCATTTGTCAGATGATACGTCTTTTATACGGCACATAAAGTCATCATTTGTCGGCAGAATACGGGCCTGTGTAACGATCATAGTAGTGATTGTTCATCCCCATAGAGAGGAAATGATTACTGCATGTACATGCAGCTCACACAAATGCACTGCCCTGTATATCAGTCCACATGAATAAGCCCTAAGGTTATATCACCTTTTCGTTGGCGGACTTTGCTGCAGAAATATTCAAAAAATTCTGGAGCGAAGGCGAGAACCTTTCAACTTGTCAGTTCATACACACCATTATACAGTACACAGGGAACAAGATGCCCTTTCACCTTGCCTGGGATAGTTTGTAAAAAGAAACCAGTATGATGTCAGCATGTCCTCTGTCCCAGTGTGCACGGACACCGGAGAACTCACCCTCCCAGTTGCAGGCAGCTTGCAGCCTTCCCAGTCTGCTTTCTGGTACTTGCTCCCTAAAAGCAAATGGCTCTTAAAGGAGCTGCCTGAGCATAGGTTAATCTGTCCCCATAAAATGAGCAGCCCTTTGTCTGCAGGGCATCACCTCTTCTCTGTATAGATTTCCTGTGCCCAGCCTATGGCAGTATTCTATGGGGTATTCTATGGGACAGCTTCCTAGCTTGTCTAGTCATGCGAAGGTTTGCTATGATATTGCTCTGACTTACTGTGTCTGGGCAGGCTCTTCCTTTTTACTATATTGACCTAGTGCTGCCTGTCCTGACCTCGGCCTGATCACCGTAACCTACTGCCTGTTTATCTTATTGGGGACCTCTGCCTGTTCTGACCTCGGCTTGCCCTTTGACGACGCTGTTGGTCTGTCCCCTTGTGCAACGCATCGGTGTATCTCGGCCTGTCTGGGTCAGCAGTATCTGAACAGAGACAACTGCTGGAGATAGTGGTCTTCTGGCACCTGCAGCGAGGTCCAGATCAGCATACGGGGGTGGAAGGGTGAAAACCAAGGGGTCCACCTCATGAATAGCACCAAGACAAATCTGCTTATGGACAAAATGGGTGATATTGTTTTTTTTTTTATCAACTGAGAAGTTCTGTCACAAATTCTGTCACAGTGGGTCCACACCTGCTGCGTTACAACTGGTCATCAGGACACCATTGGCACCTTATTACCAGTTACCTAACTTACCACCCTGTCTTTGGTATTAAAGTGGAGTGTTTCATACTGGTGACAGATCCTCCAGATAAGCCCTCAGTATTTGATCCCTGGGGGTCCAACTCCCAGAACACCCACCAATCAGCTGCTCCTTGCAGCATACCCTAGGCTAGTGATGTCACATTCATTGGTCACATGGGCTAGGCGCAGCTCAGTCCCCGTTTAAGGTTTGACCACAGCAGCTGAGCACAAGCTTCTATGGCACGTCGCCTGCACTGTTGTTCTGCATGTTTCTCCATTACATATCCTGACAGCGTGGAGATTGTGAGAAGTGAAATAAGAAAAAAAAAGCAACAATTGTAAAGCATTAAAAAAGAAATAAGTAACAGCAAAGTGATAAAAGCTCCTTTCCACACTGTTCTTGGCATACAGGTAGTCTGCACAGCAACGTCCTGCATAGCCGAACATAATAAAAGTAACATCAGCTGCAGCACGTCCCTACCGGATTCTGCATTCTGCTCCTCTATCCAGAGTCTGCACGGTTACAAACATTACAGAAGACATTTTACTGCCCGATATGCCCTCTGCGGGTTTTTTACGAGAGTAGAATAAACCTTGCTTTTAAGCACTTTTACAGGGTTTTCTGCGTTGCTCCTCCTGAGGTGTCAGCCTTGAGGGAATCTGAGTTTTCGGCGACAGGTTGGACCCGGGGAGTGAAGCCTCGTGCACAGAGGTAGCGCTGACGGAGAAACACTATCCCCCCCCCCATGTGCTCCCGAGGGAGGACGGTATACTACAGCAAAACATACACCAAGCAGGGACAGTAACCAACAACTACTCCCCTAACACAGGATTCAAAATAAAATTATATTTGAACATTATATTTTAAGGGCTCATGCACATGACCACAGATCCGAAATATACAGATACAGACTGTGAGCATGCCGCACTTTTCTCAGTGTCAATAGTAGAAATGGCAAACCAGAAAAACGGACAAGAATAGGACACGTTCTATAATTTTCTGGACGAACACATGCGGACCAAAACTACGGTCATGTGCATGAGGCCTTATACAGAGGGTTGACATGGTTTGGAATCATAATCGGGCGCGCTAAGGATTCACTTCTAGTAAAGCCACGGGTTTCAGATATATGGTATTAGTATATGTTCCCTTGTGCACAGGTAGGGGCTTTGACGGGGTATTTCCATTTTGGAAATGTCATAAATTTTCGATAGGTGCATGTCCCCCCACGGGTACCCAAACCTATCTTCAGAGTTTCGAAGCCGCTGGGAGTACAGAGACGAGTGAGCATATAGCTTTCCCACTCACTTCCATGGGAGTGCAAAAAGTAGCTGAGCACACTTACTGGCTTATTCTCAAATAGTATTAGAAGTAAAAGGAGACAGCCATGTCTTCATTCACAGCAGCCGCGAGACAAGGTGGGGGGACTGATGTACTTGAGATAGGAGTGGGTCTCAGAAGTGGGACCTCCATCTGTCGGCATTTATGGAATATCCACAGGTTGTCCAAGGTGAAAAAAAAAGATTTTTTTTAACTAAGGCATACCCATAAAGAGCTACAACAGTGAACAAATGAGTATTACACTTACCGGTAATCTGGTTTCCTGGAAGAGATTGACTTCCTCTGATGGGACAGGAAAAAACACAGAGGTTTAAAAACCCCACCCCTTCCACTCATCGCCAGTGTATTTTAACGGAACCAGGAAAAAGGGGTAGAACATAAATTAAAGTAAAATTATCAACAAAAGGGTGGGAATATATGTGCTGTCATGGAGACTTCCAGGAAACCGGATTACCGGTGAGTGTAATATTCATTTCCCCAGTTGTCTCCATGACAGCACATCCTGAGAACTAACAAAGTAAGCTTTAGGGGGGGGCAACAGCACCTAGGACCTTGCGTCCAAAGGCCATGTCCTCGTTGGCAAATACATCAACCCTATAATGCTTGGTGAAGGTGTGAGCCCTCTTGCAAGTGGCCGCTCTGCAAAATTTGTTCTAAAGACGCAGAGGCTCTCTCGGCCCAGGAAGTAGACACGGATTTTACTGAATGGGCTCTGAGGGATGGAGGAGCTTTTTTACCGGAGGCTCTGTAGGCCTCAGAAATGGCACACCTAATCCAGCGGGACATAGAGCTTTTTGCCGCTTTTTTTTTACCCTTCTTCGTCCGGAAAACTGAATAAATAAGTTTATCTATCCTCCAATCTCTGGTGACATCTAGATAATGAAGTACACTTCTTTTAACATCTAAATTATGAAATCTTGTTTCCTGCTCGTTTTTGGGGTCGGCACAAAATGAGGGAATAACAATGTCTTGTGACCTGTGGAAAGTAGAAACCACCTTAGGGAGAAAATTGGGATCCAATTTGAATAGGAGCTTGTCTTCAAACACTCTAAGGAAGGGCTCCTGGATAGATAAAGCCTGAAACTCACAAATTCTTCTTGCAGAGGATATTGCCACTAAGAAAATGCCACTTAATAGTCAGAGAGTCTAGAGGCTCAAATGGAGAATCTGACAAACCTGTAAGAACAGTATTCAGATTCCATGGAGCGACCATATTTTTAATTCTGGGTTTCAATCCATCAGCCGCTTTGAAAAACCTAGACACCCAGTGGATCTCAAAGACCAGGATGCAAATTTTTTACAAACCTTAAGATATGTCATAGAGGTATTGGATTTTCTACTGAGCAAAAGGGTATTTACAACCCTCTGGGATAGACCTAGTCCTAAGAGGATGGATTGCTCAGTAACCAGACTTTACAGCTTGAAAAGACTGGGGTTCAGATGAGAGATTAAACTCTGCATTAGAAGATCTTTCCTCGGGGAGAACAGGATTGAATCTTCCTGGCTGACGGATTTTAAGAGACCGAACCAGCCCCTTCTGGGCCAAAAGGGGACGACCAGGATTAGGACACATCTTTCGGATTAGAATTTCTGCAGAACCTTTGGGATCATCGGGATTGGGGGGAAAGGTGTAAACCAGTCCCAACGTCCAGTCCTGAGTGAAGGCGTCTACTGCCACACAGGGATACCTTGGATTGAGCGAGAAGTAATGCGGCACTTTGTGGTTTCTTCTTGAGGCGAACAGATCTAGACTCGGAATGCCCCACTGATTTTGGATCCTATGAAAGGCCGACTGGGAAAGGGACCACTTGCCTGGATCCAGTCTCTGACGACTGAGAAAGTCCGCCTAAAGATTGAGAGAACCCTTTAGGTGTACCGCAGCCACAGATTTTAGGTTCTTTTCTGCCCATAGGAAAATCTGTTTTGAGAGATTGCGAAGGTACCCCCCTGATGCTGGATGAAGGCTACAGCTGTGGAATTGTCCGAGTGGACTAGTACATGACGGTTCTTGGATTAGGTTTGAGTTGCTTTGAGGCCTTCCCATATAGCCCGAAGTTCTTTGTAAATGTACGACATCCTCCTCTGAGCTTCGGACCAAGTCCCCTGAAAGGAACCTGTGGCAGTAAGGGCACCCCAGCCTCAGGAACTGGCGTCTGTTGTCAACGATAGCACTTTCTCCTGGCTCCAAGAGACTCGTGTCTCTGAGCCACCACTGGAAGGAGGTCTTTACCCCTTTGGTTACGGACATCCTCTGGTCTAGGGTTAACGGAGATCTGTTCCATTTCCTGAGGATGAGGTCCTGTAGAGGCCTCATGTGGAATTGGGCCCAGGAGACAGCTGGAATGCAAGAAGATAAGCGTCCTAAAATCTTCATGGCTTGTCTGATCGAACAAACAGGCTTTCTTAAGAATTGTTGGATCCCTAACTTTAGATCCTGGACCTTCGGAGATGTAAGAAAGGATTTTTGGAGGACAGAATCCAGGAGGATGCCTAAAAATATTCTTTTTTATGCCACGGGGAATAAAGGAGCCTTTTTCAGGTTTGTCCCATTCCGCTGTTATGATCTTCTGTATGTTCCAGAACTGGGAATACAGATCTCTGCCTCTCCCCCAAACTTCCTCCTGAACAGATCTGGGCTTCCTGGGAATCTCCATTCCGATTGTGGCTCTTATGGCTTTAATTAGCTCCTCAATAGCCTCAGGATTAAAAAGGAATCCATTATATTCATTATCTTCATCGGATTCTTGAGTTTTTTCCCAAAATCTCAGGATCCGATAGTTCAGGATTCACGGAATCTGAATCACTTCCCACATACATAAGATCTCTAGAAGAACCCGGTCTATTTGGAGGGTGGGGGAGGGGCGCAGACCACACAGGTGGAGGGAAGAGCCAGACCACCGGAACCGACCTCCGATCTGCAGAGCAAGATGATCCAGGTATTGAAATAGGCTAGGAACACAAAGAGCTCCCAGCACCTCTCTGGTCTCCTTCCTTGACAGGACAGGAAAATACACTGGCGATGAGGGGAAGGGGTGAGGTTTTTAAACCTCTCTGTGTTTTTTCCTGTCCTATCAGAGGAAGTCAATCTCAGGATGTGCTGTCATGGAGACGACTGGGGAAAAGGAGGGGTAGCTCCTCCTCAACCAGTAATGCACTACAAAATCTCACTGGAGGATATCAGGTAACTAATAAAGTGCCCCTCTGATGACACCTGCACCCCCAGATTCCTTTAAAGCGAAACTGTCAGCAGTTTTGTACCTATGAAACTGGCTGACCCGTTACATGTGCGCTTGGCAGCTGAAGACATCTACAAAACTAGAGAACAACACACAATTTCCAAAATGTCAAGGTCATAGTGTAGTCCTACGTGAATATATCCTAACATGAGCAAAATAGCAGGATTTTAAGATTATTTCATAAATTGTATTTATTCTAAAGCACAGAATAAAAATGTAAATGAGATAATTGAAAAAGAACACTGATCAAAATTAGAGAACACTTTCAGATACCTGCAGGTTATTGGTGTTAATCTGGCAACTGGTGCTAATTTCCTTATTGATCTGACAAACCCTATTTAACTGGCAGCCTAAGGCTACTTTCACACTAGCGGCACGGACCTCCAGATGAAGGCCAAAGGGGTGACCTTATCAGCCATAGCAAGAGAAGTTGGTCGTTCCAAGTCTGTGATTTCTAGAATATTGCATCTTTACAACATCACAAACTCATTCAAGTCCCCCAAGAAGGCTAGTCGCCCTCAAAAGACAAATGCAAGAGAGGACAAGATAATGCAGAGAATCTCCATGGGTCATGGTTTCAGCACGGCAGCTGGAATTGCTCGCCAGTTCAGCACTGAACAGGGTAAGGATCTGTCTCGTCATACAGGTCTCGACATTTAAGAGCATTCGGACAGAAAGCCCACTCTGCAGTGACCAAACCTCTAATTAGCAGAAAGGATCAAAAGGATAGACTCGCCTTTGCTGAGGAGCATGTTGTTTGGACAGAGGAGAAGTGCTCCAGAGTTCATTTTAGTGATGGAAGCAAGTTTAATTTATTTGGGTCTGATGGGAAACATTATGTTCGTCGACAAACTGGGGAAAGACTGAACCCAAAGTGTGTAAAGAAGTCAGTGAAAGGTGGAGGAGGAAGTGTCTGGTTTGGGGAATGTTTTCTTCTCATACAGCTACATGGCAGAGTGAATGCAAGTGTGTATCAGAACCTTCTTCAACCACACATGGTTCCTTCCTTGTGTTCATCACTCAATCAGCCAGCAATTTTCATGCAGGACAATGCCCCCTGTCACACAGCAAAATGGGTAAAGAAGTTCCTTGAAACTGAAAACATTGAAACACTGAAATGGCCAGCCCAGAGTCCTGATCTAAACCTAATAGAAAACCTCTGGAAAATCCTTGGTTGACAAAGTTATGGTCAAGAAACTCACAACAGTCACAGAACTGTTGAAGAGACTGGAAGAAGTGTGGACCAAAATCCCACCAGAGCCGTGTGAGAGACTAGTGATGTCCTGTGGCCGCGGATCTGCTGAAGTCCTTCAAAGCCAAGGTCCTGTACACCTCCTACTGATTGGTCACTGGTGTAAACTTCAGAAAATGTAGTTAGAATCTCTGTGCTACAGTCATTGCTGTTCTCTAATTATGATCATCACGTTTTTTGATATGTTGATATACTTTGGTTATGTTCTAATGCCATGGTGTACCCCGTAAAAAAAAAAATCCTTCAAATCATGATCAATGTAGATTACATTATTTCTGAAAAAAATCAAGTGTTCATAAATTGGTCTCTAATTTTGATCATCACTGTATGTCGGTCCCATGTTCATATATGCCCGCAATTCTGAGAAAAAGGATTTAATATTTGTAACGGGGGCGTTACCGTTACACCTAGAGGCTCTGCTCTCTCTGCACTTGGACAGGAGTGAAAACATCATCACACCTGGCCCTGACTTTTCCTCAAGTCAGTGTGCAGAGGGCGCGGCAGGTGCAGAGCGAGCTGAGCCTTTAGGAGTAACGGCAACGCCCTTGTTGCTCCTAGAAGCTCATTGGCATATATTGAAACGTCACAAAAGACCACGGAACCACAAAACATGGATACCAGAAACGTGCATGCACTCATTTTTATTTATTTTTTAACCTCCTGCAGTCCCCAAAACGGACTAGAACAGGACACGTTCTATCTATCCATTGAAATGAAGGGGTCCGCATCCTATACGCAAAAAATGTGGACTGAAAATACGGTTGTCTGCATGAGGCCTTATACTTTCTCTCCTTTTATGATCCACACCTGATTTTGGCTTCCAAGACCGCATCAGGAAACCTGAACGTGTGGCCGTACCCTAAAGGATTCACTTGATGCATGATGGTTGGGGGGGGGATGTTAAAGATTTTGCATTTTCCCAGGAGTTGCAACTCCACTGCAAACATGTCAAACAAATGTAAAAACTATTCTTCAACCAGTTATGTGCAGATTACACCACGTTATCTCCTCTCATCACATTCTCAATCCTGCCGAGTGCATAGGGTACTACAACTTTTTTTTTTTTTTTTAATAATGCTTCAGGCTGAAGGACCTCTCTAACCTTCCTCCTCTTCAGTGCAAATACTAAATAGTGCAATGCTGGAAGGGGAAGAAACTGCTTGGTGCAAACACTGAAGCAGCAGGGGGTGACTGAGGAAGGGAGGTCCTGAAACCTCAAAGCAGCGGGAGAGCAACCACATAACAGCTGCAAACAACACGACATCCAATTACACATTATAAGACGAAGAAGACGACCTTTCATTACTGACTGGTGTCCTGGCTAAAAATAAATTACCTTCTAGGGATCTAAAAACCAATGACGAGGCATAAAAGCAGGAGGGGGCGCTCTGGATGTGGGGAAGTTGTACATAAAGAAATATACTGCCTGCAGCTGCCCGTCACAGGTAGTGCACCAGATCCCCAATGCTCACTTTCAATGCCCCGTTTCTGTGCAGCACGGTATGGGGGAGAACTGGTGCAGAAATGGCCAGAATAGAGGACAGAAGGAGGGAGAGACTGGCTGCTTTAGGACAATTGAAAGGCCAATTCCTCCAACTGAACACAGTGGGCGTAAAGGGAAATTACAAGAAAACTGGTGTACCGACCATTGGGGGAGTATCACACTGAACTGCTTCTCTTGTTCCCGAGATAGATTCATGGCATATTCCTGCAGTCACCACTAGGAGGAGCTCAGCTTCTACTGAGTGCAATGGTACCTATAAATTCCAATGTACTGAGCTCCCCCTAGTGGTGGCTGCAGGCAGCCAACTTTTTCATATATTACAGAGTTTAGAAACCTCTGGCCCTCTAGCTGTAGCAAAACTACAAATGAAAGCATGCACAGTTACTCTGCTGTTTTTGTAAACTATATAAAAGTGACGCATGTTGGGAGTTGTAGTGTTTTTTTTTTTAACAGCTGGAGTGCCAGAAGGCTTCTGATCCCTGATGTATTATGTCAGAAAAATCTGAGGATTTACAGCTGTATGGGGGATATTTATCAAATGTATTTATGGCAGTTGTGTGGTTGCTCTTTTTCTGACAAAAAGGTCAGGTAAAGTGGATGAGGCGGAGCGTAATTTTGTTTGTAATGAAATATAAAAATGGTGTATACCCCTGCACAAGAGTTTTTCTCCCCCGTCATACATACTGGCTTGGCTGATATGAGCTCATTTACATACTATTTTCCCATGGAGCATTGCCTGCCGTTGAGTCTCTTCAATGAGAAACAGTACCCCCCCCGCGCTGCGACAGTAAACCAATATCTCCCCACTCATCTCATATGTTGCTGTGTAACACATTTGTCTTTATGGAGAATGGTAATACAAGTGGTTCCTCAAGTTACAATGGCCTCAGGATACACACTCAAAGACACATCTACAGATACTGGTGATCTGCCAAACTAATTTAATCAGTTTCTATGAGGAGGTAAGTTCTAGACTTGACAGCGGCGAATAAATGGACGTCGTGTATCTGGACTTCTCCAAAGCATTTAACACTGTACCACATGAAAGGTTAGTATATAAAATGAGAATGCTCGGACTGGGAGAAAACGTCTGTAAGTGGGTAAGTAACTGGCTGAGGGATAGAAAACAGAGGGTGGTTATTAACGGTACACACTCAGATTGGGTCACTGTCACTAGTGGGGTACCTCAGGGGTCAGTATCGGGCCCTATTCTCTTCAATATATTTATTAATGATCTTGTAGAAGGCTTGCACAGTAAAGTATCAATTTTCGCAGATGACACTAAACTGTAAAGTAATTAACACTGATGAGGACAGTATACTACTACAGAGGGATCTGGATAGATTGGAGGCTTGGGCAGATAAGTGGCAGATGAGGTTTAACACTGACAACTGTAAAGTTATGCACATGGGAAGGAATAATGCAAGTCACCCATACATACTAAATGGTAAAACACTCGGTAACACTGACATGGAAAAGGATCTAGGAATTTTAATAAACAGCAAACTAAGCTGCAAAAACCAGTGTCAGGCAGCTGCTGCCAAGGCCAATAAGATAATGGGTTGCATCAAAAGGGGCATAGATGCCCGTGATGAGAACATAGTCCTACCACTTTACAAATCGCTAGTCAGACCACACATGGAGTACTGTGTACAGTTCTGGGCTCCTGTGAACAAGGCAGACATAGCAGAGCTGGAGAGGGTCCAGAGGAGGGCAACTAAAGTAATAACTGGAATGGGGTAACTACAGTACCCTGAAAGATTATCAAAATTAGGGTTATTCACTTTAGAAAAAAGACGACTGAGGGGAGATCTAATAACTATGTATAAATATATCAGGGGTCAGTACAGAGATCTCTCCCATCATCTATTTATCCCCAGGACTGTGACGAGGGGACATTCTCTGCGTCTGGAGGAAAGAAGGTTTCTACACAAACATAGAAGAGGATTCTTTACGGTAAGAGCAGTGAGACTATGGAACTCTCTGCCTGAGGAGGTGGTGATGGCGAGTACAATAAAGGAATTCAAGAGGGGCCTGGATGTATTTCTGGAGTGTAATAATATTACAGGCTATAGCTACTAGAGAGGGGTCGCTGATCCAGGGAGTTATTCTGATTGCCTGATTGGAGTCGGGAAGGATTTTTTTTCCCCCAAGTGCGGAAAATTGGCTTCTACCTTACAGTTTTTTTTTGCCTTCCTCTGGATCAACTTGCAGGATGACAGGCCGAACTGGATGGACAGGTGTCTTTTTTCGGCCTTATCTACTATGTTACTATGTGTGATTGCCTAGAAAATCCAACCAATTTCACTAGTAAAACCCCTGTATCACTGAAGAGCAGTGTTGCAGCGCCTGTCTACAGTACAGTACGGTACTACATCTTCTGCATGGATGAGCTGCTTCTCTGGACACCAGGATGAGGACGTCCACATGTTGTTATCTTTCTGGTACAACGTGCCCTGTACAGGATCCTGAAGAAGTGCCCGTCCTCAGAAAAGTGTTTTCCCGCAGCTATTTCTTTCCATTACATTTAAGAACTTGCTTTATCTGTAATAGTCATCTGATTATTTTCTTAAAAATATATTTTTTTTCTAATTTTTGGTTGTCCCTTTTAGCAGGGCTGTGGTGTCAAAGCTAGTTTTGCATGGAGTCAGAAGAAAAAGTACAGACTCTGACTCCAGCTTAAAAAATTAATATTGTGTAATTAATGTATTAACTTTCATAGAAATTTTGAAAATACTAGAAATATTAATAATACATATATTTTATGTTCTATCGACCTAAAGTCCGCAGACCAAGCAGGCAATTATCGGGAAGGGACTGCTCTTTCCCAATAGTTGCCTGCTCGTCAGTGGAAGTGAAGAGCTGCATTTACATGTAGCAATCTCCTCCCCTGTATGGGGGTGAGCAATGGCTACCACCATCGCTCATCCTCATACAGACTGTTTCAGGGAAGCAGGTCTCTATTCACACGGCCGCAATATGCTGCCCAGAAACAATGATTACTCACCTGATGAACGAGCGTTTTACTAGATTCTCAGTTGATCGGCAGCACATTTACGCAGGTCTATTATAAGGAGCAAGCGCTCGTAGTCACATTCATTCCTGATAATTAACCCAGAATTGTGCAGAGTAAATCTGCCAAAAGCTCCTATTTATCAAAAACAGTGACCAGCAGGGTCTTCTACTGGTGACAGAGAATTACTTCTCGCCTTTCCTGTTCCTTTATACTCGGTATCTTCATGCTACTCCAAGGTCTTCACTGGAAACTGAGCTGCAAGGGCTCAGTAGTGAAGACCAGAAGAGGAAGATCATCTCAGAACTGCTAGACAGAAGAGGAAGACCGCATTAAAGGGGTTGTCTGGGAATAAGTAACTTTTCACAAGAGCCCACAACTTGCCTCCACTAGGGAAGGATTCACACTGGCCTGCTCCCTGCAGCTTAGGTTCTGCGCGCTGGCTCCTGTGTTTACTTCCTCACCAGCATGGTCACCTGCTCTGCTGCAGCCAACAACTGGCTTCAGTGGTGATGTGTCTCTTGTGGATATGTCAGACAACACTGCTGCACTTTTTACATTTTATGTACATGATTCTCTGCATTTCCAGGACATACATTTACAGCTTCTCTAACTTTTTCTAAGAACAAATTCATAGATTTCTTACAATTATTAAGTGTATAAGAGTGTTTCCCAGTTAAAGGCATAGCACATATCAGATTTACTTACAGGAATCTAGAAAGTGTCAGGAATTTCAGAAATTGTTTTCCAAGAAATATGGTTTAGGGCTCTTTCACACTTGCGTTCTTTTCTTCCGGCATAGAGTTCCGTCGTCGGGGCTCTATGCCGGAAGAATCCTGATCAGTTTTATCCTAATGCATTCTGAATGGAGTGAAATCCGTTCAGGATGCATCAGGATGTCTTCAGTTCCGGACCGGAACGTTTTTTGGCCGGAGAAAATACCGCAGCATGCTGCGCTTTTTGCTCCAGCCAAAAATCCTGAAGACTTGCCGCAAGGCCAGATCCGGAATTAATGCCCATTGAAAGGCATTGATCCGGATCCGGCCTTAAGCTAAACGTCGTTTCTGCGCATTGCCGGATCCGACGTTTAGCTTTTTCTGAATGGTTACCATGGCTGCCGGGACGCTAAAGTCCTGGCAGCCATGGTAAAGTGTAGCGGGGAGCGGGGGAGCAGTATACTTACCGTCCGTGCGGCTCCCTGGGCGCTCCAGAGTGACGTCAGGGCGCCCCACGCGCATGGATGACGTGATCGCATGGACACGTCATCCATGCGCATGGGGCGCCCTGACGTCATTCTGGAGCGCCCCGGGAGCCGCACGGACGGTAAGTATACTGCTCCCCCGCTCCCCACTACTACTATGGCAACCAGGACTTTAATAGCGTCCTGGATGCCATAGTAACACTGAAAGCATTTTGAAGATTGATCCGTCTTCAAATGCTTTCAGTTCACTTGCGTTTTTCCGGATCCGGCGTGTAATTCCGGCAAATGGAGTACACGACGGATCCGGACAACGCAAGTGTGAAAGAGCCCTTAAAGGATAACTGTCACATTTAGACCCCAATTTCAATTTTCATATATGTAGTTACTAATAACATGATATTCCAGAATCAGTTACTATTAGACTGACTTACCCCATATTTAATAAGATTCAGCCCTCAGCAACCAGTCTGCATAAAACTGCAATCTCACTATTCAGTTAAGATGGCCGCCACTGCCCTCACCCTGAGGCTAATCCCGCCTGCCCTCACTAGCCGGTAACAATAGCCCCCCAAAAGTGTCAGTAACCAGTTGTGCGCTGCTTTAACTCTGCATTCTCCAGCTCTGCTGAGTGAGGGAGCGTCTGCCAAGCGCAGGGACAGGGAGAAGTGCACACAGCCCAGGCACTGTTATCAGCTGCTGGGGAGGACCTGGCTTTAATCATTTACTTACAGTCCCTGGCTGTCAGTAATCTGACCTCGCACGCTGCGTGCCTCTGCGTCCTTAGTCCTTCAACACATAGACGGACCATGCCTAGCAACACTATTTTAAGCACAGGTAAAAATAGCCAGTACAGGGAACAAAACTGTGGAATTAAGGGGTAATTGAATACACAGTGAAAAGTTGAAATAGGGCCACCAAGGTGATATTAATCACCACAATCCAATACTCCCCCCAAAAAATAAAAAATATGACAGTTATCCTTTAAGTTCTAAGTAGTCTGATGACTTACATGATGGAGAGAAAAAGCCTGATGTCACCATTTTACTACATGGAATTTGTTATTACTAAATTATTGGCCATTTATGAAGACGTCGGAGACGGATAAAATGCAGGAGTCGGGGGCAGAACTTTGGCTGACAGACTCCACAGCCCCGCTTTTTAGGGCTTCAGAACCAAGTACTAGTTTTCAATCAAGTTGTGATCTCGAATTCCAATAATTTCAATTTACAACGGTTGTCCCAGGACTGACTGCTGTCGTAACCTGAATTTCGGCCACTTGTACTGATGAGAACTGGAGGACTATCTGCTTTTTTGGTCAAATATAAAAAGTAGAGATGTTCTTTAAAGTGTAACTGTCATATTTTTTTTTATTTGCTAGTTTATTACAGCTAGGCATGTATACCTGAGTTAGTCTGTCAATGATTGTCAAAAGATCTGTAATGACCTTATAATAACAGATTTCATTAATGTCCTCTGTCCCTTTCCACTGCTCCCTTAAAAGACAGTTGCTATGGTTCATCTGTCTCTGGCTAAGAAGACAGGAAGACGGAGGGGCGGTCCTTCACACTGCATGCCTGCATTAGGCTTCAGAGTGAGGAGGCGTGTCTCTCAGTAATCCAATCTGATTGGCTGGCAGGGAGCTGCTGGATACAGCAAGTGTGTATGGGAAGAGAGGGAAAGCAGTTTTGGCCTCAGAGAACTGGCAGAGGAGCCATCTTCAGAAGATCTTCATATTGTAGAGATTAAAACAGCCGTATCTAAAAAGGAAAAACTCAAGGAAAACAGTGGTATGTGAAGAAACTAAAGATTGCTTTATGCATAATGCTCCACCAGCAGTAACATATAGCCGGTGTCTAGCTGAGAGGTAAGGCGCAAGCGCATTAGGTGGCCCCTTCTCCCCGACTGTGGTGTGAAATTTCCCTACCCCGTCATTGTGCGCCTGCCCAGCACACCTCCTTCCAAAGCAAAGCTGGGAACGTCATGTCCAGAGCAGCCGCGTCACAACAGGAAGTGACGAGGGTAGGGAAATTTCATGGGTAGGGGCAATATCACGTAACACCGGCACTTAGTCCCATCTTGCCATGGAAGCAAAGAGATGGGACAAACCCTTTCACCGTGGAACGAGACAGAAGCGATGGAGCAGACATTTCTATACCATCCGAAAATCCAGAAAATCTGAAAGATGGCAAAAATAGTCTCAAACTGTAAGTAATGCTTTTTAGAAGTGGGACTACACAACAGGCAGACCGGTGCTCATGTAAACCAGCATCCGTGCCTCCATACAGATTCCTATGGGTGTCCTAATACAACGTGGTGTATCTATATGACAATTCCTCCTTCCCGCACACTGTCAGTGAATACCAGTGAGGCCTGCGTACCAGCGGCATGTTCTCTGGTCAGTCACCCGATCAGTCGAGAACGTCTTGCTGTCAGGACTCAGTACGCTGAACATTCATACTGTAATAAACAGCATCCATCACAGATGGCTTTAAGAACAAATGTTGACCACATCCGTGTATTTCTGTAGTCATGCAGTTTGCCCGCAATTAACTCATTAACTGCAAAATTTGCATTTTATAGCACTAAGCTGTGACGCCAGCTGGGATACGTGTCTTTATGGCCATGCACCCAGTTTATTGTGCACCTAGTGAATGATACCAGATCATAATATTCTATAATTCAGGAGGGCTGAGGGTTACCGACAGCTGCAGGGGCAACCACAAAGATCCGTGTGTGTATCCCCTCCCAAATAGGTGCTAAACTGCTGCCGCAAGATCACCCATATCAAACCAGAGACCCTGCTGATCAATAGGATACATGTCTTATGAAAATCAGTTGCAGTGTTCCCAAGCAATAAAAAATAAATAAATAAAAACTTTAGGCACTTTTCGTCTTTATGTAAATCCAGTGCCCCTCAGTTGTCACAGAAGGTGTACAGAAAACTAGAAGACACAAAATGAAGATCCGACTGATTGGATCCCAAACTTAGGAACAAAACAGAGAGCCCTGCATCAGACCTGGCTCTCTCCCTAACTGCTCAGCCTATGCGAAAATCCCAATGGTAGATGATCGCATATCCTCGTACCTCGACTGTATAACACCTGAACACCCTGTAATAGTGAGGGGACACGACCACCGGCTTCCTACACTTGATACGGAGGGAGTCAGGGTCACCTGGGATCCAGCAAACAGGAAAACACAAATGAACGAACAAAACGTATCTGTAGAAGACTCAGTAGTAGGATCAGCATGCACACACTCCAGGAAGTAATATAAACCGCAAAGTGATGCAGTATGGGGAGGGATTTAAAGGGATGCAATCAGTGCAACTACATGACAGCTGAGAGAGCCTAACGAGATGAGAAAATGAAAGCAAAACAAAAGGAACCTCAAGGAGGAGGTTCTGAAGGATGTCTGTCAGAGCTTCTCAGATGTCTGGTGGTGACATCAGTGTACTGAAGCCCTTAGACCTCATGCACACGAATGTGGTTTAGTTCTGCATCCGAGCTGCATTTTTTGTGGCTCAGATGTGGACCCATTCACTTCAATAGGGCCGCAAAAGATGCGGACAGCACACGGAGTTTCTCCGTTGCGTGGGGCCGCAAATAAACAAGCAGATCATGTCCTATTCTTGTCCGTTTTGCAGACAAGAATAGGCATTTCTTTTATGGGTGGCCCGTTCCATTCTGCAAATTGCAGAACGCACATGGGCGGCATCCGTGTTTTGCGGATCCGCAATTCGTGGACCGCAAAACACAGTGCGGTCATGTGCATAAAGAAGAACAGTTTTTTTTTTTCTCAGGAACTGATTTTCACAAGACAAGTATCATTTTGATCGGCAGGATCAACCCTACCCACGCAGTGTGTCTTGTTGAATAGGGCTGATCCTACGGACAGCTACTATTTGAGACATTTAAAGCAAACCCACATGATATACTGCAGGCATGGCCAACCTGAGGCTCTCCACCTGTTGCAAAACTCCAACTCCCAGCATGCTTAGACTGCCTACAGCTATCAGCCTGCAGCAGGGCATGATGGGAGTTGTAGTTTTACAACAGCTGGAGAGCCGCAGGTTGGCCATGCCTGATATACTGTATAAGGCAATTCTTGTTTCATAGCTGGGGGCCAGCAATAGAAAGAACACCAACCTTTTATTGGTAGGGGTCCAACATCCGGGACCAGTGCAGATGAATGCATTGATAGGGGTGCAGCACCCCTTCAATACTTACACTAGGGTAGTCCCATGCATACAAGGACGGCTGCAGCAACTGCGGCACTGTCCCATTAAAGGGGTTAAGATTAAGACATATTCCCTAGGCACAGGATAAGTGTCTGACTGGTCGGGGTCCGACTGCTGGGATCCCCCACTGATCACAATATCGGGGTCCAGTGTGCCGCACTATGTATGGAGCGCATGCTATCCCTCTGTAACACCTCCTCTCTTTCCAGCAGTCTGTATTCTGTCACAATGTCAGCCACTTTTGCTGCCAGTGCACCGACTGATCACAGCCTGCCATAAATGGCACCTGCACTCTACTAACCAGATCTGGATAGTTTCCTACTGGAAATATTGGAATAATCTCCATCCGCAATCTAACAGCAAACTGCACGCCGTAGTCCTTGCATTCGCTTTACTAATCCGTGGTGGCTTAACCGGAAAAAATAAAATAAAATCTAAGTTAATGTGTCGACCATCACATTTTAATGCATTACAACATGCAAATGCAGAGTACTGTATGCAGGGCCTGCGCCCGGGTAATCTAGCCGTCGTCCCCGATAATGTCACTGGCCTGAAGAACAAATGATTGTGACACTCAGACAGGTCCGGCAACAAGGAGAAGTCATTTACCATGGAGTTTAATAACTCCGAGATGAACATCAGCGCCCGGGCCCAGCGGACGAGCCAGACAATGTTCCCTATTTTAATTCTAATTGCAAAGTACCATTGTGAAGATGGCAATATACAAGATCTATACTGGCGAGGCAATGGCCTGTAATAACAGCGAGAAACCGTATTACTGGCTCTAACATGAGCGCCGCGCACAGAGGCCATTAGCTTTTAAAATCAATTGGCAGTGAAGTAATGGCTTTCCTTTCTTAAGGTCTGTGGCCTAGTTACAGTCCTATAGTGGAAGACACGTATGTGCATTAGGGATAATCACAGGAAAAGGTCTATTTTAGCACAAGGACCGGACTTCGCTCGGGTAGATTTCATTTAATGTTTGTGTGTGTCGTTAAAAGGTATCGACAGTATCCACTATAACAGTGACCTCTACAGCACCCCGCCCCTTTAACAGTAACATCCACAGCGCCCTCCCCTTTAACAGTGACCTCCACAGTGGCCGCCCCTTAATTAGTGACCTCCACGGTAACCTGTCTCGTTAACAGAGCTCCATTCCCTTAACAGTGTCATCCACAGGGCCCGCCCCTTTAACAGTAACATCCACAGCGCCCTCCCCTTTAACAGTGACCTCCACAGTGGCCGCCCCTTAATTAGTGACCTCCACGGTAACCCGTCTCGTTAACAGAGCTCCATTCCCTTAACAGTGTCATCCACAGCGGCCGCCCCTTTATTAGTGACCTCCACAGCGGCCGCCCCTTTATAAGTGACCTCCACAGTACCCCGTCTCATTAACAGAGCTCCGTTCCCTTAACAGTGACCTCCACAGCGGCCGCCCCTTAATTAGTGACCTCCACGGTAACCTGTCTCGTTAACAGAGCTCCATTCCCTTAACAGTGTCATCCACAGGGCCCGCCCCTTTAACAGTAACATCCACAGCGCCCTCCCCTTTAACAGTGACCTCCACAGTGGCCGCCCCTTAATTAGTGACCTCCACGGTAACCCGTCTCGTTAACAGAGCTCCATTCCCTTAACAGTGTCATCCACAGCGGCCGCCCCTTTATTAGTGACCTCCACAGCGGCCGCCCCTTTATAAGTGACCTCCACAGTACCCCGTCTCATTAACAGAGCTCCGTTCCCTTAACAGTGACCTCCACAGCGGCCGCCCCTTTATTAGTGACCTCCACAGTGGCCGCCCCTTTATTAGTGACCTCCACAGTACCCCGTCTCATTAACAGAGCTCCGTTCCCTTAACAGTGACCTCCACAGCGCCCTGCCCCTTTAAAGCTGACCTACAACAGTAAAGAAAAATGGCTGGGTTGTTTTGAAAATCTGGTGTAAAACTATGTGTATGTGGAGACTAAGGGCCTGCAAGCTTCTATTGGCTGATAAGGGTCAGATGACCAGGCTTCTATTGGCTAATGCATTTTTTGGGACTATCTCAGGACGTTACTTGATCGAGAGCGGAGACCTGGTCGAAAACCTGATGTACCTGTGAGCCTAATTTTGTGATTGTAAATGTAACGGTGCGGATTCCTTGACATATATACACTCAGCTTTATATATTAGATGCCATTTGCCGTTTTCATGGCCCAGGATCAAGAGCTAAAACAGAACCACAATGGTCCAGGCCCCTTAAAAGGGCTTTCCAGGACTTACAACAGATGACATACGAGTCTGAGTGTCTGATGCCGGGCATCCGGACTGATCAGCTGATGTGGCCTCGGCCTGTGACATCACGTCCATTGGTGTGGCACTGTGCTAGGGATACTATGAAGGAACCACAGCAAAGTGGCCTCCTCCGACAGCTGACCACAAGGGGTGCCAGGAGTCTGACATTATGTGAAGGATTCGTGCTAAATATTAGATCGCGCGGGTCCAACCACAGTGACCCCAAGAACGAGGGTTCCCAAGTGCTCTATCTCAATTGAGTGTTAGTGCATGTAAGTCTACAGCTCCATTGACTTCTATGGGACTAATGGACCATAGAAGGCCCCCCCCCCCCTCTTTTAAACTGCAATCCTTACTACGACGGCCCTCATTGCCATGGCTCCCCACGCATATGTCATCGCTACGCATTGTAAACATGTGCGCCGCACAGCCAATCAGATTGTGATGTCGTGTGATGTGATCTGTGAAGTCATGTCCCTGGGCGGAGCAGTGATAGGGGAGCGTCTATGTAAGGAGCTGGGTGGGAGGAGCTATAATCTAGCTGGGTGGTGTCAGGGCAGTGCTGGCGCTGTGGCAGAAGAAGAAGACGTGCACAGGAACAAGAAGTGCCACATACAGGATGTAAACAGACCAGCGCGATTGCTTAAGGGCTCATGCAAACAAACGTAAGGGCTCCACGCCCGTATTGCGGACCACAAACGGCGGGTCCGCAATATACGGGCACTGGCCATGTGAACTCCGCAATCTGCAAGATATGTCCAAAGATATGACGTGTCCGATCTTTTGCGGAATGGAGGCATGGATCGAAAGCCCACGGAAGCACTGCGAATCGCTTCTGTGGGCTTTTGGGCTGTGTTCCCGCATCCCAAAAGATAAAACATGTCCTATCTTTGGTAGATCATGGACCCATTCAAGTCAATGGTGCACGGGAGAGCGAATGAGCTCCGACATGGTGAAAACAGGTATAAACAAAAAAAAAAACTGTCCCTTCGCCTGTGCCTGACAGACGGCTGTTCTCTGCATAAGCGCTGTCAGTCAAAGGCGAACGGGCACGGTTACCTTGACTTCAATCGCAACTCGAAAATAGCGCGAGCAGGGGATAAAAGAACGTTTTTTCCCTGCTTTTACCGCATGTGACTGCAGGAAGAAAATCATCATTAGAAACACACTGCTGGCTACTTGAAGGTTCTGCTGGTGGTTTTGGCTGCTGACAGGTTCCCTTTAAGCGGCTAGGCTTGCACAGGATGCAGTATTGTGGGTTATCATCTGCAGCGCCCATACACGGACACCTTCCAGGTTTACTCTAGGAGGTGCACTCATTTCCTATCTGTTCATGACTAAACAGCGCTCGTCACGGAGAGGAAACATCATACTTAAAGTGTAACCGATACCAACACCGTCATCCGGCGTCTTATCAGATAAACTGATAAAGGACAAGACAACGATGCAGTGGAAGCCTGCGTGACATTGGTGTCGTAACTTCTGCCGCCGCTGAATCATAAGGCTACCCGCACACAGGTGCAGGAAGACTTGC
Source organism: Bufo gargarizans (assembly GCF_014858855.1). Classification (NCBI taxonomy): domain Eukaryota; kingdom Metazoa; phylum Chordata; class Amphibia; order Anura; family Bufonidae; genus Bufo; species Bufo gargarizans. The sequence continues at coordinate 76,363,041 of NC_058090.1, forward strand.
AGAAAATCTGCACGGATTTCTGGGCATTTCCTCACCAAATCTGTATGTGTTACTTGCGGATTTTGTTGCAGAGTTGATGCAGTGTTACCGCACATTTGAGAAGGGTGAAATCCTCTCAAAAAGGAAAAAAAACAAAACAAAAAAAAACACACAGACTGCTGACGTGCTGCGGATTTCACAATCCTCGCGGCAGGTCAATTTCCGCACGGAAGGAAACAAAAAAAGCAATGATGTCATGAGATTTGTCTAATCTCATTCACTTTGCTGCACCTGTATTAATGGTTCCTGGTAATGTTTTTTGCATACTTTAATAGCAAATCATAAACCCAGTGCATGAAAGGGAGCATGCCTGACTATCCAGGGTTTGTCTGCATTCTGTAACCATGGTGACACATAGGTCTGGATAGGAGCTGCAGACATAAAATGGTAGGATAGTTTTAATCAAAAAATAAATAAATATATATATATAATTTTTTTCTTTCTTTATTTAGATGCACAGGAGCAACACATGATACAGAATAATCTCTTATGGGGTCAGATTAAATTAGTTTAAAAACAGAGAACCCCAACCTGTGCCCAAAACCGTGCCTGCACCGCTGCCATATTCCCAGCCACTTCCAGTCCCCACAGGATCAGGAAGTTAATTGGTCTTGTTACGGCTGCGACCAGTCCCTGGCCTCAGTGGTCACATGTGCCAGCAGTGATGTGCCATTCAAGCACATGTGACCAGCGAGGCCTGAGACCTTAGGATATGTCATCAGTATCGGGCCGGTGGAAGCCTGACTCCCAGTACCCCCATCCATCAGTGGTTTATACTAGTCGCGGCACCTACATGAATGGGAGCAGTGCTGCAGTAACCAGTCACAGCCACTACAAGGTGGACGGAGCTGTGTATTACCAGCAATATCGTGCTTGCTCTGAGGTTGCCATAGCAATGTCAACCGACTCCTCTGTGCATGCACATCATGTCATGTGACCACCAGAGTTATAAATGTGTTGTCCATACGATACTTAACCTTCATACATATGTACAGATCAGAACGTGTCTTCTGCTTGTGGGGGTCTACTAGGAAGGATCTGAATTTTTTCTTGGGGGTTCAGTCTTTCGTACCTAAACTCGAGAATCCGATTTATCTAGTGTGTAAGCGGTTGGCGGCTGGAACACCATAAAACACTGACGGGGGCTATTACAGAAGCAGGCTTGATTCACAATGACTTTACCTCATAAATCTGGAGAAGAAAGCAACAACAATAGAAAAATAAATTAAAAAAAATCAACAAAAATACAACATAAATCAGCAAATGCATTTTGCAAATCATATCAAATGCTTAATAAAAAAATTATAAAAATCAATACTCCACATCTCCAGTCTGACCATAGCATGGTTTATAATTTACCTCCTCATTAAAGCTAGGTCGATGGGTTCTCAGAAGATCCCTCCTTCCTATAAACATACCATCCATGGAGGTTTTCCTGAACATTTTAGCCGGCATTTAACCTCACTGTGTAAACAAGGGTGAGGAATTTCTTAATGGACTTTTCACAAAATTGATTATCCCCCCTCACACTGCCGAGTACAGCACTTATTTCCGACAGTCCCACAGACGTTGAATGGAGAAGGCAGGCCACTATGCCATTAAGAATCCTTCCCACTGTACTCGGGGCCACATTCTAGTGGTCAGTGGGGGTCCCAGTCGACCAGCCATCTACCACCTATCCTGTGGGTAGGTGAGGTGCACTCCGTCCATAAAAGTGAATGGAGAGGTGCGCGCACCACCACTCCATTCCAATAGGGGACTCCAGGATTACCATTTTCGTGATCGATAGGGGTCCTAACTGTTGGACTTTTAGCGATCCTGTGGGTAAAGCTCTGTTAGTGGGAAAACCCCTTTAAAGATAGGACGTGATGAGTAAAGGTTCCCTGGCTTCACTTGCAGATTTCGGCAGGATCAGCTGAAGTCTAATGTGTATAGGGATTACCCGACTTTCCCCAAATGAAAGTCACTGAGAGATAGGGGAGAAGGTCCATGACTCCCCCATAAAAATGCATGCTGACTGTGCATATCCCACGCCATTGCCTGCTGTCAGACACAACTGGTGCGGTTTTCATGATCCTTTTGCCCCAGGGGGAGTGGTGACCAGCTGCAATTATGTCTCCCACACATAGTACCCATAGAGAACAAGTCATCTTACTGCCCACCTCTGTAGTGCAGTCTCAAAAGCAGCAAGACTAATATTAGACAGCAGTAATGAGTGGTGTAGCTGTAAATCCAGCACTGGGGTAAGGCAGAACACTTACTGGAGCCACCGGCAACCTCTCTGGTCTCCCTCCAGCACCATACCCCCCCCCCATGCAAAGACTTCTATATGAAGATAATAAAACTGTCTCGGATTTTGACAGATTTTAGCAGAAAACTGAGGATAAATGGGTGCAGTGCAGGAGGCTAATAAATGGAGAAAGAGGAATTTGGATGGATGGCACTGTTATGGGGAGGGGGATCTGTAGATGACACTATATAGCATCTTATGCTATATGTCTCATCCACAGATCTCCCCCATAACAGTGTCTACCGAGTCCCAATACACCGGCCCCACCGCTCACAGCAATATCTAAAGAGTATTCCTTAACAGTTACCCTGCAGTAACTTTTACTTAAACTTTAAATCAGCGCTATGAATTGATTTTTAATACCTTACAAAATCAAATACAATGAAGCTCCGGTAACAGGCAGGGCGGGCGGCAGCATAATGTCACTTACGTGACGCACCTGCGCCGCCCACTTTATGAATAACGCATGCGGAGCAGGCGCATCACGTGAGTAAGTGACGTTACGCCTCCGCCCGCTCTGCCTGTTACTGGAGCTTCATTGTAAGGTAAAATAAAGATGCGCTGATTTAAAGTAAACCGCCCGCATAGCAACGAATTGGCGATTATTCGATAACGGGATTTGTCGACAACGAATCCAGTTATCGAATATTATCAATAAAGTCGGTTAATCGCTGCAGCCCTACATGTTAGCAGCAGCTCTCTGCTATGACTAAGAGGGGGCCTGCTCTTTTACAACCATATGCACTTTAGATGGATATTGAAGTTTTTTTTTCTGGTGACAATGGCATTACTCAGTGAGGGGTTAAAGGATTACTCACCTCACCAGTCCCCCACTGCTGAGACCAGCTTCTCTGCACTTCCTGCTCTTGGCTTAGCACACCTGCTCAGCCAGTCACTGTTGAGGCAGGTCAATGTTGTGGCCAGTAATTGGCAAAGCAGGCAGGCATTTCAAACCATTTCGCACGTTTTGAGCCGGGACCAGGAAGTGAAGAACAGCGGGGACCAGAGCAGCATCAGAACAAGGGCTGCTGGGAATAGGTGAGGTGAGTAATGATTCCTTTTTTTTTTTTTTTTTCAGTCAGCGAGAACTTGGCTGAAAATTGTTGTATAAACACCCAATTATGTCATCTTTCAAGGAAAGCTGACAAACCATGAAGTATTTTCTCCTGTAAACAGCAAGAAAACATGTCCTCTTAATCAGGTTTTATCCCTGTGATTTTCATCCTCAGGTGTCAGTCACCCTCAGCTCTTATATTAACAGGGGGATTGCAGAACATTTTAGAGCAAGGTGCTGTAGGCAAGAAGAGAACTGTAACGCATTTTTAAAAAAATCCTACTTTTCTATCAAAAAGTAGAAGACGCAGCCTTAATATATAGCTCTCTATACAATATATATATATATATATATATATATATATATATATATATATATATATATATATATATATCTCTCATCTAGAGGCCACACATGGCACAGAGGTAATAAGACATGACACTTTCACATATTCTTCCCGACCCTTCCCATACAGACACATAGCAGAACCTGATAGTCACATGATAGTCGGCCGCACCCAAAAAACTCAGCCGACTTTATGTGTGTACGGCCAACGTTAAGCACTTGACAAAATGCTGTGGATGAATTTGTACAAAGTAACCCACATAAAACACATACCCAAGGTGCTTTACAGATCAGAGGTGTCACAGGGCCCTCAGCTATCACGTGGCAGTACGGTACAGCCCCATTGTGTGGCTGGCCGCAAACAGAAAAGCCATGTCCATCTACGGCTACCAAAAGCCGCAAAAATTTACAACAAATTTGTGCGGCCACTGGTTGCCATGGGCAGACCAGACATGGAAACATGCGAGCAGCCGCACAATGTGGACGTACCCTTATAATGTCCTCTTATGTCCAAAGAGAAGCCACTGGACCTGCTCAGATACCAGGGCCTGGGTCCTACTATGACCCCTGCATCTACTCTAGTTATGCTGAAGACCACCAAATCCTACTCAGCGTAACCCACTCTACTGGAAGTCACTGCTCTATCTTTTTCTTCACATCATTCTGACCGCGTGTTCCTCAATTTGCTGACTCTACATCTTCTCCTCTTCCTCTTTCTGTTGAGGTTCCTCTGGGTTCAGTTCTGGGGCGTCTCCTCTTTGTTCTCTACCCAGCCCCTATTGTTCAGCAGTTTTAGCTTTCAACACCATCTCTATGCTGATGACTACATCAGCTATATCCCTCATCTTGTGACATCACTCATGCACTACCGCACAACATCAGTGATTGTCCGCTTTCTCTAACATGTCTTCTTCTACCTCATCTTTCAAAAACAGAACTTCTTGTGTTTCAACCATCTTAGGCTACTTTCACAACCAGCAAAAACGCTTCCGTTACTGATAATACAACCATCTGCGTCCGTTATGAATGGATCCGGATGTTTTATCTTTAACATTGCCAAGACGAATCCATCATGAACTCCATGAAAAAAAGTCAATAGGGAACGGATCAATTTTCTATTGTGGCAGAAAAAACGGATCCGTCACCATTGACTTGCATTGTGGGCCATGCCGGATCAATCTTGCTACGCATCCCAGGACGGAAAGCAAAATACAACATGTTTGGGTTTGCTCTACGGTATGGGAACGCAACTAAACGGAACGGAATGCATTTTGGAGCACTCCGTTCTGCTCAGTTCAGTTTTGTCGCCATCGACAATAAATGGGGACAAAACGTAGGCTTTTTTGTCCGGTATTGAGACCCTATGACGGAACTCAATACCATAAAACTTAAAAGCTAGTGTGAAAGTAGCCTAACTGACCAAACCTGGTGTTTCCATTTCTGGCCCCCTATATTCAGTCACTTGCTCCCGTCTTCTGAACCTGAGAAATATCTCCAGAGTCCAGACTTTTCTCACTGAGGAAATAGCAAAAACTCCCAGTCGTCCTGATCCATTCCTCCTCCTCCCCCATCCCCACTAAACTTTCCCTTCTAATTTAAATCGAGTATGAGTAAGCCAGGATCACCCCTTTGTCCAAACACTACGCCACGCTGTGCCAGTCACTACACTGGTTAGGCTGGTTTCACATCTGCAGCACAGCTCTCCTGCAGGCTATTCTGGTGGAGAACGCCCTGCCTGAGTTCTCCGGATTCAGCATTGCCAGACTCTGCCCGCCTGACCCCATTGACTATAATGGGATCTAGCGGAGATCTGACCACCTCCCGGCAAATATGCTGGGATTTGGCAAGACAAAAACCACTGCACTCAATTGATTTTGTCTGGCTGATTCCCGGCCTTCTCAGCCGGAGCGGACAGCCCCACATGTGAAGGTGGCCGTATACTTATCACTCTCGCCCACATGCTCTCCGCAGCGCTGCACCTCCCTAATCTCTCACGACCAGCCATGCTCTCCATTCTGCCAACAATCTTAGATCAAGGGTTCTTTCACACGGGCACACTTCTGCCCACTAAGGAGAACTGATCAACAATATAGCATGTCAGTTGGCGCACATTTAACCCCTTGAGCCTCTGCATCAGAATAGTATGTTGCTCCAAGTAGATAGTTAGGCCATATTACTACAACGTTATGAAGGCTCAGGACCTGTGCAGGTGCCTGTATTAGGGTACGTCTACACAGAGATTATGGGCGCGACACACGTATCGCAGTGTAGCAGACTGCCATAGGAATGAATGGGGCAGCTGTGGGGAATTGCTGTATAGATGTACTGTACCCTTATACAGCTGGCACTTCATGCTCATTGCTAGGATTCCAGATAACTCCGATCCCACCAGTTTAACCCCTTAGATGCGGTAGTCAATGGCCACAACACCTAAGTGGTTAGAGTGGAGGAACTCCCTCTCTCACCCCATTGGCACCTCTGTAATGCCATTGTGAGGGCCCCATTTCCCCGACAGTTTCGCAAACCACAGGGACTACCCGTCTAGCTTGCTGTGGTTTTGGCTGCTCCCGTCTCTCTCTTTGCTCTCTGCAAGTCCCACGTTTCTCAATGCATACATCTCAGACATTTGACTGACTGGATCATGTGCTGGTGTCAGCCCGGGGAGAGTAGCTAACCTGGTGTTCCACGTAGAAAGGAGAAGGCTGCAGAACACCAGAAGCCGAGAACCTGCTCCATCCACGCCTCAGCCTGGAAATCTCAATGGCTTCCTGGGTCTCTCCCGTCCCGATGCATCTACCCCTCCACGTAAACATCCGACAAATTACCCGCTCATGTGATGTTCCTCGGGGTGCTCATGGAGCTGCATCACTTGCCCTATGGTTGACCCTGACAGATTCAGACCATCCTTTTTTGCAGTCCTCAGAGACTAACAAGCAGTGATAATCTGCATGGAGCATAGCACAGTCAGTGGGACATCCATGAAATGCAAGGACGCACCAAGTTCTCCTGAGTGAGAGAGTCACCTTAGCAGCTCTATGCTTTAGGCTAAGAGAGATAAATGAAGGGGGTCCCAAAATTTAAGCCTCCACCCAAGTCACTCAGAATACCCTAACAGGGCAAGGGTTCTCTTATCTCATTTAGTTCTGACCAACAGCCAACCGACACAGGAGTTTATTGCTATAGAGTACTAGTGACTGGCATAACTAGTGCATATGCGGATCAGTTATGCCTGCCATAGATCTTGGATACGTGAGCCCGCTTTGAGGAAAGTAGCGGAGGCTAGTGGTTCTGGGGATCTGCCATCCTCCTGCATGAAGGACGGCGGCTATAAGCGAGGCGCGTAGTGTGAATGGAAATACCATCTATGCCAAATGACTTTTCAAATTAGAGCTAAAGTTCCCACAAGATCTATCACACATCAGAATGAGGACAAGCAGGAAAGAGCTGCTCCTGTATGTGCGGAGAAGAGCCTTTTATGAGTCACTCCGAGAGCAGGAAATGCTGGGCAAATATTGACTAAATGACATTGTCGACTTTCTACGAACAGATTCCTTGTATCAATACAAAGGCCGCAATATTCAGACTACATCTAGGGGATGTTCACACCTTGCGGACACTGCAGATTCCAAAGTGTATTACAGTACTAGCAAAGTGTATGAGATTTTATTTTTTAATTTAAAAAATAAAAATAATAAAATAAAATAAAGAAAGAAATCGCATCTGCATGCTGTGGAAAGTGACCTACGGCGCAAATTTTACATCCACAGCACGTCAAATTATGCTGCAGGTTGTCACTGTGGCAAATCTGAGAAAAATCTGCATGTAATAATTGGATTTTGCTGTACACTGAATCTGGATTTTGGTGCAGAATTGCAGCAGAAAATCCTCCCCATTTGGCCGTAGTCTAAAAGGGTATTCCCATCTCACGAAGTGAGAAGCTGCCACCACTTTATGATGGGTCAGGTCTGAACTCTAAGACTCTGTTCACACCAGGTTTTTTGCCAATGGAATTTAGTGCGGCATTTGCCTGCAGTAGGCGCAGAACATAACTGCCATTGTTTTCACATTGCACTTCTAGCGGTTGCCATTTATAGCTGCGACCAAGCCTTTCTTGGCACCCTGTCTGCTCACGGTTTAGCTCCACTCAATAGGGCTGAATCGCAAGCGGGTCCACAGCATTCAAGTTAAAAACCATGGCAGCTCCTGCACAGCATATGCAAAACCCACCGTGTGAACTAACCCTAAGATCCCACAACCAAAGGGGTTTCACACAACCGTATTTTCGGTTCGCACTGTTTGCAGATCAGATCCGGCCCCATTCATTTCAATGGGGCGCAAACGATGCCGATAGAACACCGTAGCTCTTGCGGACAAGAATAGTAATTTCAAACAAATGGCAGTGTGAGGAATATGGATTATTATTTAATGTCAGCCATGTTCTTACACCAGCCATCTGCTAGCAGAGGGAGGAGCACCGCAGGGGGTCTTGGCTTCAAACAAGCCACTAGTTTACACATAGCACCTACTCCAGCCAGCCAGGAACCCAGCTAATGGAACAGGAAAAACCTCTCTGCAGGGAAACTAAGCCATTCACCACTTCAATCAAATTTATCAGACATCATGGTACCGGAGATTCATAAGGAATTATGAATTGCCCGGCCACAACAGGCATAAACCAGATATATATTTGTGTCCCTGTGGCCACGATGAACAGGCCCATGGTCATAGTTTGGTGGTGGGATGCAAGGGAGGGGACATCACGCCTTGGTAACCAGTGACTATACCGTATCTCGCTGGCTCTACGTATTTGACATCCGACGGCAGCGAGGTGCATCACAGGCGGGATGTGATGTGCAAAATGAGGACTTGCAGACCACAAGATGGATACGGTCGTGTAAATGCCCCCTAAAGGGGACCAGATGCAGTTGCCTGCACAGTGGGTGGCTGGAAGCAACTCTGCGCAGGGAAAACTAAGAAGGGAACACAGCAATAAATCAGGGATGCGATCCATTCCTGCTTAGGATTGGTAGAGATCTCGCTCAGTTACTGATGGCATATCCCAACAATATGCCATCAATACACAGCAGAAGATGGAAATACCCCTCTAGGGTCCATTCAAACCACAGTATTTCTCAGTACGCAACCATTCCGCAAATTTGCTGAATGGATGCGGACCCATTCATTTCAATGCGGACAGCACACAGTGTAGTTCCGTTCCGCAGCGTCGCAAAAAAGATGGAGACAAGAATAGGACGTGCTCTAATTGCGGACTGGCCCTGTGCAGTCCGCAAAATTAAGAACACCCGGGGGGTATCTGTGTTTTGCGGATCCGCAATTTGCGGACCGCAAAACACTTGCAGATGTGTGAATGCACCCTTAACAGCGTTTACAAATGTAGAATGATCATTGTCAAATCAGGACCTAGAGTAGAAAGCAGCTTCAAAGAGCATCTCTCACACACGAACATGTGCGCCCCGTGGCCGTGCTGCGGGCAGCAATGCACGAACATCCACCATGGGGCAGCCGCATCGGATCGCAAAAAGATAGGACATGTTCTATCTTTTTGCGGAACGGAAGTACGGGATGAAACCTCACGGAAGCACTCCATAGTGCTTCCGTAGGGTTCAGTTCCGCACCATTCCGCATTCGTGATGCGCAATGCGGCCACGGAGCGCACACGTTCGTGCGCAATAAGCCTAAGGCCTAATGCACACGGCCATTGTTTTGGTCCGCATCCGAGCCGCAGTTTTCAATGCGGCTGCAAAAGATGCGGACAGCACAGCGTGAGCTGTCTGCATCCGTTGCTCAGTTCCGTGGTCCACAAAAAAAATATACCTGTCCTATTCTTGTCTGTTTTGTGGACAAGATTAGGCAGTTATATCAATGGCTGTCCGTGCCGTTCCGCATATTGCGGAACGCACATGGACGCCATCTGTGTTTTGCAGATCCGCAATTTGTGGACCTCAAAACACACAACAGTCGTGTGCATGTGGCCTAAGGCCTCTTTTTCTTTTCCCTTTTACGGGCCGTTTTTTGCGGTCCATATACGGTTAATGGTTCCACAAAAAAAAAAAAATACAATTTCCGTTCTGTTGAAAGATAGAACATGTCCTATTATTGTCCCCAAATCACGTTCCGTGGCTCCATTCAAGTCAATGGGTCCTCAAAAAAACGGAACACATATGGAAATGCATCCGTATGTCTTTCGTATCCGTTCCGTTTTTGCGGAACTATCTATTGAAAATGTTATGCCCAGCCCAATTTGTTCTATGTAATTACTGTATACTGTATATGCCATAGGGAAAAATGGAACGGAAAAACGGAACAGAAACCAAAAAAAAACTGAACAACTGACCGCAAAACACTGAAAAAGCCATACGGTCGTGTGAAAGAGGCCTAAGGGCTCATGCACACGAACGCTTTTTGCGTTCAGTATACTGGCAGTTTTTTTAGTGCAGTATGCGTTACTTATACTGAACCATTCGATTCAATAGGTCAGCAAAAAAAACGGAAATGTCTCTGTGTGCATTCTGTTTCCGTTTTTCCGTTCAAAGATAGAACATGTCCTATTATTGCCCACAAATTACATTCCGTAGATCCATTTAAGTCAATGGGTCCGCAAAAAAAAAATGGAACACATACGGAATGTACTCTGTATGTCTTCCGTATCTGTATCCATATCTGTATATGCCATACGGAAAAACAGAACGGAACCGGAAACCCTACTTAAACAAAAAAAAGGAAAAACTGATCTGTTAAAAACAGCCCGCAAAACACTGAAAAAGCCATACGGTCGTGTGCATGAGCCCTAAGGGTACGACTAAACGGCGTGGTCATGCCACATTTGCGACATGCAGCAGTCGACTGCCAAGATCTAATTAAACGAGGCTGCACTGTTCTGTGGGTCTGTATTGTTAAGAAATATGGTGCCAGGCTCACAATGCCACAACGGTACTTGACTGCAGCGCGGCCACCTCGTAACCACGCCGCTAGGTCGTACCCTAAAGGACCAGGGATGTACAAGCATTACACAGACAGGCCTGTAATATAGATGGCACCTGTGTAATGCTTCATTTCCCCCTGTGGTGGCGCTGCAGGAGAACCGTACCCCATGCTAGCTTCCTTCTGAGATTTTGCGGATCGTCAGGGATTACAACGCTGGGGAACTGGTGGATTTATCTTCAAGAGGCCTTTCTAACAAAATGAGATTATCCAATGCAGATACATCTACATCACTTTGTTAGAACAAGACCTGACAAATATGGAGTCTCTTCTTTTTACTGAAGAATACCCATAGGAGACGGTGAGACTTCCAAGCAACATGACATGAATGTGTGCAACTTCATTATCATCTGAGGGAATGAAGTGAACCATAGTTCTTCCTAAAGCCCAGGCTATAGGGCGATTTTCCCATGTAACTCCAATTTACTAGTAATAACGGGGTTTTCCTCTTTGAACACGCCTCATTCACACATCAGTTTTCCACATACGTGCACTGTACGTGTTCTCCACGGATGGCACACATGTCCATTTATTTTAATGTGTGTAGCACGGAAGCATGGTCTATTTTGTCCGTCTTCACAGATCCATCATGCCCATTGTAGTCTATGGGTCCGTGAAAACCACGAATGCATCACAGATGCCATCCGTGTTTGACTGATCATTCAGCTGAGTACGGCTGCTCAACTGTAATCAGTTGTAATCTGCTGGGAAATTAGCAGCAAGTGTGCTACTGTCACACAGCACCACCACAGGAGAGATGAGGTATTACATGGCAGGGTCATCTGGAGAGCTGCTCTCCATTCTGGACTCCCCTCCATTAAAAGGGGTTATCTGATATCTAAAATGCCCCCCCACCAATGCCTGGGCCCCTTGTATGCATTATACTTACCTGCTCCCCAGCACCCGCATCACTCCGGATCCATGCATGGCCGTCGCAGCGTCTCCCCGTCACCAGGCCTCAAGGGGGCTCGTCCCTGTCTCGGGCAGCTATTGGCTGCTCCCCCCATCGCAGGATGTTTTGATCTGAGCGACAGGGAGACACAGCGGCGGCTGTGAAGGGATCCGAAGCGACGCAGGTGCCGGGGAGCAGGTAAGTATAATCCATACAATGGGGGGTATATTTTAGATATTGATTAACCCCATTAAAACGCTATAAACACCTTTGGAGGCAATTTTTGTTTATTGATTGAATTTGACAAATTTTGGGCTAAAAATCCTATTTTCATATAAAAAAAATATTGAGCCGGTCTGTCACAAAGATTTAACAGTTTTTTTTCTTCTAACTTTCACTTTGTGCGGTCATCTAATAACCCTTATCTCTAAACTACTAAGAGGCCATAAACACTTATTTAAGGCCTCTTTCACACTTGCGTTGTCCGGATCCGGCGTGTACTCCACTTGCCGGGAATTACACGCCGGATCCGGAAAAACGCAAGTAAACTGAAAGCATTTGAAGACGGATCCGTCTTCAAAATGCTTTCAGTGTTACTATGGCAGCCAGGACGCTATTAAAGTAGTAGTGGGGAGTGGGGGAGCGGTATACTTACAGTCCGCGCGGCTCCCGGGGCGCTCCAGAATGACGTCAGAGCGCCCCATGCGCATGGATGACGTGCCATGTGATCACTCTGGTGCGCCCCGGGAGCCGCATGGACGGTAAGTATGCTGCTCCCCCGCTCCCCACTACACTTTACCATGGCTGCCAGGACTTTAGCGTCCCGGCAGCCATGGTAACCATTCAGAAAAAGCTAAACGTCGGATCCGGCAATGCGCCGAAACGACGTTTAGCTTAAGGCCGGATCCGGATCAATGCCTTTCAATGGGCATTAATTCCGGATCCGGCCTTGCGGCAAGTCTTCAGGATTTTTGGCCGGAGCAAAAAGCGCAGCATGCTGCAGTATTTTCTCCGGCCAAAAAACGTTCCGGAACGGAACTGAAGACATCCTGATGCATCCTGAACGGATTTCACTCCATTCAGACTGCATTAGGATAAAACTGATCAGGATTCTTCCGGCATAGAGCCCCGACGACGGATCTCTATGCCGGAAGACAAGAACGCAAGTGTGAAAGAGCCCTAAAGCCACATTATTAACAGTAAGATAAGAACCGGAGCTATGATGAGTGTTTTTTTTAAGGTCAGAGAGCAGAGATAAGGAGCCCCTCAGCTCCCCAACTGACGGAAAAGACAGAAAATCCACAGACTGCTACTGCAAAACAACATGTCAGCTCTGTACACAAAAATAATTCCATATTTTTAATAAAGACCAACTGAAAAAATTATTTTTAGTTCAAAATAAGTACAATGCAATAATAAAAAAACAAAATTTCCCCAAAAGGTGTACATAGCCTTTAAGGGCTGACTCCAACGTGAGTTCAGTACAACAGACCCATGATCAGATAGGAACTGACTGTATCATAAATCACTATGTTGCAGTCAGGTCAGGGAAGCAGCGGTCGGTCCGGGAGATACCGCCGACACATGGAGCACGGTCGTGTGAATCAGCTCTAAGTCAGAGGGGGTCATTTACGAAGAGTTTTACGCCTCTTTGTGGAAATACTTGCCACACTGGCGTTTTTACGCCACCTTCGACACAAAAGAATGACAAGGGCTTGGGAACTCTGTGGTCAATTTATCCTTTCTAACAAAATGACATTATCCAATGCTGATACGTCCACAGTCGACACAAAAGAATGACTGGGAAAAGGCGTAAAAGTTGGCAAAAAAAATTCCCAGCAGACGCACAAACTACCAAAGATGCACCTGACTTCTACTACGAGCTCCACGTCCGGTCATAAATTAGGTGCATGTTCAAACACCAATGTATTAAAAAGACCATCATAAACGGACCGCCCAGAATGTCCATTTTCTTAAGTCACGCATCTCCTTTAAGACATCCAATCGCTCGCCTCAGCCCCTATGTCTGTCACTGGAAAGTGACGCTTCTATCTTATTATAGTGGCCTTTTCCTCTGATTATGAAGACGATTCTCACATGACTACATCTTGTCATATGAAAGCTGTAGCTGGCAGCAATTTATCCCAGCTGGATGGCATTCATATCGCTGAGCGGCGAAAAACATTCCGAGGCTGAAAACTTGCTTGGAAAAAAAAAGAGGCGACAAATTGCCTTTTAGGATTGGGCCTTAAAGGGTTTCTGTCATCAGATTTAACCCTATTAAGCTAGCTGACATTAGCGATGTCGTTGTTCCTGTTCCGCCTCCTAGAGGCTCTCCGTTCTCCCACCATTGTCGCCTCCCTCTAAGACCTGATTGACAGGCCAGGCAGCGCCCACATCTGTCTGCCAGCCCTGTGCTCTGGTAAAATCTTGCGCCATTCGGCGCAGGCGCGGTGAGGGAAAGACGCTCGGAGGCTGCCAGCTTCCTCACCAGAGCACAGGGCTGGCAGACAGATGTGAGCGCTGCCTGGCCCTGTCAATCAGGACCTGGAGGGAGACGACAATGGTGGGAGAACGGAGCCTCTAGGAGCAGGAACAACGCCCCCCCCCCCCCAGAGGCTAATTAGCATATTATAAAAGTTAGATTTCTGGAGTAATGGGGCCTAGATATAAGTAGGAATAGGCTAGTTAGGTTTAGCTGACATTAGCACATCGCTAATGTCAGCTAGCTTTATAGGGTTAAATCTGGTGACAGAAACCCTTTAAAGGGATAGTCTGGTTCTTTATGGTAGGATAGGAGACCTTAAAACAAATGAAAAAAAAAATATTTACACCCACTGGACAATCAATGTACCCTTGTCAGCAAATAGATGACAAGTTTTCCCTGCAGAGGAGGATGCAAAACCCGTCCTGCGCCACGAATTCCAGGGGAAACAATAGAGCAAAGTCTGAACAACATCCCACAGAAGGTTGGCATCCACCAGTGAAGAGGCTGATGGCACGCTGCCAGCTCACTTACATATAACTGACAGGGTCACAACAAACCTGGATGTACCCCGCGGGCCCCACAAACCCTCCTTAGTAATCACTTACCTCTAGAACAACGTTTGCAATCCATTCACTTAGGGTTGTCACGATGCCAAAATTTTGATTTGATTTCGATACCATAAAAAAAGTTTTGCGATACTCGATACCATTCGCCAAAAAAGCTGCGTGCATTCCGCATTTTATGGAACATCTGGCCCATAATAGAACAGTCCTATCCTATTTTTTGGGGGGGAACAAGGTGACTAAATATGGTGAATCGCGAGGTTTTTATTTTTTTTCTGTTACAGCATTCACTGCATAGGAGATTTTTTTCATATTTTAATAGTTCGCACTTTTTCAGGTGTGGCGATATGTAAAATTTTTTTTTTTTATTGTTTGTATAGTTTACATGTAAAATTAGGAAAGGGGGAGATTTAAAGTTTTAGTATTTTGGTGGGTTTTTTAACTTTTTATTTTTTTACTTACTATTAGCCCCCTTAGGGGCTAGAACCTTGGATCTTTTCATGCCTTGTCCTATTCACCCCAATAGAGCTCTATTAGGATGAATAGGACTTCACACTCTCCCTGCTGCCCTGTGCATAGTACACACAGCGGCAGCGAGGTTACCATGGCAGCCAGGGCTTCAGTTCAGTAGCATCCTGGCTGCCATGGTAACCGATCGGAGCCCCAGGATTACACTGCTGGGGCTCCGATCAGAAGCTGCCACTGCCACCAATGAGGAGGAGGGGAGGGGACCCTGTGGCTACTGTCACCAATGAGGAGGAGGTGGGGGGACCCTGTGGCCACTGCCACCAATGAGGAGGAGGGGGGGGACCCTGTGGCCACTGCTTATAATAGTTATAATACTTGGGGGTTGGGGGCACACTGCGCCACCAATGATTACACTTTACAACACTGGGGTTGGGGGGGGGGGGCGTACTGCGCCACCAATGAATATAATTAACACATTAATTTAAGTGTAAGCAGCGGGTGCCAGCAGCAGTATCACATACCCGGCACCCGCCCTCGATGACATGGCCCTGCGATCCCTGGCAATTAACCCCTCAGGTTCGGCACCTGCTGGCGCAGTGGCCACAGCCCATCCCCTCCTCCGCGGTGCTATCAGTCCATTGGTGGCAGCGGCACAACGACAAGGAAAGCACTGCCTCCTTCTCCCTTGTGCTGCTCAGGAGAACATAGCAGCGCAGCCTAGTATCGTTAAATAGTAAGACCCGGTATCGTATCGATCCGGGTATCAAAACTTCGATACCCGGTGCAACTCTATATTTACTGGAGGTCAAAGACTGTCATTTTTTTACTTTTTTTTGTCCCTTTGTGGCTCTGTGCAGGAACCGCCATGGTTTTTAACTTAAAGGGACTCTGTCACCACTTTCTAACCCCCCCCTTTTAAAACTATTGTTCTCTCCATGGCGCCCTTGTGATTACAAAGGTGTTGTTATAACATAAATTCGCCGTCTCGTTTTGATAAAAATACCTTTTATCTAACCTGTCAATCTTGTGGATAAGGTGCCCAGGGCGTTTCTGAAGGTCTGAAGCTGCCGCCCGCCGCCGCCGTTGGTGCCCAGCTCCTCCCCTGATCCTTTCAGCGCCGCCTGAATGTAAAGAAATCCGCCTCCGGCTCTCGCTCAGTGCCCCCTCCTCCTTTTCAAAGATCCCGCGCGTGCGCACAGGCCTGTGCCTGATGCGCCCGTGCGGACATTTAGAATCAGCCTCATTGAGCGAAGTGCGCTACTTTGTGTCAAACATGGCATATACTCTCACACAGGTGTTTAAAAAAAAGGGGGTGTGCAACAATTTTATGCCACAAAGAGGCGCAAGACTGTTCGTAAATGACTCACGAATAGTTAGAGCTAATTCACCCGACTATGCTCAGTAGAGGAAACACGGTCCACGTGTCTTCAGGACTGATCGCTGCTCCCCTGACCTGAACTGACTGCATTATAGTGATTTATCTGATTGTACTGCACATGTGTGAATTGGCCCTTAATGTAATACATACAGCCAGGTCCATAAATATTGGGACATAGACACAATTCTAACATTTTTGGCTCTATACACCACCACAATGGATTTGAAATGAAACAAACCAGATGTGCTTTACCTGCAGACTGTCAGCTTTAATTTGAGGGTATTTACATCCAAATCAGGTGAACGGTGCAGGAATTACAGCAGTTTGCATATGTGCCTCCCACTTGTGAAGGGACCAAAAGTAATGGGACAGAATAATAATCATAAATCAAACGTTCACTTTTTAATACTTGGTTGCAAATCCTTTGCAGTCAATTACAGCCTGAAGTCTGGAACGCATAGACATCACCAGACGCTGGGTTTCATCCCTGGTGATGCTCTGCCCGGCCTCTACTGCAACTGTCTTCAGTTCCTGCTTGTTCTTGGGGCATTTTGTCTTCAGCAAGTGAAATGCAGCTCAATCGGATCCAGGTCAGGTGATTGACTTGGCCTTTGCAAATCATTCCACTTCTTTCCCTTAAAAAACTCTTTGGTTGCTTTTGCAATATGCTTTGGGTCATTGTCCTTCTGCACTGTGAAGCGCCGCCAAAGAGTTCGGAAGCATTTGGCTGAATATGAGCAGATAATATTGCCCCAAACACTTCAGAATTCATCCTGCTGCTTTTGTCAGCAGTCACATCATCAATAAATACAAGAGAACCAGTTCCATTGGCAGCCATACATGCCCACGCCATTACACTACCACCACCATGCTTCACTGATGAGGTTGTATGCTTAGGATCCTGAGCAGTTCCTTTCCTTCTCCATACTCTTCTCTTCCCATCACTCTGGTACAAGTTGATCTTGGTCTCATCTGTCCATAGGATGTTGTTCCAGAACTGTGAAGGCTTTTTTAGATCTCGTTTGGCAAACTCTAATCTGGCCTTCCTGTTTTTGAGGCTCACCAATGGTTTACGTCTTGTGGTGAACCCTCTGTATTCACTCTGGTGAAGTCTTCTCTTGATTGTTGACTTTGACACACATACACCTACCTCCTGGAGAGTGTTCTTGATCTGGCCAACTGTTGTGAAGGGTGTTTTCTTCACCAGGGAAAGAATTCTTCGGTCATCCACCACAGTTGTTTTCCGTGGTCTTCCGGGTCTTTTGGTGTTGCTGAGCTCACCAGTGTTGCTGTTGGTGTTGCTGAGCTCATTCTTTTTAAGAATGTTCCAAACAGTTGTTTTGGCCAGGCCTAATGTTTTTGCTATCTCTCTGGTTTGTTGTGTTTTTTCAGCCTAATGATGGCTTGCTTCACTGATAGTGACAGCTCTTTGGATCTTATCTTGAAAGTTGATAGCAACAGATTCCAAAAGCAAATAGCACACGTTAAATTAACTCTGGACCTTTTATCTGCTCATTGTAATTGGGATAATGAGGGAATAACACACACCTGGCCATGGAACAGCTGAGAAGCCAATTGTCCCATTACTTTTGGTCCCTTAACAAGTGGGAGGCACATATGCAAACTGCTGTAATTCCTGCACCGTTCACCTGATTTAAAGGGAACCTGTCACCCAAAAATCGCCTATTAAGCTGTTTACAGTACCTTATAGTGCTGTATAGTTGTTTCCTGATGCACTTTTTGTTAGTTTTGCAGCATGTATGCTCAGTCAGAAATCGATGTTATATTCAGCTGCTGCCCCGTGCTTCAAGTCAGGCTTGAAGTCACGGGGGCAGCGGCCTCGGCGTCTTACATGGCCCTCTCCCCGCCCCCTGCCTCTGTGACTGACAGCCGAAATCCGATTCCGGGACCGCGCTCAACGGCCGCATGCGCAGTAAAGGGCGGCAGGAGCGCGGTCCCGGCTGCCGCGCGTACTACGCGCCGTCTTACTTTCGCCGCACTGCGCATGCGCCCGACATCCTGTATCAAACGCGCCCGCGCCCGGCATCTGGGCGCGGGCGTGTTTGATACAGGATGTCGGGCGCATGCGCAGTGCGGCGAAAGTAAGACGGCGCGTAGTACGCGCGGCAGCCGGGACCGCGCTCCTGCCGCCCTTTACTGCGCATGCGGCCGTTGAGCGCGGTCCCGGAATCGGATTTCGGCTGTCAGTCACAGAGGCAGGGGGCGGGGAGAGGGCCATGTAAGACGCCGAGGCCGCTGCCCCCGTGACTTCAAGCCTGACTTGAAGCACGGGGCAGCAGCTGAATATAACATCGATTTCTGACTGAGCATACATGCTGCAAAACTAACAAAAAGTGCATCAGGAAACGACTATACAGCACTATAAGGGACTGTAAACGGCTTAATAGGCGATTTTTGTGTGACAGGTTCCCTTTAAATGTAAATACCCTCAAATTAGAGCTGACAGTCTGCAGGTAAAGCACATCTTGTTTGTTTCACTTCAAATCCATTGTGGTGGTGTATAGAGCCAAAAATGTTAGAATTGTGTTGTTGTCCTAATATTTGTGGACCTGACTGTACAAGGGGCCCGGGCATTTGGGAGGGGGATATTTTAGATAATCGGATAACCCATTACCGGAGGGGAGTCCAGAGCAGAGAGCAGCTCTCCAGATGACCCTCCCATGTAATACCTCATCTCTCCTGCGGTGGTGCTGTGTGACAGTGGCACACATACAGCAGATTACAACCCTGTGGTGGGCACATTGTAATCAGTTTATTAGGCAGGCTCTTAATCCTAAACTGTGCGGCAAAGACAGGCATAAAACAACTGTTAAATGGCCGCCACTGTCTGGTAGTTGCATAGATTGGCCAATCAGGAACCCAGGCATGTAAGGCTCCTCTTCTGAAAGTCCTGCTTCCGCCAACTTCATGTCCTTTACCAGGCTTTCACCATGGACAGGACATATTGAAGTATTCCTCTCCTTGGCACATGTGAAGACGAGGTGGATTCAGGAGCGTTCGCATGTGCCAGGAAAAGGCATGGCTCTGGCACCATTCACGGCAGAAGCGACTTCCCGTCCATAGTCTTGGCAGAAAACCTGCTAAAGCAGGTGACATCGGTGGAAGTAGGGTTTGCATAAACTTTCATCTACAGGCGGGTTATGTCCCGGAAAATCCCAAAAAACAGATGCCACTGACTATATGAAACCTACCTACATGAGTCCATATTACTTCTACAACAGTCCGCCCCTTAGTGCTTATTTTGACATATGCTTAGGGCCCTTTTACAAGTGCTGATGAGCGGGAACAAGACCTTGTGGTGTTCACTAGTCCGTCTACAAACCCCATCGATCAGACAATATACCAGCAAATTCTTGTTTTGGGACCGATTTGATCTTTTGTGTGGCCAGCAGTACATCATCCATGCGTAAGAGAGGATGTGTGCGGACAATATGTAAATTGCATGGGGGATGAATGATCGTACTAACGATCATTATTCCTCATGCAGTTTGTATTGCCCCATATAGAGGTCCTTCTTACGAAGATCATTGCATTGCATCAGACCACCACAGAGCTTTGTGATCATCTAAGGTCACAGTATGGCCCTTAGGCCTCTTTCAGACGGGCGAGATTTCCGCGCGGGTGCGATGCGTGAGGTGAACCATTCATTTTTATGGGGCTGTGCAGATAAGCGGTGATTTTCACACATCACTTGTGCGTTGCGTGAAAATCGCAGCATGCTCCTCTTTGTGCGTTTTCCACGCAACGCAGGCCCCATAGAAGTGAATGGGGCTGCGTGAAAATGCGGCTGCGGTGCGATTTTCACACACGGTTGCTAGGAGACGATCGGGATGGGGACCCGATCTTTATTATTTTCCCTTATAACATGGTTATAAGGGAAAATAATCGGATTCTTAATACAGAATGCATAGTACAATAGGGCTGGAGGGGTTTAAAAAAAATAAAAATAATAATTTAGCTCACCTTAATCCACTTGCTCGCGCAGCCCGGCTTCTCTTCTGTCTTCTTCTTTGCTGTGCACAGGAAAAGGACCTGTGGTGACGTCACTGCACTCATCACATGGTCCGTCACATGATCCATCACCATGGTAAAGGATTATGTGATGGACCAAGTGATGAGCGCAGTGACGTCCTCAAAGGTCCTATTCCTCAAAGAAGAAGACAGAAGAGATGCCGGCTGAGTTCAATTATAATTTATTTCTTTTTTAACCCCTCCAGCCCTATTGTACTATGTATTCTGTATTAAGAATGCTATTATTTTGCCTTATAACCATGTTATAAGGGAAAATAATAAAATCTACACAACACCTAACCCAAACCTAAACTTCTGTGAAGAAGTCCGGGTTCGGGTCTGTGTACCAAACATGCCGATTTTTCTCACACGCAGAAAAATCGCGTATTATCCCGCAACGCACCCGCATCTTATATGGGCCAAAAACATGACGCTTGTGTGAAAGAGGCCTTAGAATTTGCCCTTTATGACTCCGTTTTGTCAAAACCAAATCGCCGTTCTGGATCAGGCTTGCCAAAATTTGTTTAAAAATGAGAAGACAGCCTGATTTTCTAGCATTTTCACAATAAACACAGCGAAACCTACATCCGAACACATACTTAGCATCCATTCACACGTCCGCAAAATGGGTCCGCATCCATTCATTTTCAATGGGTCTGGAATTTGCTGTCCGCATCCGCAGATCCCCAAACAAAATAGAACATGTCCTATTCTTGTCCGGACAAGAAAAGGTCATTTTCTATGAGAGTGCCAGCGAAGTGCGGTGCGCAAAATGCGGAACGCACATTGCCGGTGTCCGTGTTTTGCGGATCCGCAAAATACATATGGACGTGTGAATGGACCCTTATAGGGGGTGTCCTTGGTTAGAAAAACATGGCTGCTTTCCTACAAAAAACAGCGCCGCACCTGTCCGCAGGTTGTGGGATACTCACAGCCTCTAGACAGCTGTTTTGGAAAAGAACCAGCCATGTTTTTCTAATCCTCGGCACCTTTACGCCGGCTACCGATGCGCCCCCATCCAACGCAATTTTTTTGCCATATGGGACACAATGAATGATTTGGCGCACAGAAAACACCTTCTATCGTGGTCACTACAGTCCGTTCACATAAACCCCCCGTCTTTCAATGTGAGGATATTAGGGGCTCATTTCCCATAGCTCTGAATGGGGTTTGCAGAAATCCGTGCACGTGCTGCAGAAACAACTCCGCTCACCTGTATGGAAGCGTCTACAAGAAACCTGCCACGTGTGAATTGACCCTTTGATATACCATTCAGTCGACCTGTTGGAGACTCGTGGGTAGATATACCAGGTCAGGAGGATGACGATGGCCGATGGAAGTGCTGAAGGGTTCTGACATACACTACACAATGCCGGTAGGATAGCACAGCCGCAAATAATTACCCTGCAATATACAAGCATAAAGGGTCGGTCCAGCGGGGACGATCCTGCAGCACCATGCCGGACCACAGGACCCACCCCACGTCCAGGATCACAGGGATGACGAGGCTTTGATCCTACAGCAGAAAGATGCTACGGACCAGCAACATGTGCACTCCACGGTCCCCGGTACAGAGCAGCCAGCAGCATACTGGTCGCCAATGGAGACAGGAAGGCACTGGTGTCACAACCCCAACCAATGTCACCGCGCCGTGTGCCATGTGACGCCAGGGTCAAGCCGTCACCTAGAGGTACGCCTCAATGTACTGTACCCCCCAAATAACGACGAGAAATATCAATACCGCCTTATTTACGGGCAAATGGCGACATTTTACGGAATACGTGATAGTCTGCGCTGCCGTTAGTAATAATGGATTTATCAAGGCAAGACGCCAAAAACTAGATAGCGCCAGTGGCGCTCACCTGGCACAAGTTACGTAGAAGGGGTCGTATTCTGCACAAATCATGTGACAGTGCCAGCTGTGGGCACCAATATCTGTGCCCACCATGGCACCACTGAGCAGCCACATACACACAACTGGCAACACACAGCCATTCATCCGTATCACACCCAGACATAGCCGGGGTCCCGGAGCCACCTACCGTGGAAGGGGACGCTGAGGTCAACTTGCTGCAAGAATCCCAAACCAGCCAGGTCCACAGTGCAACCGGGAGAGCCTCCACCCTGTGCCCGGCACCTCCGGGCGGCGAACGGACAGACACTTACACCGGGGGAAGGAGAAGGAGGAGAAGGAGGGAGCGGGCGGGGAGAGGATGCGACGCGCATGCGCAGGCTACTGTGAGCTCAACGGGGGCGATGAGAGGTGGAGGCGATACGGATGGGCGGGGGGGACAAATTCAGCAGTCTGCGACACCCCCTGGGATACGGTGCCCGGTACCTGACGCCGCAGGGGCTGCGACCCTGTGTGCTGTGCTCACTGCTGACAGGGTACACATAGCGGGACGTGAGGCACTCACCCAGATAGCACTCCAATGTATATACAGAGCGAGGTATATAATACTCCAATGTATATACAGAGCGAGGTATATCATACTCCAATCCATATACAGCGTTACAGTGAGGTATATAACACTCCAATGTATATACAGAGCGAGGTATATCATACGCCAATCTATATACAGCGTTATACTGAGGTATATAATACTCCAATCTATATACAGAGCGAGGTATATCATACGCCAATCTATATACAGCGTTATACTGAGGTATGACATACTCCAATCTATATACAGAGCGAGGTATATAATACTCCAATGTATATACAGCGTTATACTGAGGTATGACATACTCCAATCTATATACAGAGCGAGGTATATCATACGCCAATCTATATACAGCGTTATACTGAGGTATGACATACTCCAATCTATATACAGAGCGAGGTATATAATACTCCAATGTATATACAGCGTTATACTGAGGTATGACATACTCCAATCTATATACAGACTGAGGTATATCATACTCCAATCTATATACAGCGTTATACTGAGGTATATCATACTCCAATGTATATACAGAGTGAGGTATAGAATACTCCAATGTATATACAGAGTGAGGTATAGAATACTCCAATGTATATACAGAGTGAGGTATATAATACTCCCATCTATATACAGCATTATACTGAGGTATATAATACTCCAATGTATATACAGAGTGAGGTATATAACACTCCAATCTATATACAGCGTTACACTGAGGTATCTAATACTCCAATGTATATACAGAGTGAGGTATATAATACTCCAATGTATATACAGAGTGAGGTATGTCATACTCCAATGTATATACAGAGTGAGGTATATAATACTCCAATGTATATACAGAGTGAGGTATATAATACTCCAATGTATATACGGTACAGAGTGAGGTATATCATACTCTAATCTATATACAGGGTTACACTGAAGTATATAATACTACAATGTATATACAGCGTTATACTGAGGTATGACATACTCCAATCTATATACAGAGCGAGGTATATAATACTCCAATGTATATACAGCGTTATACTGAGGTATGACATACTCCAATCTATATACAGAGCGAGGTATATCATACGCCAATCTATATACAGCGTTATACTGAGGTATGACATACTCCAATCTATATACAGAGCGAGGTATATAATACTCCAATGTATATACAGCGTTATACTGAGGTATGACATACTCCAATCTATATACAGACTGAGGTATATCATACTCCAATCTATATACAGCGTTATACTGAGGTATATCATACTCCAATGTATATACAGAGTGAGGTATAGAATACTCCAATGTATATACAGAGTGAGGTATAGAATACTCCAATGTATATACAGAGTGAGGTATATAATACTCCCATCTATATACAGCATTATACTGAGGTATATAATACTCCAATGTATATACAGAGTGAGGTATATAACACTCCAATCTATATACAGCGTTACACTGAGGTATCTAATACTCCAATGTATATACAGAGTGAGGTATATAATACTCCAATGTATATACAGAGTGAGGTATGTCATACTCCAATGTATATACAGAGTGAGGTATATAATACTCCAATGTATATACAGAGTGAGGTATATAATACTCCAATGTATATACGGTACAGAGTGAGGTATATCATACTCTAATCTATATACAGGGTTACACTGAAGTATATAATACTACAATGTATATACAGCGTTATACTGAGGTATATAATGTTCCAATGCATATTGGAGGAACAGTCCCTCTTTTTGACCCAAGTCCCTATGTCCCTCTTTTTGACCTGGGTAATAAATGTTCATTAATAAATACAGTAACTAAACTGCTGCAGAAGATAATCTGTCTGGTTCCTACATGTGCAACGTGCCGGTCCGCAGGGTAGAACACGTGTGGTTCGCGGTGGGCCGGAATGTACATACAGTTCATTGGTTACTCACGGTTCAGCAGACGCCTCCCTGGGCCGGCAGTGAAGGGGAGAACAGCACTGGATTCTCCGGGGCACACTCGGTTACAGGGGACACCGGCCAGGTGGTGATCGAGGTGCCCTTGATGGTGATTGGGTGCTGAGAGCTTGTGCGGCTGGGCCCCTGACTTAGGTAGTGTCGTGACGCCAGCACCTTGATGGTGCAAAATAATGGGAGTGGTAGTAGTGTGGAGATAGAAGAATGAGGCAGGGTTTGAATCCAACTGAAAACTTTACTATAACCAGGTTCTTGATAACAGTTTGCATCCAGTTATAAACCAGTAGTCTGATACACATGCAGGTCGGATGTGATGAATCCCAGTAACAGGCTGTGCAGGGGCGTCGCTAGGTTAAAACATTCGGGGCCTGGGCCCCGGATGTTTTGTCCCATGCCCCGAATGTCCTGCCTGCCTGCTAGATACAACTCTATTGCTGTACACAGAACGGCAATACAATTGAATCTTACACTGGGAAAAGGCGAAGGACCTGTGGTGACATCACAGGTCATGTGATCAGCAAAACAGGCTGTGATAGGATGACCTGGATGATGTCACCATCATGTGACCAGTGCAGGATTGGACCGGAGTGAAGAGGAGAAGGAGCCTAATTGTTATATCTGTACATGAGGAGAGGTAAGTTAAGGGATAGGCAGATGCTGGGAGTTGTAGTTATTTAACTGGGATGTATGTTAGGGCTGAAGGGAGGGATGTTATTGACATGGAACTGTGTGCTTGAGGTGGCTGGGGGAGGGAGTGATGTTATTTACATGGGACTGTATGTTGAAAGTGGATGGTGGGGGGGAATGATGTTTATGTACATGGGAATTATTGTTTAGGCTACGTTCATTGTAAGTCAGGACGGATACATTTGGCCCTGCAAGGCCATGCGGACACAAAAACGCTGCATGCAGCATTTTAGGGTCCGCCTCCAAAACGGCTGCACGCAGCGTTTTTGTGTCCGCATGGCCGTGCGGAGCCAAGCGTATCCGTCCTGACTTACAATGTAAGTCAATGGGGACGGATCCCTTTGCATTGACACAAAATGGTGCAATTGTAAACGGTTCCGTCCCCCATTGACTTTCAATGTAAGTCAGGACGGATCCGTATTGGGACTTAGAAATTCAAATCTAATACAAACGAATCGGTCCTGAACGGATGCATTCGTTTGTATTATCGGTGCGGATCCGTCCTGTACAAGTACAGGACAGATCCGCACGAACGCAACTGTGAAAGTAGCTTTAGGGAGTGATGTTTACATGGGATTGTGCGTTGGAGGTGGCTGGGGAGGAGGTGATGTTATTTACATGGGACTGTATGGTGGAGGGAGGAGTATAACTGCAGGGGGCACTGCAGATCCAGGGGACATTATAGGCGGTCTTATTACTACTGGGGGCTCTATAGGAGGGTCCTATAGATCCGCCTTATTTCTACTAACTGCACTATGGTGGCCTTATTACTACTGAGGGGTCTGTAGGGAGCTTTATTACCACTGGGGGAACAATAGGGGGCCTTATTTCTACTGGGGACTCTGTGAAGGTATTATTAATATGGGAGCACTCTTCTAATAATGGGGGCATTGTTGAGGAGCATTATCACGGTTGGGGCAGTGTTACTAATGAGGGCATTCTAGAAGGGAATTACTATTGGTGGGACTATGAGGAGCACTATTACTATGGGGGGCAGTAATGTTTCTTCAGCATAGTATTTGGGGGTATTGGGGGGGCAGGGGCATAACTAAAGGCTCATGGGCCCCGGTGCAAGAGTTCAGCTTGGGCTCCCCTTCCCTCAGTGCTTTGTGTGTCTTCTTATGCGGCACAAGTGTCTTTGGGCCCCTTCAGGCTCCTGGGCCCGGTAGTGACTGCTACCTCTGCACCCCCTATGGCTACACCCCTGGGGGGGGGGGGCACAGCAAGCAGCAGGATAAGACTGTGGGGACTCCAGTTGGGGGATAATGATAGAATGTGAGGAAGCTAAGATGTCTGTGTGTCACACTGCAGAGACGAGGCGGCTGAGAGAAGTGTCCGGACCGAGTGGAGAAGATCTACAGAGAAGATGATGACAGAGAGGAGACATCACCTGGAGGCCCTGGATGTGACAGGTAAGTGCTGCTGTATAGTAAGTACAGCAAAGTGCGGGGGGGGGGGGGGGGGGGGGCTCCAACATATTTATTGGGGCTTGTGCCCCGGATCTTTTGAGACCCTAGCAACGCCCCTGAGGCTGTGCTGGTAGTGATGTCTCAGGCTAGGGTAGTTAGTTGTGTACTCACTGATATTCAGCTCTTTGCCTTGCTTCAGTCTCAGTTGAGGTAGTTCCAGTCTTTATCTTCTACACACAAGTGATGCAACAGATGTCCTATCTGTCCTTAGAATAAGGGTCCATTCACACATCCATCTGTATTTTGCGGATCCGCAAAACATGGACAGCGGCAATGTGCGTTCAGCATTTTGAGGACCGCACATTGCCGGCACTAATAGAATATGCCTATTCTTGTCCGCAATTGCGGACAAGAATAGGACATGTTCTATTTTTTTCGGGGAACGGAATTGCGGACCCGGAAGTGCGGGTCCGCAATTCCATATCCGGGCAGCACGTGCTGCCCCATAGAAATGAATGGGTCCGCAATTCCGTTCCGCAAAGTGCGAAACGAAATTGCAGATGTGTGAATGGGGCCTAACGGTGAGGCTGCCGGAAGCTAATAAATCCTTCACCTAGATACAAAGGCGCCTGGAGCCCAGAATAATGTCTTTGTCCTACCTTTGTCTTTATCCACAATAAACTTGACAAAATCCACTTGCTACTCAGGAAGAGTGAATGGTACAATACAGACTTCACCTCTGCCTATTTTCGTGGCTTGACACTGAGATACAAGTTGGCTCCACTGGGTCGTGGAGCCCAAGAGAGAGCTGAGAGGAGAGGGGACCTCTCCTTCCCCCTTGCTCCCCACTCCATCTTCTTCTTCCTCTAAACTCTAACTCCACCTTTCTAACTAGGCCTGAACTGTGCCATATATACTGTGGTGCTACCCCCATCTAGTGGTGGAATGTGTGTAATGCACCTGACAGCCTGGTAACAGGGATTTCACATAAGGATGAAATATAGCAGGATACAACATGTGACACAATAAGCTTTTGCAGTGCCCACGTACACTAGTTTAATATGTGTCAGCCTCGACACATTGTGGACAAAGTCTCCTGAAAGATATAAAGGGGAAAACATGCAGACAAGCATACAGATATAAATAACAAACAGTATGAAAATACACCTTATAAAAATACATATTATAAAAACATCACAAATTATGTGAATCACAACGCAAAATGGGATGTGGGGCGGCGTTTCTTCTGAACTTGCCGGTGACACAAATGGGCGTTGATCTCACAAACATAATATAAAGTCCATGGCAAAGTACAACCAAGTCTTTAGAAGATAAACTTTTTAGTGCAGCATAATAAGGAAAGTGCAAAAAGTATGTTGAATTGTAAACATAGGAATTGCATTAAAAAAAAAACAAGCACAGAAGAATGTCTTTCTGGGTACGTGACTTAAACATTATTATAGTCCTGTTGCATAACCCTCATCAACCTGAAGAGGGAATAGGAAGGAAAACACAGACCAGAAGGGGTTCTAGAAAGTTCCTTAAAGGGCCAGCAGACTGAGCAATGATTTGGAACAATTCTCACTGTGTCTCGTAAACTAACAACAGTCCATGCTGGGCAACAAAGAAGAACTCCCAAGTGGCACAGTCATTGTAGATTGGTCTTCAGGCCTACTTACAAATAGGTATCTTCCTCCTCTGGATCCTCCACCGATACGGGCCAAAGGATTCTACCGTCAGGAGACAAGATCTGTACCCGGACTCCCGTAGGCTCCATGGCATCAGCTAAAATTTCCTCCTGGCTACGAATTCTAGACCGGGAATAGCACAATGTTTCTGTAACATGTGCAAGCTTCAGTGTGACAACCGGTTTCTCAGGCTCCGATTCGGGAGGATTATTTATTTCTTGGGGTGCAGTCATCTGGTGTTGGCTCTCCAGGTAGGCTTGAAGCTTCTCTTGCACCTCCATCTCGGCCATTACTTGGGCTCGATGACTACGGTCAAACGCTGGATAAGGACTGGCACTTCTCTCCAGCACCGTCGGCTGCCAGAAGATGTTGGGGCCTATGAAAGAGGATTTCTGCTGATACGTAGACCGGACAGGCCCTGACGGGAAGTCGGACATGCTCTCCGGTCCCACAGCGTCATGTATGCACTCCCAGTCTTCTGGTTCGGCACGCAATCTGGACACTGCTGTCGCGTATGGACCTCGCAGGCCCTCAGCGGGGGAGAACACCTTCTCTCCTAGCATCAGGTTAAGCTGGTGACCCGGCAGGTAATTCCGTTTCATGGACCGGCGATTCAAGTAAAAGTCTCTACCAGTATTGTGATCTTGTACGAAGCCATAGCCTTTCTCTATATCGAAGGCTAGTATGGTCCCCGTTCTCTGTTCCAGACTGGGTTGATTATCTTCTGAATGCTCAATCAGTCTCTTGGCGAGCTCCTCGAAATAGATCTTAGTGCGATTGTTTTTTCTTATCGCAGCTTCACGAATTTCAGCCATCAGAGCAGGCCATAATGGATTAGGTGAGGCGAACCCTCCTTGCGGTCTTGAGCAAGGGTAAGGTAAGATGGCAATCTTTCACCTTGGCTGTATGCTGGCGGTCCAAGATGGTGATTGGGTCTCTGAGTGCTTGTGCGGCTGGGGCCCTGACTTAGGTAGTGTCGTGACGCCAGCACCTTGATGGTGCAAAATGTTGAGGGTGGTAGTAGTGTAGAGTTAGAAGAATGAAGCCGGGTTTGAATCCAACTGAAAACTTTACTATAACCATATATATAACAATTTGCATCCAGTAATAAAACCAGTAGTCTGATACACATGCAGGTCGGATGTGATGAATCCCAGTAACAGGCTGTACATGTAGTTATGTCTCAGGCTATAGTAGGTAGTTGTGTACTCACTGATATTCAGCTCTTTGCCTTGCTTCAGTCTCAGTTGAGGTAGTTCCAGTCTTTATCTTCTACACACAAGTGATGCAACAGATGTCCTATCTGTCCTTAGAAAAACGGTGAGGTTGCCGGAAGCTAATAATTCCTTTACCTAGATACAAAGGCGCCTAGAGCCTAGAATAATGTCTTTGTCCTTCCTTTGTCTTTATCCACAATAAACTTGACAAAATCCACTTGCTGCTCCGGAAGAGTGAATGGTAGAATACAGACTTCACCTCGGCCTATTTTCCTGGCTTGACACTGAGATATAAATTGGCTCCTCTGGGTCATGGAGCCCAAGAGAGAGCTGAGAGGAGAGGGGACCTCTCCTTCCCCCTAGCTCCTCACTCCATCTCCATCTTCAACTCCCACATTCTGAACACTCCCTAACTAGGCCTAAACTGTGCTATATATACTGTGGTGCTACCCCCATCTAGTGGTGGAATGTGTCTAATGCACCTGACAGCCTGGTAACAGGGATTTCACATAAGGATGAAATAAAGCATGATGTAACATGTGACACAATAAGCTTTTGCAGTGAAAAAACTTCACTCAACAAAGCACGGTAATCACTCACTCTGGAGCAGTTGCGGCGCAGGCGCAGTCTCAGGTATTGACCCTTAGGAATAACTTTTTTCAGGGACGTGGGGTGGCAGCTATCCCATTGCAGGAGACTGTTGGTAGCCGTCTCCTTGCGGAACAGCCCTGTCTCCACATTACCTTCTCTATCCTTGTAGATGGTGAGGTCCAGGAAGGTGATCTGATGTTCATGGATCTCGGATGTAAAGAACAGTCCAAAGTCATTTTTATTCAGGTCCTTCACAAACTTGTTAAAATCTGTTTTGCTCCCAGACCAGAGAATGAGGACATCATCTATGTAACGTAGCCACAGGCTAATACAGTTAGTTCACTTGCTGCCCTCATCTGCAAACACCACCAGCCCAGGTAGAGGTTGGCGAAAGTGGGGGCACATGGCCCATATCTCAAATGCTCCTAAAGATCCCTAGTGAGGGTGAAACGCGTAGAGCAGGATTGGGGGCGATTATATGCTAGACAGCTAATGGGACGTTGATTCGTGCTCACATCAAGGATACTGGATGCATCCCGTCACTGTAATGTGGATGCATGCTAGGATGTGAGCAGATGTTTATCCACTCCTTGCAGGACAAAGGGCAGTGTGTATGTTTTCTGGTATAGCAAACAATAGCCAGACTTGCCGCCTACTTGTCATATCTAGCTAGTGGTGTAGAACCTGTCAGCCGCATTGGCTCACTATAGGTTTTTTGAATCACCACTTGTCTGTAGGACACTCTGCCGCTGGGGGACAGGACCGACTGTCTCTGCCCCCTGTAACTCCGCCTGCCGCTGGGGAATGGAGACTGGGCTCCCAATTCCCAAAAAATCATGCTGCTGCTGGGGGGCAGGAACAACTACCTCTGCCCCCTGTAACTCAGCCTGCCGCTGGGGAGGGAGGACGCTGCTCTCCTCTCCCTGCATTTCACACTGCCTTCCCGGCATATCACTCTGCTGCTGGGGGGCAGGAACAACTACCTCTGCCCCCTGTAACTCAGCCTGCTGCTGGGGAGGGAGGACGCTGCTCTCCTCTCCCTGCATTTCACACTGCCTTCCCAGCATATCACTCTGCTGCTGGGGGGCAGGAACAACTGCATCTGCCCCCTGTAACTCAGCCTGCCGCTGGGAAATGGAGACTGGGCTCCCACTGTCCCGCAACTGTAACTTCCGATGGAGGTCCACCCAACGTGGCAGCTGACCGTCACCTTCTGCCCGGTATAGTAGGGTCTTGAACACTAGACTTCTCACGAACTTCACGTATTTCTCAGCTGGATTGGGTCCGAAGAAGTTCAGCCGCAACCACATCATACGGTCAAATTCCTCAACAGAGTATCTGTACTCCACTGCTGGTTCCATCCTGGTGCTTTTAGGGTCGCTGTACTGAGACATGCGTTGCCCTTAAGTTGTAAAATCCAAAGAAATGGTGTCTCCTGTAGCTGTCCTTCTGGCTGTAGGAACGATCCTGCTGCTTGCCACCAATTGTAACGGACCGTTTCAGCAGACAAGGGGTTAAAATCCGTTTAGGCGATATGCCCCTTTCTGAGAGACAGGCACAGCTACTGCAGAACACCAAACTCCCGAACTGGATACAAAATAGCACTCCAAACTGGAACCTCGCGAATAGCTGCCAGCAGACGAACAGGAAAAGCGTACAATCAGCTTACACTCCTGGCAATCAGTCTCTAACAGCATACAGGGAATCCCCCCAATAACGAGACAAGGCTCCGTGTTGAGGGTCCAGCAGTGGTCTGACTGTACTTCAGATACAGCCTCTTTTATTCATAAAAAACAAACATAGTACTGCCCACAGGGTTTTGAAATCCAACCAATCAATATCTTACAACACACACAATGCAAGTACAGCAACCAATCGTTCCCGCCCCCTAGAGGACCAGAAGGGAGAATGCGACACAGAACAGATACAACACATCCCCACAATGCATCATGGTTTCCTCCTCTCTGTCCCAGAGACAACCGAGGGCAATCCAATTATCTCTCAGGACAAAGGGGAGATCGCCAATACACACGTGGAGACAACAGGACAGACATCACCATTTAAACACACAATGGGACAATAGAACCACACCCAGCATATTCCTCCCAAGCTGACAAGTTACACTTATTATAAATTGTTACAACTTTGTGTGGTTACATTGTCCATACATATAACTTACATCAATTTAAACAGTATAACTTGGGGACAAACCTATCCAAAATTCACTTGAATAGGTTCAGGGGTTTAAAAGTTAGCAAAAGTATCTCAAAGGGCCGTAATCCTGGGGCAGGAAGCTGGCAAACAGCCCCCTCCAAAACACAGTTGCGAGGTTGGTTTCGCCACAAACGGTCAGAGTCCTTAGTGGTGCTTATGGATGACTACTTTTCCACACCTGAGCGGCCGGACACACTGAATTAGAGCGACACAGCTTTTCAATGTATCAGACTGATTTCCGAGCTAGTCTCTTGTTTGTGGATAGTCGCTCATTCATTATTTATATAGCAATTTAGGTAGAGTTTATCGTAAACAAATAGCATAGGAAAAAAGAGAGAAAGGGGTGGCACTGCTACGTGTAACGTGAAATCGCACAGGCACTGGAACACTCCGTCAATGCAAAAAGCTAGTAATCGTGGTGCACTGCCCAAAAATTAAGAGTTTCAATGAATACTGGACATGAGGATAAAAAATATAAAGAAAGGGGCGGCATATGTTGAGGTGTAATGTACATGTGCAGCGTCCCACTAGTGTACGCGGGCACTGCAAAAGCTTAAAATCATCTTTATTAATTATACTAATAAAATAATAGGAGGGATAACATAAACTCTACCTATACTGGACATGAGGATGAAAATATAAAGAAAGGGGCGGCACTCACCAAGGGGCGGCACTCACCACTGCTCAATTAAAAAACTGTCCTTTATTCTTCACTTAAAAAGGCGTAGCAGGAGCAAGACATGCGAGCATCACAGATCCAAGAGCGACGACGGCCGTTTTGCGCTAACTTGCGCTTCGTCTGGCCTCTGACTAACCGACCCCCGGCGGCTGCAGTTGTGACGGAGTCAGGAGTAGTTAGAAGCGTGGCCTAGTGTGAAAAAAACTGACGTGATGTGCGCTACCCTTTACACTGAGGTATATAATACTCCACTGTGTATACACTGAGGTATATAATACTCCAATTAGAGATGAGCGAATTTCCGCTTATAAAATTCACGCTTCGTTTGTTGGTAAAGGTGAATTGCATTATGGATTCCGTTACCACAGACCATAACGCAAATCTATGACGGAATGCCTTTAGATCAAATCCACAGGATTTACTTTATGCTGTTAAAAACAAAACAGGGCGCACCATAGGGTAATAACGTTTGTAAACGGGTAAACAGATGGTTCCAGTACAAGGCTCACCTTTAGCGGTTGTGCTACTTGTAGGCACAACTCTAGTGGGAGCTCATAAGGACGTATACTGGAGTCAGGGTTTGGTGGTGGATGTGCAGCTGCGGAAGGAGGTCTTCTTATCGGAGATATCTGGGGTCTCCAAGAAGTGGTAACATTTCCAGAGGTAAATAAAAATAAAATAAAATTTCCCAGGGCGCAAGAAAGCCGACCACAATCCAGTCCAGATGGTAATGGTAAGGATAAATCTTTAATGCAGAAGTACAACGCGCTTCGGAGAGTAACTCCCCTTCATCAGGTACAGAACACTGCATCTGATAAAGGGGAGTTACTCCCCAAAACGCGTTGTACTTCTGCATTAAAGATTTATCCTTACCGTTACAATCTGGACTGGATTGTGGTCGGCTTTCTTGCGCCCTGGGAAATTTTATTTTATTTTTATTTACCTCTGGAATGCCTTTAGAGGCATTCCATTATTCATTCCGTCATAGTAGAAGTCTATGGGCTGCAAAACGGATCCGTCCCGTTTCCGTTATGCAGGAGAGGACTCCTCTGCAGAACGGAAACGGGACAGATCCGTTTTGCAGCCCATAGACTTCTATTATGACGGAATGAATAATGGAATGCCTCTAAAGGCATTCCGTTATAGATTTGCATTATGGTCCGTAGTAACTGAATCCATAACGCAATTCATCTTTGCTCATCTCTAACTCCAATTATATACAGCATTACACTGAGGTATATTACACACCTATATTTATATACAGTGTTACACTGAGGTATATTACACACCTATATGTATATACAGTGTTACACTGAGGTAAATTATTATTATTTATTACTAAAGCGCCATTCATTCCATAGCGCTGTACATATGAAAAGGGGTATACATACATAATACAGACAATTGTACTAAGCATAAATAAGATGAGTTACACACTGGTACAGAAGGAGAGAGGGCCCTGCCCGTGAGAGCTTACAATCTACATGGTATGGAAGAAGGACACAGTAGGTGAGGGTGAAGTTGGTCATGGTGGTATAGAGGCAGCAGGGTCACTGGTTGTAGACTTGTATGAAGTGGTCGGTTTTTAGGTTTCTTTTGAAGGATTCCACTGTCGGTGAGAGTCTGATAGAAACATTGAAACATAGAATGTGTCGGCAGATAAGAACCATTTGGCCCATCTAGTCTGCCCAATATATCTGAATCCTATGAATAGTCCCTGGCCCTATCTTATATGAAGGATAGCCTTATGTCTATCCCATGCATGCTTAAACTCCTTCACTGTATTTGCCGCTACCACTTCTATCTTGGGGTAGCGAGTTCCAGAGTGTGGGGGATGCATGGGAGAAATCTTGGAGGCGATTGTGGGAAGAAGTGATAAGAGGAGAGGAGGAGGTCTTGTGATCGGGAAAGTAGCTCAGAGATGTAGGGAGGGGACAGGTTGTGGATGACCTTGTATGTATTTGTTAGTATTTTGAAGTGAATTCGCTGGGCAATGGGGAGCCAGTGAAGGGATTGACAGAGGGGAGAGGCAGAGTAGCAAGAGGGTGAGAGGTAGATTAGTCGGACAGCAGAGTTGAGGATAGATTGGAGGGGTGCGAGAGTGCTAGTTGGAAGTCCACCGAGGAGAATGTTGCAGTAGTCTAGGCGGGAGATGATGAGGGCATGTACAAGCATTTTTTCAGATTCAAAGTTAAGAAAAGCGCATATGCGGGAGATATTTTTGAGTTGGAGGCGGCAGGTGGTGGAAAGGGCTTGGATGTGCGGTTGGAAGGATATGGCAGAATCCAAGGTCACTCCAAGGCAGCGGACTTGGTTGACCGGAGAGAGTGTGCAGCCATTGATCGTAATAGATAGGTCTGTTGGGGGGGGGGGGGGGGTTGAGCAAGATGGGAGAAAGATGATGAATTCTGTTTTATCCATGTTAAGTTTAATAAAGCGAGAGGAGAAGAAGGAGGATATAGAACATAGACATTGTGGGATTCTGGATAATAAGGTTGTGATGTCTGGACCAGAGAGGTAGATTTGTTTGTCGTCAGCATAAGAGTAATACTGAAAGCCATGGGACTCTATGAGATGTCCCAGGCCAAAAGTGTAGATAGAGAAGAGCAGGACAGAGCCTTGCGGGACACCAACAGAGAGGGAATGAGACGAGGAGGTGGTGTGAGAGTGGGAGACGCTAAACGTCTGGTCTGTGAGGTATGATGTGATCCAGGAGAGGGTCAGGTCAGTGATGCCAAGAAATGAGAGAGTTTGCAACAAAAGGGAGTGGTCGACAGTGTCAAAGGCAGAGGACAGATCAAGGAGAAGGAGGACAGAGTAATATTTTTTGGTTTTGGCTGTTAGTAGGTCATTGGTGACTTTGATAAAGGGCAGTCTCAGTCGAGTGGTGGGATCGTTAGCCAGATTGTAGCCGGTCAAAGAGGGAGCAGGAGGAGAGGCGAGAGGACAGTTCATAATGGACATGTTGTTCAAGTAGCTTTGAGGCATATGGAAGAAGTGATATGGGGTGATAACTGGACAAAGCAAAGTGGTCAAGTGAAGGCTTTTTGAGGATGGGTGTAATGGTAGCATGCTTAAAAGCAGAGGGTAAGACACCAGAGGTTAGTGATAGGTTAAAGAGATGAGTTAGGGCTGGGATAAACACTGTGGTGAGGTTAGGGATAAGGTGGGACTAAATTGGGTCAAGTGCACAGGTGGTGAGATGTGATCTGGAGAGTAGAGTGGAGAGTTTTTCTTCTGTAATGGTGGAGAAGCGGGTTTTGGGAGAAGAGGACCGAGCAGTTGTGTAAAGGGTCTGTGGGGTCTGTTTACCGAAGCTTTCTCTGATGTTGACTATCTTTTGTCGGAAGTACAGTATGTGGCAAAGTCCTCAGCTGAGGTGAGAAAAGAGGGTGGGGGAGTTAAAAGTGTTAAAAAAAAGTTGTTCGGGGTGTGGGCCAGGGAAGATATGAGAGATGAGAAGTAGGCCTGTTTTGCATCAGCGAGTGAGGATTTGAATATGAGGAGGGATTGCTTGTATGCGGTGAATTAATCTTTAGTGTGTAATTTCTTCCATCGCCGCTCAGCCACCCTGGAAGCTTGTCTGAGTTTTTTAGTCAGGTTGGTGTGCCAGGGTTGTCTGTTGATTTTTGGGGTTTTGTTGTCTGTGAAGGGGGCAACAGTGTCCAGAGCTGTACTTATTGTGGTGTTATATAGGGTGGTGGCAGTATCTGGGTCTTGGAGGGAACAAATGGTAGAGAGTGGGAGAAGAAAGTCAGAAAGCAAGCGAAAGTCGAGATTTTTAAGGTTCCTGCGAGGGTGTGATAGTGTGTGGACCGGGAAGCAGCAGAAGATACCAATGAAGAGAAGGTGAGTAGGTTGTGGTCAGATAGGGAGAGAGGTGAATTAGAAAGGTTAGATAGAGAGCAGAGGCGAGTAAAGATAAGATCCAGAGCGTGACCATCTCTGTGGGTGGGAGCTGAAGTCCACTGAGTTATATTATACACCAATATGTATATACAGTGTTGCACTGAGATATATTATACACCTATATGTATATACAGTGTTACACTGAGGTATATTACACACCTATATGTAAATACAGTGTTACACTGAGGTAAATTGTACGCCTATATGTAAATACAGTGTTACACTGAGGTATATTAAGAAAAAGGAAATTCAGCAGCTCTCACCTGCCCCTCCTTCAGCTGTGAGCACCGAAAGCCTGTGTCAGGTAACGGGCAGCAAATACGAAAAGAGGTTGAAAGAAATCCAGCTCCACTTGAATAAAGGAATGTAGGTTTATTTTGCTTGCGGTAAAAACTCATCCATAAATTACAAAAATAGCAGTCTTCTATTTTTGTAATTCATGGATGAGTTTTTACTGCAAGCAAAATAAACCTACATTCCTTTATTCAAGTGGAGCTGGATTTTTTTCAACCTCTTTTCGCACTGAGGTATATTATACACCTATATGTAAATACAGTGTTACACTGAGGTAAATTATACACCTATATGTATATACATTGCTACACTGAGGTAAATTATACACCTATATGTGTCATGCCTTGCTCGGACGGTGTGCGGAGGTCTGTCAGATTGGCAGCACGTGTCTAACCTTTTTGTTTGTTTTGGAATCATGCTGGATCCGCCTTCCTTCAGGTGCTCTGGGCGGGGTCATTGGCTTAAATTGTCTTCTATCCCAGAGGGCTGTGCGGGTTATAGTATTCATTCTGGTCTTGGATTCAGGAAGGAAGGATTGTCTGTTCCAGCTCAGATAAGTTTCATTTCTGTTTGTGTTGTTTGCGGTCTAGGCTATTTGTGCGTCTTCTGCCCCTTCTCCCCTTTCACCATCTCAGGGATTCTAGGGTGTTTGCAGCCCAGGCACGAGGACACTTCTTACCTACCATCAAGGTCTGAAAGTGGGCTTAGCAGCATAGGGAGAGAAGTCAGGGATGTGCTAGGAGGTGACCTGTCCCCAGCATCTAGCCTAGACACTTGTGTATTTGGTTGTTTGTGTATCTGAGTTCCTGTCCGCCGTGACAATATGTATATATTGTGGTAATGTGAACAATGCTGGAAGGTGTGTTGTCCCACTTCAGGTATCTCAGATATGTGAGACAGATAAAATCCAGACAGTGGCAGTAGTCTCAGCAAAGCATAGTTTGCTGACACATTTCTGTATACATTTTCTGGGCTGGATTTTACTTGGACTGGTGGCTAGGCTTGGTAAAGTGAGTTCCCAGTCGACACCCTTCCAGTATGGGTTGTTCTTTCTACCTGAGGTGATCGCAGGTGAGGCCTGCTGTAATCAGGCTTGCATAAAGCGCCTCAGAGTAGGTCAGTCTGAGGAGGGAGAGCGAGACTGTTTTGTGAAGCAGAGGCTCTGTGTGTGGTCTCAGTCAGGAGGACTGAGGGGCCACAAGGCTTTGAATAGCCTGAGGTTTGGAGGACCTAGAGAACGAGGGTTGCACGCCCAGCGTCTGGAGGACTACTGGGCCACACTTCCCCA
The DNA here is from genome assembly GCF_014858855.1 of Bufo gargarizans. Classification (NCBI taxonomy): domain Eukaryota; kingdom Metazoa; phylum Chordata; class Amphibia; order Anura; family Bufonidae; genus Bufo; species Bufo gargarizans. The sequence continues at coordinate 76,401,979 of NC_058090.1, forward strand.
AAAGGTACTGGAGTTGCCACAGCCTTGAGGCTGCAGTATTGATGATGGCTGAGGAAAGCCGCATATGTTGTCCATGCTGTGAACTGAGCTCTATGAGTGAGATAGGGACGTATTGTGTTTAGGTAGCGCCTAGACGGGCAGGAGTTTATTTGTGTTTTAAGTGTTGGCAGTGTGGGAACCTCACCCCACCCAGTGATGTATAACTGGACTATCCTTTATGAGAAGAGTGTCAAAATAAATGCACAGTTTGGACATGAAAATCCGTTGTCTGGTGAGATATCTGTGAGTGTGACCCCCTGAAAAGAGACGATCTCTTACATATGGTGGAGGATACGGGCAAGTTGTCCATGAGAGAAGGGCAACGGTCAGTTTGCTAGGGGCAACAACAAGAGAAAGAGCAGGTGCTGCTGAATCCTGCTGTGCTGGAGTTTAAAGGGCTGGAAGCCTGTTTATTCGGTGGAGCAAGGGCTGCTCATGCTATTGTGGACTATTTTTGCTGTGGTGCAGAGATTTAAAGGGCCAGAAGCCCAGAAAAAAAGACTGACCTGTTTGAAAAAATAAATAAAAATGGTATTATTTTTTCCTTTTGCTGTGTTGCTAGAGAGGACTATCTGTTGCTATGGGGTGGATGGAGGATTTCACCAAGCAGCTGATGCTGGCCAATCTGAAGGCTAGCCAAAGGCAAATGATGTGGCAACAGGAGCAGGAAAAGCTCATGTGCGGGTTGGACAAACCAAGAGACGTCCTAACCCAAGGCATTTCCCATGGTAACCGCTGTGTGGAGGAACTGGGCAGTGACCTCATGACCAGGAGCCAAGAACTGCAGGTTCTCAGGATGCGGTTGGATGCAGAGGTGGTGTATGCCGTTGCCAAGGGCAACCGACTGGAAGAGAGTGAGATGGAGAGCAGTGCGGCTCTCAAGAGTTCAAGTGTTTTCTGTCAAGGTGTACAGAGTCCTAGAGAGGATGTGCGAAGATGCCGTAATGCTGTTGCTAAGAGCAACCAACCTCAACAGCATGCAGCTGTCCGGCAACAGAGAGAGTGCTGCTGGAGATGTCGCCAAGTGGGAAGGTGTGCACCTGGTTGTCCTATGACCAGGAATCCAAGATGAGAGGTTCTCAACATCCTGGAAAAGGATGATGTCTACTGTGGAGATGGACGTATTGCACGTGAGAGGGACGAACCCGATGCGACAATGGGTAAGATCGTTCCCGTAATTGCTGGTGTAGCAGACCACGTGACAGTGAGCACGGCTCTGGAGGTTGGGCATGTGACTGACCGGGGCCCTGGTACCTCAGAGACCGTGAACTGTGGTGTAAGCCGGCGGCAGTTGCTATATGCTGGGCCAGGAGGTGTTGAGACACTGGGACTAGAGACTGCCCTGAAAATATGCAACATTGTGGTGAATGGCAGTTCAGTCCAGGCGTTGTTGGACGCAAGGTGCCAGATGAGCCTGGTACATGCCAGCTTGGTAGCTGGGGACTATGTGCGGAACAATCATGTGGATAGTAAGGACTTTCTGGTGGCTCTCACTGAGTGTGAGACTCCAGTGGGAACTGGGACTTATAAGTTTGGGGTTGCAAACAAGCTTGCGGATGATGTAGTTTTGGGCCGTGATTTCCCCTTGTTTTGGGAGTTGTGGAGTAATGGAGACACTTCTGCAGAACTTGTACCTATCCCTTTAAGTGAACGTGTAAGGGAAAAGACCATTGAAAACAGTGATGTAGTTGAAGTGAAAAATGAAAATGTGAGGTCATGTGAAGTATATGATGTTGACATGCCTTTTCCCTTTCAGGATGTGATCAGGAAAGAAGTGCCCCCTCCTGGTAAAAATGTATGTGATACAAAAATGCTGGTTAATGTTGTGAGCCCAGAGGGTGCACCACACGTACCAGGGGTGGATATACAGTACCCACGGGGTTTGATGGTTGCTGGGGAAGTGTCCAATGTGGGGATTAGCGCATCGGTGCCCCTAGAGGTCAGAACTGATAATGACACAAGTAATATAGGTGACGCATGTGCCGTAGCCGATAGCAACTCAGAGAAAGAAGCTACCCAGTCAAGGTCTTGCGAAATTAAAGTAGTTTCTAGTAGTGACCAGACAATAGTTATACCTGACGTGACGAGAGTTAAGTGGGGAGATGTCAGCCTAGTGACTGAGACCTATACCCAGGCAGTGGTAGATGACCAGACGTGTCAGTACAGCTGCAATCAGAAAGAGATGAGTGAGCTGAAGGATCTACTGCCTGATATCCAGGTGAAGAGTAAAGGCTCCAAAGAAGCACAGAAAACTGCGGTAGGCATAGGACAATGTGCTTAAAGAGACTCTGGAGAGAACCCCCACAGGGTGTCCAAAAGACAATGGTGGTACTCCTACATCTGCTGCTGCAGCAGAGCAAAGCGGGGAGCAGCTGGAACAGGAAGCCAAAGAGCGGGGCGCTTCCTTCACGTTTGTGCGCAAAACCAAGAACAAACTTCAGCAATAATTGGATGACTCTGATGGTGGACCTGGACCACCAGAGGCAAATTATGTCTCATATAGAGAAGTACGGCTCGGCCCGATATGACGAAAAACGTGACCGAGCTGAGGCTGATGCTCCGGTGAAGGAGACAAAGGCCCTCTCCTTGGTTAGAGCCCTTGAAGAAGCGCTTGAGGAGCAAGGTGAATGTGAGAGGCTGAACAAGCAACCCAGAGCAGAGATGGAGAATCTCATGAGCTCAAACGATGAGGTCGGGAAGAACGTCTATGAGTTGGAGAAGATGGAAGAAGTTTCTTTTGAACAAGTTGATGAAGCTGAGGTGGAGGCAGAAGTCAAGAGACTCATGGCAATGAGTAGCCAGGACCAGGGTCATGAAAGATGTCCCCTCTGCCGTCAATGCCTTCCAGAAAGCCAGCGGTCTGCTGGGGAAGAAATATGAGGAGACACACGGCCAGTATACAGATGTTGTCTGCTACTGTGAGATGGCTCTCCTAGAGCCTGCCCAAAAGGAGAACAATATACTGGGTGACCCTCTGGAGGAAATGCCAAAAGATGAAGAGTCTGATGAGGACCCTGGTGTCTCCAGTACCTCCAACCTTGATGAGAAAGAGAAGGAGGGGTTAAGAATGCAAGTATATGCCGTGTCCGAGAAAGATGAGAAGGCCAACAAAGTGAATGAAGACTCCAAAGGAGACTCAAAGGCTGAAGAAGCTAAGGCCGATGAGTTGGAGTGGGAGAAATTCTCAGATGTACCACAGACCAAAGATAAGGCTGAAGAAGAGTCTGCCGAAGTGGGCAGAGCTACTGAAGAAGCAGAAGACTCTGAAACTGAAGCCAAATCCTGAGCTAAACCCTGTGGGGAGTAAAGAAGAAAGTGAAGTGTTATCTGTTGATAGAAGAAAGAAACAAAGCAAGTGTGACCAGGTGACACCAGAGCTGCTAAAGGGTGGTATAAAACTGACCAGACAGATCTCCAACAAAAGGAGGAGGCGGGAGCTCCTCATGGAAAACACGACTGTAAAGATTGCGGAAGTTAGAGGTCGTGGACCTAAGAAGAAATCTGGAAAAGGAGCAAGCCAGAAAGCTAAGAAAAAGTTCTCCAGCAAAGAGAAGGAGGAGTCCATTAGACACTGTCTGCTAGGTAGAAAGTCAGTGTTTATGAAAAACCGAGCTCTGCTAGCCTGGGGTGGCAGAATAGAGAGAAATATGTGACACTTACCACATCTTCCAGAGGGCATGGTACGATGTGGGAAAATCCCCAGACCTCTGGTCTGAAGAAGAGGGGGGGGGGGGGAGGATATGTGGTAATGTGAACAATGCTGGAAGGTGTGTTGTCCCACTTCAGGTATCTCAGATATGTGAGACAGATAAAATCCAGAGAGTGGCAGTAGTCTCAGCAAAGCATAGTTTGCTGACACATTTTTGTATACATTTTCTGGGCTGGATTTTACTTGGACTGGTGGCTAGGCTTGGTAAAGGGAGTTCCCAGTCCACACCCTTCCACACGCCTCAGAGTAGGTCAGTCTGAGGAGGGAGAGCGAGACTGTTTTGTGAAGCAGAGGCTCTGTGTGTGGTCTCAGTCAGGAGGACTGAGGGGCCACAAGGCTTTGGGGGGGGGGGGTCCAGGAGAATGTTACTCGCCACGTAAGAGTGGCTGAAGTGCTTGGACAGTCTCCTGGACTTTGCTAGCACCTTTCACAAGCCAGTGTACTTATTTAGAATTAGGTTGATGACGTGCACCATGCAGGGACGTTTGTTATTTTGCCTAGGTTCAGGGCGGCCACAATGTTGCGCCCATTGTCACTGACCACCTTGCCCAGTTGGAGTCAGTGGGGTCACAGCCAGCAGGATGTTTGCTGCTTGATGTGCAGTAAGCCGGATTGGAATAATGCACTCTGACGCTATAATATGCAATGACTGGGTCAGGTGTAAATGATAGTTAATAGTTTTGTTTGTGACGCCAATTGCAGTGTGTGCAGGGTACAGTCTCGGGGCCCTTTAAGGTGTTGCAACTCACTGTACCAGGTTAGGAATGCAGCAATAATTGAGATCCAGGCTTGGAATAATGTTCAAACTGATCTTTACTAGATGCAGCTTTCATCCATGCGAGATACAGCAATAGTCTTGGGTCCCAGCAGGTATTGGCAATGTATGGCAATTCTGCTTCTATCATGTGCCTGGAGCTCTTTGCAGGATAAGTCGTCTGCTTGTGGCTCTGTAATGTGGAAGGGATTTATATCTTCTGCGCTATCTGTCTTCTGCTGTATTGGGGACTGACTAGCTAAGGGAGGAATTTGGCTTCTCCTGGTCTCTGGACTGGTACTCACAGTTGTGCTCACAGGGTATGCTTCTTCCTGGAATACTGGAGGTGGCTGCTTGCTTTTAACCAGCCGAGGCTGAAGGGCTCAGACTGGGAATGATGATCTTTTGTCTCAGCCGAGACAAGATTCCGGCTTGGATCCCTAGAACTGGGAGCTCCTACAAGCACAGCCTTCCCCTAGCAGGGGTGGCTGGAACACTAACTTAACTTCCTTTCCTCCCCATGAGGCAGGATTTGGGAACATTCCACACCTCCTCACAGAGGGGGGAGCTAAACTGGAATGTACTATTCCAGCTCAGAAACACTAAACGGACTAAGTCCCTGGTAAACACATTGCTGGTAAAAAAAATTACAGCAAAGTATAAGTAACAAGGATTAGATTGTACATTTGTGAGGAAATTAGATAACATCACATTAGATGACCGTACAAATACACTTAAGAGATTGTAGCGGGGTAAAAGAGTTTCGTAACATAACTCTGGGATGTTACAGATGTACTTGAGCAACTGCTTGCCTGTGTGGCTACTCTCTTCCACGCTGATCAACTCCAACTGTCACGGTAGGTAGGTAGGTAGGTAGGTAAGCAGGGAATTAACCAAACACGGGAAAACAACGACTAGGCCCAAAAGCTAGGGAGAAAAGGGTCACCTCCTAGCGATCCCTAAAAGCTTCCACTACACTGCTGTACCCATGTGCATACCCTTAGGGTGGATATGCACATGTTCTTGTACCTAAACCTGATCACCCTGGGCAAACCCTAAGCAGCAGGGAAAAGTGAAGAGGCAACCTGCTTCTTCAAACCAGGAAGAAGCAAGCGTCTGCCTAGAGGCCTAGATAAAACACATAAAGGGAAATGAAGGAGAGGACTTATCTTGAGCAGAGCTGGAGCAGACGATCCACCACAAATCAAGAGCTCCCAGGAAAGAACTATAACCCGCACAGGCCACTGGGAGAAGGAGAAATAAATAGGCTCGCTAATAATCACCCCAGTAAACCTGAGGGAAGGTGGATCCAGCTCAACCAAACAAAACAAGAGAATAGTCAGACATGTGCAGCCAGCCTGACAGACCTCCGCACATTCACAGGGCAAGGCGTGACAGTACCCCCTTCTACAGGTGGACCTTCCGGACACCCGGACCAACTGTATCCGGGTGTGCCCTGTGAAATGCCCTCACCAGGCGGCTAGCACTAACATCAGTAGCCGGAACCCACATTCTTTCCTCGGGACCGTATCCCTTCCAGTGCACCAGGGTACTGAAGGGGAACCCCGAAGAACACAGTGAGTCGAGAATCCTAGAGATCTCAAACTCCAAATTGCCATCCACCAGGACAGGAGGAGGTGGCAATGGAGATGGTCCACAGGTTCCACATATTTCTTTCAATAAGACTCTGTGAAACACATATGGATCTTCAGGTCTGTGGAAGATCCAGACGAAACGCCACCGGGTTGACAATAGCAGAGATTTTGTAAGGGCCAATAAATCTTGGACCCAATTTCCAAGATGGTACCTTGAGCTTAATGTTTTTAGTGGACAACCACACCGAATCACCCACACACAGGTCCGGACCAGTCATACGTCTCCTGTCAGCCATCCGTTTATATCTTTCACCCATCTTTTCCAAATTAACTTGGATCTTCCGCCAGATAGATGACAAGGCGGAAGAGAATCTCTCCTCTTCTGGCATCCCAGAAGATCCAGTCCCAGAAAAAGTACCAAACTGTGGGTGAAAACCATATGCGCCAAAAAATGGCGACTTATCAGTGGACTCCTGTCTACGGTTATTCAAGGCAAATTCGGCTAGAGACAAGAACGAGGACCAGTCATCCTGGTTCTCGGCAACAAAACACCTCAAATAGGTCTCCAGGTTTTGGTTAGTGCGCTCTGTCTGACCATTCGACTGGGGATGAAAAGCCGAAGAGAAAGACAGTTGAATTCCCAGACGAGAGCAAAACGCCCTCCAAAACCTGGAAACAAATTGCGTCCCCCTATCAGACACCACATCAGAGGGAATGCCATGTAGTTTTACAATGTTATCGATAAAAACCTGAGCAAGAGTTTTGGCATTGGGCAAGCTAGGTAACGGTACAAAGTGGGCCATCTTACTGAAGCGGTCCACTACCACCAAAATCACAGTTTTCCCAGAGGAACTCGGTAAATCGGTAATAAAGTCCATGGACAAATGCGTCCAAGGATGAGACGGGATGGACAAAGAAAGAAGGGATCCTGAAGGCCGAGTGTGAGCCACCTTCGCACGTGCACAGGTCTCACAAGCTGCCACATAACCCTCCACACCCTTGCGCAACCCTGGCCACCAGAATCTCCGGGAAATAAGATCTATGGTGGATTTGCTTCCAGGATGTCCCGCAAGGACCGTATCATGATGTTCCTTGAACACCTTGTATCGCAGTTCAGCAGGAACAAACAACTTGTCTGGAGGACAAGAATCAGGAGCTTCCTCCTGGGTCCCCAACACCTCCATCTCCAACTCGGGGTACAGAGTGGAAACCACCACCCCATCAGCCAAAATCAGAGCGGGATCCTCCGAATCACTCTCCCCAGGAAAACTTTGTGACAACGCATCTGCCTTGACATTTTTAACCCCAGGGCGAAAGGTGACCACAAAATTGAACCTAGTAAAAATCAGTGACCACCTAGCCTGTCTAGGATTCAGGCGCAGGTAAGCCAAATTCTTGTGGTCAGTATATACCGTATTAGCATGAGTAGACCCTTCCAACCAGTGACGCCATTCTTCAAAGGCCAATTTAATGGCCAGTAATTCTCTATCTCCTACATCATAATTTATTTCAGCGGAGAGTTTTTTGCAGAAAAAAGCACACGGATGCCATTTGCTAGGGGATGGACCCTGCGACAGATCTGCTCCGACCCCCACTTCTGATGCATCAACCTCCACGATGAACGGTTGAGATACATCAGGTTGCATCAGAATGGGAGCAGACGCAAAACATTTCTTAATAGCAGAAAAGGCCTGTAATGCCTCATCCGACAGACAGAGAAGTTGGCGCCTTTTTTAGTCATATCTGTCAAAGGTTTTACAATGGTGGAATAATTCAAGATTAATTTTCTGTAGTAATTGGTAAAACCCAAAAACCGCATCCGAGCTTTCTGATTCTCAGGCCGGTCTCATTCCAGTACCGCCCGGACCTTTTCGGGGTCCATACGAAAACCAGAGTCAGAAAGCAGGTATCCCAAAAACGGTAGCTCCTGGACAGCAAATACACATTTTTCCAATTTTGCATACAATTTATCCTCCCGAAGGATTGACAACACCTGTCTCACGTGATCCTGATGGGTCTCCAAATCGGGTGAGTAAATTAGTATGTCATCAAGATAAATAACAACAAACCTTCCCACTAAATGATGGAAAATATCATTGACAAATCGCGAAAGACTGCTGGCACATTAGTTAAACCAAAGGGCATGACAAGATTCTTGAAATGACCTTCGGGTGTATTGAAGGCCGTTTACCACTCATCTCCTTCCTTTATTCTGATCAAATTATAGGCTCCTCTTAAATACAACTTGGAGAACACCTTGGCTCCGACAATTTGATCACATAGATCAGAAATCAAAGGAAGGGGATACGGATCACGGACCGTAATAAGATTCAATTCCTGGAAATCCAAACACGGTCTAAGTGATCCGTCTTTCTTTTTTTACGAAAAAGAAGCCGGCGGCCACAGGGGACTTGGATGGCCTAATATGTCCTTTTGCTAAACTCTCGGCAATATACTTCCGCATCGCCTCTCTTTCGGGTTAGGAAAGGTTGTATAGCCGAGATTTTGGCAGTTTAGCTCCAGGGAGATAAGATTAACCGGACAATCATATTCTCGATGGGGAGGCAGCTCCTGAGCTCCACCCTCCGAGAATACGTCCGCAAAATCAGAGAGAAACTGAGGTAGGACCGTAGTTGACACCCCTGAGATAGAAGCACAGAGACAGTTGTCCGTACAAAATTCACTCCAGCTACTGATTTGTCTTGTTTGCCAGTCAATAGTAGGGTTATGCTTTATTAACCATGGTAAACCTAGAACCATCGGAGCAGGCAAGCCCCTCATAACAAAACAAGAAATGGACTCAACATGTGAATCGCCCACCCTTAACTGAATGTCATGAACGATATGAGTAAGACTCTTTTGTGAGAGAGGGGAGGAAACAATAGCTAAAACACTGGTATTACCTTTTCTAAAGTGCTAGTTCTAAAACCAAGATTTTGGAGGAACTGAAAATCAATAAGGTTTACCCCCGCACCACTGTCAACAAATACCTCAAAATCAAAATTTCCTGAGTCTAGCACCACCATGGCAGGCAGGAGGAAACGTGTATTGCAGGGAGAATGCATATTTGCTTGCTCAGACTCCCCATTCACACTACCAAGAGTCAGGGAAGTATTTTTTTTCTCTTTATGTGAATACCTCCGTAGTTTTTAATTACCGCTTTGAGGTTTAACCAAAGGACATGCACAAACAAAATGACCTTCTTTTCCACAGAAGTAACATAGCTTATTCAACTTCCTAAAATCCCTATCACCTGAGCGAAAGGAAACGTGGCCCAAGTGCATAGGCTCCTCTCCTGCCCCAGATTCAAAAGTCATATTACCCCGGGGACTAGGTGGGACGGATCCACTTACAGACGGGACCCCCTGCTCGAGAGGAATCTTATACCTTTCTCTAAGATGTCTATCAAGCTGCACCGCCATAGACATGGCTGTCTCCAATGAATCGGGATACTCATGAAAAGCAAGGGTATCTTTCAACCTCTCAGATAGCCCCTGACAAAACGGACTCCGAAGTGCAGGATCATTCCACCCCGAGTCAGTTGCCCATCTTCTAAATTCTGCACAACGTTCTCCCTGTAACAAACTGCGCAGCTTAGATTCAGCCATAGAGACGCGGTCTGGGTCATCGTAAATCAAGCCCAAGGCTCTAAAAAATTCATCCACCGAACAGAGGGATGGTGAATCGGTCGGAAAAGAAAAAGCCCAGGATTGCGCGTTCCCTTTGAGCTATAATGATCCCCACTCTTTGATTCTCATCACCAGATGACATCGGCCGCAGACAAAAATACAACCTGCAGGACTCTCTGAACTGTATAAAGTCGTCACCACCCCCTAAGAACCTATCAGGGAGAGCGACTTTAGGCTCTAAGCAGACCTGATTTCCTCCAACGGCGCCAGACGCCAGAGCATTCTGACACCGTGCAACAGAACTGCGGAGATCAGCAACCTCCAGCGATAATCCCTGCATGCGATCAACCAAGGCATCCATAGCCTTCATTTCGCAAACAGCAGGGATATGACAGTTTTTTGGGCGGGTTATAATGTCACGGTAGGTAGATAAGTGGGGAAATAACCAAACATGGGAAAACAACGACTAGGCCCAAAAGCTAGGGAGAAAAGGGTCACCTCCTAGCGATCCCTAAAAGCTTCCCCTAAACTGCTGTGCCCATGTGCATACCCTTAGGATAGATATGCACATGCCCTCGTGCCTAAATCTGAACACCCTAGGCAAACCCTAAGCAGCAGGGAAAAGGGAAGAGGCAACCAGCTTCTTCAAACCAGGAAACAGCAAGCGTCTCCCTAGAGGCCTAGATAAAACACACAAAGAGAATAAAGGAGAGGACTTATCTGAGCAGAGCTGGAGCAGACGATCCACCACAAATCAAGAGCTCCCAGGAAAGAACTATAACCTGCACAGGCCACTGGGAGAAGGAGGAATAAATAGCCTCGCTAATAATCAACCCAGTACACCTGAGGGAAGGTGGATCCAGCTCAAACCCAAACCAAAAACAAAGAAAAGAATCAGACATGTGCAGCCAGCCTGGCAGATCTCCGCACATTCACAGCGCAAGGCGTGACACCAACATGGCATGGCAACACTTGACCTGACACATGTGATAGGAATGAGGGAAAGTGCAAGCGACCCTGTGCCCAGCTGCTGCTGGGGACAGGAACGTGTCCATGGAGGAGGCGGATAAGTGCTTGGTGTGGACAAAATTGTAGGATGGTCAAAAAGAACCTGGCCTTGGTGCCGGGGTGCTGCCTCTCCCAGTGGGCTGTGAAAGACATGTACTGTGACTGCCTGTAAGAGCTGCTCTAGGTGCCCACGTTGTCTGCCAAGAGAGAGTACAAGGCAGGGATGGCTTTTTGGGAGAAACAATGCAGGCTACGTATCTTCCAGCGAGGCTGAGGTCAATGCTATCAGCTCCCTAAATGCAGCAGACTCAACTAAATGGTATGGCAGCAACTGCACTGCCAGTAACTTGGCCAGGTGGGAATTAAGCTTGTGCACCATCGGATTGCTGGGCACATAGAGTTGTTTCCTGGCCACACATTCTTTTATTGATGGCTGACAATGGAGCAGAGGATAAAGAGGAGGAGTCTGAGTGGGAGAAGCAGAAAAGGGATATGACAATTTGAAAGACACCATACTGCCCTTGGCATGTGACCTGGCAAGCTGGACTGGGAGAAGCAGCAAACTCTTGCCGCGGTGGCTGGCTGCCACCTCTGTTTGCCCACAGGCTGTCCTTTGGGAGGTACATGGCCTCTGCTCTTTATTGCTGCCACTATGACCCTCCTACTCTGATGTTGCCTCCTCCTCAGCACCCTGATCCAGCTCCCAGGTCCTGTTCAGCACACAATTGTCATTAGAGCCCTCACCATCCCTTTTTGCTTCTATCAGACTGTGGGATATCATGGTGGGTTCTTTAGCCCCCCTTCCTTACTCTTCCCCTACTGCCACTACTACTACCACCACCAACATGGCTATGCTTGGGCTCTGAAGCCTCCATCTCTGACAGCTCTCACACAAGTCACCAACAGGGGACTCTTTTGACTATCTGCCGAAGGGTGTGGTGGGGTTCTCTTGCCACTTCTTAGGAAAAAGTAAGGCACCCCACTAGGAAGGGGCAGTGAAGACTGGAAGGACTCCACTTATAGCCTTCTTTGGGACTGCAAGGAGGAGGAGCAGGAGGAATGCTGTGACCCATGGCTTCACGTCACAATGTCAGACTCTGAAGTCACCTCCACATTCTGCTGTGACTGAGAGGAGGAGTGAGCCACCCGATCCACAATCTCATCATCTTTATCCTCAGTTATAATGTTGCACCTTTCCGAAGCTAGCAGGAACAACTTTAACCTACTACTACTACTACCACCACTTCTGGCTGGATAGTTGGTGCTGCTACTACCAACATTCTGGCTCTGGGTCTTCCATTTAGAACCCTTCTAGCCCAGTTATTTTTTGGCCTCTCAGATAATGCTATGCACTACCCTGTGTATTGGTTTAGTAAACCTATATATGCTGCCAATTTGAATATAGTCAACAGCCCCCCCCCCCCCTCCATAAAAAAAAAATATTAAAAAAATGTGCGAAATAGGGAAACAGATTTGGGCCTAGATTCATTATCATTTCCAGATACTTTTGTGTGCTACCCTGTCTATTGGTGTAGTAATCATGTATATACACTGAACAAAAATATAAACGCAACACTTTTGGTTTTGCTCCCATTTTGCAAGCACTGAACTCAAGTTCAACCAAGGGATAGGTGGGGACGCGAATCCCAGAAGGAAGTGAGACTCAGATTTCTACACGTTTTCATAAGCATTAATGTCATTTACTTTTAAGAATTCGTCTAAACCCTTTTTAAAACTGTCCACTGTTCCTGCTGTGACCACGTCCTGAGAAAGTCTATTCCACAGATTCACTGTTCTTACAGTAAAGAAGCTTCAATGCTTCTGGAGAGTGAACTTTTTCTTCTTCAGTCGGGGGCTGTGCCCCCTTGTCTTTTGAGCACATTTTACATGAAACAGCTTTTCGCCTTATTTTTTGTATGGTCCATTTATATACTTGTACAGGTTAATCATGTCCCCCCTTAGACAGTCTCTTCGAAAGACTAAATAAATTAAATCTTTCAATCTTTCTTCATAACTAAGACCCTCCATGCCCCTTAAAGATCTGAAACATTTTCTACATACACACAAGGCACACCTGTGCAATATTCATGCTGTCTAATCAGCACCTTGATATGCCACACCTGTGAGGTGGGATAGATTATCTCGGCAAAGGAGAAGTGCTCACTAACAGATTTAGACAGATTTATGTAGAAAATATTTCAGATCTTTGATTTCAGCTCATGCAAAATGGTAGCAAAATCGAAAGTGTTGCATTTATATTTTTGTTCAGTTTATATACGCTGTTTTAATTACATTTAACAATCCAGAATAAACGGACAACTAAGGCTTGATGCTCGATTTCAACTTAAAACACACCGGTTATATATATATATATATATATATATATATATATATATCAATTATATAGAACCCCACAAAAAAAATAGGCACAGCCACAGGTCCTGTCTCTTCTCCTGTCAGTCAGCTGCCCTGCTTCTCTCTATTGTACGCAGCATATACAATTAGTCTTTGCCATTCTAGACTTTCCCTTCACTTTTCCTGGCAATAAGCTTGATTTGATTTCTGACTGTCACTAAGGGCCCTTTCACACTTGCGTTGGCCGGATCCGGCATAGAGTTCCGTCGTCGGGGCTCTATGCCGGAACAATCCTGATCAGGATTATCCTAATGCATTCTGAATGGAGAGAAATCCGGAACAGAACGTTTTTGGCCGGAGAAAATACCGCAGCATGCTGTACTTTTTGCTCCGGCCAAAAATCCTGAACACTTGCCGCAAAGCCGGATCCGGAATGAATGCCCATTGAAAGGCATTGATCCGGATCCGGCCTTAAGCTAAACGTCGTTTTGGCGCATTGCCGTATGCGACGTTTAGCTTTTTCTGAATGGTTACCATGGCTGCCGGGACGCTAAAGTCCTTGCAGCCATGGTAAAGTGTAGCGGGGAGTGGGGGGAGCAGCATACTTACCGTCCGTGCGGCTCCCGGGGCGCTCCAGAGTGACGTCAGGGCGCCCCAGGCGCATGGATGACGTGATCGCATGTACACGTCATCCATGCGCCTGGGGCGCTCTGACGTCATTCTGGAGCGCCCCGGGAGCCGCACGGATGGTAAGTATACCGCTCCCCGCTCCTACTATGGCAACCAGGACTTTAATAGCGTCCTGGCTGCCATAGTAACACTGAAAGCATTTTGAAGACGGATCCGTCTTCAAATGCTTTCAGTTCACTTGCGTTTTTCCGGATCCGGCGTGTACCTCCGGCAAGTGGAGTACACGCCGGATCCGGACAACGCAAGTGTGAAAGGGCACTAATTGATTTTTTAACTGTTCCTGACTGACCTAGATAGTCACACACAACCACCCTCATTCACAGCCCAGCACAGAATATCGTTCCGCGAGACATCCTAAAACATTTAATGTGAAAATGGCTTAATGTAGCTTAATGTACCATAATGTGCCTAAACCTCAATCAATTGCCTTGAAACTTTGCACAACCTAAGTTCCCAGCTTCCCAAACCTATTCTGGAAGTTTCATGGATTTTGGTTACCCACAAGGCAAATGAGTGACATTAAGCTTGTTTTTTGGGGAGCTTAATGTGGCTTAACGTACAACAAACAACTCAGATGTTAACCAATTTCCCCCAAACTTCCTATACTACAAGACTCTCTCTATTCCAACATATTCTGAAGATTTTGGGTCATTTGAGAAAGCATACTAAAAGTTATTCACATTAAACTATTTTATACCTTTTTGAAAACATTTAGCTTAATGTAAAAAGAGCTTAATGTACCATAATGTGCCTAAACCTCAATCAATTGCCTTGAAACTTTGCACAACCTTAAGATCTCAGCTTTCCAAACCTATCCTGGAAGTTTCATGAATTTTGGTTACCCACAAGTCAAATGAGTAACATCAAGCGCTACACTGAGGTATATTATGCACCTATATGTATATACAGCATTACACTGAGGTATATTATACAGCTATATGTATATACAGACAGTGTTACACTGAGGTATATTGTACACCTATATGTATATACAGTGTTACACTGAGGTATATTATACAGCTATATCTATATACAGACAGTGTTACACTGAGGTATATTGTACACCTATATGTATATATAGTGTTACACTGAGGTATATTATACACATATATGTATATGTAGCGTTACACTGAGGTATATTATACAGCTATATGTATATACAGTGTTAGACTGAGGTATATTATACACCTATATGTATATACAACGTTACACTGAGGTATATTATACAGCTATATGTATATACAGTGTTAGACTGAGGTATATTATACACCTATATGTATATACAGCGTTACACTGAGGTATATTATACACCTATATGTATATACAGTGTTAGACTGAGGTATATTATACACCTATATGTATATACAACGTTACACTGAGGTATATTATACACCTATATGTATATACAACGTTACACTGAGGTATATTATACAGCTATATGTATATACAGTGTCACACTGAGGTATATTATACACCTATATGTATATACAGCGTTACACTGAGGTATATTATACACCTATATGTATATACAGCGTTACACTGAGGTATATTATACACCTATATGTATATACAGTGTTAGACTGAGGTATATTATACACCTATATGTATATACAACGTTACACTGAGGTATATTATACACCTATATGTATATACAACGTTACACTGAGGTATATTATACAGCTATATGTATATACAGTGTCACACTGAGGTATATTATACACCTATATGTATATACAGTGTCACACTGAGGTATATTACACACCTATATGTATATACAGTGTTAGACTGAGGTATATTATACACCTATATGTATATACAACGTTGCACTGAGGTATATACAGTGTGACTCTGTGTACAGTTGCCACTTAATGTTAAACCAGTGTTTAGCAAGCAACCACAACTACAAAAAGGAAAAATACAAATAGATTATCAAAATAATAATGACGTGGAATTAGACTAGAAGGTTAGACATTTGTCTTTTTTCTTCTGCCAGGGTGGTGAAGTTGAATCATGACGTCTATCCGTATCATAAGCTCAGTCACTTCTGCCAAACTTCTGATAAGGAAGGAGCAGAAGGGCCTTTCCTGCATTTTACAACTAAACTCCTTCCAGCTAAAATAACATGTAAAGCAATTGTTCTAGTGTCAGCAGGAAACTTCTGTATCTTTAGAAAATCTAGATCAAGGTCTGGACTGGTTATACTTGTACCCAGTAGTTAAGAGCCTTAAATAGGGAAAGACCAGAAAGTCTTCAAGACATATCCACCATACATGAATGTAGGTGCTTTGTTGTCCATAACCCCTCCAACACTTATGTGAATAAGTTGGATGTGCTTTAGAAATACGCACAAGCGTTAGATCTCCTAGATATGTAGTCCTGTTAAAGGTGAGGACCATTCTTCCAGAGTAACTCACTTTTTCCCATTTAAAGGGCTTTTCCTGGATTTTAATATTCATGACCTATCCTTAGGATACATCATCAGTATCAGATCTGATATTGATGACCTATCCCCCTTTAAGGGCCTGTTCACATGGAGGAATTTCCCAGTGGAATTTTGTCATTGGCTTCCCATAGTTTTCAATAGGAAGCAATGCTTCTCTTTGCTGGCTGGCGGTTTAAAGCCGTGACTGCACCAAGACAGGATATGTCCCTTCTTGATGCAGTGCCCAGACAGACCCCTCTTGACGCCACAGCAGGTGTCCACTTATGGTTTAGCTGTATTCAATGGAGCTTAGCCGCAAGCGGTTCTGTGGCATTCAAAGTGAATAACTGCAGTCAAAACTGCGGCTTCTGCTGTCTGTCCTTGTAATGTTGGACTATAATTTTCTTTCTAATCACCATGATACCAATCAGTGCAGTGACTACTTTTCACCCTTTAAATAGGCAGACTGACTGATTACAAGTTTGAAGTCATCTGTGATGCTAATTACAGGACATACCTGTCATGGTCTTACCTCCTTGCTGTTCCCTTCGTTTGACATGTGCTGGCGGCCATCTTGGTTTCTGGGTTTTCTTGTAGCCTCCCACCCTGCGGCTCCTCCTTCCCACTGGGAGGAGCTGGATGCCTAGCTCATATATATAGGAGGTCTGTGGCTTCATTTCCTTGCTTGGTCCTCCTGTGTTCACATGCTTCCAAGACTGCTGCTGCTTCTGGTTCCTGATCCTGGCCTCGTCTGACTACCCCGTTGGTTCCTGATTCCGGCTTCGTCTGACTACCCCGTTGGTTCCTGATTCCGGCTTCGTCTGACTACCCCGTTGGTTCCTGTTCCTGGCTTCGTCTGACTACCCTTCTGGTTCCTGACCTCTGTCTCCGCAAGACCCTGCTTCGGTTTAGCCATCCGTTCGGACTTTGCTACGGCTTGCTCTTCAATAAAACCTTCTTATTTTCCACTTATCTCTTGTTGTACGTCTGGTTCATGGTTCCATGACATTAGGACCAAGCCATGAATTCTGACGGTACAGGGCCACCCTCGCTACCTACGCTGGTTGCCAGACTTGATCAGCAGGATCACCTGTTGGGTCGGTTCGCTGTGGCGTTGCAAACCCTGCTTGAACGCACGGCTCATTTAGCTTCCGTTGCCGATGGGTCGGTTGTCGCTCCTGGGCCCGCTCCTACTGCCGCTCCGGTTGTTGCGCCAGAGTCTACCCTGACACCTGTTGCTGCGCCTGTGGTGTTTCAGGGTATGACCGGTTCTGCCCCCCTTCCACAGCGCTTTGGGGGAGAGCCAACTCAGTGCCGAGGTTTCCTTAACCAGGTGGGCATTTACTTCGAGTTGCTGCCACATGCCTTTCCTACTGAGAGATCAAGGGTGGGCTTCTTGATCTCGCTGCTCTCGGACAAGGCCTTGGCCTGGGCCAGCCCTTTATGGGAGAACAACAATCCGGTGGTTGCCGAGTTTTCCGGTTTTGTTGCTTCTCTTCGGAAGGTATTCGATGTGCCGGCTCGTGCTGCCTCTGCTGCGAAGCTCCTTATGTCCATCAGACAGGGTTCACGATCCGTAGCTGAATACGCCATTGAGTTTCGTACCCTGGCAGCAGAGGTGGGCTGGAATAATGAGGCTCTGGTCGCTGCTTTCTCTCATGGTCTCTCGGATGCCTTGAAGGATGAGGTTGCAGCTAAGGACCTACCAGTGGAGCTCGAGTCTCTTATTTCTTTCCTGATTTTGATTGACACCAGACTCAGGGAGAGACCTTCCTTTAAGGAGAGCCTGCGGAGGTCTCCTAACAGATTGGCGCCTACGTTTGCTGTCCCACCCGTGCCTCCCTCTCCTCCCACGCCTCCTGGGGATGACTTGTCTGGGGGTGAACCCATGCAGCGGGGGTTTGCTCGCCTGTCTGAGGGGGAGAGGGTACTCCGGAGACGCGAGGGCCGATGCATGTACTGTGGTCTCGGTGGGCATTTTCGGTTGGCATGTCCGAACCGTCCGGGAGAACGCTCGCACCTGAGGTCCTGTCGGGGGCAGATCTTGGGTGGAGTCTCCTCGTCCCCGGTTTCCCGTGTTGACAAACCACTGATCACGGTTGTCCTCTCCTGGGTCGGGGGCTCGGTGACGACCCAGGCGTTGGTGGACTCTGGTGCTGGTGGTTTGTTCATTGATAGAGTGTTCGTTGCCGCCAATTCCATTCCTCTGCAGCCTCGAGGTTCCCCACTGGCTCTTGAGGCGATAGACGGCAGACCCCTTCTGCCGCCACACGTGACTCATGAGACCCTTCCAGTGGGGATAGCCATTGGTGCCGTTCACAGAGAGTCGGTCTGTCTCCAGGTTATTTCGTCTCCACACTACTCGGTGGTCTTGGGGTACCCCTGGCTCCAGAAGCATAATCCGACTTTCGATTGGAGATCGGTCGAGATCCTCTCGTGGTCACCGCAGTGTGGGGCTAGTTGCATCCATGGGCCTGTCAAGTTGCTGTGTACTTCCTCGGACTCTCTGTTGCCTCCTGAATACGAAGAGTACCGGGATGTATTCGATAAGGTGCGCGCGGTTGCCCTACCTCCGCACCGCCCATACGATTGTGCCATAGAGTTACAATCCGGTGCCGTTCCTCCTCGTGGCAAAGTCTATCCACTGTCGGTAGCGGAGAATGAGGCCATGGAGGAGTACGTGAGGGAGGCGCTTTCACGCGGACACATTCGCAAATCCTCGTCCCCGGCAGGGGCTGGATTTTTCTTTGTGAAAAAGAAGGGCGGCGAGTTGAGGCCTTGCATCGATTACAGGGGTCTCAATCGCATCACGATCAAGAACGCTTACCCGATACCCTTGATTTCCGAGCTGTTCGATCGCCTCAAAGGGGCCACGGTCTTTACCAAACTCGACCTGAGGGCGGCATATAACCTGGTAAGGATCAAGGCGGGCGATGAGTGGAAGACCGCGTTTAACACCAGGACCGGTCATTATGAATCCTTGGTTATGCCCTTTGGGTTGTGCAATGCGCCCGCAGTCTTCCAGGAATTCATCAACGATGTTTTCCGTGACCTGTTGCAGCAGTGTGTGGTGGTCTATTTGGATGACATCTTGGTATATTCTGCATCCATGGAGGCCCACATTCTGGATGTCAGACGAGTGTTGCAACGCTTACGAGAGAACAAGCTGTTCGGTAAGCTTGAGAAATGCGAATTTCACCGATCCCAGGTAACCTTCTTAGGTTACATCATTTCCGCTGAGGGGTTCTCCATGGATCCTGAGAAGGTTTCGGCTGTCTTACAGTGGCCCCAGCCCAGTGGGCTTCGTGCCCTGCAGCGCTTTTTGGGCTTCGCCAATTATTATCGGAAGTTCATCAGGGACTTTTCCATGCTAGCCAAGCCTCTCACGGATCTGACCAGGAAGGGCAGTAATCCTCAGGTCTGGCCGCTCGAGGCCATCCGAGCTTTTGAGGCTCTAAAGTCCGCCTTTGTGTCGGCTCCGATTCTGTCGCATCCCAACCCTGGGTTGCCTTTTGTCCTCGAGGTGGACGCGTCTGAGACGGGAGTAGGCGCCCTCCTGTCTCAGCGTAGAACACCAGAGGGTCCTCTGCTTCCTTGTGGGTTTTACTCCCGGAAACTGTCTTCCGCGGAGTGCAACTATCAGATTGGTGACAGGGAGTTATTGGCCATCGTGCAGGCCCTTAAAGAATGGAGGCACTTGCTCGAGGGCTCGGTGGTTCCGGTTCTCATCCTGACGGACCACAAGAATCTGACCTACCTTTCTGAGGCCAAGAGATTGACACCACGTCAGGCCAGATGGGCTCTGTTCTTGTCACGTTTTAATTACGTGGTCTCCTACCTACCCGGCTCCAAGAACATCAGAGCGGATGCCTTATCACGGCAGTACTCCGAGCTGTCCGGGGAGGAGTCGATTCCGACTACGGTCATACCCCCGAATCAGATCCTGGCCGCTATTCGCACCAGCCTGACTTCTCCTCTGGGTGAGCAGATTTTGGCGGCTCAATCTGGTGCTCCCTCTGGGAGACCCAACGGCAGATGTTTTGTGCCTGAGGAGTTGCGCACTCGGTTGTTGCGAACCTACCATAACTCCAAGGCCGCGGGGCACCCTGGAAAGAATCAGCTGTCCTGGGCGGTTTCACGTCTGTTCTGGTGGCCTTCTCTACGTTCCGACATCGCCGCATATGTAGCGGCATGCTCCGTTTGTGCCCAGAGTAAGTCCCCTCGGCACCTTCCGTTGGGCCTTTTGCAACCCATAGCCACCGGGGAGCGTCCATGGTCACACCTGGGGATGGATTTCATTGTGGACCTCCCTGCATCCCGAGGCCATACGGTCATTCTCATGATTGTGGATCGGTTTTCCAAAATGTGCCACTGTGTTCCTCTCAAGAAGTTACCCTCTGCACAAGAGTTGGCCTCGATTTTTGCCAGGGAGGTCTTCCGGTTGCACGGTTTGCCCAAGGAGATTGTGTCGGATCGGGGGAGTCAGTTTGTGTCCAGGTTCTGGCGCGCCTTTTGCTCCCAGTTGGGGATTCATCTCTCTTTCTCCTCGGCCTACCACCCTCAGTCCAATGGGGCCGCAGAACGATCCAATCAGGCCTTGGAGCAATTCCTTCGTTGCTATGTCTCCGATCACCAAGACAATTGGGTTGACCTCCTGCCTTGGGCTGAGTTTGCCAGGAACACGGCGGTGAACTCTTCCTCTGGGACGTCTCCCTTCATGGCCAATTATGGGTTCCAACCTGCCGTGTTACCGGAGGTATTCTCTCCCCAGGATATTCCGGCTGTGGAGGATCACCTTTCCGTCCTACGTGCTTCTTGGGTACAGATCCAGAGGTCCCTTGAGGTCTCTGCGCAGCGCCAGAAACTCCAGGCTGATCGCAGACGAGCGCCCGCTCCTTCCTACCAGGTCGGAGACCGCGTATGGTTGTCCACCCGCAACCTCAACCTTCGAGTGCCCACTCCCAAGCTGGCGCCTCGCTTTGTTGGTCCCTTCCGAGTGCTTCGCAGGGTAAACCCGGTAGCCTATGCCCTTGCGCTTCCTCCTGGCATGCGGATCTCCAACGTGTTTCATGTCTCCCTGTTGAAGCCACTGGTGTGTAATCGTTTCACTTCCTCGATTCCTCGGCCTCGTCCGGTCCAAGTGGGCAATCGTGAGGAGTATGAGGTGAGCAATATCCTGGACTCACGCCTGGTCCGCGGCCGGGTGCAGTTTTTGGTCCATTGGCGTGGTTATGGTCCAGAGGAGCGTTCCTGGGTTCCCTCCGCAGATGTCCATGCTCCTGTCTTGCTCCGAGCCTTCCACGCACGCTTCCCTCAGAAACCGTTCCTTACTCCGCGGAGGAGGGGCCCTTGAGGGGGAGGTACTGTCATGGTCTTACCTCCTTGCTGTTCCCTTCGTTTGACATGTGCTGGCGGCCATCTTGGTTTCTGGGTTTTCTTGTAGCCTCCCACCCTGCGGCTCCTCCTTCCCACTGGGAGGAGCTGGATGCCTAGCTCATATATATAGGAGGTCTGTGGCTTCATTTCCTTGCTTGGTCCTCCTGTGTTCACATGCTTCCAAGACTGCTGCTGCTTCTGGTTCCTGATCCTGGCCTCGTCTGACTACCCCGTTGGTTCCTGATTCCGGCTTCGTCTGACTACCCCGTTGGTTCCTGATTCCGGCTTCGTCTGACTACCCCGTTGGTTCCTGATTCCGGCTTCGTCTGACTACCCTTCTGGTTCCTGACCTCTGTCTCCGCAAGACCCTGCTTCGGTTTAGCCATCCGTTCGGACTTTGCTACGGCTTGCTCTTCAATAAAACCTTCTTATTTTCCACTTATCTCTTGTTGTACGTCTGGTTCATGGTTCCATGACAATACCTTAGTTGAACATGTCCCTATGGTCACATTATGTTTAATCTTTTCTAGGGGTGTCATCATTTTTGCCCAGGACAGTTTCATTAGTTTGTTTTATAAATTATTCTGGTGAAGCACACTTCCAAAGCAAAGTCTATATATAGGGCATACAAGCATTCATAGAGTGGGAGACTTGGTATCCTTCCAGCTACACAGCACAACCACCACTCTTCGCTATACGACACATGCCTAGCATCATCAGACCTCAAATAACTTGGTAATTGTAGGATGTTCCTTTATCTGGAACCCAGCAGAGTTGGGCTTTATGCAATTATTATACATTTACAATTGCGAGAACTCTGCATTGACTGCTACGTAAGGACTGTACATGCAAGTTACCAACAACGTTCATATGACTGCCATATGTCCATCCATATGGCACAGACTACTATTAATGGACAATATCTGATACACTGTAAAAACTGAACCATAACCAGCAGACTTCATGCCATACCGCAAGGGGCCTACCAGAACATAGTCTGAACTACAGTCCTCTGCCTTGGAGGGACCTTGGATTCTGCCCTCTCCTTCCAACCGCACATCCAAGCCCTTTCCACCACCTGCCGTCTCCAACTCAAAAACATCTCCCGCATCCGCGCTTTCCTCAACTTTGAATCTGCAAAAATGCTTGTACATGCCCTCATCATCTCCCACCTAGACTACTGTAACACTCTCCTCTGTGGCCTTCCATCTAGCACTCTCGCACCCCTCCAATCTATCCTCAACTCTGCTGCCCGACTAATCCACCTCTCACCCTGTTACTCCTCTGCCTCTCCCCTCTGCCAATCCCTTCACTGGCTCCACATTGCCCAGCGAAATCTGTTCAAAATACTAACAAATACATACAAGGCTGTCCATAACCTGTCCCCTCTGAGCTACTTTCCCGATACATCCCCACACGCAATCTCCGATCCTCACAAGACCTCCTTCTCTCCTCTTATCACCTCTTCCCACAACCGCCTCCAATATTTCTCTCGTGCATCCCCCACACTCTGGAACTCGCTACCTCAACATATCAGACTCTCACCTACAGTGGAATCCTTCAAAAGAAACCTGAAAACCGACCTCTTCAGACAAGCCTACAACCAGTGACCCTGCTGCCTCTATACCGCCATGAACAACTTCACCCTCACCCACTGTGTCCTCCCATACCATGTAGATTGTAAGCCTCACGGGCAGGGCCCACTCTACTTCTGTACCAGTCTGTAACTCGTCTTGTTTATGCTTAGTACAATTGTCTGTATTATGTATGCATACCCCTTTTCATATGTACTGCGCTATGGAATAATAATAATAAAAATAATAACTGTTTTCTGGACCTAAGTGGGTCAAAATCTCTATAAAACTGTCAATTCTAGTGGCTGCTGCTGCTGCTAACAGATTTATTTCCTATATCCTATATTTCCAGTTTGTATATCATTTTTGTGTATACATCAATCAGTCTGTGTGTACAGGGATCTATTTTAGCTTTAATTTTAACCTCCATTGATATTTTTATTTTAGCATTGAAAATGGAATATCCCATCAAACAAACCTGTCAGAGTGTGAAGTCTTCTTGAGTACCAGTTGCCCACAGAATTATCTCTATTTGCACTCCAATAAATATATGTCACATTTTGGACCATTTCTTCACGAGAATGTGTTTAATTTCATCAATATTTGCGTGCACAACCCTTTCAGGTCATTTCTCAGCATTTCAGTGGGGTTAAGGTCAGGACTCTGACGTGATTATTTTAAATCACAAGTCTTCTTAGTTTTCAACCATTCTTAAGTTGCTTTACTTGTGAGCTTAGAGTCATTGTCTCGTTACATAACCCAACATATTTGTTGCTTGAGGTCATGGTTGGCTGCCCTTACTTACTCTTGTAAATGTTTTCATATACCTTAGAATTCATTGAAAGACTTTTACATCTCCCCCATTTTCTCCTCAATTATTTCAAAGTGTCCAGGCAGGAAAGCAGCTGCCAACAATGATGCCTCCTCCACCATGCTTCAGGTTTTGGTGTTGGTGTTTTCTTTTTCCTCTAAACACAGCATTTTGCATTTGTGCTGAAAGGCTTTACTTTTGTGTCATTTGTCCGTAGAGCATTTTCCCTAAATCACTGTGGGCCATTCAGGTGGTCACAGGCAATCTTTAGATGATTTACAATATTTTTTGGGGACAGCAGCGGCTTCCTTCTTAGTACACCCCCCCCCCCCCCTTCCCGAAGACCATTCTTGTTCAGTGCTTTTCTAGTAGTAGACACGTGAATATATGTTTTTGTAAGTCTTCTGCTTTTACCGTTGGGTTCTTTTTCATTTCCTTCAGGATTTCCTTTTTTAAATATTTCTATACAACATATGGTCAATGATGGGTCTAGCTTTGGATAGACCATTCACTGAAGAAAGGTAGCATCCTAATTAAAAAATATAAGTGTCAACATTAGAAAGATAAAACAACTACATGATTTCCAGAAGATCAGTGGGACCTGTGCAGATAACAATCAGGCGTAGACACCCGGATGTGAAGGTTCATTCACCATCCCAACAACTCTGGGATCCCCTCCAACATCCTAAACGGTGTTGTAAAATATTCTCATCAGTAACGGCCAGGACAAGAAAAAGAAGTCCATCAGGGATGAGGTGAGGCCTCCCAGTCATGATAAAAATGATAGTTATATATTATTAGGACTATCCATCAGGAACGATGGGTCCATCTCTGAGTGCCAGGACAGCGTGAGAGCCTGTAATGAAGCAATAACCTTTTAACCAATGAAGCTAACAGATTAAACATTGGCTCATCTTGCTCCATCCCCTCACACCTTACTCATATACAAGTTATCTCTGAGGGCTATCCTGCAGCCCTATCGGATCTCAGGGTGCCTGTTGTAAGCAGGTGCAAGAGAAATACGCGAACCCTGACTTTTATGTGACAGAGGGAAGATAAGAAGATTACAAATGTCAAGATTTTTAGGTGGGAAGTCAGGAGACAAAGACTGGGGATCATTTCACAGTAGGCGTTCCTAATACCATGTGGCTAAAAAACAGGAAGGAATGTAGTTTAAAGCGAGTCTCTGGGGAAGTAATGCAACGGATTTACCCCATACTGTGAAGAAGGACTTAGCCTTCCGCTCTGTGTGCTGGGCCGCTTGTGTCCAGTCTATTTTCATGATAATCATTTCTCAGAATAAAAGGTTAAATGAAGGCGGAAGGACTTGCTTCCAGACTTCAAATACTGCCTTTCTCGCTGCGGCTAAAACCATGCGTAACAGTTTAAGATACTTTTTTGGTATATTGTGCTGCGTTTTGTCCATAAAACACCTAGTCTAGCGGTTTTAACTGGATAACCACTCCGAGGGCGAGTAGCAACAGTCCTGAATTTACTCTATTTGTAGATGATTTGACTAAGGCCTCATGCACACGACCGTTGTTTTATTCCGTGTCCGTTGTTCTGTTTTTCGTGATTTTCTGCGGACCCATTGACTTTTAATGGGTCCGTTGAAAACTCGGCTAATGCACCGTTTGTCATCCGCGTCCGTGATCCGTGGTTCCTGTCATATAACCTGTCCTATTTTTTTTACGGAAAACGGTTCGTGGACCCATTCAAGTCAATGGGACCGTGAAAAAACCCGGAGGCACACAAGATTGTCGCCCGCGTCCTGTTTTTTTCTATCACTTGCATGGCAAACTTGACTTAGATTTTTTTTTTTACTTTCCTTCATGTCTGGTGATCCTCCAAAAATAAGAAGACACACGGAAACAAAAACGGAAATGGATCACAGAACAACGGAACCCCATTTTGCGGAATGGAACACAACAACGGTCGTGTGCATGAGGCCTAACTGTGGACTGATGTACACACAGGTCTTTAGCAATGATTATTTTTTTTTAGCTTTTTCCAACTTTATACATAACATGTCTTCTGAGAGCTCCTGAAGAACACATTTGTCAGTAACCAGGTGTTGTGTGCCTTCGTTTAATGGGCAAAGCACCAGTAAAACCCACACTTCCAATACTATAACAGAAGTTCGCTACAGCTGATGTCACATCTCCGTCAAGGAGATCTGGCAGCCTGTTCAGGCACCGAGCTGCCTGCCAGATCTTGCAGGATCCAGCATTGCCAGATTCTCGTAAATGCTAGGTTTCGGCCGAACATAAACTGTTGCATGCAACGTTTAGTTTTTTTGTCCAGCCGCATCTGGTGTTTGTGCTGGATCAGGAAACCGGATCTCATTGACAGGGATGTGATCTAGGCCTTATCTTTTCTCCCTACACTGTGGACGCTTACTCAGTGTGCTAAATAAAAAACATGACGGGTACACCTCTCAGTGTGTTATTCATTTACTTGCATCATATTTCTCTGTAATTGCGACTTAGAGAATAATCAGGCCACATTTTATTAGTAATCAATGCAAAAATTCAGATAACTCTACAGGGTTCACTTACATTTTCTTAATAAAATGCCCCCCACATATAAAAGTGACAGGAGTTTTTATAAATGATTTATGCTGTCACCTTCTTGTATCACTGTATGTTTTTATTCAGCCACTTCACCCTCGACTTCTATTACAGGAGATGTTTCTCATATAAAATGTGCACCTCTCCAGATCTCATTCGGCGGTTTCCTCACGGCAGTAGTTTGCAGCTTGAAGAGAACAGTTTGCTTATTTAACAGGATGAGATGTTCACAATTGACCTTTTTAAAAGTCAGAACATCAGGATGTAAGGCTGCCACGCTCAGGTGTATGTATACTGTAATGTCCTGTTAGACTGGTTTATAAGCATATTCACCTTCTAACACTAGCTTACAGTCTATCTACCTACACTGAACAAAAATATAAACGCAACACTGGGTTTTGCTCACATTTCGCATGAGCTGAACTCAAAGATCTGAAACATTTTCTACATACACAAAAGACACATTACTCTCGAATATTGTTCACAAATCTGTCTAAATCTGTGTTAGGGCTCTTTCACATCTGCGTTATAGTCTTCCGGCATAGAGTTCCGTCGTCGGGGCTCTATGCCGGAAGAATACTGATCAGGATTTTCCTAATGCATTCTGAATGGACAGTCCGTCCTTCAGGATGCATCAGGATGTCTTCCGTTCCGGAACGGAACGTTTTTTGGCCGCAGCAAATAGCGCAGCATGCTGCGCTTTTTGCTCCGGCCAAAAATCCGGAACACTTGCCGCAAGGCCGGATCCGGAATGAATGCCCATTGAAAGGCATTGATCCGGATCCGGCCTTAAGCTAAACGTCGTTTCGGCGCATTGCCGGATGCGACGTTTAGCTTTTTCTCAATGGTTACCATGGCTGCCGGGACGCTAAAGTCCTGGCAGCCATGGTAAAGTGCAGTGGGGAGCAGCATACTTACCGTCCGTGCGGCTTCCGGGGCGCTCCAGAGTGACGTCAGAGCGCCCCAAGCGCATGGATCACGTGATCGCATGGACACGTCATCCATGCGCATGGGGCGCTCTGACGTCATTCTGGAGCGCCCCGGGAGCCGCACGGATGGTAAGTATGCTGCTCCCCCGCTCCCCACTACTACTATGGCAACCAGGACTTTAATAGCGTCCTGGGTGCCATAGTAACACTGAAAGCATTTTGAAGACGGATCCGTCTTCAAATGCTTTCAGTACACTTGCGTTTTTCCGGATCCGGCGTGTAATTCCGGCAAGTGGAGTACACGCCGGATCCGGACAACGCAAGTGTGAAAGAGGCCTTAGTGAGCACTTCTCCTTTGCCGAGATAATCCATCCCACCTCACAGGTGTGGCATATCAAGGTGCTGATTAGACAGCATGAATATTGCACAGGTGTGCCTTAGACTGCCCACAATAAAAGCCCACTCTGAAATGTGCACAGTTTTGCCTTACTGGGGTGGGGGTCAGAAAACCAGTCAGTATCTGGTGTGGCCACTATTTGCCTCACGCAGTACACATCTCCGTCGCATAGAGTTGATCAGGTTGTTGATTGTGGCCCGTGGAATGTTGGTCCACTCCTCTTCAATAACTGTGCGAAGTTGCAGAATATTGGCAGGCAGGGGCGTAGCTATAGGGGAAGCAGGGGAAGCGGCTGTTTTGGGGCCCATCCAGGAGGAGGAGGACTAAAGGATTTGGTCAGGGCCCCCTCAACAGTATTACACAATGAAATGATATACAGTGACAGTATAGACAGTGTATAAAACTGATGAAACAGCTGCCGGCCCTGGTCTGAGAGAGCGATCTAGCCACAGGAATGGGGGCGGCATGAAAGGAAGGGGTTGTGAAAAAAGTACTGGGGGAGGGGGGACCCATTCAAAAATTTGCTGTGGGGCCCAGTCATTTCTAGCTAAGCCACTGAACACGCTGTCGTATACGCCGATCCAGAGCATCCCAAACAAGCTCAATGGTGACATGTCCGGTGAGTATGCTGGCCATGCAAGAACTGGGATGTTTTCAGCTTCCATGAATTGTGTACAGATCCGTGCAATATGGGGCCGTGCATTATCATGCTGCAACATGAGGTGATGGTCATGGATGAATGGCACAACAATGGGCCTCAGGATCTCGTCACGGTATCTTTGTGCATTCAAAATGCCATCAATAAAATGCACCTGTGTTCGTTGTCCATAACATACGCCTCCCCATACCATAACCCCACCGCCACCATGGGCCACTCGATCCACAACGTTGACGTCAGCCATGAACAAAACGCCTCTCCAATGTGCCAGACGCCATCGAATGTGAGCATTTGCCCACTCAAGTCGGTTACGACGACGAACTGCAGTCAGGTCCAGACTCCGATGAGGACGACGAGCATGCAGATGAGCTACCCTGAGACGGTTTCTGACAGTTTGTGCAAAAATTATTTATGCAAATCAATTGTTGCTGCAGCTGTCCGGCTGGCTGGTCTCAGACGATCATGGAGGTGAACATGCTGGATGTGGAGGTCCTGGGCTGGTGTGATTACACGTGGTCTGCGGTTGTGAGGGCGGTTGGATGTACTGCCAAATTATCTGAAACGCCTTAGGAGACGGCTTATGGTAGAGAAATGAACATTCATTGCACGGGCAACAGCTCTGGTAGACATTCCTGCAGTCAGCATGCCAATTGCACGCTCCCTCAAACGTTGCAACATCTGTGGCATTGTGGTGTGTAATCAAACTGCACATTTCAGAGTGGGCTTTTATTGTGGGCAGTCTAAGGCACACCTGTGCAATATTCATGCTGCCTAATCAGCACCTTGATATGCCACACCTGAGAGGTGGGATGGATTATCTCGGCAAAGGAGAAGTGCTCACTAACACAGATTTAGACAGATTTGTGAACAATATTTGAGAGTAATGGGTCTTTTGTGTATGTAGAGAATGTTTCAGATCTTTGAGTTCAGCTCATGCAAAATGGGAGCAAAACCGAGAGTGTTGCGTTTATATTTTTGTTCAGTCTATCTATCTATCTATCTATCTCATATCTATCTATCTATCTATCTATCTATCTATCTCATATCTATTATATATCTCATATTTATCTATCTATCTATCTCATATATATCTATCTATCTGTCTATCTATTATCTATCTCATATCTATCTATCTATCTATCTATCTATCCCAAATATATATCGATCTCTCTGTCTATCTATCTATCTAAAATGTTAAAGATCAGTTATAGAACAGATTGGGCTACATTACACCTGATTAGAGATGAGCGAATCGAAGTTGACGAGAGATCCGAATTTCAGGAAAAGTTTAATTCGCACTGAATCCAAATTTCCTTACGCTTCGTGGTAACGAATCGCATTTTTTCCTAAAATGGCTGCTGCACATGTGAGGACATGGAGGAAGGAATTGCCACCAACTTGTCTTTCCGAGCTTCAGCGCTGCAGTCTGGGGCTCGGACACTGCAGCGAGGTGCCAGACGTGCTGTCATGCAAAGCCCCTTGGTGTCTCTGTGTTTAGACCACGCCCCTCTCGATGACATTTAGGCCACGCCCTCTCAACGACATGTTGGTTACGCCCCCTCTCGACCACCCACTTTAGTCACGCCCCCTGATGATGTCACACCTAAGCTACACCCCCCAGTGATGTCACCGATCAGGTGATTAGCTCCCTGTTTAACCAGCTACTGGAAATCATCTTTGCCAGTTATAGGTTTTACTTGCTGTGCTCTGCTGCCTGTGTGTTAATTGAACTGTTGCTTTTGGACTTGACGTTTGTTTGTCTGGTCCTGTGTGTGAACAGGTACCTGCGGTTTCCGCGGGCACTTGGTTTGTATCTCTGCACTTACCAGTATAGGGACCGTCGACCAGTTGTGGACTTGTCGCCTAGGACTTGTTCTGCAAGTAGGTAGGGTCAGTGGGCTGGGTTGAAGTTAGGGCTCACTGTGTGAGTGCGTGTCCCTGCCTATGGTCGTGACAGGAACTCTGGGAAGGTGGGATCACCTATAATGCCATGCATGCAGCCAATCAGCAGCCAGCCAGCCCTGTGATGTCACAGCCCTATAAATAGCCTCAGCCATCTTGGATTCTGCCATTTTCTAGGGAACTTAGTGCAGGGAGAGGCTTTAGCACTGCAGGCGCTAGGGACAGTGCTAGGAAAGACTTTATTGTGCTAAAAAAAAGATTTGCAAGTTCAGGGAAAGATTATTCAAGGTGTAGGGAAAGGATAGGGAGGAATCATTCTGCAGCTTTTATGTAGAACAGGGTTCAGTAGGTGAGGTTACAGCCTGGGTAATAGGAACAATCCTATTACACCTTGCTGCACTGACTGGGGATCCAAATTGCAATTATATAGCTCTGTAATTCCAGCAAACCGTTCTTGTTATTGGGGTGCAAGTGCTGTTTGATACAGCCATTAACAGGGTTTATTGCAAGAAAATATTTCTATACCTTATTTGCACTTGTGTGGTGCAGTTTTATGTTCTAAAGCATTTTTTGGCTTGTATTAGTGGGGAAAAAAGGGCTTATTAGCCGTTGTGTGGTGAAGTGCGAAAATTACAGCCCTTTTTGTCATGTATTAGTGGCAAAAGTAAAATATATTTGCCGTTCAGCGGTGCAGTTATATGTTCTAAAGCCCTGTTTGTCGTGTATTAGTGGCAAAAGAAAGATATATTTGCCGTTCAGTGGTGCAGTTATATGTTCTAACGCTTTTTGCGGCATGTATAAATGGAAAAAAATAAGGGCCTATTTGCCGTTCAGCTGTGCAGTTTTATGTTCTAAAGCCCCTTTTGCCGTGTATTAGTGGCAAAAGTAAAATATATTTGTCGTTCAGTTATATGTTCAGTTATATGTTCTAAAGCCTTTTGTGGCATGCATAAGTGGAAGAAAATAAGGGCCTATTTGCCGTTCAGCTGTGCAGTTATAGGTTCTAAAGCCCTTTTTGTCATGTAATAGTGGCAAAAGTTAAATATATTTGCCGTTCAGCGGTGCAGTTATATGTTAGAAAGTCATTTTTGTTGTGTAATAGTGGCAAAATAAGAATATATTTGCCGTTCAGCGGTGCAGTTATATGTTCTAAAGCCCTTTTTGTCATAATTAGTGGCAAAAGAAAAATGTATTTGCCGTTTGTGGTGCAGTTATATGATCTAAAGCTCTTTTTGTTGTGTATTAGCGACAAAAAATGAAAAATATATTTGCTGTTCAGCGGTACAGTTATATGTTCTAAACCCTTTTTTGGCGTGTATTAGTGGCAAAAAATATATATATATTTGTCGTTCTGTGGATATTTTCTAAAGCCCTTTTTGGCGTGTATTAGTGGGGAAAAAGAAAAAGGGCTTATTAGCCGTTGTGTGTTGAAGTGAGAAAATTACAGCCCTTTTTGGTGTGTATTAGTGGCAAAAAAATATTTGCAGTTCAGCGGTGAAATTCCATTGTACTACAGCCATTTATAGGGTGTATTAATAGGACAGATAAGTACGTCCTATTAGCCTTTCTGCAGTGAATTGTGATTGTTATATTTTTTTTGGGGGGTGTATTAATAGGAAAACAGAATACTGTAATATTGATGGGTGATTGTAGACTTTCTTCTGTATGAACCGAATTACGTAGATTAGCCATTCATTGGTGAATTTTTTTGGTGCAACAGCCTTTATGGGGAAAATTGATGGGTGATTGTAGACCTTCTTCTGTATGAACCGAATTACGTTGATTAGCCATTCAGTGGTGAAATTTGTTTGCGATACAGCCTTTTTTGGAAAAATTGGTCGGTACCTGTAACTATGTTCAAGGACAATATATGTCCTTTATGGTCCACTGGGTAAATGTGGTTCCTGTCCAGCCACACCAGCAACTTGGCCAGGTGACGTTGCTTCTGCCTCCACGTTCTCACGCCGTTGGTCCTGTGACAATGTCTGCCTCTATCTCCTAATCCTCCACCGTATCCTCAGCCTTCACTGCAGGGACAATTCACAGTGCTCCTCCAGCATACCACATGTGCAGGGCACGGCTGTGTCACGCTGTTCTACAGCTTGTTTGCCTGGGTAAACGGAGTCACACAGGGGAGAAACAGCTCTGTGCCCTTCATCAAGAAATCGAATCCTGGCTTTCTCCGCGACAACTAAAAATCGGAACCATGGTGACCGACAACGGGAAGAAATGATGTCAGCGCTTCCTGTTTACCTGGACTCAAAGGAAAGGACAGAGATCCACTAGCTGTGCTCATACAGATTTCAACCAAGCCTTCACTCACCAAGGCAAGCACAGAGGACCGGATTGTGTGGACAGGTTGGACGTTTGACTGTTGTTTCGGTAAGCTGGTGATCAGTTCTCAGGACCATACATGGCTAGCAGCGATGTGGACCTGATATGACATGTCTGGATCTGTGTCAGCCACAGAACTTGTTTTCTCTGTGCCCGTCGAACCTCGCATTGACATTTCTTATGCCATCCACGCAGAGAACTTCAGACACTTTAGAATCCACTTATCAGCAACCCAGCTCATCAAGATGACAGCATCTTTGGCATCAGTGCATTGTGAAGGAAAAGTTCCTCAGTAAGGACCACCTAATCCGAGTGCTGGGATTCGTCATGGAGCTGGCCATCAATAACATCCAGTATTGAACACATGGACGACTCTCATCTTGGACCTTGTCCACAATGTTCTGGACTCCCCGGACGTCTTACATGTCTTAGACATGATGTCACCACCAGACATCTGAGAAGCTCTGACAGACGTTCTTCAGAACCTTCTGCTTGAGGTTCTTTTGTTTTGCTTTCGTTTTGTCATCTCGTTTCCCTCTCTCAGCTGTTGCACTGATTGCATCCCTTTAAATCCCCTCCCATACTGCATCACTTTGCGGTTTATGCAACTTCCTGGAGTGTGTACATGCTGGATGCTACAAACTGATGCTTCTACAGATAAGTCTGTTCATTGATTTGTGTTTTCCTGTTTGCTTGATCCTAGATGACCCTGACTCCCTCCGTATTAAGTGTAGGGAGCCGGTGGTCGTGTCCCCTCACTATTATAGGGTGTTCAGGTGTCATACAGTCGAAGCACGGGGGCATGCAATTTTCTATCATAGAGATCTTTGCAAGAGCTGAGAAGACAGGGAGAGTTTCAGGGCTTAAATAGGGGTCACCCTTTTGTTCCTTAGTTTCGGATCAAGCCAGACGGATCCTTATCTGTAACTTCTTGTTTTCTGTTACACCATCCATGACACATGATCCCTGCAGTGTTTACTACATGTTATACCGCTTCTTACCATTATGTTACAGCGGCTGTGAGACCTGCATATACTAAGGCCTCATGCACACAACCGTTCCGTGTTTTGCAGTGTGCAAATTCCGGATCCGCAAAACAGGGAAGCCACCCGTGTGCCTTCCGCAATTTGCGGAACGGAACAGGCGGCCCATTGTAGAAATGCCTATTCTTGTCCGCAAAACGGACAAGAATAAGACATATTATATTTTTGGGGGGGGCCAGGGAACGGAGCAACGGATGCGGACAGCACACAGAGTGAATGGGTCCGCACACGAGCCGCAAAAACTGCGGCTCGGATACGAACCAGAACAACAGTCGTGTGCATGAGGCCTAAGGCTTATTTCAGAAAATATTTGGGTGTTGCCTATACCGACCAGTTACCTTCCAGCTGTGATTGTATAACCTGCACTGTAGGAATGACTGTAGGAATACCTGTCCACCAGTTATCAACCATAACACCATACATTTCATGATCAATATGCATTACAATTGTGGTCATGTCATCCCGACACTGGTAGTCAAACCATTCTTGTTGATGAAGCACTTTTTTTTTAAGTTTGTCTTTTAAATCTTGTGGTTTTGCCCCTTCTGTGCCTGCTGTGTCCTGTTTGTGAAATAAACTTTTTTTTCTCCCCTGTTCAAAAAAGAAAAAAGAAAAAAAAAAGAATTGGCTTGTGATTTGGTAGCCAAAAGCAGGAGTGGGTACAAAACACAGAAGACATGCAAATATTCCCTTCACGTGTCCCTTCTCTGTTTTGGATCCACTCCTGTTATTTTTGGCATTAGCAATACTGATGGATTACTGACTAAATGCTGACCGAGTGAAGGCATATGCTCCACAGACAGGATCCGTGTTTTGGGGGTTATTGTTCTGACGGATGAAGGGCAAAATAATCAGTGACGTCAACACAAACTTACTGCTGACACCCTCTCCACTCTCTCGGGCGGCTCTACTTATATAAGGATTTAATAGAACAGGTTCTGTAGACATTTATGTGGAATCAGCTGACGACTGTGTAAAAGGAGTGCGCTTCTCCTTGGCACTAACATCGACCTGTAAGGCTGAGTTCATACTTGAGTTATTTGGTCAGTTTTGGCCCCGTAACTGCCCAGATAAGTGAAGTGTGCAGTGATTCTAAGAGCGACCCCTGTCATCTGCGTGTCATACTGACTCACAGTAATATTTCACTACCACAGCAGACTATGCATCTTACTGCAAAGGACGGTGTTCTACACCACTATAAAGGCTCTCTGCTGAACTGGCCGAATCTAATTTTTTTAAAATTCGCTCATCTATACACCTGATCTCTGAGAAGGCTTCATTATGGGTTTTGACTCGCAATAACTGATGGACATAACTGACCAAATAACTGAGGTGTGAACTTGGTCTAAGAGAGCAATGGCACAATTGTCCACCAGTTATGTTATTTCAATGGGAATACATGTAATTAACGAAAACAGACATGTCAGGAAGCTGATAAGTAGAGGTACAAGTACCCAGTACTGTGCGCAGATACATGGACCAAAGTGGACAATGAGCTGATTATCAGAGGTGCCGCGAGTGTGACCTTCACCAATCTGATATTGATGGCCTACTGTTGTGATGGCTAACCGCCGGCACTCCAGCTGTGGTAAAACTATGACTCCCAAGATGTACACATGTGAGATGGGGAAACAGCTATCCTTGTCTGAACACTGTGTAGATTAAATTAAATGATCTGGACTGACATTCTGCTGTTTGGCCACAAGATGCCGCTGTTTCCTAAAGACAGCTACATACTGCATATTTCCATATTCATGAGAGGTGGAGTTACACACAGAGCCTGGAGAGGAATAGAAAGGGAGCAGACATCTTAGAGGGAGCTGAGACTGAGGAACTGTGTCAGCAGAGGATCCGACGGCATCCAAGTGTGGGAGCATACATCAGTGACCAGAGCTGCAGCTAAGT
The DNA here is from genome assembly GCF_014858855.1 of Bufo gargarizans. NCBI lineage: Eukaryota > Metazoa > Chordata > Amphibia > Anura > Bufonidae > Bufo > Bufo gargarizans. The sequence goes on from NC_058090.1 coordinate 76,437,679, forward strand.
GATGCTGATCGTGTCCAAGACCCTGATCCTGTCCAGAGGAAGGAGGATTGCTTCCAGGAATGCTGATGAGAGCTGAGGAGCAAATCTACATACACTGCAGGATCTCATGCTTGTTGGAGAGGCATTTGTTCTGTTCAGAGTCACCAGTGGATGCAGAGCAAACCCAGGTCGGTAAGATCGTGCACGCACCTCATTACAGTGTTGGTGCCTAGAGACTGAGACCAGGCCTGTAGTTAGTTAGTTAGGGTCTCTGTGTCAGGCCGCAAGTGTTGCTACTGTCCATTGCAAGGACTCCATAATTTAAAGTGACATTTCACACTAGAGAGCTGATAAACTTCCCGCAAACTCAAGCCAGGCTGGCGTTTTGCTCAGGAGGAATACTCAGGCACGTGCTACAGGACCAGTTATTGAAGGGAGAATTCTGTAGAGCTTTGTAAGATTGTAAGCTGTTGTGCTGCACCGCAGGCTAGCCCGCACCACAAACCCAAACAGTTATTCTAGGTAAATTACCACACTTTCCTCCTGAATCCATCAGAGGGCGCCGCGCTGTGCAGTACAAGGGTCTCGGCCTTCGGGCTGGGTGTATGTAAATTGATTGTATGTTTCCAGCATGTGTGGTTGTGTTAATTACCACGTTTAAGTAAAATTCTGTTTTGGCAAAAGCTGGTGGAGGAGTTGTTCTCCTCGTTCGCGACTTCGCTGTATCCTGGGGAGCCCACCCCGGTACACCGCTTACACACATGCTTGGCTGTTGTCAGAACTCCATAGAAATGAATGAAGCACGCTGTAAGTCATAGTTTCACCACAGCTGGCGTGCCCGAGGTTAGCCATCACTGGGGCCCTAGTGTGAGGATAGGTTATCAATATCTTAAATCCAAACTCTTTACCTATACTCGCCAACATGTTCTGCTGATTCTTGGATAGTGTGCATTATGAGGTGTTGTCTGTTCATATAAATACATTCAGCAATGAGGTAATCGGGGGGGCTACTGACGCCAGAGAAAGCTGCCAGCGAGTGTTCATTTCCCTGTGGCAATACTGATGGAGAAACAAAGCATTATGCAGCAGCCACTCAAATGCTGTATTCGCTCTGAGGGTGCTGCTTGCAGCCAGTGGTTTAGCAACAGGCAATGAGTCCGTGTCTGGCCTATCAATCCAGCCGCTCAGTGCTATTAGGGGGGGGGACACCGCTACCAAGCAGCTGCTGGATATATTCTGTGAATACAATTGTGTCCTCCCTTAAGACATCATTGCAGCTAGGACTGCATATTGCCTGCCACTTGTTACAGTCCATAACCTGCCTCTATTTAATGGTGTCACGTAACGTATGGTCATATCATGTCAGTATGTACAGTACATCTTTATTCACAATCAATCTGATGTAAAGTCCAACATTGCCTAGAAATGGCCATAAAACGGATATATTAGATCTGTTACAGATCATTACGGACAACTCTGCATACCTCTCCAGGGGAAACACCATGTTCCTGTTGCCCAACATCTTTTTTCCCCCTTTACATTTTCCCCAATTCCCCCAAATAATAAATCTCAGTTGGATGCATATAACCAGTACATACCATGTTTCTGAGCATTGTATGAATGGTCTGGTTTTTCTATGACCTGGGATCAAGTGTTTCTGTAGGATTCAGAATGAGACACAGAGGAATAGGTGCAGCCTGCTTACTCACTACAAACAGATGTGCTCCTATACTTCTGTCCAGTCCGCCTAAACTGCAAACAGTTGTCTATTTTTATTGCACACGTGAAAACCATGAATGCAGCGTATGTCTTATTGGGAAGTCGACAAATATTATTCCAGATAGGCTTACATGTCCTGGTAAACACAAGGACACAGCCAAAACTAAAGTGCTTACTGCCGGCTGACACCAGAAGGAGCGGCACACTGAATGGTGCTGCCATTAGACAATTATTGATTGATGGCTTCCACTATGCATGAGATAGTGATTGGATGTTTCATCCACCTTCCATGGACCTCTCTTATAGAGGTTTTCTGGTACTTCAATATTCTTGGCCTACCCTCAGGGTCCACCGGGTCCGACAACCTGGCACTAGAACTACACAGCTCTGACTATCTCTGTAGTGGTCACTGCAGCTCTGCTCATATTGAACTACTGCTGGGCAGCTGATCAGTGGGGGTGCTGGGTGTCGAATCCCCGCTGATCAGATATTGACGAGCTATGCCGACCTATCCTATAGTAATGGAAAACCCTTTTAAGATGCTTTAGCAGTCAACCAAATGCTGTTTTGACCAACCAGTACCTCTCCCAACTCCTCCAAACATACTTGTTCAGCGCAGCATGTATGTGTTTTCAGTCTGCTGCCAAATAACTCTGGTGGCTGCTTATCTCCCCAGGAGTACAAAAAGAATGATCTCGCAGGGAATCGGGAGCTCCCCAGACATGTTAGATTGTTGCCTGGTCCTGCCAAAAACGGTAAGTTTGGCAAAAATTAGCCTAATCATATATGGGGATTTTAAAATGCAGATGTAATGACAGGTATGGAACAGTGCAGCCCTGAAGTCCACCCACACCACTGTGTCTACCTACTTGGACAATCTGCCCTAAGTAACGGCCTCCAACTTGGCATCGAGCCCTAATCTGACTCAGTGCTGATGTTTTGTTTTATTTTATTTTAAACTGTTCTTTTGGTCTTTTTTCACTCAATGTGAGGCTGAATCACAAGTATAATTTCCATCTCCTGTCTTAGGTCAGCTGTCTATGTCTGCCCTGCTCTCTCCTGCAGAATGATACCTGCGCTACTCACCATGCTGCACCTTAGGCCTCATGCACACGACCGTTGTGTGCATCCGTGGCCGTTGTGCCGTTTTCCGGTTTTTTTTCACGGACTCATTGACTTTCAATGGGTCCGTGGAAAAATCGGAAAATGCACCGTTTTGCAGCCGCATCCGTGATCCGTGTATCCTGTCCGTCAAAAAAATATGACCTGTCCTATTTTTTTTGACGGACAACGGTTGACGGACCCATTCAAGTCAATGGGTCCGTGAAAAAACACGGATGCACACAAGATTGGCATCCGTGTCCGTGATCTGTGGCCGTAGGTTACTTTCATACAGACGGATCCGAAGATCCGTCTGCATAAAAGCTTTTTCAGATCTAAGTTTTCACTTCGTGAAAACTCATATCCGACAGTATATTCTAACACAGAGGCGTTCCCATGGTGATGGGGACGCTTCAAGTTAGAATACACTACAAACTGTGTACAAGACTGCCCCCTGCTGCCTGGCAGCACCCGATCTCTTACAGGGGGCTGTGATCCGTACAATTAACCCCTCAGGTGCTGCACCTGAAGGGGTTAATTGTGCGTATCATAGCCCCCTGTAAGAGATCCGGGGCTGCCAGGCAGCAGGTGGCAGACCCCCCTCCCTCCCCAGTTTAAATTTCATTGGTGGCCAGTGCCGCCCCCCTTCCTCCCTCTATTGTAATAATTTGTTGGTGGCACAGTGTGCGCCCCCCATCGGCCCCCCCTCTCTCTATAGCATTAACAACATTGGTGGCCAGTGTACGGCCTCCCCTCTCCCCCACCCCCCGATCATTGGTGGCAGCGGAGTTCCGATCGGAGTCCCAGTTTAATCGCTGGGGCTCCGATCGGTAACCATGACAACCAGGACGCTACTGCAGTCCTGGTTGCCATGGTTACTTAGCAATAGTACAATAGTAGAAGCATCATACTTACCTGCTGGCTGCTGCGATGTTCGTGTCCGGCCGGGAGCTCCACCTACTGGTAAGTGACAGGTCTGTGCGGCGCATTGCTAAATGAACTGTCACTTACCAGTAGGAGGAGCTCCCGGCCAGGCACAGACATCGCAGCAGCCAGCAGGTAAGTATGATGCTTCTACTATTGTACTATTGCTAAGTAACCATGGCAACCAGGGCTGCAGTAGCGTCCTAGTTGCCATGGTTACCGATCGGAGCCCCAGCGATTAAACTGGGACTCCGATCGGAACTCCGCTGCCACCAATGATCGGGGGGGGGGGGGGAGATGGGAGGCCGCACACTGGCCACCAATGTTGTTAATGCTATAGAGGGATGGGGGGCGCACACTGTGCCACCAACAAATTATTACAATAGAGGGAGGAAGGGGGGGGCCGGGCGAGGGGCGCACACTGTGCCACCAACGAATTATTACAATAGAGGAAGGAAGGGGGGGCGGGGGGGGCGCACACTGTGCCACCAACGAATTATTACAATAGAGGGAGGAAGGGGGGGGCGGGGGGCCACACACTGTGCCACCAACCTATTATTACAATAGAGGGAGGGAGGGGGGGGGCCGCACTGGCCACCAATGATATTCAAACTGGGGAGGGGGGGGGGGTCTGCCCCCTGCTGCCTGGCAGCCCTGATCTCTTACAGGGGGATATGATAATACAATTAACCCCTTCAGGTGCGGCACCTGAGGGGTTAATTGTGCTGGTATAAAAGGGACTCCTGACTTTACATTGAAAGTCAATGGGGACAGATCCGTTTGCACCATATTGTGTCAACGTCAAACGGATCCGTCCCCATTGACTTGCATTGCAATTCAGGACGGATCCGTTTGGCTCCGCACGGCCAGGCGGACACCAAAACTACTTTTTTTTTCATGTCCGTGGATCCTCCAAAAATCAAGGAAGTCCCACGGACGAAAAAACGGTCACGGATCACGGACCTACGGACCCCGTTTTTGCGGACTGTGAGGCATGAGGCCTTAGGGTGCAAAATCCTTCCCCAGTTCCTTGATATTTAAGGCTCCCCTTCCATGCAGAGGGTGCCTGAGCTTTAGGTTCCCTGGTGACCAGCAAAGATGTTGTGAAGGCTAGTACTTCTGCGATTTACCTGTGTTTATACTGCTTTATCTCCTGACTGTGTTTCTGGTGTACTCCTACCCTGCCCTGCCCGGCCTGTTTACTCCTGCACTTTCTAGTTAAGATTAGTTTTGTTTGTGTATAGTTTACCCTGCCCGTCTATCTAGTCTGTGTCTGAACTGCTTCCCTGCCTGCCAGTCTATCTTGAGTCTGCATTCATCTACACTTCCAGGTTGCTTCCTGGACCTGAAAACTAGCAATCAATCCTAAGTGGCTGTTTAGACTATGCCTCTGGTTTTGGTGCAGTTTTTGTTATTCGGAGCTGGCATTCCTGACCCCAGGAGGTCAGCTGCCAACTATACCGGGACTATCCCTGTCACGGTCCCTCCACTGACAGAGGTTAGAAGATCTGAGAGACAGGCTGTCAGATGACCTAATGTGCAGCTAATCTGTTTTCACTTCGTTTTCCTTCTGTTGTCATTCTGGTGTTCCTCCCCTCCCCCTACAATGTGACAATCCCAGGAGGTAGCGGTCTGGTTGCTAACCCACAGCGAAGTCCAGATCCCTGTACAGAGGTTAAAGGATGAATAACGCAATTAGGGTTAACCCTATGCCAAACTGGTTAGTTGGCACAGTGGGTCCACACTGATCCGTAACACCCTGGAGATAGTCTCCAGGAACGCGTGGGTCCTAACCCCTGGGCTTGGCTCTTTCCTGTGGAATGAGTTAGCCTGAGGGAGTTTGTTCAAGTGTGAGCAGCTTCCAGCCCTCCTCATTCCTTTGGCATACACAATCAGAATGTGGGTGTTACATCAGTGGACTGAGTCCCTCATGGCCCTGCTACTTCTATTAAGAAAATTATTCATTGAACTACTACAATTTCTGCCATCACTATCGTTACCCTCCTCTTCTTGCTCAGGGTGCAGTTGTACAGCTGCTTCTAATTGTTAATCAACTTCTGCTATAAATGCTGGTCTGCACTCTCACTCCTTGCCTGAGCTTAGGTTTCTAGTTTACAAGTTTAACCAGTTAAGGAGTGCTATTTTGACTGTCTGCCCCTCTACCTGTTTACTGATTCTGTTACTCTCCTGCCTTCACTGACCTTAGCCTATCTACCATACTGACCCTTGGCTGCCTGCCTTGACCTCGGATTAGCTGTCGGATTTGAACAAAGTCTGCCTACCCTGACCTCTGCTAGTTCATTTGCTATGAGTATGGCCTGGCCCTTTGCACTGGAGTCCCTAACCCCTTTGTGTCACAGGGACTATTCCAAGAGGTAGTAGCCTGGTGGGTCTTCTGCAGCAAAGGCCAGATCTCTGTATAGGGGTTAAAGGATGAAAACCAGGGATCGCCAGGATAACATCCTTAGAACTAACCCAAAGTCAAACTGGTTAGTTGGTACATTGGATCCACACCCACTGCCCATTACATTGGGACCCAGGGAGAACTCCAGAGAACCCATGAGAGTAGAAAAGAACTATTGGGGAAGTTGAGCAGCCAGAAGGATGTGTGGAAGTAGTCTGTGAATATAATGCACCTTTATGGCTTTTGGACTTCACAGTCCTTAGCTGGGCAAAAAGGCTTTCAGCTCCCAGTCATACCAGTGTGACAGATTGTATTTCTGTCGTAGGGTCTACACCCTGCAGTGAGAATCGAAGATTTATATTTTTTTAGCAGAATTATAGCCCTAGGCTGGATTGAAATATAGAAAAGTGTTATACGAGAAGTGCATTTTATAAGGGACCTGGAGATAATCCCTTGATTCAGCTTAAAACATACTAGAACTGGTTAACCCCTTAGTGACCACCAATACACCATCATTATGGCGGTGACTAAGATGGTCAGTAGGGGGCCTTAGGCTGGGCCAACACCTTTTTATGGAAGCCCAGTTTAAGTGCTGAATGGCTCTCCCATGCATCGGAGTGCGGAGGCTCAGCTCTAACAGAACAGCTGGGCTCCTGCTGTAACGGCCTACACTGGGAGAAGCGCCAATCTGGGATGTTTGACCCCTTGAATGCCATGGTCAATAGTGATTGCGGTTACAGAGGGAGCAAACTCTGTGGAGCAGCCTGCTGGTGGAAGTCAGCATAGCAAGCAAATGCAATGTATTATACAAGCAATCAAATGATCACCAATAAAAGTCCTCTTGTAGGACTAGTAAATAGTTAAACAAAGTTAAAAAAGTTTTATTAAATAAAAAGAATTCCAAGTAAAAAAAAATGCACAGTTTACCATTAAAAGAAAAAGCTTTTCAATGGAAAAATTGCTAAAATAAAATCCTCTCCACATATTTGGTATCGTCGCATCTGTAATGATCTGCACTACACAATTATCATGTACTTTATCCCGTACTGTTAATGGTTAAAAAAAAAAAAAAAATTTTTTTTCTTCACCACAAAAAAAGTGAAGTGTTATCTACCACAAAATTATACCAACGAGAAGTACAAGTCGTCCCACAAAAATCAAACCCTCACGCAGCTCCATAGAAAGAAAAACAAAAAAGTTATGGGTCTTGGGATGTGTTTTTTTTTAAAAAAAAGGTCCTTTATTGTGCAAAAGTAGTAAAACGTTAAAGAGGACCTTTCACTCGTATACAAACTAAAAACTAACTATACCTGTGGGCAGAGCGGCGCCCAGGGGTGCCCCTGCACTTACTAGTATGCCTGGGCGCCGCTCCGTTCGCCCGGTATAGGCTCCGGTGTCTCAGCTCCGTCTGTTGTATTGGACTGATTTTTTGTAGGAGGCGTGTCACTTGCTGCAGTGCTGGCCAATCGCAGCACACAGCTCATAGACTGGCTATGAGCTGTGCGCTGCGATTGGCCAGCACTGCAGCAAGTGACACGCCTCCTACAAAAAATCAGTCCAATACAACAGACGGAGCTGAGACACCGGAGCCTATACCGGGCGAACGGAGCGGCGCCCAGGCATACTAGTAAGTGCAGGGGCACCCCTGGGCGCCGCTCTGCCCACAGGTATAGTTAGTTTTTAGTTTGTATACGAGTGAAAGGTCCTCTTTAAATAAACTATATAGTTGGTATCGCTATAATCATATTGACCCAGGGAATAAAGTTCTGTTATTTATGCTGTGAAATGAATGCTACAACATTTATAATGTAAAAATGCAATGGCGGTATTAGTGTTTTTTCCCATCCCCCCCAGAAAGTTAATAGGTTAATCAGTATTTTATGTATATCCCAAAATGGTGCCATTAAAATCTACAATATGTATGATATAGCCCTCATAGGGCTATATTGTTGAAAGAATAAAAAAGTTAGGGTACTTTCACACTAGCGTTATTCTTTTCCGGCACCGAGTTCCGTCCTAGGGGCTCAATACCGGAAAAGAACTGATCCGTTTCATCCCCATGTATTCTGAATAGAGAGAAATCCGTTCAGGATGCATCAGGATGTCTTCAGTTCAGTCACTGAACAGCCTTTTGGACGCATGCTGCGGTATTATCTCCATCCAAGATTCTGGATCAGTTGCCAAAACCCCGGATCGGGCATTAATTTACATTGAAATGTATTAGTGCTGGATCTGGCATTAAAAATACCGCAATGCCGGATCCGTCCTTGCGCAGACTGGTAAAAATGAGAAAATCTGGAGAGACGGATCCGTTCTTGCAATGCACTTGTAAGCTTGCAGATTGCTTGCCGGATCACTCTGCCGCAAGTGTGAAAGTAGCCTAATAGCTATTAGGGGGTAATGAAGAATTTTTTTAAATATAATCGGTTTGTCAATAAGGAGTTAAGAATTTTGCCGCCATTTGTATGTGGATAATTCTTTAGCACTTGCTTTTCAGTAAAGATTTCTGGTAAAAGTTAACCTGCCCCACCTCTGGTCTCCTGTCCTTAGGCTCCATTCACACGTCCGCAAATGGGTCCGCATCCGTTCCGCAATTTTGCTCATTTTCTATGGGGATGGAATGGATGCGGACAGCACACAGTGTGCTGTCCGCATCCGCATTTGCGGAGCGCGGCCCCGATCTTCGGGTCCGCAGCTCCGCAAAAGATAGAACATGTCCTATTCTTGTCCGCAGCTTGCGGACAAGAATAGGCATTTCTATAGGGGTGCCGGGCTGGTGTGTTGCGGATCTGCAATTTGCGGGTCCGCAACACACCACGGATGTGTGAATGGAGCCTTAAACTGAATTCTGACACCAAGGAGACCTCACCTTCCACTGGGCAGGAGGCCACAACATGGAAGTGCCCACAAGGGCCCCATTCAAGTCAATGGGTCCGCAAAAAATACGGAACGCACACGGAACACGTCCGTATGTCATCCGTATTTTGTGGATCCATACTGTAGAGAGGCTATGCCCAGCCCATATTGCTCATGTGTTTGGTGATTAATAAGTTACTGTTTCCGTTTCCGATCCGCAAAAAATGGATCGCATACGGAAACCCCACGGATATGTTTTGTGGAATAACGGACCAGAAGAGGACGTAAATCAGAAAGAAAAAAAACCTCAGATACGGAACAACGGATTCGTGAAAAACAGACCGCAAAAAAACAATGGCCTTGTGCATGAGCCCTTAAGGAGAAAAATCCCAGAAAATGATGTAAATTAACCTTAACTATGGTCAAGCTCAAGGTCATTAACAAGGATCAGCTCTGCTTATACAGCAGGATCAGCTCGGCATGACGCAGACATGTTTTGGAGATAGTTTGTGAGAAATTTGTTTAAAAAATAATCACTGTGAGGGCTCATGCACACAAAAGTATTTTCTTTCCGCTTCTGTTCCCGTTTTTTTGCGGACCGTATGCGGAACCATTCACTTCAATAGGTCCGCAAAAACAACAGAAGGTACTCCGTGTGCATTCTGTTTCCGTATTTCCGTTCCGCAAAAAAGTAGTGCATGTCCGATTATTGTCCTCAAATCACGGTTCGAGGCACCATTCAATTCAATGGGTCCGCAAAAAATATGGAACGCACACGGATCATATCCGTATGTCATCCGTATAATACTGTATCCATACTGTAAAAAATGCTATGCCCAGCCCATATTGCTCATGTGTTTGGTGATTAATAAGTTACTGTTTCCGATCCGCAAAAAATCGGATCGCATACAGAAACCATACGGAGATGTTTTGTGGAATAACGTAACGGAGGAGGACTTAAATCAGAGAAAAAAAAAACTCATATACGGAACAACGGATCCGTGAAAAACGGACCACAAAACAACAACGGTCGTGTGTATGAGCTCTGGGGCCACATCATGTATTAACCACTTCAGCCCCGCTAGCTGAAACCCCCTTCATGACCAGAGCACTTTTTACACTTCGGCACTACACTACTTTCACCGTTTATCGCTCGGTCATGCAACTTACCACCCAAATGAATTTTACCTCCTTTTCTTCTCACTAATGGAGCTTTCATTTGGTGGTATTTTATTGCTGCTGACATTTTTACTTTTTTTGTTATTAATCAAAATGTAACGATTTTTTTTGCAAAAAAATGACATTTTTCACTTTCAGCTGTAAAATTTTGCAAAAAAAACGACATCCATATATAAATTTTTCGCCAAATTTATTGTTCTACATGTCTTTGATAAAAAAAAAATGTTTGGGCAAAAAAAAAAAATGGTTTGGGTAAAAGTTATAGCGTTTACAAACTATGGTACAAAAATGTGAATTTCCGCTTTTTGAAGCAGCTCTGACTTTCTGAGCACCTGTCATGTTTCCTGAGGTTCTACAATGCCCAAACAGTAGAAAAACCCCACAAATGACCCATTTCGGAAAGTAGACACCCTAAGGTATTCGCTGATGGGCATAGTGAGTTCATAGAACTTTTTATTTTTTGTCACAAGTTAGCGGAAAATGATGATGATTTTTTATTTATTTTTTTCTTACAAAGTCTCATATTCCACTAACTTGCGACAAAAAATAAAAAATTCTAGGAACTCGCCATGCCCCTCACGGAATACCTTGGGGTGTCTTCTTTCCAAAATGGGGTCACTTGTGGGGTAGTTATACTGCCCTGGCAATTTAGGGGCCCAAATGTGTGAGAAGTACTTTGCAATCAAAATGTGTAAAAAATGACCGGTGAAATCCAAAAGGTGCACTTTGGAATATGTGCCCCTTTGCCCACCTTGGCAGCAAAAAAGTGTCACACATCTGGTATCGCCGTACTCAGGAGAAGTTGGGGAATGTGTTTTGGGGTGTCATTTTACATATACCCATGCTGGGTGAGAGAAATATCTTGGCAAAAGACAACTTTTCCCATTTTTTTATACAAAGTTGGCATTTGACCAAGATGTTTATCTCACCCAGCATGGGTATATGTAAAATGACACCCCAAAACACATTCCCCAACTTCTCCTGAGTACGGCGATACCACATGTGTGACACTTTTTTGCTGCCAAGGTGGGCAAAGGGGCACATATTCCAAAGAGCACCTTTCGGATTTCGCAGGCCATTTTTTACACATTTTGATTGCAAGGTACTTCTTACATATTTGGGCCCCTAAATTGCCAGGGCAGTATAACTACCCCACAAGTGACCCCATTTTGGAAAGAAGACACCCCAAGGTATTCCGTGAGGGGCATGGCGAGTTCCTAGAATTTTTTTTTTTTGTCACAAGTTAGCGAAAAATGATGATTTTTTTTTCTTTCTCTTTTTTCCTTACAAAGTCTCATATTCCACTAACTTGCGACAAAAAATAAAAAATTCTAGGAACTCGCCATGCCCCTCACGGAATACCTTGGGGTGTCTTCTTTCCAAAATGGGGTCACTTGTGGGGTAGTTATACTGCCCTGGCAATTTAGGGGCCCATATGTGTGAGAAGAACTTTGCAATCAAAATGTGTAAAAAATGGCCTGCGAAATCCGAAAGGTGCACTTTGGAATATGTGCCCCTTTGCCCACCTTGGCTGCAAAAAAGTGTCACACATCTGGTATCGCCGTACTCAGGAGAAGTTGGGGAATGTGTTTTGGGGTGTCATTTTACATATACCCATGCTGGGTGAGAGAAATATCCTGGCAAAAGACAACTTTTCCCATTTTTTTATACAAAGTTGGCATTTGATCAAGATATTTCTCTCACCCAGCATGGGTATATGTAAAATGACAGCCCAAAACACATTCCCCAACTTCTCCTGAGTACGGCGATACCAGATGTGTGACACTTTTTTGCAGCCTAGATGCGCAAAGGTGCCCACATTCCTTTTAGGAGGGCATTTTTAGACATTTGGATCCCAGGCTTCTTCTCACGCTTTAGGGCCCCTAAAAAGCCAGGGCAGTATAAATACCCCACATGTGACCCCACTTTGGAAAGAAGACACCCCAAGGTATCCAATGAGGGGCCTGGCAAGTTCATAGAATTTTTTTTTTTTTCCGCATAAGTTAGCGGAAATTGATTTTTATTTTATTTTTTCTCACAAAGTCTCACTTTCCACTAACTTAGGACAAAAATTTAAATCTTTCATGGACTCAATATGCCCCTCAGCAAATACCTTGGGGTTTCTTCTTTCCAAAATGGGGTCAGTTGTGGGGTGTTTGTACTGCCCTGGCATTTGAGGGTCTCCGCAATCATTACATGTATGGCCAGCATTAGGAGTTTCTGCTATTCTCCTTATATTGAGCATACAGGTAATGAGATTTTTTTTTCCGTTCAGCCTCTGGGCTGAAAGAAAAAAATGAACGGCACAGATTTCTTCATTCGCATCGATCAATGTGGATGAAAAAATCTCTGCCAAAAAAAAAAAATGGAGGGGAAAGGCGTCTGCCAGGACATAGGAGCTCCGCCCTACATCCATACCCACTTAGCTCGTATGCCCTGGCAAACCAGATTTCTCCATTCACATCAATCGATGTGATGAATAAATCATTGCCGGGATTTTTTTTTTTTTTTTTTATATATATACAAAGTGTTTGCCAAAGCATAGGAACGCCGCCTCCTCCTCAGCTCGTATGCCTCGGCAAACATATCTGTCACTGCAGAGGAGAAAATCCCGTCTTGCAGCGCCGCATACACTGACTTGCGTGTAATCTGACAGCAGCGCAATGCTTCTGTCAGAATGCACATCGGTGCTGCAGCTGGTCGATCGGTTGGTCCACCTGGAAGGTAAAAAAACAAAAAAAAGAAAAAACCAGGCCGCAACGCAATAATTTTATTAACTTTGCAACAGAACATATAAACTTTAACTTTTTTAACTGAACATTAACCTTTTTGCTTACTGGTGTGTTTTTTTTTGTTTTTTTTTGTTTTTTTACCTTTATAGAACAAACCTCTCCTTCCCCATGGGTCAATGTGCAAAGCGCAAATCGCCCAAAGATGTGGCGAAGTGCGTTATGCACTTTGTCCCATGTGAAAGGAGACGTTTGCAGCAGCAGTGAGTGAATGGGCCCTAATAGCCCTGTGCGCCTGTTCTGGTGAGATGATCCCTATGCTAATAGTGTACCTGTGAGTGGTACTTCCGGAAACACTCTCCAAAGCATAGGGCAGGGTGGTCAGGACAGTCAGGACAGAAATAGCGGGTGTCACGCCTTATTCCACTCCTGCTACAGACACGACATCTTTTTCGGGGTGACGGTTGGGTTGAGGTACCAGGAACGACATTGGGGAAATGTCGCTCGTGTAGACGGCTAACTACACTGGTGGATGGGGCCACGGAACCTCCTGGGTACAGGAGGTTCTCGATGATCTCTTCCTGAAATTTGAGGAAGGATCCAGTTCTCCCAGCCTTACTGTAGAGAACAAAACTATTGTACAGAGCCAATTGAATTAAATATACAGACACCTTCTTATACCAGCGTCTGGTTCTGCGGGAAACTAAATACGGAGACAACATCTGGTCATTGAAGTCCACCCCTCCCATGAGCAAATTATAGTCGTGGACTGAGAGGGGCTTTTCAATGACACGGGTTGCTCGCTCAATTTGTATTGTCGTGTCTGCGTGAATGGAGGAGAGCATGTAAACGTCACGCTTGTCTCTCCATTTCACCGCGAGCAGTTCTTCGTTACACAGTGCGGCCCTCTGCCCCCTTGCAAGACGGGTGGTAACGAGCCGTTGGGGGAAGCCCGCGCGACTAGTTCGCGCGGTACCACAGGCGCCAATCCGTTCTAGAAACAAATGCCTAAAGAGGGCCACACTTGTGTAAAAATTGTCCACATAAAGATGGTACCCCTTGCCGAATAAGGGTGACACCAAGTCCCAAACTGTCTTCCCACTGCTCCCCAGGTAGTCAGGGCAACCGACCGGCTCCAGGGTCTGATCTTTTCCCTCATAGATCCGAAATTTGTGGGTATAGCCTGTGGCCCTTTCACAGAGCTTATACAATTTGACCCCATACCGGGCGCGCTTGCTTGGGATGTATTGTTTGAAGCCAAGGCGCCCGGTAAAATGTATCAGGGACTCGTCTACGCAGATGTTTTGCTCTGGGGTATAAATATCTGCAAATTTCTGGTTGAAATGGTCTATGAGGGGCCGAATTTTGTGGAGCCGGTCAAAAGCAGGGTGGCCCCTGGGACGGGAGGCGGTGTTGTCACTAAAGTGCAGGAAACGCAGGATGGCCTCAAAACGTGCCCTGGACATAGCAGCAGAGAACATGGGCATGTGATGAATCGGGTTCGTGGACCAATATGACCGCAATTCATGCTTTTTTGTCAGGCCCATGTTGAGGAGGAGGCCCAGAAAAGTTTTAATTTCGGAAACTTGGACTGGTTTCCACCGGAAAGGCTGGGCATAAAAGCTTCCCGGGTTAGCGGTGATAAATTGTGTGGCATACCTGTTTGTTTCGGCCACAACTATGTCTAAAAGCTCCGCAGTCAAGAACAGCTCAAAAAATCCCAGGGCCGAACCGATCTGAGCTGTCTCAACCCGAACTCCAGACTGGGCAGTGAAAGGGAAAACTACAGGTGCGGCTGAAGTTGGGGACTGCCAATCAGGGTTTGCCAGCACCTCTGGGATTCTAGGGGCTCTACGGGCACGTCTTTGCGGTGGCTGCGACGGGGTCACTACTGCACGTGCCACCGTACCAGCTTCAACTGCCCTTCTGGTGCTCGCTACTTCACCAGGTTGTACGGCAGTGCTGGTACTAGGTCCAGGGAGGGCTGGGCTGCTGGTGTATGCCTCACCACGTAATCCGACAGCACCAGCCCCACTCTGCTGCTCTTGAAGCGGATCCTGCGCAACCTGTGGTCTAGCGACACGGGGCCGGGTACGCCTGGTGGTATCAGGGACCTCAGCCTCCTCGTCCGAACTTTGGGTCAGAGAGCCACTGCTTTCTACAGGTTCGTATTCTGACCCGCTGGATTCATCAGATGAGGGTTCCCACTCCTCATCCGACTGGGTCAGAAGCCTGTAGGCCTCTTCAGAGGAATACCCCCTGTTTGACATTTTGGGCAACTAAATTTAGGGGTATTCCCTGAGACTACCCAAGAAAAAAAAAGCAAGCCTGTCTTACAAAGGGGAGGCTAGCGAAGTACCGGAGGCCTGCTGCGGTTGATAAAAAATATCAAAACTGATTTTTTTATCGCCGCAGTGCGTGTAAAGTGATTGTGCAGTGATCAAAAAAAAAATTTTTTTTGTCACTGCGGTGGGGCGGGTGTGGGCGAACGCACGTGTGGGCGACCGATCAGGCCTGATCGGGCAAACACTGCGTTTTGGGTGGAGGGCGAACTAAAGTGACACTAGTACTATTATAGATCTGACCGTGATCAGTTTTGATCACTTCCAGATACTATAAAAGTACAAATGCTGATTAGCGATACGCTAATCAGCGAATAACGGACTGCGGTGCGGTGGGCTGGGCGCTAACTGATCGCTAACTACCTAACCAAGGGACCTAAACTATACCTAAAACCTAACGGTCAATACCAGTGAAAAAAAAAAGTGACAGTTTACACTGATCACTTTTTTCCTTTCACTAGTGATTGACAAACGGGTGATCAAAGGGTTAATTGGGTTCAGGGGGGTGATCTGGGGCTAAGTGTGTAGTGTTTGGTGTACTCACTGTGAAGCCTGCTCCTCTGCTGGATCCAACCGACGAAAAGAACCAGCAGAGGAGCAGGCAGCCATATAACAGATCATATTTACAAATATGATCTGATATATGGCTCTGTGATTGGCTTTTTTGAAAATCATCAGCTTGCCAGCCGCGATCATTGGCTGGCAACCTGATGACGAAATGGTCCTCTTCGAAATGCCGGCGCGAACTGCGCATGCGCGGGCCGCATATCGCGTCATCTCGCGTCTCGCGAGATGACGCGTATATGCGTCGTTGTGCGCAGCGCTGCCGCCTCCGTGCGCAGCGCTGCCGCAACATCTGCGTTAGGCGGTCCGGAGGCGGTTAAACTCCCCACAGTTGGAAGCCTAAAGCCTTCTGCACATGAACGTGTGCGCCCTGTGGTCGTGCTGTGGCCCGCAAATTGCGGGCCGCAATGCACGAACATCGTCCGTGGGGCAGCCACAGTGGATCGCGGACCCATTCACTTTAATGGGTCCGCGATCCGGCCATTCCGCAAAAAGATAGGACATGTTCTATCTTTTTGCGGGACGGAAGTACAGGACGGAAGCACTCTGTAGTGCTCCCGTAGGGTTACGTTCCGTGCTCCCATCCCGCACCATTCCGCATTGAAGTGAATGGGTCCGCATCCGTGATGCGGAATTCCCACCGAACGGCAACTATGTATTGCGGATCCGCAAATCCGGTCCGCAATACGACAACAGGCAGCACACGTTCGTGTGCAGGAGGCCTTTTTCAGTATTTTGCAGTCCGCAAAAAACGGATCCGCTAAAAATACGGATGATGTCCGAGTGCATTCAGTTTTTTTGCGGAACGGAACAGCTGGCTCCTGATAGAACAGTACTATCCTTGTCCGTTATGCGGACAATAATAGGACAATTTCTATCTTTGAACGGAACAGAAAAACGGAAATACGGAACCGGAAGGCATATGGAGTACCTTCTGTTTTTTTTGCTGATCAATTGAAATGAATGGTTTGTATACGGAACGCAAAAAAAGGAACGTTCGTGTGCAAGAGGCATTCCAACATTTTCAAAAAACTCAGTTATAGGATCCATTCACAGGACTTTGTCCATATTGCAGACGGCGGATCTGCAAATCATGGATACCCGCCGCATCATGGTGCAGACCCATTGACTTCAATAGTCCGCAATCCGCAAAATGTGGCAAAAAATGGGACATGTCTTATCTTTTGTGGCGTGGCTGCACAGACCCGGAAGCACTTGGGAGGGCTTTCATGTGCTTCCGGGTCTGTGCAGCTGGGCTACAAAAGATAAGACATGTCCTATTCTTTGCCACATCTTGCAGATGATGGGTCCCAAGAAGTCAATGTGTCCATACCGCGACATGGCCTGCAGACAGGCGCTATCTGTATTTTGTGGCGCAGAAATGGCCTTTGCCATTGGACACAGTTGTGTAAATGGACCCTTAGTTGCATATACTGTAGACACATACAAGTCTCCTACACCAGCCGATCAGAAGTAGCTGTGGTGCTCTACAGACGGCCAGGACCCCTTCCTTCTATGAATGTTTGCTTTAATGGTCAGACACCCTACAATCAGCAGGTGACAACATATGCTAGCGTTTAAAAGAGTTTTCCAGAAATTAAATTCTGATGACCTATCCACAGGACACGTCATCAATACCTGATCGGTGGGGGTCGGACTCCCATCGCCCCTACTGATCAGCTGTTTGAAGGTGCAGCAGTGCTGTGGCCTCCTCACAGTATACCAAGCACAGCGCTATAGTGGCTGTGCGTGGTATTGCAGAAATGCCATGTGACAAATGTACATAACGTCACAGGCAGAGGAAGAGGCCGCAGTCCCTTCCAGCAGTTGATCAGGGGGTGTGACAGGAGTCAGAAGCTCACCGATCAGATATTGACCAGTCCTCAAGATAATAACATTCTAAAGGCTTGCATTTGCAAATATAAATCAGTCTTCCTGGAATCCATCTTCACTAAGTTCTTTAGCTTCTTCAAGTGGAGATGTATGGCGCAGTATTCCTAATCTGTGGCTCTTGGACCCCTACTGTATGTGCGTGGTTCTCCAGCACTAATCTCTATTGTGCACGGAGGGATATCATATTGTTACTAAAACTAGAAATCATATCATTGCTAAGTGGCACCAGGACCATGGGATGTGGACATACATCTTTTTTAATTGGCCTTTTCCCTTTTAATATCCAGGGGCGCTCAATAACACTTGTCACATACATTAAAATGGCCTGTGAGCTACAGTAGGTTGAGGACCTCTAAAGGAGCAGGCCAGTTCAGAAATCCACCCAGTAAGAGAAAGCTTAGGAGAACATGGCACCTTTTGTGTACATCACGCAGATAATGGTTTGGTTGGTATCTTCATATGTCTACATGCCTTTATACACAGCCTCGTGCTCACAGTTTTCGCAATTACAGTTGACCAGTCTTCCTTCGCTGGTTGGAGACTAAAGGTGCCCACATACCTTACATAGCTGTCAGAAGAATGCTCGGGCGTGTATGTGTCAAGCCAAGCATGTATTTGTTGTCTGTGGGTGGAGAGGAGAAAGTCGCAGGTAGACATCGCTTATCTCCTAGGAGAAAAAAAAAGGATTCGGGTGTAATTCAAGGTGCATCTGTCGGGTCAGAGTCAGGAGCTCCCCATACACTTTAGCTTTCAGCCAGTGCCACTGAAAATGGCGGGTTCAGCCGAAAGTAGCCTAATGTGGATGGGGATCTCTGCCGCTGGTTAGCCTTGGAATCATTGTTCGGCTTTCCACAGATTGGTTCAGCTTCCATTATCCCTCTACTTACTGTAGATGTATCACTCACCTTCTCTCTTAGGCTTCATGCACACGACAGTATTTTTTCACGGTCCGCAAAACGGGGTTCCGTTGTTCCGTGATCCGTGCCGGTTTTTGTTTCCGTGTGTCTTCCCTTTATTTTTGGAGGATCTCCAAACATGAAGGAAAGTAAAAAAAAAATCTAAGTCAAGTTTGCCATCCAAATGATAGGAAAAAAATGGACGCGGATGAAAGTCTTGTGTGCATCCGTGCTTTTTTCACGGACCCATTGACTTGAATGGGTCCGCGAACCATTGTCCGTGAAAAAAATAGGACAGGTCATATTTTTTTCATGGACTGGAAACACGGATCACAGACGCGGATGACAAACGGTGCATTATCCGAGTTTTCCACGGACCCATTGAAAGTCAATGGGTCCGCAGAAAATCACGGAAAACGGAACAACGGACACGGGACACAACAACGGTCGTGTTCATGAGGCCTTACAGGTAGGTGCCTCTCTCCTTTTGTTTCATTGTCAGTAAATGTGTGTGTTCCTCTGATTGTACATTGTTGCTATATATATATACAATGTAACAAACTCACCCCCCAGCGGTCCTGCAATATCTGTCCTTGCCAGCCACTCCAGTTTTCTGGGTGATGCCAAGCGGCACATGCGCAGTGTTCAGTGCTGT
Source organism: Bufo gargarizans (assembly GCF_014858855.1). Taxonomy (NCBI): domain Eukaryota; kingdom Metazoa; phylum Chordata; class Amphibia; order Anura; family Bufonidae; genus Bufo; species Bufo gargarizans. The sequence goes on from NC_058090.1 coordinate 76,456,920, forward strand.
CTGACCGGATGCAAGACTTGCATGTTCCACCACTGACGGAACAATTGAGTCCATCAAACCAATCAGAGGGCAGATAGTGGGGGCCAATCAGAGTGCTTGGCAGTCTATTTTAAAGGGGTTTTCTAGTAATCGTTATTTTTTATCAAGTGCCCTCAGCATGCCCCCTTACCTGCTTCACACACCGCTTTCTTCATCTTCTGGTCCCATCTCCTGGCTGTTTACCTTCGGGTAACCATGGTCATGGTTATGAGTACCTGCTGCAGCCAATGACTAGCTTCAGGGGTGACGTGGCCACAAGCAGCACTTCACTGGAGCAGTACATGTGACTTTGCCCATGGCTAGCCAGATATAAACAGTGTCGGGACCGGGAGACGGACACAGGGGCACGGAGGATCCGGAGTGGCAGTGGAGCAGATAAGTATGACTCTTCTCTTTCAGAGGGCAGGCTATGGGCACTTGATAAATCATAATTATTACTCGAAAACCCATTTAAGTTGGCTTGCCCTGATGCCGAGACGTCTCCCTTGTATTAACCCTTCCCTTACTAATAGTGATTATGGCCTGTTTGACCTTCCTTTTGCCTGCCGTTCTGTCACTTTTAGATCCTTCCTGGCTTGGACTGTGCTATATCCATGACATCTTCTCTGCTGGTATTAGCCCCTCGGTACCCTGTTTGCTCCACTCTGTGGGGATTCACAGCAGCAAAGTCCAGATTCATGTATAGGGGTTAAAACCTTTGTTCCATTAGATTCTGCAGCCATGGTGGCCAATGCAAATTCTGAATGTGGAAGGCCACCTAAACCGTGACATGAAGACTATTATTTTTATTCCCAGGTTTATGGCCATTTCATAGAATTCGGAAGCACCCCTACCAAAGAGGACTGTCTGCATTTCCAGTTTTCTTATTCCTTTAGTCAATGACCTCCAAGGAGAATGACACAACTCATTGTGACAAATATCGGGTTGGCATTAGATAAATTATAGTTTCTAACATAACAGAAAATGTGTTTTTTTCCCCCAGCATTTGTGCTGTGATATTATGCTGGTGTTGTATCACTCATATCATAAAGTGGACGTTCTTCTGAACAGTCTGCCATTGAACTGCAAATGGACTCTACTGTCAATGAACATTTAGCAAAAATGCTGCCTACGTGTGGATCAATGTCAACTACTTTTACAAGCAGCATAACATAAAATAAATAAAAAAATTATAGTAAAATATAACGCATCCATTTAACCTGTGTTTCGTTTTGCAGCATGAAAGCAGTGAGAACAACGAGAGCTTGAGAGAACAAAAAAAGCCAAATAATCTGATGAGTTGTTTATGAAGTGTTTTTTATTTCATTTTTTTTCCCGGCTGGAGAGCTGTGACCCCTTTTACATTTTTCTTACAGCAGGGAAAGATAGCAGTAGCACACAGCAATTGTACATCATCAGATATTACAGAAGGCTTTGAAATGATGGAGGATGTGATGCTTTGAAGTATAGTATAGTAGAATGCAATGTTCGGAAAATGTGGCAAGGCTGACGCCAAGCTTTACGGAAAAGCAAAAAAAACCGAATGCGATAAGTAATGGAAGGGAATCCTAAGCAACAGATTAACTCTTTTGTTGCCAAGGCTTCCTGCCAACCTGCCTGTATGTCCTTGCTGGATCTATTCCCATACTTACAGTACGTATAGTGGATACTTTAGAATTCTGGCAATTTTTGAAATGTGGGATTTTAATTTTATTAATCCTTTTTTTTTTTTTTTTTTTTTTTTAGCGGTCTATCAGTCAGTACTGTGTATGTTTTGTATATTAATATTATTTGTTCTTACAAGGTTGTGGAGTCAGTTTTGGGTGGAGTCGGTGTTTACTACGTTAACATTGTATTATTCATTTATTAAAGGGGTTTTCTGTGACAATTAAATTTTTTACAGATGTGCTCATGTAGTTGCTTCTCTAATGTACATTTTCACAATGCATTTATTTCAATTTGGTCTCTCCCGACCCATTTTCACAATGTCAACAAATCCCTCTGATTTCTTTCAATCCTGTATGTAGCACTTCCTGTTGCTGTATCCAACCAAACCCATGATGCACTTCTTCCTTTGCCCTAACAGCACCCAGCAATCGTATAGCTCCTCCCACCCAGCTAATTACATAGACACTCCCCTAACACCCAGCAATCGTATAGCTCCTCCCACCCAGCTAATTACATAGACACTCCCCTAACACCCAGCAATCGTATAGCTCCTCCCATCCAGCTAATTACATAGACACTCCCCTAACACCCAGCAATCGTATAGCTCCGCCCACCCAGCTAATTACATAGACACTCCCCTAACACTGCCCCCAACACCCAGCAATCTTATAGCTCCTCCTACCCAGCTAATTACATAGACCGTCCCGTAACATTGACACACCCATGGACACAATATAACAAGAAATAGGAAAGAGTTGCATGGACATGGTCATGTGACCACACGCCAGAATAGAAGATATCAGCAATAAAGGTAAAAAAAATACATTGAAAAAATGATTACCTTGAATGATACTGATGCAAACTGGAAAAACCCTTGAAACGCATAGCTTGTTGCTTATTTACTTTGAATTATATATATTGTAGGAAGGCGCAAGGGTCCGTCATTGACAGAAGGTATGTGTCACCGAGATTCCTGGCCTCGGTGAGGTAAGAGCCGGTAATTTCATGTGTCAGCGGCAGCTAGTGCTGGCTGACATGGTTTTGCTATTTAGTATGGCTGTAAAGCCGATCTGGGCCGGCTCTTACTGGGAGAAGCCAAAGTGCAGGGTGGGTGGCTGCTCCCCACGATCCAGGCCGGGTCTTGGTTTGGGCTATAAAACACAGGCAGCACTGTCAGGTGGTAGGAATTTACTCCTCTCTGACAGTGAAGCCTCTATACTGCGTCCGCAAGCCTGTCTACCAGAGCAAAACCCCACTAATATATATATATATATATATATATATATACACACACACTATATATAAGAAAGTTCAAGGCAGCACAGATGGTAACCAAGGTAAGGAGTGCCAGCAATTAGACGCAACCCACCGTCTTGAAATACAAAGAAGAAAAGACTGCAGCACTTCCAATCGGTGTAAAAAATTTGAGGTCCTTTATTCACCAATGCAACGTTTCAGTCCACTTTCTGGCTTGAGAACGGTCCAAGAAAGTGGACTAAAACGTTGCATGGGTGAATAAAGGACATCACATTATTTTCACTGATTGGAAGTGCTGCAGTCTTTTCTTCTTTATATACACTCACCTGAAGAATTATTAGGAACACCATACTAATACGGTGTTGGACCCCCTTTTGCCTTCAGAACTGCCTTAATTCTACGTGGCATTGATTCAACAAGGTGCTGATAGCATTCTTTAGAAATGTTGGCCCATATTGATAGGATAGCATCTTTCAGTTGATGGAGATTTGAGGGATGCACATCCAGGGCACGAAGCTCCCGTTCCACCACATCCCAAAGATGCTCTTTTGGGTTGAGATCTGGTGACTGTGGGGGCCATTTTAGTACAGTGAACTCATTGTCATGTTCAAGAAACCAGTTTGAAATGATTCGAGCTTTGTGACATCAGAGGATGGGTACATGGTGGTCATGAAGGGATGGACATGGTCAGAAACAATGCTCAGGTAGCCCGTGGCATTTAAATGATGGCCAATTGGCACTAATGGGCCTAAAGTGTGCCCAGAAAACATCCCCCACACCATTACACCACCACCACCAGCCTGCACAGTGGTAACAAGGCATGATGGATACATGTTCTCATTCTGTTTACGCCAAATTCAGACTCTACCATTTGAATGTCTCAACAGAAATCGAGACTCATCAGACCAGGCAACATTTTTCCAGTCTTCAACAGTCCAATTTTGGTGAGCTTGTGCAAATTGTAGCCTCTTTTTCCTATTTGTAGTGGAGATGAGTGGTACCCGGTGGGGTCTTCTGCTGTTGTAGCCCACCTTTCTTTCCCATTCTGACATTCAGTTTGGAGTTCAGGAGATTGTCTTGACTAGGACCACAACCCTACATGCATTGAAGCAACTGCCATGTGATTGGTTGACTAGATAATCGCATTAATGAGAAATAGAACAGGTGTTCCTAATAATTCTTTAGGTGAGTGTATATACAGTACAGACCAAAAGTTTGGACACACTTTCTCATTCAAAGAGTTTTCTTTATTTTCATGACTATGAAAATTGTAGATTCACACTGAAGGCATCAAAACTATGAATTAACACATGTAGAATTATATACATAACAAAAAAGTGTGAAACAACTGAAAATATGTCATATTCTAGGTTCTTCAAAGTAGCCACCTTTTGCTTTGATTACTGCTTTGCACACTCTTGGCATTCTCTTGATGAGCTTCAAGAGGTAGTCACCTGAAATGTTTTTCACTTCACAGGTGTGCCCTGTCAGGTTTAATAAGTGGGATTTCTTGCCTTATAAATGGGGTTGGGACCATCAGTTGCGTTGTGGAGAAGTCAGGTGGATACACAGCTGATAGTCCTACTGAATAGACTGTTAGAATTTGTATTATGGCAATAAAAAAGCAGCTAAGTAAAGAAAAACGAGTGGCCATCATTACTTTAAGAAATGAAGGTCAGTCAGTCCGAAAAAATGGGAAAACTTTGAAAGTGTCCCCAAGTGCAGTCACAAAAACCATCAAACGCTACAAAGAAACTGGCTCACATGCGGACCACCCCAGGAAAGGAAGACCAAGAGTCATCTCTGCTGCGGAGGATAAGTTCATCCGAGTCACCAGCCTCAGAAATCGCAGGTTAACAGCAGCTCAGATTAGAGACCAGGTCATAGCCACACAGAGTTCTAGCAGCAGACACATCTCTAGAACAACTGTTAAGAGGAGACTGTGTGAATCAGGCCTTCATGGTAGAATATCTGCTAGGAAACCACTGCTAAGGACAGGCAACAAGCAGAAGAGACTTGTTTGGGCTAAAGAACACAAGAAATGGACATTAGACCAGTGGAAATCTGTGCTTTGGTCTGATGAGTCCAAATTTGAGATCTTTGGTTCCAACCACCGTGTTTTTGTGCGACGCAGAAAAGGTGAACGGATGGACTCTACATGCCTGGTTCCCACCGTGAAGCATGGAGGAGGAGGTGTGATGGTGTGGGGGTGCTTTGCTGTTCCATCCGGTTTGCGTTTAGTTGGACCATCATTTATTTTTCAACAGGACAATGACCACAAACACACCTCCAGGCTGTGTAAGGGCTATTTGACCATGAAGGAGAGTGATGGGGTGCTGCGCCAGATGACCTGGCCTCCACAGTCACCGGACCTGAACCCAATCGAGATGGTTTGGGGTGAGCTGGACCGCAGAGTGAAGGCAAAAGGGCCAACAAGTGCTAAGCATCTCTGGGAACTCCTTCAAGACTGTTGGAAGACCATTTCAGGTGACTACCTCTTGAAGCTCATCAAGAGAATGCCAAGAGTGTGCAAAGCAGTAATCAAAGCAAAAGGCTACTTTGAAGAACCTAGAATATGACATATTTTCAGTTGTTTCACACTTTTAAGTTATGTATATAATTCCACATGTGTTAATTCATAGTTTTGATGCCTTCAGTGTGAATCTACAATTTTCATAGTCATGAAAATAAAGAAAACTCTTTGAATGAGAAGGTGTGTCCAAACTTTTGGTCTGTACTGTATATATAAAATAAAAATGAGAAAAATGAGCCCCCCCCCAGCTAAAAAATAAATAAATATGGGGGTTAGAATACAAAATACAAAATCTCTAAAGTTTTTTCAGTAAACAGAGCGCAAAACACTGAAAAAGCCATACGGTCGTGTGAAAGAGGCCTTAGGGCTTGCTCACACGAACGTATTTTGCATTCCGCATATGGTCCGTATACAGAACCATTCATTTCAATGGGTCCGCAAAAGATGCGGACAGCACTCTGTGTGCTGTCCGCATCCGCTGCTCCGTTCCGTGGCCCCCGCAAAAATTATGAGTCCTGTCCTATTCTTGTTCGTTTTGCGGACAAGAATAGGCATTTTTATAATAGGCCTGCTGTTCCGTTCCGTAAACTGCGGAAGGCACACGGGTACCATCCGTGTTTTGCGTATCCGCAGTTTGCAGACCGCAAAAACGAGTTCACATCAGCGTTTTTTCAGTAAACAGAGCGCAAAACACTGAAAAAGCCATACGGTCGTGTGAAAGAGGCCTTAGGGCTTGCTCACACGAACGTATTTTGCGTTCCGCATATGGTCCGTATACAGAACCATTCATTTCAATGGGTCCGCAAAAGATGCGGACAGCACTCTGTGTGCTGTCCGCATCCGTTGCTCCGTTCCGTGGCCCCGCAAAAATTATGAGTCCTGTCCTATTCTTGTTCATTTTGCGGACAAGAATAGGCATTTCTATAATAGGCCTCCTGTTCCGTTCCATAAACTGCGGAAGGCACACGCGTACCATCCGTGTTTTGCGTATCCGCAGTTTGCAGACCGCAAAAACGAGTTCACATCAGCGTTCAGCCTTTCCATTCTCCTGCTCCGTTATAGGAGCAGGAGAATGGAAAGGACGGATTCGGCACATAATTGAGCCGAAAGGAGCCTGTCGACCCCATAGACCATAATGGGGTCCGTTAGGTTTCCGCTCAGAGGAAGATTTTTGAATCGGAGTCAAAAGTCCTGCGCGCACAACTTTTTTCTCTGCTCCAAAGTCATCTTCTAAGCGGAGACCTAACGGACCCCATTATAGTCTATGGGGTCTGTATTCTCTGTTCGGCTCAGTTAAGTGCCGAATCCGTCCTTTCCGTTCTCTTCCTCCTAAACGGAGCAGGAGAGCGCAAAGGCTGAACGCTGATGTGAACTCAGCCTAAGGGCTCGTTCACACGACTTCCGTTTTTGTAATGTATAGCTCTTTAAATCTCCAGATTACCTTGTCACTGCTACCACTGAAGTGACTGGGAGCAGCACTGCAGTAAAAACCTCAGTACACTGTACAACGGACAGAGGTGTGTAGTTCAACCAGTGACTTATGGCATCGGAGCTTCAAGGAAATAGCTGATAGGCAGGGGTGCGAGGCCCCCACCAATCTGATATTGATAGCCCATCAAGGCAGAAAGTAACAAACAGCCTCAAAGTCCTGTCCACTAGATACATGAGTACCTCAGCTACCATCGGCAAGGAGCCCCAGAATCAGAGTGTGCCTTGAAGGAAGAAAGGGTGCCCTCTCCTTACGTTGCACTATCCCCAGGGAGCTGTGATATTGTAAGACAGCTCTCATTGTTCAATGTTTGTATATAACTATCATTCTGGTTTCTCCACACTGCTAACAGACTGCAAGCTTAGCTTAGGTGGAGCTGAGCTGCAGAAGCAAGAAACAGGAAGCAGGAGAACAGACATCTTGCAAGAGACTGTGTGTAAACTGAATCTGCTCACATCCAGGGTGTCAGTGCGTCCTAGAGCTTCAGGAACGGCAGCTGAGTATTCACCGTCCAGTAGGAGGAAAAGGAATTGTTTTTCAGGAAGGCTGATAGGAGCTGAGGAACGGAGAACTACCTCACGTGCAGTACCTCATGGTTGCTGAAAGGACTTGTCATTGTTCAGTTGGAAGGCATCATCGGATACAGATCAAGACCCGGGTCAGTAATATCGTGCACGCACCGCCTAGTGATGGTTGGCGCCTAAAGATTAAGCCTGTAGTTAGTCAGTCAGGGTCATTGCAGTGTATCAGGCCAAAAGTGTACAAGGACTCTGCTTCTTAAATAGACATTGCATACTGAGGGCAATCTTCCAGGACTACAAACCTGTTTAGTGTCTTCATTAAGAAAGTAACAATTGAACACTTGTTATCATACCGGTTATGTAAATGGGAGGGGGAAAATATTGCATAGAAGTGACAAGTTTGTAAGCTGCTGTGCTGCACCGCAGGTGATCCCAAACTAAGCATACACACAATCGTTCGCGTTCTGCAAAGGGTAATAACAGGTACGGTGGGACAGTTCTAGTTGTGTCCGCCAATAGGCAAATTATGGCAAACTGCCTTGTTATCCACCAGGGGGCATCTTGCTGTGCAGCACAGGGGTTCTTAGCTGCGGCTGGGTGCATGTAACCTGATTCTTTGTTCATTTCGGGGAATTGTTTAATACCTTGTTACAATAAAAATAAATCTGATTCACAAAAGCTGGTGTCAAAGTTGCTTTCCTCGTTCATGACTTCGCTGTATCCTGGGGAGCCCACCCCGGTACACGGCTTAGAGGACAGCCACAGCCACTACCACACCCATCCTCCTCTCCAGCTTCTCACAGCCTCGCTGCCCATTACACAATTCACTATACATAGTATAAGCGAAAAAAGAACGTTCAATCAAACAAATCCCAGGGGCTTGTTGCGAGGGGAAAATCGTTACCCTTGTTGATCCAGAAGAAGGTAAAATACATTTAGAAAGCATTGAGGAATTTACCCCAAAAAAGGAAGGGGGGATCTTCCCGACCCCGAGTGACAACCACATTGGAGCAGCATTCCACTAAGTATTGCACATTGCATAACCCTTTATTATACTTAGGTTGAAGACACATCTAGGTTGCTGTAACAAGTTTTCTTCATACAGCCTGGGGGGCTTGACCCACCAGAGAATATGATTATAGGAAGGGGGGGTTCACCGCATATGGAGCACCCCACTTTTTAATTGCATTGTAAACTTTGTTATAATTGCAGAAACAGGACATGTAACCAACAAGAACTAACAGGTTATTTGAGAGTCATCCCATAAGAAACAGACCCAAGCAGCAGGAGGATGGCTCCACAGTTAGCTCCAAATGGGGTTGTCTTGTGCTGGACTTCGTGGTGCATTACTGCATCAGCTCCTGAACCCAGGGCCTTCCCCCAGGGTGGATTCTGTGGTACGTTGGTGGGCTAGTATTTTTAGCGAGTACATGTTTGAAAAGTTGCAGACTATATTTCGTTGAGAAAAGCGTAAGGGCAGTGACACAGAGAAGTAAACGTCCTCCTCGCTAAGGGTCATTACTAGTGTTGAGCGAGCATGCTTGGCCCGAATACCTGTTCGGCTTGAGCATCGCTATGCTCGGCACATGGCGGCACTCGGCCGAGTACCGCATGTGCCCGAGCTCCATGCTCGAGTCTCCTCCCTGCACGTTTCGCGGCTGCTAAGCAGCCAATAAACATGCAGGTAAGTACTGCCATCACTGTAATGCCAGTAGCCATGTTGGCTACTGGCATTACAGTGATTGGCTGGCAGGAACACATCATCGGGTGCTATATAGCACCCCATGACGCGGGTTCGGCTCATTGCGAGTCAGGGAGAGCTACGCTTAGGAAGGGACAGATAGTGTAGGGAGTGTGATCGCAATATATTCAATAGAAAAACGTTTCAAAGACCCAAAAGTCCTTTTAAAGACTATGGTGTGTGGTGGCAGACTGGCAGCAATATAATTTAGCCAGCAATTTTTTTTCCATACCCTCAATAGAGGGTGTCTGCAGTGGCTTGTGACATCTGTGTTGCAATACCTTCTGTGTGTCAGGGCCAGATATTGGGAAAAATATCACTGACAAATATATTTTTTCCATAATTTATCCACACTTTGCCAATAAACGGTCCCTGCAGTGAATTGTCACATCTGCGCTGCAATAGCGTGTGTCAGGGCCAGATATTGGGAAAAATATTAGCGAAAACAATCCAAGATACCTAGCTTCATGTCCCAGTTTGCAGGGCGGTGCAGGTGCACTCTTGAAGTCAGCCCAGTGCGAACAGGTGGTCGGTTGGATTGCAGCAGATAGTGCTTCCAGTTTGTTAAGCACCACCCTGTCTTCCACCAAGTCCAGTCTCAGTAGCCAGGAGTCTGGTCCACACAATCCTCACCCTGATCCTCCTTTCTCCCACCATTTACAGTCTGGCCAAACAAGTGATCCCACACTCGGATATTCCGAGGACCTCTTTGCATCGCCATTAGTTGATTTGGCCCTCTCGCCAAGCACGCTTGAAGAGGGGCCTGAGATCTTGTGCCCCGATTCCCAACCTCTTGAGCATCCAGAGTCACAATAACATGACGCTGGGGAACAGCAATTAGTGTTTAGGATAAGATAGATAAGATGCCTTTATTGTCACTGTACAATACAATGTAATACAATGTACAATACAATGAAATGTTGTTTGGAGCAATCCTAGATGCCATGGACAGGGGAACTGACATTTAAACTAAAGCATTACACTAGAAAAAAACTAAACATTGCACTAGAAGGCATTACTATTCACAGCATATCTATAGCAAGAGCAAAGTAAGAAGTGCTTATGAGTATATACACACTGATTCAGACACCACTGCAGACAAGAGATCATCATGGGGTCATGAATGCTGCAGTCACTTTCAGTCTGTGGTAGTTTTCAATCCTAGGAAGGGGCAATAATCTCCGAGCATTTAGGAGACTGATTGCTTTGGGGTAAAAACTGTTCTTCAGCCTAGTGGTGCTGGCATGTAGGGCTCTAAGACGCCTACCAGAGGGTAGGGGAATGAAAAGGCTGTGGCCGGGGTGAGTTGGATCCCCGCAGATAATATTTGCCCTGTTGCTGCAGCGAGCAGTGAAGATGTCATCCAGTGATGGTAACTGAGTACCAGTGATTCTGCCAGCCATTCTGATGATGCGCTTGAGGGTCTTCTTGTCCTCAGAAGAGCAGCCGGAGGACCACACTGTAATGCAGTATGTGATAACAGACTCTATGGTGCACCTGTAAAAATTGACTAGCAGCTGTTTTGGGAGTTGTGCTTTCTTCAGACTCCTCAGAAAATAAAGCCTCTGAAGGCCTTTTTTGGTAATTTCTGTTGTGTTTTTTTATCCATGACAGGTCCTGACTAATATGAACTCCCAAGAATCTGAAACTTTGAACTATCTCCACGTTTCCACCATTAATGCTAATGGGATGGTGTCCATTTTGTTTCTTCTTCCTAAAATCCAGAATTAGCTCCTTTGTTTTCTTGGTATTGAGTAGGAGGTTGTTGTTCTTACTCCATCTTTCTAGGTTCTCAACCTCTTTCCTATAGGCTGTTTAATCATTGTTGGAGATTAAGCCTATCACGGTCGTGTCATCTGCAAATTTTATAATGGTATTGATATTGAATAGGTTTACAGTCATTTGTGAAGAGGGAGTAAAGGAGAGGGCTCAACACACAGCCTTGAGGTACCCCAGTGTTTAGTGTTAAGGGTGAAGAAAAGTGCTTGCCCATGCGTACGATTTGTGGTCTTTTTGTAAGAAAATCCAGTATCCAGTTGCACAGGTGTGAGCTGAGACCCAAGTTGTTCAGTTTCGTTGCCAACTTGTTGGGAGGGATGGTGTTAAAGGCCGAGCTGTAATCAATGAACAGCATCCGCACATAGCTGTCTCTCTGCTCCAGGTGTGACAGCGCAGTGTGAAGGGTAAGTGAGACGGCATCCTCAGCCGACCTATGTGCTCTGTAAGCAAACTGGTATTGGTCCATGGAGGTGCAGATCTTGCTCTTCATGTGCCTGAGGACAAGTTGTTCAAAGCACTTCATCGCAATAGGAGTAAGAGCCACTGGGCGATAATCACTTAAGGTCTTCACCCCGGCCTGTTTTGGAATTGGGACAATTGTGGAGGACTTCAGGCAAGTGGGGACAATGGCCTGCTCTAGTGAGCTGTTGAATATACTGGTAAACACTGTTTTCAGCTGTTTAGTACAGTTTTTTAGGACTTTTCCAGGACTTTTCCAGCTGCTTTGTGGGGATTAATGTGGCTGAATGCCCATTCTACCTCATGTGCTCTCAGCATCAGGGAACATGATGGAGCCTCTTGCTGGGCTAATTTGATGATAGGCAGCTCATTGTCTTTGTCAAATCATGCAAAAAAATGATTTAGGTCATCGGGAGAGAAAGAATTTCCAGTGTTGATAGAACAGGTGTTGCTCTTATAATTCGTAATGGACTTGATACCCTGCCACATGCGTCGGGAATCAGAGCTTGTAAAATGATGTTGAATTTTTGTTTTGTAGCAGCGCTTCGCCTCCTTAATGCCCCTCTTCAGATTGGACCTGGCTGTTTTGTACTACTCTGGGTCTCCCTTCCGGAAAGCAATGTCACGTGCCTTCAAAAGGTTTTGGACATTTCTGTTTATCCATGGTTTCCTATTTGGGAAGGTCCGAATGATTTTGGCATCAGTGACATTGTCCATGCAAAATTTTATATAGGATAGGACAGAGGAGGCATATGTCTGTGTGATTTACCTCCAATCTGTGTCCTCAAAACAATCCTGTAGTCTCATTGTGGTTCCTTCAGGCCAAACTCTGATTGTATGCAAAGTAGGCTTAATCCTGGTGAAAAGAGGTTTGTATGCTGGAGCTAAAAACAAAGAAATGTGATTCGACCTGCCAAGATGGGGGGCAGGCGATGCTGTATAAGCATTTGCTATGTTGCAATAAACACGTTCCAATGTATTTCTCCCCCTAGTTGGGAATTTAACAAACTGGTAGAATTTGGGGAGCACAGTTTTGAGATTGGCTTGGTTAAAATCACCCGCTAAGATGAACACTCCATCTGGATGGATATTTTGCAGACTGTTCGTAATATCATAATGAGGTGGATGATGATGAGACACAGTTGCCAATGACTCAACCGCAATTACTGTCTCAAGAGGTTGAGGAAGAGGTTGACACACAGTTGTCAATCACTGAGGTTGTGGTTAGGTTAACAAATCAGGAGGATGATCAGAGTGAGGAAGTGGACAATGTGGTCACTGACCCAACCTGGAAAAGTGGCAACTAGACGAGCGAGGAGACCAGTACAGAGGGGGAGGGATCTGCAGCACTGCAACAGGCTGGAAGAGGCAGTGGGGTGGCAAAAGGTAGAAGGCGGGCACCACCGAACAGGCCCGCAACTGTTCCACGGACCACCCCCTTGCGTAAATCTCCCTTGCCAAGGGGTAGGTGTTCGGCAGTATGGCGCATTTTTGAGGAAAGTGCGGACGACAAAAAAATAGTTGTTTGCAACCTGTGGCACACCAAAATGAGCCGGGACGTGAACACTAGCAACCTCACCACCACCAGCATGATCTGCCACATGTCATCAAAGCACCCTAATAGGTGGGCTGAACGCCTGGGTCCACAATCTGTGTCTGTGGGTCACACCACTGCCTCCTCTTCTCCTGTGTTACATGCTGGCCAATCCCCTGTCCAAGACGCAGGCCCGGATGCTTCCTGCACTGCACCTGGAGGAGGAGGGTCAGCTCACCTGCAGGCCCGCAACTCAATGTGAATGAGGCCCTCTTTTATGTGATATACAGGTTGTATCGGAGTGCCTCTTTCTTTTTGGCAGCACTTGCACTTTCTATACAAGTAAATATACAGGAAAGCATGTTTTCAATAAATTTTTCCTATAAAATCAATTTTTTACTTTGGTATTGTGCGTAAAGCCTTAATTAGATTGTGGGCCTAGTAACCAGTTTAAGGTCTTTTAAGTAGCATCAGCAGCAGCATGGTGATAAAAATGAGTGGCAAGGTGACATGGTGTGGAGATGTGGCAGCATGAGGAGGCCACATAGTGGCACAATGACTGAGTCTGGATAAAAGACTAAGGCCACAGATTGTTTAAAAAGATGCAGATGGAAAGAAATGTGTGGAGCTGTATGATTGTCACCTGCAGATTAATGCAGACCAGGTGCGTAGCTATAGGGGAAGCTGCAGCTTTGGGGCCCTGACCCAGAAGGGCCCATCCAGGAGGAGGAGGACTAAATGATTTTGTCAGGGCCCCCTCAACAGTATTACACAATGAAATTATATACAGTGACAGTATAGAAAGTGTATAAAACAGATGGAACAGCTGCCAGCCCTGGTCTGAGAGAGCGATCCTTAATAGCCTCAGTAATGGGGGCGGCATGAAAGGAAGGGGTCGCCTTACTGTGGGATGGAGCCCCATTAAAAAATTTGCTGTGGGGCCCAGTCATTTCTAGCTACGCCACTGATGCAGCCCACAAAAGCAAGTTTATCGATTCCAAAACCTTAATTAAATTGTGGGCCTGGTGATCAGTTTAAGGCCTTTTAAGCAGTATCATCAGCAGCAGCAGGGTGATAAAAATGAGTGGCAAGGTGACATGGTGTGGAGATGGCCGCATGAGGAGGCCACATAGTGGCACAATGACAGAGTCTGGATAAAAGACTGAGGCCACAGATTGTTGAGAAAGATGCAGGTGGAAACAAATCTGTAGAGCTGTATGACGGTCACCTGCAGATTAAAGCAGCCATAAAAATCAAGTTGGGTTTGTCGGTTCCACCTCAGCTCACCAGCAGGCCCGCACCTAAAATCTTTTACTGGGTCAGCTCACCTGCAGGCCCGCAACGTAAATCTTTTACAGGGTCAGCTCAGCTGCAGGCCCGCAACTCAAATCTTTGACTGGGTCAGCTCACATGCAGGCCCGCAACTCAAATCTTTGACTGGGTCAGCTCACATGCAGGCCTGCAACTCAATTCTTTTACAGGGTCAGCTCAACTGCAGGCACTCGCATATAATGTTTTACTGGATCAGCTCACCAGCAGGCCCGCACCTAAAATCTTTTACTGGGTCAGCTCACCTGCAGGCCCGCAACTCATGCTGCCTTGCTTTGAATTAGTAGCCGTATACCAGGCTTCCTCTCTAAAATGGAACAATGATTCCCCGTTACCGGTGGTCATCAAGTTAGGCGCATAAAAGAACATCGAAAGTTGATAGGGAAGATTTAAAAATGGATCGTGGACGTCACAGGAAAGTGCGATCAGGCAGAAGTTATCTAGAGCCAACAAAGGGTCAGCAGGGCCTCGACTGTATAACGTTTCCTCATTCAAAATACCGCAGTGACATTCCCTGTAATTTTATATTACTCATTCCAATATCAGGGCATCTTAAGATTCCTGTAGTGTTATTTATCGTCACTACCTCCCCGAGTCGGGAGTGTGTTATTTGTGCGACACCCGCTTGACTTCCTTGGATGTGTTAGCCGTTTCTCAGGCTCCCTCTCTGGAATCAAACACTGATTCCCTGTTACCCGTAGTTTACAATGGTTTTCAGCTGACAAATACATTGAAAGTAGATAGGCCAGACATCCGAATGGATCGTCGCAGTCACAGGGACGTGTCATCGGCCCCAGGTTAACTAGAGTCACCAAAGCGGCGGCAGGTCACCGCCCATAATGTTTTAGATGGTCAGATCATCAGGCCCTTGCTCCTAATGTTTTTGAGGGTCACCAGGAGGCCATCAATCATAATTTTTAAAGGGTGTGTATGATTCCCTCCTTTATGTGTAACTAAGGGTGTATTGGAGTGCCTCCTCCTTGTAATTTTTGGCAGCACTTGCACTTTATATACAAGTAACTATTCAAGAAAGAATGTTTTCTATCAATTTTTCCTGTAAAATCGATTTTTTTTTCCCCTTGGTTTTGTGCGTATTATTGTCATTATGTAAAAGTGGCGTACTATTCGGACAAGATACATCCATACATCCTCCCCATGCTGTTACAGAACCATTTTGGTGGGGTTATCAACAATTGACATTTTCTTATGAACCAGGCACCCTCCCGTCTTCAGGGCAGGGGGTAACTGGTTTAATACTCGTGTACTCCCATTGACTTCCATTATACTCGGGTCGAGCACCCGAATATCACGATGTGTTCGGCCCGAGCCCCCGAGCACTATGGTGCTCGATCAAGACTAGTCATTACTAGCACAATCTGACCCTCTCTTGTACAGAAAAAGTATATTTTCTCAGGATTTTAAGTATTTGGGATATATTTGCTTTGTAGAAATGCCCGGACAAGAATGGCACGCTAGATTTATCATCAGTATGATTGAAAGCAAAATGGTTTCAATTGTCCTTGATTCATATAATACATTGGAAGCAAAGGGACTATTTCCCCCGTATTGCAATCTTTGTGGAACGGCATTAACGCTGCATCATGAAATAAATACATCAGAGGAAAATATACTTTATAATTTATACCTAAATCTCCCCATGATTTCCCTTCTGACTGGAGGGTCTATACATTTTGAGATAGGTACATTGAATTTATAGATGTGCGGCGCCACAGATAGAATACAGCTGTTTTGTGGCAAATCTTCCTATGAGATATCCTATAAGATATAAATATTCCCTTCAGTGCAACTGCCTTTTTCAAAAGTAATATATATTTTCATGAATGTCATTTCCAAGGAAATTGGAAAGATTTTTATTTTCTAATCTGCTTTCTATATATTTGATGTCGGAACACAAATGTGATTTAGGGTGTTGTTCTATTATGAACTGTTTCTGCTTCTCTGGCGAGGACTGTTCACTTCTGTTTCTTCACTCTTTTTATTTCCTTTTCACTTACATGGTCCAAACGGCCACAATGCCCATTGTACTACTTCCAAGGGCCACAAAAAACACAAAAAGTAAAAATGATACACAGGGGGAGGTTTTTTTAATGGGTTTCGTATTCAGTACCTTATCGGTTGGGGTCCGACTTCCAGCGCCCCCACCAATGAGCTGTTTGAAGAGACCGCAGAGCTCGTGTTAGAGCTGTGGCCTCTTCCCAGGCCAGTGATGTCACCTTCATGGGTCACATGACCTAGGGGCAGCTCAGTCCTATTCAATGGATGGTGCTGCTCTTGGTAAACTACGAGGAGGCTATGGCATCCAACAGAGACGCTTCAAACAACTGACCCTCGGACCCCCACCAATCACATACAGGGAGTGCAGAATTATTAGGCAAGTTGTATTTTTGAGGATTAATTTTATTATTGAACAACAACCATGTTCTCAATGAACCCAAAAAACTCATTAATATCAAAGCTGAATATTTTTGGAAGTAGTTTTTAGTTTGTTTTTAGTTTTAGCTATTTTAGGGGGATATCTGTGTGTGCAGGTGACTATTACTGTACATAATTATTAGGCAACTTAACAAAAAACAAATATATACCCATTTCAATTATTTATTTTTACCAGTGAAACCAATATAACATCTCAACATTCACAAATATACATTTCTGACATTCAAAAACAAAACAAAAACAAATCAGTGACCAATATAGCCACCTTTCTTTGCAAGGACACTCAGAAGCCGGCCATCCATGGATTCTGTCAGTGTTTTGATCTGTTCACCATCAACATTGCGTGCAGCAGCAACCACAGCCTCCCAGACACTGTTCAGAGAGGTGGACTGTTTTCCCTCCTTGTAAATCTCACATTTGATGATGGACCACAGGTTCTCAATGGGGTTCAGATCAGGTGAACAAGGAGGCCATGTCATTAGATTTTCTTCTTTTATACCCTTTCTTGCCAGCCATGTTGTGGAGTACTTGGACGCGTGTGATGGAGCATTGTCCTGCATGAAAATCATGTTTTTCTTACCTTGCAGACTTCTTCCTGTACCACTGCTTGAAGAAGGTGTCTTCCAGAAACTGGCAGTAGGACTGGGAGTTGAGCTTGACTCCATCCTCAACCCAAAAAGGCCCCACAAGCTCATCTTTGATGATACCAGCCCAAACCAGTACTCCACCTCCACCTTGCTGGCGTCTGAGTCGGACTGGAGCTCTCTGCCCTTTACCAATCCAGCCATCTGGCCCATCAAAACCTTAGAAAAATCAGTCTTGAGATATTTCTTGGCCCAGTCTTGACGTTTCAGCTTGTGTGTCTTGTTCAGTGGTGGTCGTCTTTCAGCCTTTCTTACCTTGGCCATGTCTCTGAGTATTGCACACCTTGTGCTTTTGGGCACTCCAGTGATGTTGCAGCTCTGAAATATGGCCAAACTGGTGGCAAGTGGCATCTTGGCAGCTGCACGCTTGACTTTTCTCAGTTCATGGGCAGTTATTTTGCGCCTTGGTTTTTCCACACGCTTCTTGCGACCCTGTTGACTATTTTGAATGAAACGCTTGATCGTTCGATGATCACGCTTCAGAAGCTTTGCAATTTTAAGAGTGCTGCATCCCTCTGCAAGATATCTCACTATTTTTGACTTTTCTGAGCCTGTCAAGTCCTTCTTTTGACCCATTTTGCCAAAGGAAAGGAAGTTGCCTAATAATTATGCACACCTGATATAGGGTGTTGATGTCATTAGACCACACCCCTTCCCATTACAGAGATGCACATCACCTAATATGCTTAATTGGTAGTAGGCTTTCGAGCCTATACAGCTTGGAGTAAGACAACATGCATAAAGAGGATGATGTGGTCAAAATACTCATTTGCCTAATAATTCTGCACGTAGTGTACTGATAACCTATCCCGAGGACAGGCCATAGATTAGGTCATCGGTATAAAACACTCAGAAAACTCCTTTAATACTGTCCTGAAGTTAGCACAAAAAAGACAAGACAGAAACTGTGCCCAACTTATCCATAAAGATGCTGCGTCCTGCCAGATACCTTACATACATTACTCTTCCTTATGCCACCTCTTGGCTGACTTACTTTACACCAATATTAGAAGCAAAATATGTTTTATTTGCATTAATAAATCTGGTACATTTTATGTCTCCTTTTCTGGACGCGTTTCAAAACTGTCTAGTGAGGAATAAAACAACACATAGAAATAATTGGCACACGCCTTATACACCAGTTTTTGTGAATTTTAGAGTAGAATGCTGGTAATTATTGCTTAATGATCCCCCACACTGTGTTATGCCTAGTGCTGGGCCCTGCAATAAGGATAACACCGCTTATTCGATTGGACCAGAGTGCTCCTTTAAGATGTTTAAAATAGAACAGTGACAACCACCAGCTATAGTATCCTCCATTAATGAGGACCCGTCACCTCTCCTGACAGGTCTGTTTTAGTGACTACTCGCATTCTCCGTGTAATAACAATTCGGAAAATCTATTCTTATGATTGTATGTTGTGCCATACCTCTATTATTGGCACTCTGTGTACCGCCATGTGATGCCCGCATGAGGTTCCATATTTCCCTCTAGCATTGGCTAACAATAATTCTGTAACATGGCAGGTGCTCAATTCTGTATCAATCAGCAAAAAAAATCAAAAATCTAGGTCGCTCTGTATAAAATCATAGGCACACGGAGGTACAGTATGGGACCATAGCGGATTATGCATGGCTTCATTACAGATCTGCAGCTGGAACCCTGATTCCGCCATGTGCAAGAGATCAGTGTATGAAAAATGGGCACCTATAGGTGAATAGCACCTAATCACATATTAACAGCCTACATGCGAATGTTCTTTTTTTTTTAGGTGGGTAGCTGTAATGTCAGTAGGTAGAGACAGACATGAACAGTGAGCCCTAACTGAAACCCCACCCGCTTTCCCTGCCTACTTGCAGTGTAAGCTCTAGGTAGCAAGTCTGCAACTGGTCGATGTTCCCTACTCTGCTAAGACAAACAACACCAAGGGACAAGACACAAAGACTGAGTCGTACATAAATGGGTCATAGCCAGGAGGACAACAAAGTACGAAATCGAGAGACCGAGAGTAGTCAAATAGCCAAACCGAGATGAGAACCAGACAAGAAGCTTAGTATCAAAACGTTAGACAGAGAGTGGTCAAAAAGGCAAGCCAAGGTCAGAACACAAGTAATCCAAACATACATAACCAGGAACACAGCTAGTGAGTCAGAGACTATTACTGGGTGTATTGCCAGGAAGGAATTTAAATAGAGTGCTGAGTCCCTGGATCAGAACCTGGTAGGTCCATGGACTTGGCGCTCCATAGGACAGAATACAACCTACACAGTAACTGGGCAGCTGGGCTGTCACTCAGCCCCCTGCCAATCTCCTACAGCGCATGCACGGCGTAGGGAGAGCATTGTGCTCTGCTTTTAGGAACGCGACTACGTCACCAGGGTGCGTGGCCTAGCAGCGCGTCTCATCCAGCACAGCCATGCCAAAGCCAGAGACAGCAGCGCTGGAGCCCGGACAGGTGAGTTCGTGACAGTAGTTTTCTGGATATAATCTTTTGAAGTCACTCCATGCATACTACTTCCTGTCCTATCTCTAACTTTTAGCACAGCAAACTGCCTCACTAAACTTTCTCAGTCAGACCATTCACTCTGACCAGAGAAGCAAGAGGATGAGTGCCCTAATTAGAGCATCACACATTACACTAATAAGTGGACTGTGGACATCTTTATCTAGGACTGAGCTGTCATATTGTTATCCCAATTCTACTAATCTACTATTATACAAACAGATAACATCTTCCCCTTACAGCAGCAGTAACATAACAATAGGATCCCTATCTATATATACATAGGGGTTTTATCTCTCTGTGCTACAGAAGGACAAAGGCCCAAATGAAAAAGAAAAACTGTAAGAATTTTTTTCTATGAATATAGTTAAAAAAAATAAAAAAAATCCATTCTGACAGAAGCATCAATGCAACACAGTGCAGGATGCCAGCTATCACTTTATCCTTTGACACTGAAAATCTTAGTGCATTATTGAGTTTCTTATACAGAATGAAAAGCTAGTCTCCTCTCTTGTACATGAACTGATTCTCTCATCAGTGTGATAGATATATATATATATATATATATATATATATATTTTGTGGTAATGTGTATGTACAGTATAGTGCTGGAAGGTGTGTATATCCCACCCAGATACCTCAGCTGGGGGAGATAACTAAAATCCAGAAAGCTGCAGCAAAGTGTAGTTTGCTGAGACAGTTTTGTCTAGATTCGGTTCTGGGCTGGATTTTATTTGGACTGGTGGTTAGGTTCGGTAGTGGCATCTGCCAGTCCACACCCTTCCAGTACACGTATTGCCTTTAGCTGAGGAGATCATGTATGTGTCTGGGGGAGAGTAAGTGACCCTAGAGAGGGGGGACTTGGAAACAGAGGCTCGGTGTGGTCTCAGCCAGGAGGCCGTATCTCTTCCCTGTGTGGAAATCAAATCAAAATCAAAAGAACAGATTATGTACATATGTAATGTACACAATATGCAGTATAAATGGATGACTTACTATATGCATCCAGAACTGTATGGCTTCCAAGGTTATAACCTCCCCAGATGAGAATTTCTATCTTGTTGTGTCTTGTCGTACACAGTCAGTGACTTGGCTATGCTGCGTCCCTGTTGAGTAAGACATGAAGGTGTGGTGGTAATCAACGAAAGGAATATTGCAAAGACTCACAGGTTCAGTTCATAGGCCTCATAGTCTTTACAGAGTGAGTGGTAAAAGGTTGTTCTCACTGACGATACTGATCCTAGTGATACACCCTTGGGAAGGTCCATTTTTGCAATTTATAATAACTAATAAGGTAAATTTGCAAACAATGTTACATAGAAATCTCAGCACCTATGCAGATCTATATGTTTCCATGGTGACAGAATACAAACAAACTGTGTGTATGTAGTCTTATCCCCTAGTCATATTGCCATACCTTTCACCCCTACTTCATGCTACCCTATAACGTGGAGTCAAATAGATCTATACAAACATTTTTATTTATTTATTATGATTACATGTAAAGTTATTTCATGTTGTATTTCAGATGCACTGGAACCATTTATTACAACTAAAGGACCTAATCATTGTCTCCACTATCCATCGGTCCTGCCTTGCACCCAGCAAATCATCCAACATTAAGGTGACCCCAACCAACATCGGGGAGGAGTCCCAATACTGGGATGTGCCCCTAGGGAAGAAAGGGTGCATCCTCCAGTCAATGCAAGGCCCCAGGGAGCGCAAGAATGGTGATCACCACTGTGATCTGAGCACTACCACCACCCTCAGAGCACTACTCCCATCCTTCCCTCACTCCTCCTAGGCCGCTGCATTAGTACCAACCGAAAGTGGTCCAAGTTAGGAAAACCAGTGAACTGGCATAAGAGTCATGGGCGCCCAAGACTCACTCACTCTATTCTTGAAGAATGAAGACATATCCATCTTAATTAACCATGGTTCATTGTGATCACTGCATCTAAGGCGGCTTTCCCCAGGACCGCTGCGCTCCCAGGGCCCAAACATCTTTCTTGCGCTGAGATCGGGGAAAGCTGTTCATTGTCTGCAATAGTTTGGATCTCCCTGAAGAAAATCAGCCTATTACAGCTGTAGTTCTTTTAGAGGCCTGCAGGTGGCAGAGCTCCATAAGAACATAGTGAATCTGCAATACATTGCAGTGATAATTCATTACAATGTAGGGCAGAAGCAAGCTGAGGATTGCATATTCAAGATTTATTCGGGGGCTTAAAAAAAGTAAAAAAAAAAAAAAAAAGTTTTTATAATAAAAAAATGAAATCACCCCTTTCCCTATAATAAAAATAAACAATAAAAAATAAACATCATTTTTCCAAAATGTCTGAACTAGTAAAATATGAACTTATTTATCCCGTATGATGGGAAAAAAAATCTATATGGTTTGCATTTTTTTTTTCCGCCTCACTTCCCTTAAAAAAATTGAGCAAAAAGTGATCAGAAAGTAATATATAGTCCAGAATAGTATCAATAAAAACTACCGATTGCCTTGCAAAAACAAACCCTCACAATTCTCTGTAGATGTAACTATAAAAATAATTTTTGGGAAATTTTCCAATTTTTTAAATTTTTTTTTTAGTATTTAAACGCAAGAAAAATGAAATAAATGTGGTATAGCTTTAATCGTACTGACCCAAAGAATGAAAGAAACAGGTCAAAAATAAAAAAGTTATGGCTCTTGGAAGGCAAGAGTGAAAAACAGAAAAGCAAAAACTGAAAATTGGGGGGTCCTCTAAGGGTTAAAGCGTTCGTTTTCCATGGGGCCTAGCCTTTTGTAGTTTCACCCCTGCACATGACAGATGGAATAGTAACACCTAACACAAAAAAGTAGAGCACAATAATAAACTAGAAGAAGGCCGAGTGTGTAAAATACATTAGCTGGTGGTATCTGAAGTAGGTGAGTCTCAGTAGGGGGGCGAGAGATTGTGGAGATTTGCTTTTTGGAGTAATTTTACAGTCCATCCTAAGTCAGCGACAAATATGTCTGCCCCACTGAGAATGGGAGCAGTGTACTGGCACATTTACATTACAATGGTAAAAGCAATCTCTGCTTTTCCACTAATGCGCTAAACCTCTATAATACTTACCTGGTCCAGAGGAACATTGGTGTTCGTGACTGAAGACGGCTTCAGAATTATCCTTATCTGTCCCTCAGAGAACTGCATTAGCTAATGTGTATAGTCAGGGAATATATCAAACCAGGAAAATGTGAGTCTGCTTTTACCTATCGGAAACATGCCATTTCTACACAAGCATTCATACACTGCAGTATGGTACTTAAAAAAGGGGACCTATGCTCCTGAAACGCGTCATATAAACTAGTTTTTTTTTTTAGGAGTAACACTTGGATTATACATCATTGTGGTCCTTGGGCATCTGGGCCAGAATAGGCTTTCAATGTGCCTTCTGGTGTTACAGTCCCTAAGCTTGGTTGGTCTCCAGTAAAACCAGCATCATGTTGGGCCTAAGTTTAACACAACATATCAAGGTATTTTACTCTGTGATCCACAAATTTATGGGGTGGCACAAGTTAGCTATACCTAATAAACCTATGTAGCATGTTTTTATGTTTTTCTCTCCCTGTGTGCAATTTAGGATAGGCTTTAGGATGTATTCACACATGACAGACATGTTGCAACTGTCCCAATTATCTGAATGGGGCTTGCAGAAATCCACGTGCTTGCCACCAAAACAATCCCATAAAGATGAATGAAACTATTTTCTAGCTGAAGAAATTTCTGCAAAATCTACCATATGTAAAAATATACCCTAAAGGGATTATCCCGTCTGGTGGACCCAGGTCAGCTTTACTTCCATAAAAGTGACTGGAGAGACCCCCGCAGACGATCTTCATGATAATACTCCTTTAATTCATAACAGAAAACGTGTACTTAGCTCAGTGACCACACATACATCTAGAAGGACCGCCACGTGCCTGATGTATGTGCAGTGCACAAGATCTACTTGTATTATGGTCTTATCACTAGAAAGGACTGAAACGTTTATGACAGCTCAGTCTTCTATAGTGTCTCCAGTGCTAACCACTGAGCCACCATTCCATATACAAATACATCTGTAAAATGACCCAAGCTAATTCAGAGGGATCACTCAAGAGACCTACGTATACAATAAAGACGTATATGTTATGATATTTGTGTCTATGTGGTTTCTGGTGCAGCTTCTGGTAGGTGTATGTGTGTTGATATGTATATGCATATATATGTCCCAATTAATGTGTGTACTGGGTGCATATAGTTATCCCGTTGGGATTGTTGGTGTGTTCACCCGCAGTGGTGGGATGGTTTGGGCCGATCATGTGATGTCACACTCTGATCACCTCACACGACGCTGGTTTCTGAATCAACATCATTGAGTGGTTTCTGACGAGATACATGCGCCAAAAATATGCAGATGCGTATAACTGATTTGTTGTTCTGATTTGTTCACTGTGATTTAGGGTCCATTCACACGTCCGTTTTTTCTTTCCTGATCTGTTCCGTTTTTTGCTGACCAGATCTGGACCCATTCATTTTCAATGCGTCCTGAAAAAAAACGGACAGCACAATGTCAGATTTTTTTTCAGGACCCATTGAAAATGAATGGGTCCAGATCTGGTCCAGATCTGTTCAGCAAAAAACGGAACAGATCAGGAAAGAAACAACGGACGTGTGAATGGACCCTTAAATATTTGATCCATATGCATGTCACCGGCCCTTCCCGGAGACAGCGTGATTACTTTAGCAATGGCATGGCAGGATGTGGGAACAGTGTGAGTTTTGCTAATTGATACTGCAGGCTCGGTAGCTTTAGTACCACATGGTTGACACCTTTACTGTTAGGGATTCCTTCCAGCCATATTGATTTTTACCAGCATTTATGCTTTTTTGCATTAAATTGTATATGTGTCCTTTCCCCCTTCCCCAGTGATGCCGCCTCCATCTTTGCACATTCTGTTTTTAATGCAGTATTTTTTGTATTCTGTGCACAATAAAGATTCATTTTTTATGATATTTGTGGTTTCAGGTGCAGCTTTCTGTAGGTGTATACACTTTGTTCTGGATAGGATCATGGAACGGCCATCAAGGCAAAGGGGAGGTAGCAAGCGTATGGTCTCAAGATGAAGCGATGTGACAATAATAGGGGACCTAATTTTCCCTTTTTTTCGGGGTTACATCATTTCTTTCGAACCCTAAAAGTTAACGGTAAGTTCTCTAAGGCCTCAATGCATCCAACCGTATTTTTAGTCCATGTCTGATCCGCATTTTAACGGATCACATGTGAAACTATTCATTTCTATGGGGTCGGGTCGCAAAAAATACGATCCATGCGGCCATTCTGTAAATTATAGAACATGTCCCATTCTTGTCCGTTTGGAAGAAAAAATTAGGTACTTCTATAATAGGGACCGAGGAAAATGCGGCATGCATATGGCCAGTATCCATATTTTGTCAATCTGCGGACAGCAAAATACATATGGTTGTGTGCATGTAGCCTTAAAAGGGTTATCCCATGATTAATGTAGAAATTAAAGCTAGAACCAGCCTTGTACGTCACATGGATCCAGAGATCTCCCTATTCATTAATCTGATAGATTTCTATCAAGCTGACAGCTCAGGGGGAATGTCCTATCTGCTGCATCACTCTCCCTATCACAGCTCAGGGGGCGTGTCCTATCTGCTGCACCACTCTCCCTATCACAGCTCAGGAGGCGTGTCCATGCTCTCCCTATCACAGCTCAGAAGGCAGTTGAAGGATGAAACTGAGCATGTGCGTCCTTCTCAGTGAGCCGGACAAAGAAAAAGAAAAAAAAAGACTAACAGCGGGTGGCGCTATACAGATACATTTTATTGGATAGCTCAGTGGCTATGCTAAATTTTTAATTGCACTGTAAAATATTATTCGTGGGACAACCCCTTTAATGTAAACCTGTGGGCCAGTGTGATGTGTAGATACTGTATATAATACAAACCTAGTTCCAAAAAAGTTATGACGCTGTGTAAAATGTACATAAATTGAAATACAATGAGAATGCATTGATTTGCAAATCTTGTAGACCAATATTTTTTCACTATAGATCATAGAACACATATCAGATGTTGAAAGCGAGCCATTTTACTATTTCATGAAAAAAAATATAACTCATTTACAACTTGATGGCAACATCGCATCTCAAAAAAGCTGGGACAGGGGCAAAAAAGACTGGAAAATAATAAAAAAAACTGCTGGAGGACCAACGTGCTACTATGTCTTATGACTGAGTATAAAAAGAGCATGATAGAGAGGAAGAGTCTCTCAGAAGCAAAGATGGCCAGAAGCGAAAAACTGAATCTAAAAATTGTGGAACAATTTCAGAAAATGTCCCGCCATATTATACAGGACGAAATATCCTCAGAAGATTCAGGGACAAGGCTGTCTGGATGCTCGTGATCGATGGGCCCTCAGGATTCTGTACTGGGTTGTAGATTCATTCTGTACCAATGGGATTGCCACAATGACGACGTCTCCTTTGTATATACTAATATGCAGTATATAGTACTTCCCTTACAGGCTTAGTGTTTCACTGTTATACAAATGTGTTTCCGAGCATCTGCACATACCAGGCCTTGCTACACCTCCCAATGACCTTGCCTAGGGGCGCAGGTAGTTGACAAGTATGGTGGATATTGATGGGTCCTCCAGTCTCAAGGTTGCTTTGTCGCTCTCTAATTTCCCCTGCTTGTACACACTTGCCCCATCGTGGCACAGCTGGGTTAATAGTGCTCAAGTCATGACTTCTTAAATCTCTAAGCTGAGTATTCAGCAGTGCCGAGGGATCACATAACCTGCCCTAGGGATGTGGATTCCTGCTCAGGATATGTCAAGAGCTTCAAAAAGTGCCCTGTAAGCGCCGTTAGCACTGCTAACACGAATCAAAAAAGGCAGGAAAGTCACAATATAGAGAATATTCGCAATGCTTCATCGAGAACCCAGGATAGCCGCTTTGGGGAGTCATTTAGTGTGTGTGCAATTAGTGGTATTAGGGTATGAAAGTTTAGCCTAAGTTCAGAGCTGCATTAATGTAATTGCCTGACACTAATCTGGGAAAGTAAACCAGAAAGATTCCGGCCCCGATTAGGGTTATAGCTGTAATTAGCGCATGAGGAGAACATAGCATTGAGCCGGTCATGGAGTAAAGATTATCCCATGATCCCTCCGGCTGGTTGATATTTATATACTTCAAACTCATTGGCAAAAGGACCCAACCAAGTCAGGTTTCCTACAATCTGAATCATTTTCCCAATCCAAACATTTTAATACAGGTGCAAAAATATCATATACAATGAAAGTCTTCAGACCCGTTCACTTTTTTCCCATTTTGTTATGTTGCTGCTTTGGGCTAAAATCAAAAGAATTCAAGTTTTCCCCATCAATCTGCACTCAGTACCCCATAATAAACAGAATTTTAGAATTTTTTGCCAATTTATTAAAAAGGAAAAGATACAATTTTACATGGACATACTGTGCGTATGTATTCAAACCCTGTACTATGCCACTTGACATTTAGCTCTGGGGGCCTCCCAATTCCTTTGAGCATCTTTGAGATGTTTCTACACCTTGATTGGAGTCCCCTAAGGGTAAATTCAGTTTATTCAATATGATATGGAAAGACACAGCTCTGTCTATATAAGATCTCACAGCTGACAATGCGTATTAGAGCTAAAACCAAGGCATGAAAAGGAAAGAACTGCCTGTAGAGCTCAGAGACAGGATTGTGTGGAGGCATGGATCTGGAGAAGGGGTCAACCATTTCTGCTGCACTGAAAGTTCCTAAGAACACATCGGCCTCCATAATTCTTAAATGGAACTTCCAGGACTCTTTCTAGGGCCGCCCCTCTAGACTAAGTAATTGGGGAGAAGGGCCTTGGTAAGAGGGGTAACTAAGAACGGTCACTCTGGCCGAGCTCCAAAGATCCTGTGTACAGATAGTAGAAACTTCTAGAAGGTCAATCATCACTGCAGCAGTCCGCCAATCTGGGCTTAATGGCATTCTGTCTACATGGTTCTTTGTTTATGCTGGATGCCTTACTGTATTTCTAGACAGCATGTATTTATTACACATGTATACCTACCTTTTTGTGAAGTTTTTACTCCCTGATTAGGTCCACTTACGTTGTCAATGACAGCACAGCATGCTGCCATCATTACAATAGGGTGCATTTATTCTCTTCTGAATGTAATTTGCATTTATAATTTGCATATAACTTTGTTTGCTGTTCACCCTATTTGTACAGTTATAGACTGCTTTGTTTCTCTTGGTGAGCCGCCGTAATATACTCCCCCTTAGTATGTTCAGCGCTGTAGCGCTTCCCCGGGGAGTATACCTGCA
Source organism: Bufo gargarizans (assembly GCF_014858855.1). Lineage (NCBI taxonomy): Eukaryota > Metazoa > Chordata > Amphibia > Anura > Bufonidae > Bufo > Bufo gargarizans. The sequence continues at coordinate 76,485,227 of NC_058090.1, forward strand.
TCTCCTGCTCACCAGCTAACCGGCGGCTTCAGAGCCGAGTCTCTCGCCGGATTGGCTGTGTGAGCGGAGGTACGTCCCTGGGGCGGGGTGTTAGCCCTTTAAATCCCGGCACATTGGAGGCCGCTTTGCGGCCCTTACAGTGCTGAGGCTCACATCAGAGCCGTTTGTTAGCACGCCGGCTCTCACTCTAGAGGAGTGCGGCTTAGGCAGGCGCTTTAGTATTAATCTTTGGTGCTCAATACATGTGCTTCTGAGGAAGTGCGCAAACAGAACGCACAGAAACGCGTCAAGCACTTTGAAGTGGTACACTCTCGCCTGTTAGTGCTGGTGTTTGGCTGTATATGAGCCATATCAGCGTGTCATCATACAGGATTGAGTGAATGCACTAATGAATAGGGGTCCTCAGCTATTAGCAAAGCTCACGCCCATAGTCTGAGTGATTACGGATGCTGCAGATACATACTAATTGTATCTATCTGCAGCATTGTTGCTCTGACTGAGCCTGTTTGTGGATACTAGCGTTGCTGGAAGATTGATTGTATTTGACTGGCTGTCATCAATAGATGTGCAGTACAAGCCTATGCGACATCTATGCAGTCTAGTGCGGGCTCACATCACCAATCATTACCTCCAGCAACGGATTTTGACAGAGTTTGCAAATGGACACCTAGAGGATTAGTTCACTTTACTGATAAATTCACAAGTAGTGAATAAGTGTATATTACATATCACACCTCTAGCTGGGCCTACAGCACATGTAGGGATTTTTGGGTTATACACCCTTTACTATTTTAAATGGAAACAACTAATAAGACTTTTTTGTTTTTGAGTTTTTAACGTCCTTAGGGTACTTTCACACTAGCGTTATTCTTTCACTGCTTAGTTCCGTCCTAGGGGCTCAATACCGGAAAAGAACTGATCAGTTTTAGGCCTCTTTCACACTTGTGTTGTCCGGATCCGGTGTGTACTCCACTTGCCGGAATTATACGCCGGATCCGGAAAAACGCAAGTGAACTGAAAGCATTTGAAGACGGATCCGTCTTCAAAAATGCTTTCAGTGTTACTATGGCAGCCAGGACGCTATTAAAGTCCTGGTTGCCATAGTAGGAGCGGGGAGCGGAGGAGCAGTATACTTACAGTCCGTGCGGCTCCCAGGGCGCTCCATAATGACGTCAGAGCGCCCCATGCGCATGGATGACGCGCCATGCGATCACGTCATCCATGCGCGTGGGGCGCCCTGACGTCACTCTGGAGCGCTCCGGGAGCCGCACGGACGGTAAGTATACTGCTCCCCCGCTCCCCACTACACTTTACCATGGCTGCCAGGACTTTAGCGTCCCGGCAGCCATGGTAACCATTCAGAAAAAGCTAAACGTCGGATCCGGCAATGCGCCGAAACGACGTTTAGCTTAAGGCCGTATCCGGATCAATGCCTTTCAATGGGCATTAATTCCGGATCCGGCCTTGTGGCAAGTCTTCAGGATTTTTGGCCGGAGCAAAAAGCGCAGCATGCTGCAGTATTTTCTCCGGCCAAAAAACGTTCCGGTCCTGAACTGAAGACATCCTGATGCATCCTGAACGGATTTCTCTCCATTCAGAATGCATTAGGATAAAACTGATCAGGATTCTTCCGGCATAGAGCCCTGACGACGGAACTCTATGCCGGAAGACCATAACGCAGGTGTGAAAGAGCCCTTAGACATATTCAATTGATGTATTTGTAATTCAGACGTATACCCCAGCAATCCTCTTTATTTTTGATACTTTATGGCAGAGTAGCCAGAAAGAAGCCTCCCTAAAGGCCTCAGACTGTGAGAAACTACATTCTCTGTTCTGATGACACCAATAATATCTTTTTGGCCTCACATCTAAGTGTCCTGTCTGGAGGACACCAGGCACCGCTCCTCGCCTGACCAATACCATCCCTACAGTGAAGCATGGTGGTGACAGCATCATGCTGGGGGGGGGGGGGTTTACTGGCTGGGACAGGGAGACTGGTCAGGGTTGAGGGAAAACTGAATGGAGCAAAGTGCAGAGATATTGTCTGTGAAGGTTCTCATTTATCCAGGTCATGGTATATCTGTAAAGAATAAATCAAGGCAACTGGACGTACTGTAGATTTCTTGAAAACGTTTTACTCGTTCTTCCAATGAGCTTTCTCAATTCTGAGTGACTGTACAAAAATTCGGGGAATAAATATGTAACTAAATCAACATCGGGTAATTATACCCAGCATTGGGTCAAAGGTGTTCAGGTCACCTACTGACTCCAATTAGGATAATGGAATCAACACCTTTGACCCAATGCTGGGTATAATTACCAGATGTTGATTCAGTTGCATATTTATTCCCCGAATTTTTGTACAGTCACTCAGAATTGAGAAAGCTCGTTAGAAGAACGAGTGAACCGTTTTCAAGAAATCTACAGTACGTCCAGTTGCCTTGATTTATTCTTTACAGATATACAGAGATATTCATAAAGAAAACATGATCCAGAATGCTCAGGACCCCAGACTGGGCTGGAGGTTCACCTAACAAGACAATGGCCCTAAGTCCACAGCCAAGATAACACAGGAGCGGCATAGGGACAACTCTGTGAATGTCCTTGACTCAAAGCCAACTGAAAAATTCTGGATAGACTGGAAAATGTCTGTCCATCGACTGTCCCCTTTCAACCTGACAGAGCTTGAGAGGCTCTGCAGAGAAGAATGGCAGGAAATCCCCAAATCCAGGTGTGCAAGCCTTGTGGCACCATCCCCAAGAAGACCCGAAGCTGTAATCGCTGCCAAAGGGGCTTCAACTAAGTCCTGAGTAAAGGGTCTGAAGACTTATGTCAATGCAAGTTTTTAGTTTCTAATTTTTCAATAAATTAGAAAAGATTTTGAACTTTCTGTTCTCATTTTCTCATTGTGGGGTATTGACTGCAGATCGACAAAATTTTTAATTTTTTTATATTAGCACCTGACCACATCTAGGGAGTAGTGAATCGACTTCTGATGAAACATCCAAAGTCGATTGGCATAAAACTTCGTTTCAACACTGTACGGTGCGAGCGCTCCGTACAGTATTAGAATGTATTTGCTCCAATAAGACAAAGTTATTACTTCGCGAAGTCTCGCGAGACTTCGGGTAATAACTTCAGAAATTGATTTATACTGTAAAAAAATAATTTCCTGAACTTGAGTTCGGCTCCAGAGTACCACTTGGAACCTAACCGCTCGCTCCCTACAGTATTGAAATGAAGTTTTATGCAAATCGACTTTGGATGTTTCACCCGAAGTCGATTCGCTCATCCCTAACCACAACATAAAAACCATGAAAAAGTGAAAGTCTGAGGACTTCCTGAATGCACTGTAGCAGTATTATTCACATATTGTATAGCAGTGTTATTAGACTACTTTATGCATGGAGATGTTATTTGAGCACTGCACATAGGTACCGGATTGTGGAAAAATTGGGGACATCCGGAAGGCGGCAAATACATGTTAACAGCATTGTGTAAATGTGTAGCAAATAGTAACCGTGAAATGGAGGCGGTGTAAGTCAGTTAGTCTCCTTTAATTTTTCTGTTTGCATAGTTGAGTAGAGTAATTAGCGTGCCCTTTCCATGCTGTATGTCAGTGACTACAATGCGGGATGCTGTAATTTAACACACTGGGAGAGTGACCCTTTCATAAATATGTAATGAGAGTCACACCAAGAGAAATGTCATTCAGTTCACATGGGATGTAATTTAATACAGGGGCTGTGACACACTGCAGATGATCGTGTACGACCTATTTCATTGCAATAACAAAAACATATTAATTACATCAGGGAATATGTTTATACCTTGCAGGCAAGTAAAGGATGGCTGCAGGGGCGTTGTTCGGGTCTGAAGACATCCGGGGAACGAGCCCCCATGAAGCCACACCCTCATCGTCACGGGAAGGGGGGGGGGCCTTCACAGTAGTTATTAACCCCTTTCAGCAGTGTCCCCTTTAGTGAATGGGGGACTGCTAAAAGGGGTTAATAACCACAGTGAAGGGCCTAGCCGTCTGGGCAACCCCACAGATCATCCTAACCTATGGTCAGCCTAATTTAAAATTAAGCAAACCCCCTAACTATAAACTAATCACAGATTGTGCTGCTGGGATGACAGAATCAGTTGTAATCTGTGAAGGAACCCATCAACAAGTGTAGGAAGTTGGAAACCATCAACCCCCCTTGTACTTGTTCCGCTACTTGCAGGCTGCGCGGGCATGAGTTCAGAATTTCAGTCACTTTGGTTGTGCGGCGCGTGATCCCGTGAGACTCGTGACCTCCCACGGCGGGTCTCACGGGATCCCGCGCCGCAGAACAGAATTGCGGACCGAAGTGACTAAAGTTCTGAATTCATACCCGCGCAGCCTGCAAGTAGCGGAACAAGTACAAGGGGGTTTGGGGGGTGATCTGTGGGATTGCCCAGACGGCTAGGAATAGCCTAATAAAAAAAAGAAAATCCCACCAGCATAAACATTTGGGGCAATAGACAAAACATCCCGGGCTCCAGCCCCGAATGTTTTGACCTAACGACGCCCCTGGATGGCTGGAAAGCATATGTCCGGTTTTTCATTGTGTTCATGTGGTAATAATGCATAAACATCTACAGTATATAGTGCCGTGTGCTCCCACTTTAGCACAACTGTATACCACACAATTTTGGAATTTACACTCTGCTCTAGGATTACACCATTACTGGAGAGAAATATGCATAGATCCCATCTCTATAGGAGTTCTGCAGGACAACCCGTAAAAAAACGGGACTTAAAAACTTAAAAGAGGTTTACCATTGGCTAAAGGTTACTTGGCTGAGACCTCGGCAGATCACAAGAGCAAATGGATCCCAGGGCTCGACTTTAACTGGACAGTACTTCCTTAACCACCTCCGGACCGCCTAACGCAGATGTGCGGTCCGGAGGTGGCAGCTCTGCGCAGAGTCACGCATATAAGCGTCATCTCGCGAGAGCCGTGATTTCCTGTGAACGCGCGCACACAGGCGCGCGCGCTCACAGGAACGGAAGGTAAGCGAGTGGATCTCCAGCCTGCCAGCGGCGATCGCTCGCTGGCAGGCTGGAGATGTGATTTTTTTAACCCCTAACAGGTATATTAGACGCTGTTTTGATAACAGCGTCTAATATACCTGCTACCTGGTCCTCTGGTGGTCCCTTTTGTTTGGATCGACCACCAGAGGACACAGGTAGCTGTGTAAAGTACCACCAAACACCACTACACTCCTCCTGTCACTTATTAACCCCTTATGAACCCCTGATCACCCATGATCACCCCATATAGACTTCCTGATCACTTCCCTGTCATTGATCACCCCCCTGTAAGGCTCCATTCAGACGTCCGTATGATTTTTACGGATCCACGGATGCATGGATCGGATCCGCAAAACACATACGGACGTCTGAATGGAGCCTTACAGGGGGGTGATCAATGAAAGGGGGTGATCACCTCATATAGACTTCCTGATCCCTTCCCTGTCATTGATCACCCCCCTGTCATTGATCACCCCCCTGTAAGGCTCCATTCAGACGTCCGTATGATTTTTACGGATCCACGGATACATGGATCGGATCCGCAAAACACATACGGACGTCTGAATGGAGCCTTACAGGGGGGTGATCAATGACAGGGGGTGATCACCCATATAGACTCCCTGATCACCCCCTGTCATTGATCTCCCCCCTGTAAGGCTCCATTCAGACGTCCGTATGCGTTTTGCGGATCCGATCCATGTATCCGTGGATCCGTAAAAAATCATACGGACGTCTGGATAGAGCCTTACAGGGGGGTGATCACCCATATAGACTCCCTGATCACCCCCCTGTCATTGATCACCCCCCTGTAAGGCTCCATTCAGACGTCCGTATGCGTTTTGCGGATCCGATCCATGTATCCGTGGATCCGTAAAAAATCATATGGACGTCTGAATGGAGCCTTGCAGGGGGATGATCACCCATATAGACTCCCTGATCACCCCCATGTCATTGATCACCCCCCTGTAAGGCTCCATTCAGACGTCCGTATGCGTTTGGCGGATCCGATCCATGTATCCGTGGATCCGTAAAAAATCATACGGACGTCTGAATGGAGCCTTACAGGGGGGTGATCACCCATATAGACTCCCTGATCACCCCCCTGTCATTGATCACCCTCCTGTAAGGCTCCATTCAGACGTCCGTATGCGTTTTGCGGATCCGATCCATGTATCCGTGGATCCGTAAAAAATCATACGGACGTCTGAATGGAGCCTTACAGGGGGGTGATCAATGACAGGGGGGTGATCACCCCATATAGACTCCCTGATCACCCCCCTGTCATTGATCACCCCCTGTAAGGCTCCATTCAGACGTCCGTATAATTTTGGGCCCAAGTTAGGGGACATTTTTTTTTGTTTTTGTTTTTTCTTACAAAGTCTCATATTCCACTAACTTGTGTCAAAAAATAAAATCTCACATGAACTCACCATACCCCTCACGGAATCCAAATGCGTAAATATTTTTAGACATTTATATTCCAGACTTCTTCTCACACTTTAGGGCCCCTAAAATGCCAGGGCAGTATAAATACCCCACATGTGACCCCATTTCGGAAAGAAGACACCCCAGGGTATTCCGTGAGGGGCATATTGAGTCCATGAAAGATTTAAATTTTTGTCCCAAGTTAGCGGAAAGGGAGACTTTGTGAGAAAATACCCAAAAAATCCATTTCCGCTAACTTGTGCCAAAAAAAATAAAAAATTCTAGGAACTCGCCATGCCCCTCACGGAATACCTTGGGGTGTCTTATTTCCAAAATGGGGTCACATGTGGGGTATTTATACTGCCCTGGAATGTTAGGGGCCCGAAAGCGTGAGAAGAAGTCTGGGATCCAAATGTCTAAAAATGCCCTCCTAAAAGGAATTTGGGCCGCTTTGCGCATCTAGGCTGCAAAAAAGTGTCACACATGTGGTATCGCCGTACTCGGAAGAAGTTGGGGAATGTGTTTTGGGGTGTCATTTTACATATACCCATGCTGGGTGAGATAAATATCTTGGTCAAATGCCAACTTTGTATAAAAAAAATGGGAAAAGTTGTCTTTTGCCAAGATATTTCTCTCACCCAGCATGGGTATATGTAAAATGACATCCCAAAACACATTGCCCAACTTCTCCTGAGTACGGCGATGCCACATGTGTGACACTTTTTTGCAGCCTAGGTGGGCAAAGGGGCACACATTCCAAAGAGCACCTTTCGGATTTCGCAGGCCATTTTTTACACATTTTGATTTCAAACTACTTCTCACACATATGGGCCCCTAAATTGCCAGGGCAGTATAACTACGCCACAAGTGACCCCATTTTGGAAAGAAGACACCCAAGGTATTCTGTGAGGGGCATGGCGAGTTCCTAGAATTTTTTATTTTTTGTCGCAAGTTAGTGGAATATGAGACTTTGTAAGGAAAAAAAAAAAAATCATCATTTTCCGCTAACTTGTGACAAAAAATAAAAAATTCTAGGAACTCGCCATGCCCCTCACGGAATACCTTGGGGTGTCTTCTTTCCAAAATGGGGTCACTTGTGGCGTAGTTATACTGCCCTGGCAATTTAGGGGCCCAAATGTGTGAGAAGTAGTTTGCAATCAAAATGTGTAAAAAATGGCCTGCAAAATCCGAAAGGTGCACTTTGGAATTTGGGCCCCTTTGCCCACCTTGGCTGCAAAAAAGTGTGACACATCTGGTATCGCCGTACTCAGGAGAAGTTGGGGAATGTGTTTTGGGGTGTCATTTTACATATACCCATGCTGGGTGAGATAAATATCTTGGTCAAATGCCAACTTTGTATAAAAAAATTGGAAAAGTTGTCTTTTGCCAAGATATTTCTCTCACCCAGCATGGGTATATGTAAAATGACACCCCAAAACACATTCCCCAACTTCTCCTGAGTACGGTGATACCAGATGTGTGACACTTTTTTGCAGCCTAGGTGGGCAAAGGGGCACATATTCCAAAGTGCACCTTTCGGATTTCACCGGTCATTTTTTACAGATTTTGATTGCAAACTACTTCTCACACATATGGGCCCCTAAATTGCCAGGGCAGTATAACTACCCCACAAGTGACCCCATTTTGGAAAGAAGACACCCCAAGGTATTCCGTGAGGGGCATGGCGAGTTCCTAGAATTTTTTATTTTTTGTCGCAAGTTAGTGGAATATGAGACTTTATAAGGAAAAAAAAAATCATCATTTTCCGCTAACTTGTGACAAAAAATAAAAAGTTCTATGAACTCACTATGCCCATCATCGAATACCTTAGGGTGTCTACTTTCCGAAATGGGGTCATTTGTGGGGGTTTTCTACTGCCTGGGCATTGTAGAACCTCAGGAAACATGACAGGTGCTCAGAAAGTCAGAGCTGCTTCAAAAAGCATTTTTATACCATAGTTTGTAAACGCTATAACTTTTACCCAAACCATTATTTTTTTTGCCCAAACATTTTTTTTTATCAAAGACATGTAGAACAATAAATTTAGCAAAAAATTTATATATGGATGTCGTTTTTTTTGCAAAATTTTACAGCTGAAAGTGAAAAATTTCCTTTTTTTGCAAAAAAATCGTTAAATTTCGATTAACAACAAAAAAAGTAAAAATGTCAGCAGCAATTAAATACCACCAAATGAAAGCTCTATTAGTGAAAAGAAAAGGAGGTAAAATTCATTTGGGTGGTAAGTTGCATGACCGAGCGATAAACGGTTAAAGTAGTGTAGTGCAGAAGTGTAAAAAGTGGCCTGGTCATGAAGGGGGTTTCAGCTAGCGGGGTTAAAGTGGTTAAAAAGGTTCTCCATGAATTCAGAAAATGAAAATACTGGAATATGACTATTCTAAATATATTCCCCAAAACCTTTCATTAGTTATAATGGCTTGTTTTGTCTGGGGAGCAATCACCCAGGGAAATAAAATGGCAGCTGTCCTATTAGTACAGACAATACCTGTCCTAATTACACAACAGAACAGGTTTACATTGAGCTAAAGAGCCGCCTCATCCTCCTCTTCTACTTGTCAGGGATTATGATCCTGAATACAGTTTAATATGCTCTTTAGCTGAATCTCTGTAGGAAAGGAGCTCATGAGGAGACATGAAGTACAGAGAGGACGGACAAGACAGACTGTGGTAATGGAGACTGTAAACAGGTGCTGCTGCTCATTAGCCTCACCCCCACCTCCTCTCTGTACTTCATGTCTCCTCATGAACTCCATTCCTACAGAGATTCAGCTGAAGAACATATTAAACTGTATTCAGGATTATAATCCCTGACAAGTAGAAGAAGAGGATGAGGCAGCTCTTTAGCTCAGTGTTCTGAAGTAACTTGTCTACCTGTGTGATTAGGACAGGTATTGTCTGTACTAATAGGTCGGTGGACATTTTATTTCCCCGGAGGATTGCTCCCTAGACAAAACAAGCCATTATAACTAATGAAAGATATTGGGGAATATATTCATAATAAGAGATGAGCGAAATGAATCCCATGAAGTGGAATTTGATCCGAATTTCAGGATAAATTCGATTCGCCTCGTGCTTCATGCGAATCAATTTAACCTGAAATAATGTAAAAAAAAAAAAAAAAATCATACTAACAGTACCTCCTACATTTGCTCGTGACGGGCCGCCAGCTGCCACCGTAATTAAAGATCTTGGCCGAAATCCTGTGTGCAGTGATGTATGATGTCACCACGCTGGCCGATGTCATGACATAATCTCGCACCAGATCTTCAAGCAAGATGGCAGTGGCCGGACCGTTTCGAACAAATGGAGGCGGTAAGTTTGATTTCATTTTTTTTATTCATGTTCATTTCACACTGTTTTTACACTGAGATGCCGCGATCATGTATGAATTGTACCACCGCTTTCTACAGGCCCTGAATGGAGTACATTGTGCAGCACCGTAAATGTATATTCTACGCCAGGTCTGATGAAGGCTGGCTGACAACCTCTCAAATCCTACTTTACAGGTCTGTGCACATCTCACAAATCTCTCGTTTTATCTACAAGGATTCTAAGCTTGTGGAAGCAAGAAGCGATTTTATTAACGTTTAAGTGGCAAATCACTCCATCTGGATTTCTCATCACAGATACATACAAATGAGGCCTCAAATGTCATTTCCCTGCTAATATGACCTCTGCATATGGAAACCAAGATGTATTCTGTGACTTGAACAACTGATATGTTATAAAATGAAATACATATGGATTCAGCTAAATATTTCTATTTAATCCAACAAACCTAAAGGAAACACTTGGACAGGACCCGACGGAGTGGTATGGTAAGACACGACTGGCTCGTGGCACGTTGTATACCTGTGTAGTAAGGAAGAGGAAGATTCTGCCCGCTTTGGTCATCTAATTAGTCTTGATTAAAAAGTTCTGACCGGTTTGTGTCATCAGCCCCATGGTTATAGGCTAAGCCTTGTGAAGAGTGACCCTCCAGCCATATTCCCTTCCAGGTTTGTAAGTAGTAAGAGTCAGACTACACAGAGTGTTCGTAGTCTGTTACCATGGAGACAAATTGGTCTCCATATGAGCTGTACAAACAAACTGATAAGAAATGTTTAATCGAGACCATTTGCAAAGTAGCTTCATGTTTTATTTTTGATACATGTATGACAATAAAAGAAAAAATTGGTTATAACGAGATTTAAAGGGGTTATCTCAAGAGGACAAACCCTGTCCACCTCCCCTCTCTATGAACCAGACCATAGAGCCACTAGGGTCTTTCTTTTCAGCCTTTAGTGCCCATTAGCTTTCTACTTGGACACCACTATTTACATGGAACTGCTAGAAGCTTAGTAAATGACAATATGTCCATTCATTAGCCTATTACAAGTTCATTCCAGTTAGCTTTCTCTTCCTGCCCTCTCCAGTTTGGGGTATACATATTATTAAAGGGATTATGCCATAATTAAGGTAAAAAAAAATCAAATCAGACATATAGTATATGACACTACCTTTCTGACAAAGCTAGAACCAGCCCTGTACCTCACATGGTTCCAGAGATTTCCTCATTCACCACTGCAATTGCTCTGCTAGATTATCTTCACCCTAGCAGATAAGGGGGGCGGGGGGTCTTTCTGCTGCCGCCCTATCCCTCCCAGTAACTGCCACAGTTTCTAACAAAACATACGGCTGGTGGAAGTTGAAGATTTAAACTGAGCGTGTGCGACCAGCTCAGGGAGACGGACAAAAATAAGGAAAATAATAAACAGCAGGTGGCGCTATACAGATTTCCGTAAATAACTCACTGGCTATACTAAATGTTTAATTACATGCAATTACAAAAGTATTCAGATCCAGGTTATCTTCTTCATGACACAACCCCTTTGTTTTATAGGTGAACTGAACTATAGTGCCTAAAAGAGAGACCAACCAATTCTTCTTTTCCAGGAGTTCAATACAGATAGCCTAGGATAGGTGACCAGGATGTGATTGGTGGGGGCTCGACACCTGGCGACCCCACTGATCAACTGTTAGAAGAGGCCAGAGGACTACGACCTCTTCACAGCATTCCAAGCACAGCGCTGTACATAGTAGAGTGGCAGTGCTTGGTATTGCGCCCCAGGCCCATTGACTTGTGCCTAGGCGACGTGCCCAATGAATGTGTGGTCAATGGCCATGGAAGAGACTACAGCACTCACAGGTCTCTTTAAACAGCTGGGTTTCCAGGAGTTGACCTGATATTGATGAGGATAGGACATCGATATTAACATCTGGGACAACCACTTTAAAGTAACAGTCCAACTTATTTAGGAGAAGGCTCATCCTCACCTTTCATATATATACACTCTATATACTGTACATCATGAAGTGCAAGCACTTTATAGTGAGATCAAGCTCCATCTAATGTGGAATCATTATTGTACAGGTAAGCTGCACACCGGCCATGTGACCAATGAACATGACATCATCGGCCTAGGAAGAGGCTGCAGCCCTCACCAGAGCTATGCGGTCTCTTCGAAAGGCTGATCGGCAGGGGTGCTGGGAGTCAGACCCCTACCAATCAAATATTGATGACCTATACATATATATATATAACAGGAGGAATCCAGCAGCAGGAGTGTCCAGTTTTCCTGCAGCACCTCCACAGGTGAAATGAAGTATTACACATTTCCTATTAAATATGTGTGTGTATTGCACAAGAAATCCTGGGTTCTCCAGAGTCAGAGACACCCTTTGAAGACGTCTCCACTAGGGCTGCAGTAAACTAATATCTTTGTAATCGAGTATTATATCGATTATATTTCTCGATTCATCGAGTAATCTAATAAGAAAAAGCTACTTAAAATAACGTACGTAATTAGGCATGTATAAAGTTATTGGTTTGAAGGGGTTAATGGAAGCACCTTGGCATTAGGCATGTATAAAGTTATTAACCCCTTCAAACCAATAACTTTATACATGCCCAATGCCAAGGTGCTTCCATTAACCCCTCCAAACCAATAACTTTATACATGCCAAGGTGGTGCCTGCAGCCTCCATTAACCACTCTCTCTCCATCTGCCTCCCCCCAGCCTCTGATCTGCCTCCCCCAGCCTCTGATCTGCCTCCCCCCCAGCCTCTGATCTGCCCCCCCCAGCCTCTGATCTGCCCCCTCTGGTAACGCAAACCCCCCCCCCTCCCTAGTATTAATCATTGGTGGCCACAGGGTCCCCCCCCCCCCCCATCATTGGTGGCAGTTTGCAGTTCCGATCGGAGCCCCAGCAGTGTAATGCTGGGGCTCCGATCGGTTACCATGGCAGTCAGGAGTCACGCTGCTGAAGTCCTGGCTGCCATGGTATGTTAGTGAGCAGAGAGCAGCGCATTATACTCACGTGCGCTGTGGCCGCCGGTCGCTCCTTCTCATAGGTCTGTGCGGCGCATTGCTAATGCTTACAGAATTAGCAATCCGCCGCACAGACAGAAGGAGCGACCGGCGGCCACAGCGCACGTGAGTATAATGCGCTGCTCTCTGCTCACTAACATACCATGGCAGCCAGGACTTCAGTAGCGTGACTCCTGGCTGCCATGGTAACCGATCGGAGCCCCAGCATTACACTGCTGGGGCTCCGATCGGAACTGCAAACTGCCACCAATGATGGGGGGGGGGGGACCCTGTGGAGGAGGGGGACCCTGTGGGATATGGCCGGCACATTCATTGGTGGCGCAGTGGCCACAGTCCCTCCCCTCCTCCTCCTACTCTGTCCTCATTGGTGTTCAGCGGCAGCCGCGCACAGTGGGGAGGGAGGGACTCCTCCCTCCGCTGTGCCGGCCGGCTCAGGAGAAAATGATCATATCGCGGTCCGGCGATATGTGATGTAACGATTACTCGATGCAGGGAAACTGCATCGATGAATTTTTTGACTCGATTTAATTGAGTTATTCAAATAATTGTTTCAGCCCTAGTCTCCACGCTAGTTAATAGATGAAAGTTCTCTTTTAACTCAGAATACTCAAGGGTACTTGAAAATGAGTTTTGTCAACCAGAAAACTCCTTTACTGTGATGTATGTAAAAATGTAATGTCTATATGTTCCCACCCCATTCTCCCGAAACAAGCAGCATGGTGGAATTGTACATTTCCTCTTGTCCTTGATACATCAGGTGAGTCACATTATATTTCTATTAGCTCAGCTTGCGGCATGTTGCACTTTATTGTTCCCATCGAGGCGCGCAGGTGTTTATTGTTGCCTGCGCTGGTGGTATGGGTTGTCAGCCTGTGTGTTCGCATAATGAAGACATTCTGCTTGTACACTATGTCTTTGCTAATTGCTACGAATTAAAAGGCTCTTGGTTCGGCGTGCATGCTGCGAGTTTACAAATATAGGATTTGGCAATGGGGTAACGTGTCAAAATATTGTTAGCGTGTCATTTTTATTTCTCCAGAATAAACATAATCGTTATCCTAAGCCGTAAAAATGCATTCACTCCACTGTGTCACAGCACCTCTCACGGGGAGCGGCGCTTGGCTGTGCTGGATTTTCTCTTTGACCAAAAGATTAGAGATTTATGTTTTCGTTCTGCTTGGAATTAACAATTTTTGCACTGGATGAAATGGAGCATTATGCAAAACTCTGATGAAATATGTATTTATACCTGGAGCAGAGCCATAGCGAGTCTTTACTTCAGTCGGGGTCCTACAGTTAAAGAGAGTTTTTAGCATCCTCTTTGGCATCAAGCACATGTCCTGTTAAACCCCCTCCCCCATAGCTATGCCTTCCTTTTAGCATTTGCCAGGATTTTTCTGTGCTGTGCCTTTTTCTACATGGTATACAGTATTATTATATATCACTAAATGAACCCTTTACATTACTGTTGCTGTTATCCTGCATGATTTACAGCAGTCTCCCTCCAAAGGGTATGGAAACAAGACAATCACAGAGCAGGTGCCCAACTCTTCCCAATACTTTCTAGATCTACATGTCACAACCAGACAGCTGAGAAGCTCTGACAGAGGCCTTTCAGAACCTCCTCCTTGAGTTTCTGTGTTGTGGTATTCAGCTCCTCCTCTCGTTAGCCTCTCTCAGCTGTCATGTGTTGGACTAATTGCTTCCCTTTAAATTCCTCCCCAGAATGCTTTTCTGGGCGGCTTATACTTCTTCCTGGAATGTGTGTGCATGCTGACCTTGTTCTCCTGTCTGCTACAAAGCTAAGTGTTGTACCGTTATCTGTTATTTACTGTTTGCTGGATCCCAGGTGACCCTGACTCCCTCCGTATCTTGTGTAGGGAGCCGGTGGTCGTGTCCCCTCACTATTGTAGGGTGCTTAGGGCTTTATAGTCAAGGTTCGTGGATATGCAAACCTCCACCATTAGGATCTTTGCATAGGCTGAGCAGCCAGGGAAAGTGCCAGGTCTTCTGCAGGGGTCTCCCTTGGTTCCTTAGCTTTTGGATCCAGCGAGTCATTTATACATGTTGCTTTGCCTTGTTTCCTGTACACCGTCCGTGACATTATAAGCCGCCATAACCGTCTCAAGGCATGGATCCGGTTTCACTTTTGGCTGAACGCTTCCAGGGTCTTTCATTGGAGGTAGCTGATCTCCGTAAGACTTTTTCTCAGCTTCAAGTGACCGGTTCAGCTTGCGTTCATGGAGCTTGTTCTGAGCCTAAGATCTCGCTCCCTGGATACGTTCTCCGGGGGTAGTGAGAATTTTGTGCGTTTTAGAGAGGCTTGCAAACTCCATTTTCGCCTTCTTCCCCACTCCTCTGGTGATGAGGAACGGAGGGTGGGGATCATTATATCGCTGCTCAGAGGTAACGCTCAGTCCTGGGCCTTTTCGCTGCCGGAGGGGGCACGGCCTCTCCGTTCAGTGGATGAATTCTTTTTAGCCCTGGGTCAGATATATGATGATCCGGATCGTATTGCTCTGGCTGAGTCTAAACTACGTCTATTATGCCAGGGTAAACAATCCGCAGAAATATACTGCTCAGAATTTCGGAGATGGGCAGTTGATACTGGTTGGAATGATGCTGCACTCCGAAGTCAATTTTGCCATGGTCTTTCAGAGGGATTGAAAGATGCATTTGCCTTTCATGAGAGGCCTATTTCTTTGGACTCTGCTATGTCTCAGGCCTGTTCGTATTGACAGGCGTCTTAGAGAGAGAGGAGAGATCTCTCCTTCCTGTCATACTCAGGTCCCAGGACAGTGCAGCGGTCCCATTCTGTGCGCAGGGGTCTCAGTCGCCGTCAGCCCCTTCTGAGCAGGAGCCCATGCAGCTGGGGTTGATTGCTTCTGACAATAGAAGATTCAGCTCGCATGGGAGGGTTTGTTTTTGTTGTGGAGGTATAAATCATTTGGCAAATATTTGTCCCTCTAGGAGATTCAGGCAGTTTTCTGGGAGTAATAAAGAAACAAACAGGAAAAAATCTTTTAAAAATGTTCCGTCTGTTACTATTGGCAGGGTTGAGGCGGAAATTGAAGGTTTTCCATTTGCTTGTAGTTCCCGTTTTGTCCTGCCGGCTAGGGTGGCGCTAGAGAGCAAGAACATTTTTTGTGAGATTTTTGTGGATAGTGGAGCAGCGGTCAATCTCATTGATAATCAATTTGCGATAACTCATGGTTTCCAGGTGCGCACTTTGGGAAAGGATATTCCTGTTTTTGCTATCGATTCCGCTCCACTTTCTCAAAAATCATTAAAGGGCATAGTTCACAATATCCGTTTAATTGTGAGTGATGCTCATGTTGAGGATGTGTCATGTTTCGTCCTTAGCGGTTTACCTACCCCTCTGGTGTTGGGGCTGCCCTGGCTCACTAAGCATAACCCCACCATTGATTGGCAAGCGAGGCAAATAAATGGTTGGAGTGACTTTTGCAGAGAGAATTGCCTCATGACATCTGTTTCTGAGGTTGCTACTAAGACTGTACCATCTTTTCTCTCTGAATTTTCGGATGTCTTCTCTGAGAGTGGAGTTCAGGATTTGCCCCCGCACAGGGAGTACGATTGCCCTATTAATCTCATCCCAGACGCCAAGCTGCCTAAATCTCGTTTATACAATCTTTCCCAACCTGAGAGGATCGCTATGCGTGCTTATATCTCTGAGAGTCTGAGAAAGGGACACATACGACCCTCGAAGTCACCTGTTGCCGCTGGTTTTTTCTTTGTTAAGAAAGAAGATGGTTCTTTAAGACCTTGTCTGGATTTCAGGGAGCTGAACAATATCACAATTCGTGACCCTTATCCGCTTCCTCTGATCCCAGGACCTGTTTAACCAGGTTGTTGGGGCTAAAGTCTTTTCCAAATTAGATCTAAGAGGGGCATACAACCTGGTCAGGGTCAGAGAAGGGGACGAATGGAAGACGGCCTTCAATACCCCTGAGGGCCATTTTGAAAATTTGGTTATGCCTTTTGGTTTGATGAATGCCCCAGCCGTTTTTCAGCATTTCGTGAACAGCATTTTTTATCATTTGATGGGAAAATTTGTATTGGTGTATTTGGATGACATTTTGATTTTTTCTCCCGATTTCAAAACTCATAAGGAACATTTACGTCAGGTCTTGCTCATCCTGCGGGAGAATAAATTATATGCGAAACTGGAAAAATGTGTGTTTGCGGTTCCAGAAATTCAATTTCTGGGGTTTCTTCTCTCCGCTTCTGGTTTTCGCATGGACCCCGAGAAGGTCCGCGCTGTGCTTGAGTGGGAGCTTCCTGAGAATCAGAAGGCGCTGATGCGTTTTTTGGGCTTTGCCAATTATTACAGGAAGTTCATTTTGAATTATTCTTCTATTGTTAAACCACTCACTGATATGACCAGAAAGGGGGTAGATTTTTCTTCTTGGTCAGTAGAGGCGCGTAAGGCTTTTTCTGATATCAAGGAGAGTTTTGCTTCCGCTCCCATCTTGGTGCAACCTGATGTTTCTTTACCCTTCATAGTTGAGGTTGATGCTTCTGAGGTGGGTGTGGGGGCGGTCTTGTCTCAGGGTTCCTCTCCTGCCAATTGGCGACCGTGTGCCTTTTTCTCAAGAAAACTCTCCTCCGCAGAGAGAAATTACGATGTGGGAGATAGGGAATTGTTGGCCATCAAGTTGGCTTTTGAGGAATGGCGCCATTGGCTAGAGGGAGCCAGACACCCTATTACCGTATTTACTGACCATAAAAATCTGGCCTACTTGGAGTCAGCCAAGCGTCTGAACCCGAGACAGGCCAGATGGTCTTTGTTCTTTTCTAGGTTTAATTTTGTTGTCACGTTCCGCCCTGGAGTTAAGAATGTGAAGGCAGATGCCCTGTCACGTTGTTTTCCGGGAGGCGGGAATTTTGAAGACCCGGGTCCCATTTTGGCTGAAGGTGTGGTGGTCTCTGCTCTTTTTCCTGAATTGGAGGCAGAGGTGCAGGCAGCCCAGTCAGAGGCTCCTGATCTTTGTCCTCCTGGGAGGTTGTTTGTGCCTCTCGCTTTAAGACACAAGATTTTTAAAGAACACCACGATACGGTCCTTGCTGGGCACCCGGGGGTAAGAGCCACACTGGATCTCATCGCTCGGAGATTCTGGTGGCCTGCGCTTCGTAAGTCGGTTGAGGGTTTTGTGGCAGCCTGCGAGACTTGCGCTCGTGCCAAAGGTCCCTCATTCACGGCCATCAGGTCCTCTCCTTCCCTTACCCATTCCTTCCCGTCCTTGGACACATCTGTCCATGGACTTCATAACGGACCTGCCTCGTTCCTCGGGGAAGACTGTGATTCTGGTGGTGGTGGACCGTTTTAGCAAAATGGTGCATTTCATCCCTTTTCCTGGTTTGCCCAATGCTAAGACGCTGGCGCAGGCATTTATTGATCACATTGTCAAATTGCACGGTATTCCTTCAGACATAGTCTCTGATAGGGGCACGCAGTTTGTTTCCAGATTCTGGAAGGCTTTCTGTTCTCGCTTGGGGGTTCGGTTGTCATTCTCTTCTGCTTTCCACCCGCAGTCGAATGGCCAGACAGAGCGCGTCAATCAGAATCTGGAGACATATCTGCGCTGTTTTGTGGCGGAGAATCAAGAGGATTGGTGTTCTTTTTTGTCCCTTGCTGAGTTTGCTTTAAATAACCGTCGTCAGGAGTCCTCTGATAAGTCACCATTTTTTGGTGCATATGGGTTTCATCCGCAGTTTGGGACTTTCTCGGGAGAGGGGTCTTCTGGTTTACCTGATGAGGACAGATTCTCCTCGTCTTTGTCATCTATTTGGCAAAAGATTCAGGATAATCTAAAGAGCATGAGTGAGAGATATAAGCGTGTGGCAGATAAGAGACGTGTGCTTGGTCCGGACCTGAATGTTGGTGATCTGGTGTGGTTGTCTACCAAGAATATCAAATTGAAGGTTCCCTCCTGGAAGTTGGGTCCTAGGTTTATTGGGCCTTACAAAATCCTGTCTGTCATCAATCCTGTTGCATACCGTCTTGATCTTCCTCAGACTTGGAAGATCCATAATGTTTTTCATAAGTCCTTATTGAAACCTTATGTTCAACCCATTGTACCCTCGCCTTTGCCTCCTCCTCCGATTATGGTTGATGGGAATCTTGAATTTCAGGTCTCTAGGATTGTGGATTCTCGTCTTGTCCGCGGTTCTCTTCAGTACCTTGTTCATTGGGAGGGGTATGGTCCTGAGGAGAGGATGTGGGTCCCAGTGATGGACATTAAGGCCTCTCGTCTCATCAGGGCTTTCCATAGGTCCCATCCTGAGAAGGTGGGTTCTGAGTGTCCGGAGTCCACTCGTAGAGGGAGGGGTACTGTCACAACCAGACAGCTGAGAAGCTCTGACAGAGGCCTTTCAGAACCTCCTCCTTGAGTTTCTGTGTTGTGGTATTCAGTTCCTCCTCTCGTTAGCCTCTCTCAGCTGTCATGTGTTGGACTAATTGCTTCCCTTTAAATTCCTCCCCAGAATGCTTTTCTGGGCGGCTTATACTTCTTCCTGGAGTGTGTGTGCATGCTGACCTTGTTCTCCTGTCTGCTACAAAGCTAAGTGTTGTACCGTTATCTGTTATTTACTGTTTGCTGGATCCCAGGTGACCCTGACTCCCTCCGTATCTTGTGTAGGGAGCCGGTGGTCGTGTCCCCTCACTATTGTAGGGTGCTCAGGGCTTTATAGTCAAGGTTCGTGGATATGCAAACCTCCACCATTAGGATCTTTGCATAGGCTGAGCAGCCAGGGAAAGTCCCAGGTCTTCTGCAGGGGTCTCCCTTGGTTCCTTAGCTTTTGGATCCAGCGAGTCATTTATACATGTTGCTTTGCCTTGTTTCCTGTACACCGTCCGTGACACTACATCAGAGGAGTCATCCCTGGATGTAATAGGTATGGGGTTCTGTATTCTCCTGTATGGTATTTGTGATCTAAATATGTCGTAAGCACTGAGACGGGGGTGCAAAAACAGATTTCATATTCACCACACAGCAAGGGGGCCTGACTGTTTTAAATGGCAGGGCTGTATTTCAGTCCCAGTCCAGTCTTGTGTGTAGAGACCACATTGCTGACGTCTCTGATCTTGGACCATTGCTGATTTCTTTCTACAGAGCGCTGCTCAATTTAATTGCCTTAGAATGTGCTGTCTGATTTCTGGTTACAGAAATCTCTAAGCAGTGCCAAAGGGGATTAAGTGCTCCATAAAACCCTTGGTGCCAAGGGTTGTCCTTTATGTAGTCTTGCCACAGGTTCAACTTGAAAAAAGGCAGCTCACTTTAATTTATTCATAGGCCTCATAGTCTGGACAAATTATGGCATGGCTCTTCACCAGTCATGGCATCTGAGGATGGATTTCCTCACCATCTTGTTGGATGGGAACCACTATTATTGTCTTGAAGACCTAAACAAGAGGGCAATACAATAATAATTATAATACCATTTAGCCAGTAGGTGGCAGCATAGTAGGAGAAATATACATAAACTATAAAACATAAAGGATTGCAGTCTCATGGGAACAATGCATAGTCAACTAAAGTGGTTTTTGAGATTCTGATATTGATGACTTATCCTCAGGATAGTTTATCAATATCAGATTGGCCAGGGTCCAACATCTAGGACTTCTGCTGATCAGCTGTTTGAGGACAGTGCAGTCTTCTGGAGAGCGCCATGGCCTCCTCACAGCTTACCAAGCAAAGCACCCTCCATTGGATAGCAGCTGGTAGGGAACAGTGCAGCCCTAAGCTCCACCCGCACCACTGTCCGTTCCTATTTGGATAATCAATGTCAAACAATGGCCCCCAACTTGGCGACGGTCCCTACATTAACAAAGTCCAGGGGCCTAGACAAAATGGCATAGACAGAAAGACAGAACAAGAAGATACAATGTACAAACACTAGAGTGGCAATGAAGACCAGTCACAGACACCTGTTGGCAGCAGTTGCCTGTGTAAATCTCCGCTGACAGGAAACATGTGATGCCAGTACCAAGTCTGATTGGCCCAGCGTCCCTGCTTCTTGATAGTCTGACCACCCCGACGCTCAGCGTGGCTGGGTGCCACAGCAAGGGAATGACCCCGGCTGCGCTGCAATAGAGAGACCAGGCTCACCGCTGGAACACGGACAGGTAAGTACGTGACACAAACCTTTCCTTCTAATTTTGGCTGGGGTAACTAGGAGCCCCCAAGCTGTTGTGGGCATAGCTGAGAATCCTACCTCAGAAATCCCTACAGCTATGTATGGCTATATAACCTTAATTATACTGATTTTATTGAACCGTAAATGTACAAACTATCTCTCCTATAAGACAGAGAATACCTGTGTGTGGGATGAACATGAAATGACAGGCAGCCACTTAAGGGCCCTCTTTCATGAATCATATACTTGACTACATAGGTCAAAACGTACTTCTGGCATCCAGGCACAGACTGGACCAATGAGAAGATTTTACAAACAGCCTTAAATCAATAAGTATTTTCTAATGCTTGGATGAATTTAGAGAACAGTCTGTGAACCTCTGCAAATTCTACACACTCAAGTGGTTAGGGTAATCTTAAAGAGGCTATCCCAACCATAAAAAATGTAGTGATGGCCTGGAAAGTGTTCAGAACAAAGAGTCCCTTTGTCTTCCATTCCCCAGCAGGCCTGAAATGTTAAATCCTGTCCATGGTCATGTGCCCCTCTGTAGCCATTCAGTGGTCTCAGCGGTGGAGTGTTCCCAAGTGGCATGTGAGTGTTGAGCCTCTGTGATTGCATGACACTCGGGGACATTTCACCATTGATTCCATCTGATGTGGCTTTCGCCAGGAGCTCTGCGCTCCCGGAGCCTGAACGGCATGGCGATCGGTGGAGCCATTGTTTGTCTGTGAAAGCCCTGGTCTCTATGAAGAAACCAGAGCTTTAAGAGCTGTAGTTCCTATGAATCCCTGCAGGTGGCAGAGCTCCATAAGGACATGGTAAATCTGCAATGAATTGCATTAACAATTCAATGAAATATATTGTAGAATAAATATATTCTGATTGATTATTATAGTCATCTAGGATGACAAAAAAAAAATTGTTTTAAATAAATATATTATAAATCTAAAAATTCTAATCAACCCCTTTCCCCATATATAAAATAAAATTGAACAATAAAAAAGTTACCGTATATACTCGAGTATAAGCCGACCCGAGTATAAGCCGAGGCCCCTAATTTTACCCCAAAAAATTGGAAAAATTAGTGACTCGAGTATAAGACTAGGGTGGGAAATGCAGCTATAATGCAGAGTGTATGTGTATATAATGCACACACTCTACATTATATACACACATCTGCAAGAGGGTGACTCAGATTGATGGGAGTCTGACTCCCTGTATTTAATGCAAAGTGTGTGCATTATATACACACACACTCTGCATTAAATACAGGGAGCCATCCACAGATCTCCCCCCTAAACAGTGCCATCCACAGATCTCCCCCCTAAACAGTGCCATCCACAGATCCCCCCTCCCCTAAACAGTGCCAGATAGCCTTGAACACAGTTGGCATATTAGTGAGAAATAAGGGACTGACTCTGAGAAACTTGACATATAAAAAATCCCTTTATATATAAAAAAAAAAAAAATTCCTCATAATAAACCAAAAATAAAAATAAAAATAAAATAAAAAAAAGGCCATATTAAAAAAACGCACCATAGACGCATAAAAACATTTGCAACGATTGGTGCGCCTTTTTGCAAAATCAACGTTGGAACCATACATGACAGCTCTGCATATTTATGGAGACTGCTTATAATCATTTTGCTGTCTCTGTATAAACATTCCACATGGCCCCCGGATGATTATATGTGTCCCCAATGAGAATCTTACCATCATAAAAAGTAGATTTAAATACAATGTAATCTTTGAAATTCGAGACTGCCATATTTAGGTATTGCTTTCCTCTTCAACTAGATCAATATTGAATGTATCCAAATAAGCAACACATACTGAAAAGACTATTTTATCTCCCTATAGAACACCCGTAGCACATTAAAACGCAACAGAACCGCACAGATTTATTTGCAAGAATGACACTGTTCTGATTTGATTTTACTCGTTGTGATTTAAAGAAACTGTCATAGTATGCATTTTAATAAGCCATGTAAGTTTTTAGAGATGAAGATCCCGTAATTGTATATATGTTTATATGGATCTATGTTTATATGGATCTATATTGACATTTTTACTTTATTTCGATATTCTTTATTTATATGAGATACTAACATTACTCACCTGATTATGGGAATGATACATCTGACGATAAGTCAAAAATAAAGTAACAGCCGAACATATAGATAAGCCGAACATAAAGAAACAACCATTTCCAAATGACTCTAATCCTTAAAATTCCGGATTCCGAACCAGATCTTTCTTTTCTCTCATGCCCTATAAAAACGAAACATGAACAGGGGGTCGTCAACCACTGAAGAAGGGGTCTGCCTTGTAAATCCCCGAAACGCGTTTGGTATCCCCCCCCTCCAGGACGAGTGGGTCCATAAGCCCGAGAAACCTGGAAGTTATCGCCTGTGCGCCAAAGTTATCACCGGAACTATCGGTGCTACCCCACGCTGGTTATATATACCGCGTGCAACAAACATTTCAACTGGCGCGAATTTCGAAACAGGACATCTATCCTTGAGACCGGAGCAGTACACTAACGCACCGTGTCGAGGAATTGTTATCCAGGAGCCTCGGGTAAGGACTTATATATCCCACTCATAAGCGATCGCATTTACAGCGGGACGCCGCTGTGCGTAGCAGCAGCCAAACTGACATACAGCAATAACCCATTAGCTGCATACGCTGGGGACTTTGACGAATTTCTTTGAGAATACCTTTGAAAGACTGGTTGTCGGAACGAATCGCCCTATATGGAACTATCCCTCAGGATTCAGTCAATGAATGTCCCTATGGCTGATACATGAATTCATAATTGTATTCATATTTATCGGGATCCATATTTAATTACATATCTTAGCACTTTTAGCACTTTTAACGCTTTTATTACTGTACTTATTATAGCTACATTTACTGTTTATTGTCGATAGTACCACAATTTTATTCTGCTCCACTTTATGAATATTCTGACACCTTGATGTAATATACTATTTTATTGTGTTATAGTGATATTTTATTGCGTTATTGTTACTACTATTAACACCTTAATAAAAACAAGATCCCTATACTTTTAAGTGAGTGCCCCACTTCTACTTTTTTATCTATTTATCTCTATCAGACTGGGTGCTGTCTGTTAGTGGGTGCACCTCTGCTTGGATCCCCTTCTCATTTTGGTGCGACATTTCCCTTGAATATATATACGGTATATACTCTCCAAAATGGTATCCATACAGATCCATAGACATATCCATAAAGTTGTGGGGGTCAGAATATGGCAATGAAAAAAAATATATATATATATTTTTAAGTTTTTATTTCTTTTCCAGTATTGAAACACAAAAAAAACTATATAAATGTGGTATCGTTGTAATCAAACTTATACAGAGAATGTAGGCCATAGGTCAGTTTTACCAGATTGAGAATGCTGTAAAAACAAATCTTATAAAACTGTGGCCAAATTGCGTTTTTTTTCCCACTTCCACCCCATTTGGAATTTATTTACAGCTTCCCACTACATCGTATGCAATATTCAATGGAGCCATTAGAAAATACAACTTGTCCCTCAAAAAACAGGCCCTCATACAGCTATGTGAACGAAAAACGAAGAAAAGTAAAAAACGAAAACACAAAAGCAGAAAGTCGCAGGTTGCTGAAGGGGTTAAATCAAGTTTATTATGTTAAACATACTATGTTAGCATTTTTAGTAATAAAAAAAACAAAAAACATCCCTACTTTGTATATTTTTTTTTTATTCTAAAATCTGTCTGTTTTCACAATGGCCAATAGGCTTCACAGTATTAGGTATTTTTGTTAAAATATAGTTAGCGACATAGAAAATTTGAACTAAAATCACCCAAAAATCCTAAATAAAATATGATTAACATAAAAATGTTATTTATACAACAGGTGATTTTCTGATGACACATTCCCTTTAAGGTATGAATCCTCACAATGTTAGTGACTTTTCACAATATCCGCTATCTGAAAAAGGATCTGATTCCCGGCTCTAACAGTAATGTTTGCAGACAGCATCCTGCTATTATTCTGCACTGTCAATTAATTCTGAATGATAACACTTCCATCCAAATTAGGTTTACATGAATGGAAATATACATTATCCTGATGTACTGGTCCACGTGGCGGGGGTACTTAACTCCCTGATGCAACAGCTTTCATAGTCGGAATCTGCTGACACAAGACGATGTGATACTGCACAGCCGAGGATTAAGTTGGCCGTACACGAGACTAAAGACAGTCAGAAAACCAAGCCAGAGGTGGAAGGATATTTGTCTCTTTACGGAGTGCAAAATGGCGGTTGTGGCACATCCAATAACAGTGTAGGCACAGTGCAAATTCTTTCCTCAGACAGTGAGGTATTGAGGCTGGCAAAGTTGTGAATCATGGCACTCTCTATATGCTAGCTTGCTAAAGTCGCTTTCACAAGAATCTCTGGCTAGCAAATGTACTCTGGAAATTATGCTTGCAATTCACACTGGGGTGTGCAGGGTTCAAATGACTATGATTGGCCAAATCATGCCCAAGTGTGTAGGGTGTCCTAACTGTAATCCCTATACAGCAGCAAAGTCTGAATAGCTGTAGTAGCAGGTAGTGCAGTACCTTGCTGAGTGACTCCTCGCTTGGGCATGTAGATTCTCTATCTTCTTTTTACTCCTTGGTCCTTCTCTTTCTTGCTAAAGAGCATGTAGACAGCTGTGAGTCTCTGAAGCTTGAGGCTGGGGCCTGGGGAAAGGAGCACATGATCTTTGCTCCCTCTCCCTACAACCTCTCCCGCAGACAGTAGTCTAGACTCTCCTTCTAGTCAGGAAGTAGGACCAGACCCCTCCTCTCCATCCTGAGAGGGATGGAACCTATTTAAGGTCAAAATGGTGTCTGATTGGCAGAGGTCTGACTGTGGAGGCCCCTGTTCCCCTATTTGAATGGAGCAAGGACATGCATCCAGGGACCCAAGCAGTCTCTGACAGCCAGAGCCTGACATTAAGTGAGCTCTGTGTATGGAATTGAGCCAGTGCATTGCCTCTATTGGGCTCGGTGGTCACATGATCGCTGAGATGCCAGTAGCAGGAGACTACTGCTGGGCCTAAGTAGAACCAGCCCAACCCTAATGGTGACAATAGTTACTGGGACAGGGCTGTAGGTATAGTGTAAAATAAATATAAATCCCAGTGGCCTTTTCCATATTTGCAGGGTAGCCAATAAAAATTAAAGTTTTAAAAACTAATTATATTTAAAAAATCTGTTCTTTTTTTACCTTTGCAGGATAGTCTATAAAAATATAAGTTAAAAAACAATAAATTATATAAAAAAATCTATGGTCTTTTTTGACCTTTGCAGAATAATCCATAAAAATACAAGTTAAAAAATAATAAATTATATTTAAAAAATCTGTGGTCTTTTTTTGACCTTTGTGGTATAGTCTATAAAATTAGGCTACTTTCACACTCGCGTTTTGGGCGAATCCGTCATGGATTTGCAAAAACAGATCCGTTACAATAATACAACTGCATGCATCCGTCATGAATGTATCCGTTTGTATTATCTTTAACATAGCCAAGACGGATCCGTCATGAACACCATTGAAAGTCAATGGAGGACGGATCCGTTTTCTATTGTGCCAGATTGTGTGAGAGAAAACGGATTGGTCCCCATTGACTTACATTGTGTGTCAGGACGGATCTGTTTGGCTCAGTTCCACGCTGCAGGCAGCATTTTGTTGTCCGTCTCCAGAGCGGAATGGAGACTAAACTGATGCATGCTGAGCGGATCCTTTTCCATTCAGAATACAATAGAATGCAAACTGATCCGTTTTGGACAGCTTGTGAGAGCCCTGAACGGATCTCAGAAACGGAAAGCCAAAACGCCAGTGTAAAAGTAGCCTAAAGGGGTTATCCCACTTTGCATTTTCATACTTACCTGCTGCCAGCGTGCCGTTCACTTCCTGGATTCTGGCTGGGGGCGGGCTTCATCTTGATTGAAGTCTTCTCCCGGCCGGGCCGCACGCTGGACTGAACGCGCACACCGCCGCGCATGCGCCATGGTGACTTATTCCTGGCCTGTATAGTACAGAGCCGGTGTGCGCGTTCGCGGCTCTGTACTATTCTGGCCAGGAAGAAGTCACCATCGCGCATGCGCGGCGGCATTCAGGACAGCAAGCGGCCCGTCCGGGAGAAAAGAAGGAGTCTTTTGTGCAAGCGCGGCCACCGGGATTCCGGAGAAGAGCGGTGGCCGTAACCAGGGGAGACCGAATGACAACAATGAGGTAAGTGGGGATGAATTTTCTCCTAAACGGTGGGAATGGGTTAATCAAATATATTTACAAAAATGATCACTGTCAAATCATTAACAGATTTAAGAGTGATCATTATGATGGGAATACCCCTTTAAAGTTAAAAAAACAATAAATTATATTAAAAAATCAATGGTCTTGTTTGATCTTTGCGGAATTGTCCATAAAAATAAAAGTTAAAACACAATAAATGATATTAAAAAATCAGTCGTCTTTTTTGATCTTTGCAAGTTAGTCCATAAAAATAATATTTAAAAAACAATAAATTATCTAAAAAATACGCATAAAGGGCCTCTGTCACCAGTCACTTTTGCAAAGCTTGCTCTGACCTAATTATGCTACAACAGACATGTAATACATCCAAATTATATGACATAGCATATATATGATAACAAACGCAGATAGAAAGTCTATTTTAGTATAACGCAACATGGTTACCAGAAAAATGAACTAGAATTAATGAAATAATATCTTCAAACTATAAACTCAAATATTGTTAAAATAAAGCAAAAAAATATTTTTAGAAAATGCTAAAAAAAAAAAGCTCACATCAGTAGCCAGGCAATTAAAAAGTCATAGCCGTTAAACTAACGTGTACAAAAAATGGTCTAACTGTGACAGGTCCTGAAGACCCACAATATCCTGGGCCTGAACCGTTTAAAACTGCAATTTCCAAAAAGACTTGACAGCACTGATTGAACACGCTCGCCTAGGATACGCCGTCTAACTTTACTCCATACGTTCACTTGCTTTCCACGGTGGCTTTTTTCATGACTTCAATCAATGTTTCCATGGCAACATCCCTCAGTTGGGAATACACAGTGATAATAATTAGTAGCCACGGTTCAATGGCTGTTTCCTGAGTAGGAAGGTTAGATGTAAACGCTTTGCTAACCCTTAGCTTCAAAGAAGCTAGAATTATGATTTGGTCGTGACCCGCAGGAGATATGATTTGCCCAGGTCATTGTTTTAATGGAGATCTTGCGATCTGAGTCACATGGGGGATTCGGATCACTCAGGTCTCTCTATACGGAGAGATAACAGTCAGAGGAAAAGTAAGATATCACTCAGGTCACACGGGATTTACAGTATAATAATGTACCGTATGCTATGGTAACTCTACAGGAAGATTGCTGGGAATCCTCTGATTACATTTCATCTTTAGGGGTCCCGATAGACGGACATCCAGGGATCTCGGGTCCTTTCTCACCAATACACTTGGGTAGGGGCGAGGGGGTTTCTAGTGCAGAACCTACGGGATATATTTTCCTGCCCAAGACCACCATTACAAAGGGACTAAGGACCTCGCAGGGTCTGAAATGTGTAAGCGGTAGATATCATGATGTAATAGATTGAACTATTACTTTATATATAGTGAATATCGCTCAGGACCTCCACGCACAACTGGCCTGTTTGGGATAGAAGTGCGCTGAGCTTCCTCTATTCTACCTGTATATAATAACCAGGTCCAGGAATATTGGAAACCAACCTAGACTACCATGTAAAATAGTATTAAAGGGGTTATCCAGCATGGGCAAAATTGTTGGCAAAGGGCTCAGAGCAGGTAAAAAAAAAACTAAAAAAAACAATACCTAACCGGTCCCCGGCCACTCCAGTTTCAGTGCTAAAGTGGTGTCCCTACTTGCTGGTCGCTGTTCCTGAGTGTGGAGATGGGACCAAGAATTAGAGACCAATGGGCGCCCAGTACGAGTTGAAGGTGGTGGGGGATCGGGGAGGATCCCTTTTTTTTAACCCACACTCGACCATCCCTTTAAAGGGAATCAGTTTTCTGCTGCTAGGTTCTAACACCTCTGGCACCTGCCAATGAGTCCCCATATTCCTGAGCTCCCGGCTCTCCCGCCCACCTGCCTCTGATGGACAGGTTTTCTTCCATATGAATCAGCAGCAGGTGGGCGGGAGAGCCAGGAGCTCAGGAATATGGGGCATGCGCTCAAGATTTTAGCAAAACGGCTTGGTCAATTAAAAAAAGTGACCCGGCATTTTGCTAAGGGGATCTGTCACTAGTTTTTGTTGCCCTAAGGGTACTTTCACACTTGCGTCAGATGGAACTGCCTGCCGGATCCGGCAATCCGGATGCAAACAGATGCATTTGTCAGACGGATCTGGATGCAGATCCGTCTGACAAATGCATTGATACACCGGATCCGCCTCTCCAGTGTCATCCGGAAAAACGGATCCGGTATTTTTTTTCCCACAGATTTAACCTGTTTGGGACATAGGGCGTACAGGTACGTCCTGTGTAGTTCCGATCACCACTGCGCGGCGGGCGGTGATCATTGAGCAGACACCTTGGGTCAGACCTGCGGTTTGCGGCTTTTACTTGAAGTTGCGGCGGCGGTGCCATCGGTTCCCCGTGCGGCTGTAGGGAAAAACCCGATGGCATGGAAGAAAAATAAAGTGAAAAAAAGTTGAAAAAATTAAGTTGTCCCCCCAAAAATTAAAAGTTTCAAGGTAAAAAAAACAAATACGTAATTTCCCCCAAATAAAGTTAAAAAAAATTGGTAAAAAAAAAAGTTTACATATTAGGTATCGCAGCGTCTGTATCGACCGGCTCTATAAACATATCACATGACTTAACCCCTCAGATGAACACCGTAAAAAATAAAAACTGTGCTAAATGAACCATTTTTTTGTCACCTTACATCACAAAAAGTACAACAGTAAGCGTTCAAAAAGGCGTATGCCCACCAAAATAGTACCAATCTAACCATCACCTCATCCCGCAAAAAATGAGCCCCTACCTAAGACAATAGCCCAAAAAATAAAAAAAACTATGGCTCAGAATATTGAGACACTAAAACATTTTTTGGTTTTAAAAAAGCTATAAAATACCTATTAGGTATCGCCGCATCTGAAATAACCTCCTCTATAAAAATATCACATGACCTAACCCCTCAGGTGAACACCGTAAAAAATTTAATAAAAATGGTATAAAAAAAGCCATTTTTTGTCACCTTACATCACAAAAAGTGTAATAGCAAGCGCTCAAAAAGTCATATGCACCCCAAAATAGTGCCAATCAAACCGTCATCTCAACCCGCCAAAAATTAGACCCTACCTAAGATAATCGCAAAAAAATAGAAAAACTATGGCTCTCAGACTATGGAGACACTAAAACATGATTTTTTTGTTTCAAAAATGAAATCATTGTGTAAAACGTACATAAATAAAAAAAAAAATACATATTAGGTATCGCCGCGTCTGTAATAACATGCTCTATAAAAATATCACATGATCTAACCCCTCAGGTGAATACCGTTTAAAAAAAGGTGTATAAAAAGCAATTTTTTGTCACCTTACATCACATAAAGTGTAATAGCAAGCGATCAAAAAGTCATACGCACCCCAAAATAGTGCTAATCAAACCATCATCTCATCCCACAAAAATCATACCCTACCCAAGATAATTGCCCCAAAACTGAAAAAACTATGGCTCTCAGACTATGGGAACACTAAAACATGATTTTTGTTGTTTAAAAAATTAAATCATTTTGTAAAACTTACATAAATAAAAAAATAATATAGATATTAGGTATCGCCACGTCCGTGACAACCTGCTCTATAAAAATACCACATGATCTAACCTGTCAGATGAATGTTGCAAATAACAAATAAAAAACTGGTGCCAAAACAGCTATTTCTTGTTACCTTGCCTCACAAAAAGTGTAATATAGAGCAATCAAAAATCATATGTACCCTAAACTAGTACCGACAAAACTGCCACCCTATCCCGTAGTTTCTAAAATTGGGTCACTTTTTTGGAGTTTCTACTCTAGGGGTGCATCAGGGGGGCTTCAAATGGGACATGGTGTCAAAAAACCAGTGCAGCAAAATCTGCCTTCCAAAAACCTTATGGCATTCCTTTTCTTCTGCGCCCTGCGGTGTGCCCGTACAGCTGTTTACGACCACATATGGGGTGTTTGTGGAAGACCAAAAGGGTTAACAAAGTTTGTAAAATCAGTTTTGAACACCTTGAGGGGTTTAGTTTCTAGAATGGGGTCATTTTTGGGTGGTTTCTATTATGTAAGCCTCGCAAAGTGACTTCAGACCTGAACTGGTCCCTAAAAAGTGGGTTTTTGAAAATGTCTTAAAAATTTCAAGATTTGCTTCTAACTTCTAAGCCTTGTAATATCACCCAAAAATAAAATATCATTCCCAAAATGATCCAAACATGAAGTAGACATATAGGGAATGTAAAGTAATAACTATTTTTGGAGGTATTACTATGTATTATAGAAGTAGAGAAATGTAAACTTACTAAATTTTACCAGTGTCGTGAAGTACAATATGTGACGAAAAAACTATCTCAGAATGGCCTGGATAAGGCTACATGCACACGACTGTGCAGTTTTTTGCGGTCCGCAAACCGCGGATCCGCAAAAAACTGAAGCCGACCGCGTGCCTTCCGCAATTTGCGGAACGGAACGGGCGGCCATTGATATAACTGCCTATACTTGTCCGTTTTGCGGACAAGAAAAGGACATGTTAAATGTTTTTGAAGTGAATGGGCGGATGCGGACCCAAACAACGGCCGTATGCATGAGGCATTAGTCAAAGCGTTTTAAAGTTATCACCACATAAAGTGACACTTGTCAGATTTGCAAAAAATGGCTTGGTCCTTAAGGTGAAAATGAGCCAGGTCCCTAAGGGGTTAAAGGTATGCGCATGCGCGGACCGGAAGAAAGGATCCGTCAATGCGGCAATTTTAATTCCGGATCCGGCAATAATACATTTTAATGGCATCCGGCAATCTGGCAAGTGTTCAGGATTTTTGGTCAGAGAGAAAACTGCAGCATGCTGCAGTATTTTCTCCGGCCAAAAAACACAAGAGGGACTGAACTGAAGACATCCTGATGCATACTGAACAGATTTCTCTCCATTCAGAATGCATTAGGATAAGGGTCCATTCACACATCCGTGTGTGTTTTGGGGATCCACAAAACACGGACACCGGCAATGTGCGATCCGCATTTTGCGGACCACACATTGCCGGCACCAAGGGTCCATTCACACATCCGTGTATGTTTTGCGGATCCGCAAAACACGGACATCGGCAATGTGCGTTCCGCATTTTGCGGACCGAACATTGCCGGCACTAAGAGAATATGCCTATCCTTTTTTTCAGGATCGGAATTGCGGACCCGGAAGTGCGGGTCCACAATTCCGGATCGGGGCTGCACGACATAGAAATGTATGGGTCTGCAATTCCGTTCCGCAAAATGCGGAATGGAATTGCGGATGTGTGAATAGACCCTAAAACTGATCCGTTTTTTTCCGGCATTGAGCCCCTAGGACGGAATTCAATACCAGAAAAGAAATCAATACAATTAATCGTGAACAAACATTTTGTGTGAACAGCTTGTATAAATGACTGTGTTCCCACGGCAACAGACTACAAACAAATCCTTTGTAGTCTGATGATGCAGTCATACTCACTTCTATCTGCCACTATATAAATTTGACAGGTAAGCTAATACTAATATTATATATAATAAATACTATAGAAAATACTATAATAATTATAACTATATAATAACAACTACCCAAAATTGTGTTACTGATGGAAGTATGACTGCATGCTCAGAGCGTATTGTCTATCACTATAGAAACACATAGATCTTCATAGGAGCTGTAGACACAAAACGGTAGGAAATATACAATCAAAACCATTTTCAAAGTTGCTTAATTTAAAGAAAAAAAATAGATGGAGTGATAAAAATGAATGCAAAAGTATACATACTTTTTAATATATTTCTTATTTCCTCTCTATGTTTTCAAAAAATATTAGTCTAATAACATCTGATGATGCAGTGGAAAAAATGGCTACCCCGTAGTTTCAGTGTAAAAACGGATGATAAGAAACCACATTATTATCTTCTCAGCTATAAGTGGCCAGCACAGATTACAGCTGGCTCCTCTATGCATAAAATCGCTTCATCTTAATTTCAATAATCCTCTAATAAATTGGGAAATATTTCACTGATCTAAAGCAGATTATTAGACGTAGAGAGATTAGAAATGACTAGTCTGGGTTAGGTTAGGAGTACGGGTATGACATGTGTACGTCCTATAGCGCATCAGGCTGGTATTATTGTAAATGTACTTAATCTTTTAGTGTTCTCATGGTAACCAAATGTCTAGAGAGCGTTGTGCATCATGTAATTATCCTCACTGAGCACGGGCACACGGGTAACTGTGCCCAAAACTCCCAGATACCAGTGTAGCTTACACCGGCAGGAGAAATCTCTGCTGAACACTACAAGCCATTACTAGGTGATGAGCGGAAGGTGCCATATTCGATTAAAAGTTTGTCTTATATTCGTTGAAATCGAATATTTGTCATTATTCTATTTATCGCGAATAATATGCGATTTAATTATTCGAGTATTGCGATTTTATTTTAACTGTATAAGGAAACTTTCCTATTGGTTGGCTATTTAGAATATTCGTCTTTTTCTTCCTATCTGTACAGTTGTTCGCATACTCCTCCCCGACAAGCGTCCCCGTCACCATGGGAACGCCTGTGGATTAGAAAATACCATCGGATCGGAGTTTTCCCTGAGATCGTGAAAACTCAGATCCGATGGTATATTCTAACCCACACGCTTGTTGAGAAGTATGCGAACGACCGCACAGATTGAAAAAAAAAAGACGAATATTCTAAATAACGAATATTCGCTATATTGCTATATATTAGTTTTTTTTAGAATATTCGTCATTTTATTTTCCATATGAAAACATGATTCCTTCCTGCTTAAGTTGCTTGTGGGCCAATGACTCATTGACCCACAAGAAAGAAGCAGGGAGAAATCATGTTTTCAGATGTTAAAAAATTACAAATATTCGATATAGCGAATATATAGCACCATATTCGTAATATTCGCGAATTTGAGAAGTTGTGATATTCGCAATTAATATTCGCTATTCGAATATTCGCGCTCAACACTAGCCATTACTAGCAGCAGGAGCATGTAAAGTTCCACAGACTGTAGCTATGGGGCAATTTCTTTAACATGGCCGCCTTGCGTATATATATATACGTCGGCAGTCGCGACTTTAAATATGGCGCCTGCTTGCGCGAGCAGCAACACCATAGCCACTGTTTGCCTGCTGTTTTAAAAAGAAAAAAATTTAAAACAGTAAATTATATTCGAAAAATCTCTGTTCTTTTTTTGACCTCCTGGGGCTAATGTCCACGATCGGTGGTAATGCCGATCACTGACTTTTAACCCTTCAGACGCCATGGTCCATGGCATCCGGAGGTGCAAAAACCTGGAAGAGCCTGCTTACAGGTGTGTTCTGGCTCCCCCTGGTGGAGATTGGGAGATCCTTAGTGTGTGTGCGACAGCCCCTGTCCTCCTGAGTGACAGGAGTCTGCTGCACATTAGTTCCTATGGAGAGTCATTTAGGGGTCATTTATTATCCAGAAATACGCCAATATTAGGCGTATTTCTGGCACAGATTGCAGCGCAATATGAGACTTTTCCCCGCGCGCGCCAGGTCTAAAAAAGTGGGTGTGGCAAGGGGACGGGCCAGTAGTCATCATTTTCTACGCCTGATTTAGGCGTAGAAAATGATCTAAATTTACAATATATAAAAGGACTTGGTACCTCTGAGAGGAAAACAGAGCCCAAGACCCCTACTTTGCAAAATGGGTCATGGGATAGGATACCTCACTCTCATAAGAAACAGTAACTGAAGCTGATAGGAACCAGACTGAATCCAAGTCTGGACTCTACTTATTCCACCACCTACAGCTCCTTTGTTGCTGTTGAGCCTAACCCCAGGGAGCAACAGCGTCCAGGTAGGAGCACCGTGACTCAAACTATTAGGGCCACAACATACCGCTAGGCATTCCTAAATACTGGGACCCCATTGGCCCTGGGGGGCGGCATGCCGCATATGCAGGCACTGGAGGCAACTACTTAGCACCTCTGCTGTAGAGTCAATAAGTCCTTTTCAGACAGGTTATCTCTAGTGGGTTTGCTCTACACTTCCTCTTTACATCTGGCCTGCTTTTGTAGCTTTTTCTGCCTCTCCATGGTTGGCACCTTGGTCCAGGGAGTGGCTGAAGTGTCAGTTTTACATCTTTGCATCTGTACTGTTTATTAGCTGGACACCAAGTGACTGATTAGACCAGACCAGAATGTTCTTTCCTCCACTATATACAGTGCTGCCCATAATTATTCATACCCCTGGCAAATTTTGACTTAGTTACTTTTATTCAACCAGCAAGTAATTTTTTTACGGGAAATGACATAGGTGTCTCCCAAAAGATAATAAGACGATGTACAAGAGGCATTATTGTGGAAAAAAAAAACATTTCTCAGCTTTTATTTACATTTGAGCAAAAAGTGTCCAGTCCAAAATTATTCATACCCTTCACAAACTGTCACAGTCTGTGGGAAAATCAAAAGTTCTATACCATTCCAAATAGTCCAAGCTGTTCTAAAGCATCCTAATTACCCTGATTAATTGGGAACAGCTGTTTTAATCACCACAACAGGTGAAAAACAGCAGCTCTCTGCAGTTGGTTTGTGGACAGTCATGGCTAAGACAAAGGAGAGAGATTGAGTAGAGAAAAAAAGAGGTTAAGTGGATCTACCAGGGCAAAAACCCCGGAGCAAGGCGCCAGGAGGGTGGAGAAAGTTGTAGTGGTGGTAGAGTAGAATTAAATGGCACCACAATCTAGGTACCGTTCAATGAAAATTGAGGGAAGGCAGCACAAGTGTTAAGGGAAATTGAAAAAAAGATTTTTTATTCCCAATAGAAAAAGACAGTGGGCGAATTCGGTCTGGTGGTACCATAGGGGATGGTTCCAACCGTAACCTGGTTCAAAAGAAAACACTATTAGAGGCGCCACTCCCAAAGGATGTAATAAAGGTGAGTCAAGAGGTCTCACCCCCCTCAGGAGGATGATCGGTATATAAATTGTTCTTAAGAAGAGGTATTCTGGAAATTTCTGATAGAAATGTTCAAGATGTGAATACTCACTTCACAGGGTGGGGATAATCACAGGATGAAGCTCAAGACACCCGTGACTAACTTCCCCCCTGGCCAGGATCGCACTTCAGGTGATACCAATTGATGGCAGCCGACAACCAAGGCTTCTGATCAATGTAGTTTATTACAGTAAAAGCTGGCCCTTAAGACAAAGGAGCTCAGTGAGGACCTGCGGCTGCGCATTGTGGCTGCTCACAGGTCAGGAAAGGGCTACAAGGCCATTTATACATGTTTTCGAGTTCCAGTGGCTACAGTGCAAAGTATTATTAAAAAATACAAGATGTTCCGCACTGTGGAAAATCTCAGAGGAGTTGGTCGGAAGCCAAAAGTGACACCTGTGCTGCCAGGAGGATAGTTAGAGAGGTGAAAAAGAATCCAAGGATCACCACCAAGGCCATCCTGGTGAAGCTGGGATCTGCTGGTGGCAATGTTTCAAGGCAGACAATCACACGGACACTGCACACTGCAGACCAAGGAGGACGCCACTTCTCCAGATAAGGCACACAAAAGCTCGCTTGGCCTTAGCAAAAGCTCAAAGTAAAAATAAGTTGGTGGTTGGCTCACACCTTGGTGGCTATGGTCGGGTGCTGCTAGCTCACAACTTGGGTGCCCGAACCCAAAGAAATAAAGATAATGGAAAAAAGAAAGGAGTGAGCACTCACACCATCTGGACTATAGGATACAGGGATATATTTATTAAATAGGACCTGTTATGTCCAATAAATCATTCGCACATACACTCAAATGCAATAAAACTCAGATACAATAAAACTGATAGTTGGTACCAACAAATAAAATTACTAAGGGGTCGGCACCCTGTAATGCCTAGGAACTTGCAGTAGATGAACCGCTAGTGGTATTGATAGTACCGCAGACCGCAATTAGAGTCACTGTGTCCCGGAAGAATAGTCTCCTCGTGCATATAATTGTATATTCCAGCAGAAAGTCTCTCCAAAGTTTGTTTCGTATAACCCCCGAAGGCAGTTAATTTTGGGCTACTTGTGTGCTAGATTTGGCAATTTCCTACCTGGTTCCAAGTGTTACCTCCCGCTCAGGCGTCCTTCCACGAGGAGCGAGTAATGCCGGCTGCTACTGCATCTCACGTCTCAAAACTCGGGTTACTGACGTCACTGTATCGTGAGATCGCGGGATCAGGCAGGCAGGAATAGTACTTTGTAAGTGTCACCCGTGATTGTATCCTAGGGTGATGATTGTAAAAGCAAAGTTCCTTATCGCATGGCCATGCAATCAGAGTCCGGTGGATTAGGTAGGCGCTTTCCTTTCTTGTCACCAGACGCGTTTCGGGGCGTCCGCACCCCTTCCTCAGTGGTTGAAGCACAAATCCTCCCTCTCCACCTCTTATAGTCCATCCGGTATTCCAGAAAATCCGGATTCCGAATTATTTCCATATAATTGCTCCATTGCGGTTTTCATGCGGTATGATTGCGTTTTTTTCCACCTAGTTGCGTTTTTTCAAAAATTAGGCTGGAAACACTGCAAGATTGTGCCATACCGAATTTATAAATTAAAATAACACTTTAATAGGCATAAAAATATAAATATATAAATACACATACATTTCTATCATACAAATTTCCCTATAATCAATCGGCTCAAGGTATATAGTTCTATTAAGAATATATTGGTTGTATCCCTATATAAGTTACATAACTGTTAAAAAATACCAGAAAGCAATATTGGACAGCAATATCAGATGGTCAAGTTATATGCACGAGGAGACTATTCTTCCGGGACACAGTGACTCTAATTGCGGTCTGCGGTACTATCAATACCACTAGCGGTTCATCTACTGCAAGTTCCTAGGCATTACAGGGTGCCGACTCCTTAGTAATTTTATTTGTTGGTACCAACTATCAGTTTTATTGTATCTGAGTTTTATTGCATTTGAGTGTATGTGCGAATGATTTATTGGACATAACAGGTCCTATTTAATAAATATATCCCTGTATCCTATAGTCCAGATGGTGTGAGTGCTCACTCCTTTCTTTTTTCCCTTAGCAAAAGCTCATCTGGACAAAGAAGAAGACTTCTGGTCTTCTGTGTTATGGTCCGATGAAACAAAAATTTAATTGTTTGGTCACAATGATGTTTCCTTCATTTGGCGTAAAGAAAGAACACCATCCCCACTGTCAAACATGGTGG
Source organism: Bufo gargarizans (assembly GCF_014858855.1). Classification (NCBI taxonomy): domain Eukaryota; kingdom Metazoa; phylum Chordata; class Amphibia; order Anura; family Bufonidae; genus Bufo; species Bufo gargarizans. Next base: position 76,523,754 of record NC_058090.1, read on the forward strand.
TGGGAACCTAATGCTTTGGGGGTGTTTTTCAGCCAATGGACCAGGGAACCTAATCACAGTAAACGGCACCATGAAAAAAGAGCAAAACATCAGGATTCTCAACGACAACATCAGCAGTCTGCAGAGAAACTTGGCCTTGGGCACCGGTGGACATTTCAGCGTGACAATGACCCAAAACACACAGCAAAAGTGGTGAAGAAATGGTTTGCAGACAACAACAGTAACGTTTTGGAGAGGCCCAGCCAGAGTCCAGACTGGAATCCAATTGAGAATCTGTGGAGGGAGCTAAAGATCAGGGTGATTGCAAGAAGACCCTCCAACCTGAAAGATGTGGAGCTCATTGCTACAGATGAATGGGCAAAAATACCTGTGGAGACCTGCAAAAAGCTGGTCTGCAATTATAGGAAGCGTTTGATTGCTGTAATAGCCAATAAAGGCTTTTCTATTGATTATTGAGAAGGGTATGAATCATTTTGGACTGGACACTTTTTGCTCAAATGTAAATAAAAGCTGAGAATTTTTTATTTTTTTTTCTCCCACAATAATGCCTCTTGTACATCGTCTTATTATCTTTTGGGAGACACCTATGTCATTTCCCGTCCAAAAAATGACTTGCTGGTTGAATAAAAGTAACTTTAAGTCAAAATTTGCCAGGGGTATGAATAATTCTGGGCAGCACTGTAGATAGAGAATGACACCAGCCCCATCTAGTGGTGGCTGAGGATATGGCCTATCAATACCTTGTGCAAACACTAGCACATGTGTAATCCTTTCCTTTACACTTTGCAGTGTACCACTGCGCTGGAGCGGGACCCTGCACACTCTGTGCCCAGCAACAACACATACGCAGACGTCAGTGCTCGCTGGACTAGATTCACACTGTTGGGTCAATCCAGGAGGCCTGTCGTCTTATGAACTATTTTAGGATGAGGCGGGAGAGCATGTCCATGCTGGACTGTTGCAGGGTTATCCACAGCCTACTTAGACCATATCATCATGGACAGACCTGACTTTGATGAAGAAGAAGATTATCACCCCTCTCCTTCCTCCGCTCCCCTTGTGTCTGCCCTTCTACAAAGCTTCGGGCTGTGATTTCCCCTTCCGATCCCCTCTTTCCCTGTATACATGACTTTGGCTGAAAGCCAGCATTTGTGCTGGAAAGTGGCTGGATCCTAGTTGGATCCCAATGTAATCAATCGGGATCCAGCAGCTTCTGGCATTATGCGGCTATGCCGGCTACAGGGACCTCCGGCATGCTGATCCTCAGCTGGATTTCATAACTCTTCAGTGAACATAGCCCTTCCTCAGTGTTTACTTGCTGACATCATTGTCCGTGAACTGTTCCCTCCATTCTCTGGGTCCCTACAGTTACTGCGATGCCACATTTAGGGTCCATTCACACGTCCGTAATTTGGGTCCGCAATTTGCGGACCCATTCAATTTCAATGGGGCTGGAACGGATACAAATCCACATTTCCTGGATCCGCATCCGCATTTTCGGGATCCGCATCCGTTTTTTCGGTATCTGTTTTTTCGGGATCCGCAATTTCATTCCTGAAAAAAATCAAACATGTCCTATTCTTGTCCGCAATTGCGGACCAGAAAAGGCATTTTCTATTATAGTGTCTGTGACGTGCGGTCCGCAAATTGCAGATCGCACATTGCAGGTGTCCGTGTTTTGCAGATCCACAATTTGCGGATCCGCAAAAAACACTTACGGACGTGTGAATAGACCTTTATATAGGGAACATGCGATCGTGAATTACCATTGCAGCCTACAGGACATTCAGCACATATAGGACGTATCGCTGCGGTCGCCTCAGATCCTTCAGAGGGAGCGAGCGCCCCCCCCTCCATCGCCCGCCCAAAGCTCACCCGCCCAAAGCTCACAGCTGATCTGTGCTCCCGTTTTAATATCATTTGATATTAAGTCCAAAAATATGATTTTCTGTAAATGGTTTTAACCCCTTCACATCACAATGTACATCTCACTCCGGAGGGTCCCATAGAGATGAATGGAGCGGCATTACCCAAGCTCAAACTGCTGCTGCTTTCATTTCGGGGGTCCCTGCAGGGTTCGGGGCCCCAGTTATTGTGATTGGTGGGGGTCCCAGCAGCAGGACCCTCACTGATCTTGATCAAAACGTTACCCCTTATCCTTTTGGATGAGGATAACTAAAGATCAGTGAAATACACCTTTAAAGTCGGAGTCTTTCCATCAATTGACTCCTGAGAGGCCCAGGTGGAGACCCCCCGGCTTCCTGACCCCCCAATGCTGGAGAAACCCTTAACTGTGGTCAGTCCTGACTTTATTCTGATTTAAAGGGGTGACCTATCTAGACACAGTGGGAGAGATTTATCAAACTGGTGTGAAGTAGATGACGGTGCCCCTGATTGTGTGATAGGAGCAGGTCCCAGGTCTGCCAAAAATACAATCTTGGTTAACTGCCAGCTGTAACACTGTTCCTGCTCCATTCTTTACACTGCAGCTTTGATCTTGTACATTGACTGCAAAGATTTCTACACTTCCTGTTATATCATATATGGAAATTTTAGAAAGTAATCTTGGCCTTTTGCAACAGGAGCACTGTCACTTTATGGACGGTCATGAGTCGTCATGGGATGTCACTTTATGGACGGTCATGAGTCGTCATGGGATGTCACTTTATGGACGGTCATGAGTCGTCACTTTATGGACGGTCATGAGTCGTCATGGGATGTCACTTTATGGACGGTCATGAGTCGTCATGGGATGTCACTTTATGGACGGTCATGAGTCGTCAGGGGATGTCACTTTATGGACGGTCATGAGTCGTCATGGGATGTCACTTTATGGACGGTCATGAGTCGTCATGGGATGTCACTTTATGGACGGTCATGAGTCGTCATGGGATGTCACTTTATGGACGGTCATGAGTCGTCATGGGATGTCACTTTATGGACGGTCATGAGTCGTCATGGGATGTCACTTCATGGACGGTCATGAGTCGTCATGGGATGTCACTTTATGGACGGTCATGAGTCGTCATGGGATGTCACTTCATGGACGGTCATGAGTCGTCATGGGATGTCACTTTATGGACGGTCATGAGTCGTCATGGGATGTCACTTTATGGACGGTCATGAGTCGTCATGGGATGTCACTTTATGGACGGTCATGAGTCGTCATGGGATGTCACTTCATGGACGGTCATGAGTCGTCATGGGATGTCACTTTATGGACGGTCATGAGTCGTCATGGGATGTCACTTTATGGACGGTCATGAGTCGTCATGGGATGTCACTTTATGGACGGTCATGAGTCGTCATGGGATGTCACTTTATGGACGGTCAGGAGTCGTCATGGGATGTCACTTTACGGACGGTCAGGAGTCGTCATGGGATGTCACTTTACGACCTGTCGTGAGTCGTCTCCGTCTGTCGCGTCTTCCTAAAGATGGCCGTCTTATCACTCGGCATTCAGTGCACCACTACAGCAAGCAACCCCGGAGGACTACCTACCGCCTGCAGCTGTCAAGCCTCTGGAATAGAGATTGGAGGTACTTACCTGGATTTTGGACCTTCCTAGAGAGTCACTGTTAGGCCTCATGCACACAACAGTATTTTTTCACGGTCCGCAAAACGGGTTCCGTTGTTCCGTGATCCGTGTCTGTTTTTTCTTCCGTGTGTCTTCCTTGATCACCAGACCAGAAAAGTGAAAACAAAATCTAAGTCAAGTTTGCCTTGAAAATGATAGGAAAAAAAACGGACACGGATCACGGACGCGGATGACAATCTTGTGTGCCTCCGTGTTTTTTCACGGACCCATTGACTTGAATGGGTCCGCAAACCGTTGTCCGTCAAAAAAATAGGACAGGTCATATTTTTTTGGACGGACAGGAAACACGGATCACGGACGACAAACGGTGCATTTTTCGAGTTTTTCAAATCACGGAAAACGGAACAACGGACACGGATGCACACAAAGGTCGTGTGCATGAGGCCTCACACTGACATATCCACATATGTATTCACCTCACATTGTAATAAAAGACAAAATATCAATCAGTATAAAACTAATCTTTAGGCTACATGCACACGACCGTATTTGTTTTGCGGTCCGCAAATTGCGGATCCGCAAAAAAAACGGATGATGTTACGTATGGCATCCGTTTTTTTTTTGCGGATCCATTGTAATAAGGCCTATCCTTGTCCGCAAACTAGAAAAAAATAGGACATGCACTATTTTTTTAGCGGAGCAACGGAACGGACATACTGATGCGGACAGCACACTGTGTGCTGTCCTTGTTTTTTGCGGACCCATTGAAATGAATAGGTCCGCATCCTATCCGCAAAAAAAACGGATCGGACACTGAAACAAAATACGGTCGCGTGCATGTAGCCTTAAAAAGTCAGGGCGGTTACTACGCAGAGACCAGACGTACACCGGCTTTCTGAGCTCTGAGTGCAACAGCAAGTGCAACAGCACACATTGTATATCCAGTGCATGTTCTACAGACTGCATAATAGGGACTGCAGCGCCACCTGCTGGACATATGGAGGTAATTTCATGAAGAAATGGTTAGAGAAATGTAGCTGCAAATCACAGGATAGCAGAGGTACTATCTATCTATCTCTCTCTCTCTCTCTTTCGCTGTCCTATCCGTCTCTGTCTCATATCTATCACACATAACATAGGACTAGTCAGCTCTGCTACATCTGAAGGTGGGTTTAGTTCGTGTTGGCCTGCGGTCACATAACATAGGACTAGTCAGCTCTGCTACATCTGAAGGTGGGTTTAGTTCGTGTTTGCCTGCGGTCACATAACATAGGACTAGTCAGCTCTGCTACATCTGAAGGTGGGTTTAGTTCGTGTTGGCCTGCGGTCACATAACATAGGACTAGTCAGCTCTGCTACATCTGAAGGTGGGTTTAGTTCGTGTTGGCCTGCGGTCACATAACATAGGACTAGTCAGCTCTGCTACATCTGAAGGTGGGTTTAGTTCGTGTTGGCCTGCGGTCACATAACATAGGACTAGTCAGCTCTGCTACATCTGAAGGTGGGTTTACTTAGTGTTTGCCTGCGGTCACATAGCATAGGACTAGTCAGCTCTGCTACATCTGAAGGTGGGTTTAGTTCGTGTTGGCCTGCGGTCACATAGCATAGGACTAGTCAGCTCTGCTACATCTGAAGGTGGGTTTAGTTCGTGTTGGCCTGCGGTCACATAACATAGGACTAGTCAGCTCTGCTACATCTGAAGGTGGGTTTAGTACATGTTGGCCTGCGGTCACATAACATAGGACTAGTCAGCTCTGCTACATCTGAAGGTGGGTTTAGTACATGTTGGCCTGCGGTCACATAACATAGGACTAGTCAGCTCTGCTACATCTGAAGGTGGGTTTATTTAGTGTTTGCCTGCGGTCACATAACATAGGACTAGTCAGCTCTGCTACATCTGAAGGTGGGTTTACTTAGTGTTGGCCTGCGGTCACATAGCATAGGACTAGTCAGCTCTGCTACATCTGAAGGTGGGTTTACTTAGTGTTTGCCTGCGGTCACATAACACAGACCTGTTTCCTTGTGAGGTTTGTACAGGATAATGGAAGAACGAGGTACTTACCTCTTACAGTAGATGCTGGCGGTGGTGTGCACCAGTGGCTGGGCATAGTTGTGCCGTCTTCTCATGTCCAGCACCACCTGCACCCACCTTCCATGTTTCGGACACCACTTTCAGGTAAGTCCTCAGGTAAGTCTGGTGGCCCTCTGCTCCCCACACCTTCCTCTGGGAACCTCCTCTGTGGTCTTCATCATTCCTATTTTCGGCTCGTACCTGTTCTGTGAAGTAACACTCCCATTAGGCCCATATGTCTATGGCCATGTCCAGTAGCCACACACCAGTATGTCCAGTAGCCTTTAACTCTTGCACCACTGACATGGTCACATGTTGTTCTGCTGAAGGTCTGAGCATGTGTCCACTTCTCCCTGTATACTGCTGTGTGGTGAACGGGGAAAGTCCGGGAACTGACAGGCGGAACCGTCCTGCGTGTACACGGCCTCCTGTATAACACCCAGTGCTGCCTGCCTCCACACAGACCACCACCGGCCGGCAGGGACAGCTGAGGTAAAGTGAAAGCTGAGCTCTGATTGGTTGCTATGGGCGACAGAGACAGAATGTACTGCCTCAGCAGAGCCAGATACTACAGTGCAGCACAATATACCGCCCCAGCAGAACCAGATACCACAGTGCAGCACAATATACTGCCCCAGCAGAACCAGATACCACAGTGCAGCACAATATACTGCCCCAGCAGAACCAGATACCACAGTGCAGCACAATATACTGTCCCAGCAGAACCAAATATTACAGTGCAGCACAATATACTGCCCCCACAGAACCAAATACCACAGTGCAGTACAATATACTGCCCCCACAGAACCAAATACCACAGTGCAGCACAATATACTGCCCCAGCAGAACCAGATACCACAGTGCAGCAAAATATACAGTCCCAGCAGAGCCAAATACCACAGTGCAGCACAATATACTGCCCCAGCAGAACCAGATACCTGAGTGCAGCACAATATACTGCCCCAGCAGAACCAGATACTACAGTGCAGCACAATATACTGCCCCAGCAGAACCAGATACCACAGTGCAGCACAATATACTGCCCCAGCAGAACCAGATACCACAGTGCAGCACAATATACTGCCCCCACAGAGCCAAATACCACAGTGCAGTACAATACACTGCCTGAGCAGAACCAAATACCACAGTGCAGCACAATATACTGTCCCAGCAGAACCAAATATTACAGTGCAGCACAATATACTGCCCCCACAGAGCCAAATACCACAGTGCAGCAAAATATACAGTCCCAGCAGAGCCAAATACCACAGTGCAGCACAATATACTGCCCCAGCAGAAGCAGATACCACAGTGCAGCACAATATACTGCCCCAGCAGAACCAAATTACACAGTGCAGCACACTATACTGCCGCAGCAGAACCAAATACCACAATGCAGTATATTATACTGTCCCAGCAGAACCAAATACCACAGTGCAGCACAATATACTGCCCCAGCAGAACCAAATACCACAGTGCAGTACAATATACTGCCCCAGCAGAACCAAATACCACAGTGCAGCACAATAAACTGCCTGAGAAGAACCAAATACCACAGTGCAGCACAATATACTGTCCCAGCAGAACCAAATACCACAGTGCAGCACAATATACCGCCTCAGCAGAACCAAATACCACAGTGTGTTATAATATACTCCCCCAGCAGAACCAAATTACACAGTGCAGCACACTATACTGCCGCAGCAGAACCAAATACCACAATGCGGTATATTATACTGTCCCAGCAGAACCAAATATTATAGTGCAGCACAATATACTGCCGCAGAACCAAATGCCACCGTGCAGCACAATATACTGCCGCAGAACCAAATGCCACCGTGCAGCACAATATACTGTCCCAGCATAACCAGATACCACAGTGCAGCACAATATACTATCCCAGCAGAACAAAATACCACAGTGCAGCACAATATACTGTCCCAAGAGAACCAAATACAACAGTGCAGCACAATATACTGTCCCAGCAGAACCAAATACCACAGTGCAGCACAATATACTGCCCCAGCAGAACTAAATACAACAGTGCAGCACAATATACTGCCCCAGCAGAACCAAATACCACAGTGCAGCACGATATACTGCCCCAGCAGAACCAAATACAACAGTGCAGCACGATATACTGCCCCAGCAGAACCAAATACCACAGTGCAGCACGATATACTGCCCCAGCAGAACCAAATACAACAGTGCAGCACGATATACTGCCCTAGCAGAACCAAATACCACAGTGCAGCACAATATACTAACCCAGCAGAACCAAATACCACAGTGCAGCACAATATACTGCCCCAGCAGAACCAAATACAACAGTGCAGCACAATATACTGTCCCAGCAAAACCAGATACCACAGTACAGCACAATATACTAACTCAGCAGAACCAGATTCCACAGTACAGCACAATACACTGCCGCAGCAGAACCAAATACTACAGAGTAGCACAATATACTATCCCAGGAGAACCAGATGCCACAGTACAGCACAATATACTGCCCCAGCAGAACCAAATACCACAGTGCAGTAAAATATAATGCCCTAGCAGAACCAAAAACCACAGTGCGGTATAAAATACTTTCCCAGCAGAACCAAATATTACAGTGCAGCACAATATACTGCCCCAGCAGAACCAAATACCACAGTGCAGCACATTATTGTCATGTTAGTGATGTGGGATGGAACACCACACCGACAACAGGTGGGAAGGGAAAAGGAACTAGGCATCAAAGCTAGGGAAAGGGAAACTGACACCACCTATAGAAACCCAAATCCTAGCCCTGACTCCTATCCGTATGAACAGACCTTGAGGGTAGGAATGTTCATACACTGGAACCTATGACCCTGAAAACCCTGAATTGCCCTGGAATAGTGTCAGGGCTAGAGACGACCTGTTCCTTCCAATATGAAAGAACAAGCGTCTCCCTGAGGTCAAGTAACAAAAGACAGAGGAGAAAACAACAAAATAGAAAAGGGAAGTAACACTTAACTTCTGCAGTGAATGGACGAGCACGAATTCAGAAGAGGACTACAAACCAGCACTTCCAATACTGAACTGAAGCTATCAACCGCAAAGCATGATGGGTGAGCCAGATTAAATAGAGGAGTTAGAATAACCACTAAGCTACATCTGAGACAAGAGGTGTGGTCATTACCAGCAACAACACTAAAACAAGTCAAACCAAGAGAGGCTGTCAGATCACATAACGTGCAGCCAGTCTCTTAAATCTTCTGACACCTGACACGTTAGAGACCATGACTATTATACTGCCTCAGCCGAACCAAACACCACAGTGCAGCACAATCTACTGTCCAAGCTGAATCAGATATTACAGTACAGCACATTATACTGCCTCAGCAGAACCAGATACCACAGTACAGCACATTATACTGTCCCAGCAGAATTAAATACCACAGTACTGTACAATATACCGCCTCAGCAGAACCAGATACCACAGTACAGCACAATATACTGCCTCAGCAGAACCAGATACCACAGTACAGCACAATATACTGCCTCAGCGGAACCAAATACCACAGTGCGGTGTATTATACTGCCCCCACAGAACCAAATACCACAGTGCAGCACAATATACAGTCCCAGCAGAGCCAAATACCACAGTGCAGCACAATATACTGCCCCAGCAGAACCAGATACCACAGTGCAGCACAATATACTGCCCCAGCAGAACCAAATACCACAGTGCGGTGTATTATACTGCCCCCACAGAACCAAATACCACAGTGCAGCACAATATACAGTCCCAGCAGAGCCAAATACCACAGTGCAGCACAATATACTGCCCCAGCAGAACCAGATACCACAGTGCAGCACAATATACTGCCCCAGCAGAACCAAATACCACAGTGCGGTGTATTATACTGCCCCCACAGAACCAAATACCACAGTGCAGCACAATATACAGTCCCAGCAGAGCCAAATACCACAGTGCAGCACAATATACTGCCCCAGCAGAACCAGATACCACAGTGCAGCACAATATACTGCCCCAGCAGAACCAAATACCACAGTGCAGTAAAATATAATGCCCTAGCAGAACCAAAAACCACAGTGCGGTATAAAATACTTTCCCAGCAGAACCAAATATTACAGTGCAGCACAATATACTGCCCCAGCAGAACCAAATACCACAGTGCAGCACATTATTGTCATGTTAGTGATGTGGGATGGAACACCACACCGACAACAGGTGGGAAGGGAAAAGGAACTAGGCATCAAAGCTAGGGAAAGGGAAACTGACACCACCTATAGAAACCCAAATCCTAGCCCTGACTCCTATCCGTATGAACAGACCTTGAGGGTAGGAATGTTCATACACTGGAACCTATGACCCTGAAAACCCTGAATTGCCCTGGAATAGTGTCAGGGCTAGAGACGACCTGTTCCTTCCAATATGAAAGAACAAGCGTCTCCCTGAGGTCAAGTAACAAAAGACAGAGGAGAAAACAACAAAATAGAAAAGGGAAGTAACACTTAACTTCTGCAGTGAATGGACGAGCACGAATTCAGAAGAGGACTACAAACCAGCACTTCCAATACTGAACTGAAGCTATCAACCGCAAAGCATGATGGGTGAGCCAGATTAAATAGAGGAGTTAGAATAACCACTAAGCTACATCTGAGACAAGAGGTGTGGTCATTACCAGCAACAACACTAAAACAAGTCAAACCAAGAGAGGCTGTCAGATCACATAACGTGCAGCCAGTCTCTTAAATCTTCTGACACCTGACACGTTAGAGACCATGACTATTATACTGCCTCAGCCGAACCAAACACCACAGTGCAGCACAATCTACTGTCCAAGCTGAATCAGATATTACAGTACAGCACATTATACTGCCTCAGCAGAACCAGATACCACAGTACAGCACATTATACTGTCCCAGCAGAATTAAATACCACAGTACTGTACAATATACCGCCTCAGCAGAACCAGATACCACAGTACAGCACAATATACTGCCTCAGCAGAACCAGATACCACAGTACAGCACAATATACTGCCTCAGCGGAACCAAATACCACAGTGCGGTGTATTATACTGCCCCCACAGAACCAAATACCACAGTGCAGCACAATATACAGTCCCAGCAGAGCCAAATACCACAGTGCAGCACAATATACTGCCCCAGCAGAACCAGATACCACAGTGCAGCACAATATACTGCCCCAGCAGAACCAAATACCACAGTGCGGTGTATTATACTGCCCCCACAGAACCAAATACCACAGTGCAGCACAATATACAGTCCCAGCAGAGCCAAATACCACAGTGCAGCACAATATACTGCCCCAGCAGAACCAGATACCACAGTGCAGCACAATATACTGCCCCAGCAGAACCAAATACCACAGTGCGGTGTATTATACTGCCCCCACAGAACCAAATACCACAGTGCAGCACAATATACAGTCCCAGCAGAGCCAAATACCACAGTGCAGCACAATATACTGCCCCAGCAGAACCAGATACCACAGTGCAGCACAATATACTGCCCCAGCAGAACCAAATTACACAGTGCAGCACGATATACTGCCTCCGCGGAACCAAATACCACAGTGCAGCACAATATACTGCCTCAGCAGAACCAAATACCACAGTGCGGTATAATATACTGTCTCAGCAAAACCAAATACCACAGTGCAGCACAATATACTGTCCCAGCAGAACCAAATACCACAGTGCAGCACAATATACTGCCTCAGCAGAACCAAATACCACAGTGCGGTGTATTATACTGCCCCCACAGAACCAAATACCACAGTGCAGCACAATATACAGTCCCAGCAGAGCCAAATACCACAGTGCAGCACAATATACTGCCCCAGCAGAACCAGATACCACAGTGCAGCACAATATACTGCCCCAGCAGAACCAAATACCACAGTGCGGTGTATTATACTGCCCCCACAGAACCAAATACCACAGTGCAGCACAATATACAGTCCCAGCAGAGCCAAATACCACAGTGCAGCACAATATACTGCCCCAGCAGAACCAGATACCACAGTGCAGCACAATATACTGCCCCAGCAGAACCAAATTACACAGTGCAGCACACTATACTGCCGCAGCAGAACCAAATACCACAATGCAGTATATTATACTGTCCCAGCAGAACCAAATACCACAGTGCAGCACAATATACTGCCGCAGCAGAACCAAATACCACAATGCAGTATATTATACTGTCCCAGCAAAACCAGATACCACAGTGCAGCACAATATACTGTCCCAGCAGAACCAAATACCACAGTGCAGCACAATATACTGTCCCAGCAGAACCAAATACCACAGTGCAGCACAATATACTGCCCCAGCAGAACCAAATACCACAGTGCAGCACAATATACTGTCCCAGCAGAACCAAATACCACAGTGCAGCACAATATACTGCCCCAGCAGAACCAGATACCACAGTGCAGCACAATATACTGCCCCAGCAGAACCAGATACCACAGTGCAGCACAATATACTGCCCCAGCAGAACCAGATACCACAGTGCAGCACAATATACTGTCTCAGCAGAACCAGATACCACAGTGCAGCACAATATACTGCCTCAGCAGAACCAAATACCACAGTGCGGTATAATATACTGTCTCAGCAAAACCAAATACCACAGTGCAGCACAATATACTGTCCCAGCAGAACCAAATACCACAGTGCAGTATAATATATTTTCTCAGCAGAACCAAATACCGGCCCGTCTTTGTAGACAGGGGTTTGGGTGGGTTTGTCACCTTCCTGCATTGTTTGTTTTCACCTTAATACGGAATGATATATGTCTAATAAACTTTTGTACTATATTTTATAGATTATGTCTCGTGCTATTGGTTGATTCGAGTATTGGTGTTTTTGTATTATGGACTAGACCCCCTGGGATATTATTTTCTACGGTCTGAGGTATTGTTTGGTTCTAATTATATATCTTTTGCAGAAAAACCCGCAGGATATATGCATTATAAAAAAACGCGACGCTGCGTGGATTTCTAGAATTGGAACTATTTTTGGTGAAAACACCAGGGGTGTTACACAGAGACACGTAACATTAAAGACCTGACACTTAAAATTAGGGACCTGCTAAAAAAAACGTGCCAAAGTTCGACCATCTCTGAGGGATCATGTGGCGATCATTTTTTAGAAAGACGGGGGACGGGGGGGGTGCTGGAAGAAGGAGTAGAAAGTACACTATTCTGACATATATCCAACACCCGCAGACCCAAGAGAAAAACCAGGAACATGGACCAGATCGGAAAGAGGCACTGGAGAAATTGAAGGTAATTAATCTCTCCTCTTACACATTAACTAAATCCCAGATTGATGTGTTACAGAAAGGTTTGACGTTTGCTCCCTCAAGCAGTTTTGAAGGATTTGGAACTAGGGGAAACTTCTTTTCAAAAAACATTTTGAAAAGAAACCAAATCTGTCAGAACCCTCTTCAGCTGTAGGACAACAGGCATTGATATATTTACAATCACTCCCAAATGAACAGGAGGATGTACCCTCTACAAATTTGCCCATGCATTTGTGCCACCGGTCACAGCTTTTCCCCCCTCGTAATATACTGTATGTCCAACCGTGGATATTTTTGTTAAGCTGGTCAGGCAGGAATTTGAATCTCGTGCTGGTCCATTTAATCTGACTTGGGGGCAGCCCCAGTTAGAGAACATCAAACTATCAAACTGACATGGAAATATAGCCGGGAACAGATAGCGTTCGTGGATATCCTAGGGAACTGGATGGCAGGGTCTCCACAGATCTTTTTTAGAAAGCCCACTGCAACAAATACCCTATTACACGCAAATGTGCCTTTAGCCTATCAGAGGCCGGCGCAGGAGGCGCATTGATGACATCATTGTGCTGCCTGAGCCAGGCAGCATACAGAGCAGGACAAAGGCCGGAAGAGGCCTGCAACACATCGCTGACAGCAGCATGGAGATAAGAATTTGAGTTTATTTATTTTTTTCATTTGGTACCATGCTGTTGGGCCACTATTGGGTGGGGTGGTGTGTTGGAACCCTATGGAGGCATATAATGGGGATACTAAATAGGGGCATTTTGTACTGGAACACATTATGGCAGACACTGTGGGGACATGAGCTCAACTGGGGGCACTAAGGGGGTATTCTTTGGTATTGGCACAGAAGGGGCATTGGCACACATTATGGGGGCACTATGTGGACACTAAGAGGAGTTTTATTTTTTTGCACTAGCACACATAAGGAGGGCATTTTTTGTACTGGTGACGTCACCGAACACATTGCTGGGTGGAAGCTCCCGCCCGGCAGTGTGTTATTATAATCCAGCGCAGGGCAAGGTAGCGTATCGGAGCATGGCTGGGTGAAATTATGGGTATGTCCGGGTTCAGCTCTGAACCCGGACAACTCCTTTAAGGGGGACATTTTTTGTACTGGTACACACATAAGGGGCCATCGTCACACATTATGGGGGCACTATGGGAACATTGGCTCTACTGGGGGCACTAAGAAAGAAACATTTTTGTTCTGGCACACAGAAGGGGGCATTGGCACACACTATGGGGGCACTATATGGACATTGGCTCTACTGCAGGCACTAAGAGGAGGTATTTTTTGTACTAGCACACATAAAGGGGGCATTTTTTGTAATGGCACACACTATAAGGGGTCTTTTTTTTACAGGTACACATATTAAGGGCCATTTTTTGTACTGGTGCACATTATAAGGGGGCATTTATTGTACTAGCGCACATTATAAGGGGGTATTTTTTGTACTGGCCCACATTCGCCGGCATTTTTCTACTGTCACATATTATAAGAAGAATTATTACTACCTGGGGCATTATGGTGAGCTTTATTACTACTGGGGGACTATGGGGAACATGATTACTAGTATGGGCACTATGAGGGCATTATTACTTCTGGGCACATTATTACTGGTGGGGGCACTGTAGGCACTATTTGCTAGGTACAGCTATCTTTTTAGGGCACTGTGTGCCGATAATTATTGAAGGGGGCACTACTGTGTGGTACTAGTATTTTCAGGAGATTAGCTGTTTCTGCAGTATAGTATTGGGGAGCACAGGAGGCAGGGAAGTGCCAGGATCGGACGTTCAGAAGGTGGGAGGATGATGGAAAAGTAGGAAACTTAGGGTACTTTCACACTAGAGTTATTCTTTTCCGGTATTGAAATCCGGTAAAGGGTCCTAATACCAGAAAAAAACCACATCAGTTTTGTCCCAATGCATTCTGAATGGAAAGCAATCTGTTCAGTATGCATCAGGATGTCCTCCGTTCCTTGTACGGTATTTGACCGGACAAAATAGTGCAGCATGCTGCAGTATTTTTTCTGGACAAAATCCCGGTACACTACCGCACTTGCCGGATCTGGCATAAATTTCCATTGAAATGTATTAATGCCACAAGAACACAAGTGTTCCGGAAATTGCCACATCGCCGGATCCGGTTTTCCAGTCTGCGCATGCGCAGTTCATTCTAGCTTTGATAAAATAAAATACCAGATCAGTTATTCCAGATTATACTGGAAAGATGGATCCGGTATTTCAATGCAAAAGTCTAACGGCCACGGAACTGCCTGCCGGAATCTTCTAACGCTAGTGTGAACATACCCTAAGACGTCTTATTGTCAAACTCTGCAGAGATGAGACAGCTGAAAGAAATCATCATGGCGGTCTGGTTCAAATGGAGAAGATGAGGACAGAGAACGTCTGCATGAGAGGAGACATCTCTCTGTGGCACTGTATTACCCTGTATGGTTTGTATTGTTGTATGTAATGTCAGGAGGGAAGGGGTTAGGTTAACAATTTGGCAAGGGGGTGGGCACTGTCCCAATTTTCACCTCAGGCAGCAGAAAGGCTCGGTGCACCTTTGTCTTGCAGAGGTATATAGGAGACTAATTTGCTGGTAGAAAATGACTGCTTTCTACATCATGGCGGACCTAAAGATTATGTAGTGGAATTTGATGGGATTGGGTAGTACCCATAAGAGATCTATGTTTTTTTACTGTATTACGAACTCTGGGCTACGCATAGTCTGTCTCCAGGAGACGCACCTTCTATCTGCCGCTTCACAGATGCTAAAAAAGCCCTGGGTCTAATGGGTGGCACGCTCCTACCGTTCCTCATCCTCTAGGGGTGTCTTCCTGTTAGTGCATAAAAACTTATGTTGGGAGGTAAAACACCTTGCTATTGATTTGGAAGGCAGATATGTCTTTGTTCATGTTCTTATTGACAATGAATCTTATCATTTTCTTGGTGTTTATAACCCTCCTCCCGGGTCCCTATGGGCATCATTTACTAACCAGATGTACGCCTATATTAAACGTATTTCTGGCACAGATTGCTGCGCACAGGTCCTTTGCACCACAATCAGCGACTTTTTCACACTCATGCCAGGTCTAAAAAAGTTTAGGAGGAGCAAACTAAGCAGTAAAAACCAGTGTCAGGGAGCTGCCGCCAAAGCCAATAAGATAATGGGTTGCATCAAAAGAGACATAGATGCCCGTGTTAAGAACATAGTCCTACCACTTTACAAATCACTAGTAAGACCACACATGGAGTAGTGTGTACAGTTCTGGGCTCCTGTAAACAAGGCAGACATAGCAGAGCTGGAGAGGGTTCAGAGGAGGGCAACTAAAGTAATAACTGGAACGGATGGACTACAGAACCCAGAAAGATCAAAATTAGGGTTATTCATTTTAGAAAAAGGACGACTGTGGGGAGATCTAATAACTATGTATAAATATATCAGGGATCGGTACAGAGATCTCTCCCATCATCTATGTATCCCCAGGACTGTGACGAGGGGACATCCTCTGCGTCTGGAGGAAAGTCCCCATAACTGGACGGTTTGCCTAAGGCCCCATTCACACGACCGTATTTTGTCTCCACATTTTTGTGGATCGGATGTGGACCTATTTATTTTAATGGGGCCATAAGAAATGCAGACAGCACTGTCCACATCCATATGTCCGTTCCGCAGCCCTACACAAAAAGATAGAACATGTCCTATTCTTGCCCATTTTGCAGACAAAAATAGGTATAGTTACAATGGGTCCGCAAAAAAACTTCATCAGTATTTTTGGTGGATCCGCATTTTGCAGACAGCAAAATACATACTGTCGTGTGAATGCACCCTAAAGAGGTTTATAGCAGATACTTGGACATTTTGGCTCCCCGATTACAATCTACATTCTACTCGGCCTTAGAGATAAGAACTCTTCCTGCCTCCTTTATGGAAGAAACTATTGTCCTTCTGCTTAACCCGACAAGGACCCATTAGATCGTGGCTCTCTTAGATCTACTGCTCTACTTTATGTGGATTACAAAATTCTGACTAGAAATCTGGCCACGTGCCTCAACTCTGTTAAAATGTCCTTGATTCACCCCTGACCAATCTGGCCTCATGCCGGGAAATCCACCACACAGAACATCAGGAGGGTATAGGTAATGACCGAGGTTGGACATACCACAAACTCGGACTGGGCTTTTCCATCGCTAGATGTCGCTAAAGCCTTTGGCTTTGGTCTGCAATACCTTAAATGGGTTTCACTTCTCTACTCACAATGGGGAATTATCTGCTAGCTTCCCTTTTCATAGAGGCACAAGGAAGGGGTGCCCCCTGAGCCCGATCCTGTTCGCCCTATCAATAAAAACTTTGGCTAGAAAAATAAGAACCAGCAGTCACATACAAGGCATCAAACTAGGGGAGAGGGAAGTTAATATTGGCTTCTATACGCTGATGCTTTACATGTCTTCTCCAGAATCATCTCTTTCCCACTCACCTGCAATGATAGATGAATTTGGGTCTTATTCAGGACTAAGGCCTCTTTCACACGAGCGTTTCCGGATAAGGTCCGGATGCGTTGCGGCAAACAAGGTCCGGATGCGTTTTCATTTTTAACTCCCTGCCTTTGAGCCATAGCTTTTTTTATTTTTCTGTTCACATAGCCGTATGAGGAACTGTTTATTGTGGGACAAGTTACACTTCCTAATGGCACCGTTTAATATTGCATAAGATGTAGTAGGAAGCTGGAAAAAAATTCCAAATGTGATGGAATTGGGAAAAAAAATGCAATCCCGCCAGTTTTATGAGTTTTTATGCGGTAAAACTCACTTGTGCTCTTCATTCTCCGGGCCAGTACAATTATGGCAATACCACATTTGTATCGTTTTTCTTAAGTTTTAATGGTGAAATTTAATTTTGGGGTGTGTATGATAAATATTTTTATATTTTAATAGTGCGGGCGTTTTTGCACAAGGCGAAGCCCATGATTTGCTAAAAAAAATGTATCTATTATTTTGGGGAGAGCGATTTGAATTTTTATATATATTTTTTTATTTTTTACACTTTTTAATAGTTCATATAGGGAACTTCAATAAGCAATTAGTAGATTGCTTCTCTCCTAGACTCCAATGCATTACCATTGGTGTCTATGAGATTTATACTATAATCCTCTGGAGCCGTGCCATAGGCAGGATCTCCATAGGAACCTATGTGCGACAGCTTCGTATCATTCAGGTTGTCGCACACACCATCCGGCTCCCCCGATCCTTGCTAGGCGACTTTTGTCTCCGCTACAAAATTGAAACGGAAACCTAATGGATCCCATTATAGTCTATGGGGTCCGTAGGCTCCGTTCGGCTCACTAATATGACTAAGCCATCCTTTCCATTCTTCTGATCCTATAACGGAAAGGCGAGCGCAGATGTGAACTTAGCCTAAAGGGGCATTTATCATACGGGAGCACTATGAGGGGTATCTAATGTCCAGGGGGGCACTATGGAGGGCATTACATAGACTAAGGGCGCTGCAGAGGTTGGGATAAATAAAAATATATATATTTAATTCATCCGTTTTTAATGGCGGGTTTTATCACCTGTAAAAAAGGATGCAATATGGCCATTAAAAATGGACAGATAGCCAGAAAATGGATGCACAAATGTTTTTTTTTCACTGTTGTGTGACTATACGCTTACATTGCAATTGGAGGCTACAATCATGTAAATGCAGAAGCTGCAGATTTGCCAGCAGGGGGCAGAGTAACACAAGCTTTCTTCGATTACCTGACATAACCTTGCCAGCTCCTGCTCACTATGTGTGCTGCTGCATTGTAAAGCACCTAGACTCTTTATACTACACGGCATGACACACGAGAATAACATCTTTATTAATACCATTTAGGCTCAGGACATCTCGTTGACGGCCGTACCAGAGGCATTACATGGAAATTGACCCAGATTTTTCATACAGCTTTTATCTTCTTTGACTTTTTAATTATTTTTTTCTTTTTATCTAAAGAGACATTTCTCAGAAAAATACCCTAGCCCTGATTCTACATATGGCTGCATGTGTTTTTTATTTTTTTATTATTATTTTAAAAAATTGAGGAGACATCGCAAAAAGGTTCCGTTCCATTTAAGCTCATTGATTTTTGATAGCCCATGCCAGGATTTGTGCCTCCAATTTAAAAGTGGCATCACATGGAGGAACAATATGGGCATCCTGTTTTGGGAGGGATTTTGAGTAGTGGTGCCAAATCAGTATCACCATATTCATAACATTTAGATTTTTTCATCGAAAGCGCTATGTGAGCTCTTTTTGCAGGACAAGTTGTGTCTACATTGGTGCCATTTTGGGGTACATATGACTTTTTAACTTCCTAAGGACACAGCCTTATTTCACCTTAAGGACCAGGCCATTTTTTGCAAATCTGACCAGTGACACTTTAAGTGGTGATAACTTTAAAACACTTTGACTTATCCAGGCCGTTCTGAGATAGTTTTTTCGTCACATATTGTACTTATTGACACTGGTAAAATGAAGTAAAAAAAATACATAATTTGTTTGTTTTTTTAAATGCCAAATTTATCAAAAATTTGTAAACAAAGTGCAAATTTTCAAGTTTCAATTTCTCTACTTCTATAATACATAGTAATACCTCCAAAAATAGTTATTACTTTACATTCCCCATATGTCTACTTCATGTTTGGATCATTTTGGGAATGATATTTAATTTTTTGGGGATGTTACAAGGCTTAGAAGTTTAGATGCAAATCTTGAAATATTTCAGAAATTTTCAAAAACCCAATTTTTCAGGGACCAGTTCAGGTCTGAAGTCACTTTGTGAGGCTTACATAATAGAAACCACCCAAAAATGACCCCATTCTAGAAACTACACCCCTCAAGGTATTCAAAACAGATTTTACAAACGTAGTTAACCCTTTAGGTCAGGGGTGTCAAACTCAAATTCATCGGGGGCCGCATCAGCAGTTTGGTCACCCTCAAAGGGCCGGTTGTATCTGTAGGACTATGTGTCCACTCTTTATTATCATAAATTATTGTCACTGCATTCAATTATTACTGTTTTTTGTAATAATGTAAGTAATAACTAGCTCTGAAAGCTTGACCTGCAAGTGCTGACTGGGGTCACATAGCATTATACTGATTTATGATGCTATGTAACCCTTACAGTTCTGGAATGTGTTGGATAACACTGACATAATGCTGTCAGTGTTATCCAACACATTCCAGAACTGTAAGGGTTACCGTATTTTTCACCCTATAAGATGCACCGGCCCATAAGACGCACCTAGGTTTTTGAGGAGGAAAATAAGAAAAAAAATATTTTGAACCAAAAGGTGCGCTTTTGGTGGGTTTTGAACTAATTGTGGTCTGTGGGTGGCACTGTTATGGGGGATCTGTGGATGGCACTGTTATGGGGGATCTGTGGGTGACACTTATGGGGGATCTGTGGGTGACACTTATGGGGGATCTGTGGGTGACACTTATGGGGGATCTGTGGGTGACACTTATGGGGGATCTGTGGGTGACACTTATGGGGGATCTGTGGGTGACACTTATGGGGGATCTGTGGGTGGCTCTTATGGGGGATCTGTGGGTGACACTTATGGGGGATCTGTGGGTGACACTTATGGGGGATCTGTGGGTGACACTTATGGGGGATCTGTGGGTGACACTTATGGGGGATCTGTGGGTGGCTCTTATGGGGGATCTGTGTATGACACATATATAGCATCTTATGCTATGTGTCATCCACAGATCCCCTCCATAAGTGTCCCTGTAGTGAATGACCCTCAATACATGGGCTAGGGGCCGGCATCTGCTTTTATAATGACAGTGGGGCCCGTGCAGTGACTGTATTCTACTACACGGGCCCCGCTCACTGTATAATCCTATGTCTAATAGTTAATTGTATGTAATCGCATAATCAGCTGTAAGTAAGTGATAATAAAAGGTGAAGGCTGGCGGCCGGCGGCGGCTACGCGGGCCACATGGCGAGGTCTGGCTGGCCGGATTTGGCCCGCGGGCCTTGTGTTTGACACCCGTGCTTTAGGTGTTCCACAAGAATTAATGAAAAATAGAGATATAATTAAAAAATTGCACTTTTTTGGCAGATTTTCAATTTTTATATATTTTTTTCTAGTTACAAAGCAAGGGTTAACAGCCAAACAAAACTCAATATTTATGGCCCTGATTCTGTAGTTTACAGAAACACCCAATATGTGGTCGTAAACTGCTGTACGGGCACACGGCATGGCGCAGAATGAAAGAAATGCCATACGGTTTTTGGAAGGCAGGTTTTGCTAGACTGTTTTTTTTTTACCCCATGTCCCATTTGAAGCCCCCCTGATGCACCCCTAGGGTAGAAACTCCATAAAAGTGACTCCATCTAAGAAACTACACCCCTCAAGGTATTCAAAACTGATTTTACAAATGTCGTTAACACTTTAGGTGTTCCACAAGAGTTATTTCCAAATGGAGATGAAATTTCAGAATTTAAATTTTTGGGCAAATTTCCCATTTTAATCAATTTTTTTAAGTAACAGAGCAAGGGTTAACAGCCAAACAAAACTTAATATTTATTGCCCGGATTCTGTAGTTTACAGAAACACCCCATATGTGGTCGTAAACCGCTGTACGGGCACACGGCAGGGCGCAGAAAGAAAGGAATGCCATATGGTTTTTGGAAGGCAGATTTTGCTGTTTATTTTGACACCATGTCCCCTTTGAAGCCCCCCTGATGCACCCCTAGAGTAGAAACTCCAAAAAAGTGACCCCATTTTAGAAACTACGGGATAGGGTGGAAGTTTTGTTGGTACTAGTTTAGGGTACATATGATTTTTGGTTGCTCTATATTACACTTTTTGTGAGGCAAGGTAACAAGAAATAGCTGTTTTGGCACCGTTTTTATTTTTTGTTATTTACAACATTCATCTGACAGGTTAGATCATGTGGTATTTTTATAGACCAGGTTGTCACGGATGCGGCAATACCTAATATGTATACTTTTTTTTATTTATGTAAGTTTTACACAATGATTTCTTTTTTTAAACAAAAAAAATCATGTTTTAGTGTTTCCATAGTCTGAGAGCCATAATTTTTTCAGTTTTAGGGCGATTATCTTAGGTAGGATATGATTTTTCCAGGATGAGATGACGGTTTGATTGGCACTATTTTGGGGTGCGTGTGACTTTTTGATCGTTTGCTACTACACTTTATGTGATGTAAGGTGACAAAAAATTGCTTTTTTTACACCGTTCTATTTTTTTACGGTATTCACCTGAGGGGTTAGGTAATGTGATATTTTTATAGAGACGGTCGATACGGGCGTGGCGATACCTAATATGTATACTTTTTTTTTTATTTATGTAAGTTTTACACAATATCATTTAAAAAAAAAAAATAAATCATGTTTTAGTGTCTCCATATTCTGAGAGCCATAGTTTTTTCAGTTTTTGGGCGATTATCTTAGGTAGGGTCTCATTTTTGCGGGATGAGATGTCGGTTTGATTGCCACTATTTTGGGGTGCATATGACTTTTTGATCGGTTGACTTTTTGATCGATGTAAGTTGACAAAAAATGGTTTATTTTTTATTTTTATTTTTTACGGTGTTCATCTGAGGGGTTAGGTCATATGTTTATAGAGCCAGTCGATACGGACGCGGCAAAACCTAATATGTATACTAAAAATGATGTTTTAGTGTATCCATATTCTGAGCTATAGTTTTTTTTATTTTGTGGGCGATTGTCTCAGGTAGGGGCTAATTTTTTGCGGGATGAGGTGACGGTTAGATTGGTACTAGGTCATGTGATATGTTTTTTGAGCCGGTCGATACGGATGTGGTGAAACCTAATATGTATGGGGCACCCATAGCCCCCCTATTTTTTACCAATTTTTTTTATTTGATTTGGGGAAAATGACGTTTTTGTTTATTTTTACATAAAACTTAATTTTGGGGGGGGAAAACTTTATATTTTCAACTTTTATTTTAACTTTATTTTTTTGTCCCACTTTGGTACTTCAACTTTTGGGGTCTAATCCCTTTACAATGCATTCCAATACTTCTGTATTGGAATGCATTGGCTGTATGATCCAGGGAGCTGGATCTCACAGGCTTGTCACAAGAAGGCATTGCGCTGCCTTCCATACCATTGGCTCCCCCCTATAGCCCCACGGGGACCTGATGGCACCGCCGCAACCTGTAAAAGCCGCAATCCGCAGGTCTGAATTGACTTTTATGACCATGTACAGTCAGATCCATAAATATTGGGACATGGACACAATTCTAACATTTTTGGCTCTATACACCACCACAATGGATTTGAAATCGAACAAACAAGATCTGCTTTAACTGCAGACTGTCAGCTTTAATTTGAGGGTATTTGCGTCCAAATAAGGTGAACGGTGCAGGAATTACAGCAGTTTGCATATGTGCCTCCAACTTGTTAAGGGACCAAAAGTAATGGGACAACTAGCTTCTCAGCTGTTCCATGGCCAGGTGTTTGTTATTCCCTCATTATCCCAATTACAATGAGCAGATAAAAGGTCCAGAGTTCATTTCCAGTCTGCTATTTGCATTTGGAATCTGTTGCTGTCAACTCTCAAGATGAGATCCAAAGAGCTGTCACTATCAGTGAAGCAAGCCATCATTAGGCTGAAAAAACAAAACAAACCCATCAGAGAAATAGCAAAAACATTAATCGTTGCCAAAACAATTGTTTGGAACATTCTTAAAAAGAAGGAACGCACCGGTGAGCTCAGCAACACCAAAAGACCCGGAAGACCATGGAAAACAACTGTGGTGGATGACCGAAAAATTCTTTCCCTGGTGAAGAAAACACCCTTCACAACAGTTGGCCAGATCAAGAACACTCTCCAGGAGGTAGGTGTATGTGTGTCAAAGTCAACAATCAAGAGAAGACTTCACCAGAGTGAATACAGAGGGTTCACCACAAGATGTAAACCATTAGTGAGCCTCAAAAACAGGAAACCCAGATTAGAGTTTGCCAAACGAGATCTAAAAAAGCCTTCACAGTTCTGGAACAACATCCTATGGACAGATGAGACCAAGATCAACTTGTACCAGAGTGATGGGAAGAGAAGAGTATGGAGAAGGAAAGGAACTGCTCATGATCCTAAGCATACCACCTCATCAGTGAAGCATGGTGGTGGTAGTGTCATGGCGTGGCATGGAATTGGTTCTCTCGTATTTATTGATGATGTGACTGCTGACAAAAGCAGCAGGATGAATTCGGAAGTGTTTCGGGCAATAGTATCTGCCCATATTCAGCCAAATGCTTCCGAACTCTTTGGCGGCGCTTTACAGTGCAGATGGACAATGACCCAAAGCATACTGCAAAAGCAACCAAACAGTTTAAGGGAAAGAAGTGGAATGTTCTGCAATGGCCAAGTCAATGACCTGACCTGAATCCGATTGAGCATGAATTTCACTTGCTGAAGACAAAACTGAAGAGAAAATGCCCCAAGAACAAGCAGGAACTGAAGACAGTTGCAGTAGAGGCCTGGCAGAACATCACCAGGGATGAGACCCAGCGTCTGGTGATGTCTATGCGTTCCAGACTTCAGGCTGTAATTGACTGCAAAGGATTTGCAACCAAGTATTAAAAAGTGAAAGTTTGATTTGATTATTATTCTGTCCCATTACTTTTTGTCACTTAACAAGTGGAGACACATATGCAAACTGCTGTAATTCCTGCACCGTTCACCTGATTTGGAGGTAAATACCCTCAAATTGAAGCTGACAGTCTGCAGGTAAAGCACATTGTTTCATTTCAAATCCATTGTGGTGGTGTATAGAGCCAAACATGTTAGAATTGTGTCAATGTCCCAATATTTATGGACCTGACTGTAAGTGATGTATGTGTTAGATCTATCTTTATCAAGTTTTTTTTCTTGCCATTTCTGAAGACACGGGGACACACTTCTTGCATAGGGGCTTTTTGCCTTCAGAATGGCATACATTTCGCACCACACAATGTAGCATGTAAGCGCCGGACTCATCATGGTCTATTTTTGGGGGCTTTTTCACCTCTGCCTTTCGACACTGATCACCTGTTTATTTCCCAGTTCCCCATTGACTTTGCAGTATGAGGGTTGGTTTCTTGCAGGATGGGATATATTTTTTAATACCATTTTGGGGTACATATCATTTATTGAAAAACTTTTATTTTCTTGCAGAGTAGGATATTTGGAAAGGAACTACAATTCAAGTCATATGGGGGTGTTGGGTTTTCCTCTTATATTCACCATGCTACAACATATTTTACTACTTTTACACAGTAAAACATATTTAAAAACACTGAGAACGATAACTTTTCATATATATATATTTTTTTTATATACGTTTACTTCAAGGGCAGATATTGGGAATATATTTTAGGGCCCCTGGTTGCCAATGTAACCCGTCAGTATCAGGTGATTGTGTCACTGGAGCAGGGGTGACAGAAGGAGCCCCTTCTCTAATCACACAGATGCCTTGGTCGATAAGGTGTTAAACAGGGTGACAGCTGCATAATACAGCCACCTCTCACCCATGGCCAGTACATATGGCGGTGAGGAAAAGCTGTTGGGGGCGCCATCACTTCCCTTACGTCCTAACCAGCAGCACAAGTGGGGTATTTGCCCCTGTGAAGCTGGTCAGGACAGGCGGAATTTTAATGAAAAAAATTTCTGCCTAAGTATCCTAATTAACAATTAGCTAATTAAGCCCCTACCCCATATAACCCGGCCCCAACTGGACGGGGTTGCTTTTTTATTGTCCTGTGGACTCCAGGACAGGCTAGACTCCTTACTGGAGTCTCCCAGTATTGACCATAATGTTATAAGATGGTTATCATGTTCTTTAATTCTGCCTTTTTTTCTTTTCCTAGGTATCCTACAGGGGAGCCTGTCTCCGCCTACCTTGGGTGCCTCTGCTGAAACTCCATCTTCTGGATGTCCTGCTGCTGCAGGGATCTGATGTGTTACAGGGGGGAGATGGCGCCGGTTGGCTCCCTGCCTCCCTCCACGTGTGCCGCCGAAGCAGTCGCTTCGCTCCGCCGGCATCGCGCGTGTACCGGAAGTGCGTCACACTCGTCACTTCCGGTCCGCGGCTCCGGCTTCAGCGCTGTGTTCAGCGCTTTCAGCTCAAGATAATATGCTTAAATTAGTGCCCCCGGTTGCTGGGGCACCAATAGGGGGCAAAATGAGGAGAATAGCGTATATTTATTAAAAACTTACCTTCTAACCAGGATTCCACCCCCTGGCTGGGGGAGTGACGGTAAGCTCCTCCCCCTTGTGCTATTTAAGGCACCTGTGTGAGGCAGGTCAATGTTGCTCTCAGTTTTCTGAGCTCAACTGACTTCTGCTGTTGGTTACTCCTGCGCCCAGGAAGTTTTCCTTGAAGTTACCTTTTGCTTGCTTCTAAGATGGCATCGCCACCTCACGGTAAGGTACTGCTTCCCCTTTTTTTGTACCATTTTGGGTCCAAGTTCTTATTCTGTGCTCTGTGTCCTAGGCAAATCTACCCAGAAGCAGAAACATCTCGCCTGCTCCACCTGCAGCACCCCATTGCCGGATTCATACGAATTCCATCGATGTCCAGGCTGCCGACCCAGAGCGGACCCAGAACCAACGATGGTGGATATGTTTTCATGGATGAAACAGTTCATGGATACGTCTATCGCCGAAATTAAGGGAGCAGTCTCCAACAAGAGGCCCAGACAGGCTTCTCCTGGTCCTGTTCCCATGTCTGAAGACGTCGTCTCCATTGAAGACAATTCTTCCTCTGAGGAAGAGAGTTCGGCCTTCCTCTTTCCGGCCGAAAAGACTCAAAGACTATTGCGCTCCATCAGGTCAAGGGACCATGATGTTGAGCAAGGGGAAGCTCCACAGTCCACCTCTAGGGGGCCAAGGGCCTTTAAAGTGGACGAGTCTTTAATGAAGTTAATGGCAACCGAGTGGAAACACCCGGAGAAGGGGCCAGTGTTAACAAAAAGGTTTAAACTAATGTTCCCTCTACAGGATGCGGACTCCTTAGTTTGGGTTCCACCTCCAAAGGTGGATATGGCCATATCAAAGCTCTCCAAGAGAACCCTAGTGCCTTCAGACGACGGCAGCAACCTAAAGGACCCCTTAGATAGACGAGCTGAGTGCACGCTTAGACGCAACTACTCGGCTGCCTCCGCTTCAGCCTCGGTTGCTATAGCGTGCTCTGAGGTATCGGAGTTCATCCGTGCTCGCACACTCAGAATCCAATCAGACTTGGATTCTGGGGTTGCCCGGGACGACATCTTGGACCAATTCAAGACCCTCTTACTGGGGATCGATTTCTTAACAGACTCCTCCCAGCAACAGTTAAAATTAGCGGCCAAGTCGATGGCGCTCTCCTCAGCCAGTAGACGCCCACTCTGGTTAAAACCATGGGCGGCGGACAACACGTCCAAATTTAACCTTTGCTCCCTTCCCTACGAACCTGGTAGATTGTTCGGTTCCGAGTTAGATGCTCTCATGGAGAACCTAGCGGACAAGAAGGGTAAATCCCTCCCCCAGCAGTCCTTTCGGGGTCGAGGAAGGGGTAGAGGAGGAGGAAGATTTCAGGGGGGAGACAGAACCCAGAGGCGTTCTGAAAATAATAAGAGAGGTAGGGGTCGCGGTCGCGGGAACCGCAAGCCTGATCTATGACTCTCCACAGGCCGTCAACCCCCCTCCCCTCCCCCCTGTTGTCCCAGAGGAAGGTACAGTTTTCAGTCCCCCAGTCGGTGGACGTTTGAGTCTATTCAAAGATTTTTGGGTGCAAAAAATTCCAGACCCTTGGGTGCTACAGGTGATAGCGTCAGGGTACACAATAGATTTTATTTCCCTTCCTCGGGACAAATTCGTCCTAACAAGGACCTTAGCACCCGACAAACACTTAATCCTGGAAGACTCGGTCCTCCAGTATATACGGAAAGGAGCATTAGAGGAGGTTCCTCCTCGCGAACGGCGGCAGGGGGTTTATTCCCCCATCTTTTTGGTGCCAAAACCGTCAGGAGACTGGCGGATGATCATCGATTTACGTTATTTAAATCGCTCCATCAAGAAGAAGCGTTTCCGGATGGAGACCATTCGCTCTGTCTTAAACATCCTGAACCCAGGAGATATGATGGTAACCATAGACCTGAAGGATGCTTACCTTCATGTTCCCATCTGCCCAGCACACAGGAAATATCTCAGAGTTGCTGTGGCCTTGCAAGGGGTAGTGAAGCACTACCAGTTTGCTGTATTGCCCTTCGGCATATCCTCAGCTCCGCACACCTTCACAAAGGTAGTGGCTCCTGTGG
The DNA here is from genome assembly GCF_014858855.1 of Bufo gargarizans. Lineage (NCBI taxonomy): Eukaryota > Metazoa > Chordata > Amphibia > Anura > Bufonidae > Bufo > Bufo gargarizans. Next base: position 76,552,027 of record NC_058090.1, read on the forward strand.
TCGCCCATTTAAGGCTCCTTGGGCTAGAAGTCGTACCGTACCTGGACGATTGGCTTTTAAAAGCCGCAAACGCAGACGTCCTGCAGAGTCAGCTTCAACAAGCTCTCCAGATTCTCCAGGGTCTGGGGTGGTTGATAAATTGGGACAAGTCACACTTAGTCCCGTCAACCACGAGAACGTTCTTGGGCTTTGTGATCAATTCACAACTGATGACCCTATACCTGTCCCCTCAAAGGAGGGACAAAGTAATAAAAGCCGCACAGTCTCTTATACCACCCAGACGAGTCTCCATAAGGGTTCTTATGAGGATGTTAGGCCACATGTCAGCATCTGCAGAGGCAGTTCCGTGGGCCTTATGGCACTTACGCCCTCTTCAGGAGGAGGTCTTAGCAGCTTGGACTCGCAAGCCCAAAGACCTAGACAGGTTGCACTCCCTGTCGGTAGAAGTCCGTTCCTCGCTCAAGTGGTGGAGGAACCTAAAGGATGGGAGGTCTCTGATCCAACCTCGTTGGATCACCTTGACCACGGACGCTTCTCTGCTGGGCTGGGGGGCCCATCTGGAGGACAATCCAGTACAGGGTACTTGGAATCCCCAGGAGAAAATACTCTCATCCAACTGGAGAGAGCTGAGAGCGGTCAAACTAGCCCTCCTTCATTTTGCTCCTCTCATCCGCGGTCAGGCGGTGAGAGTCCGAACAGACAACACTTCTGTGGTCGCCTACTTAAACAGACAGGGAGGGACGAAGTCCCTAACCCTCCTGAGGGAGGCGGGTTCTATTCTTTCTTGGGCAGAGATCAATCTATCCCACCTAATGGCAGTCCATATCAGAGGGGATCTCAATGTACTGGCAGATCGCCTGAGTCGGGGTCTACCAGTTCCAGGGGAGTGGTCCCTGAACGAGAACATCTTCTCTATGATTGTCCAGCGGTGGGGCACGCCGGAAATCGACCTGATGGCTACCCGATTGAACGCCAAGGTGAGCAGGTTCTGTTCCCTTTACAGGGAGGACAACCCGGTAGCGATAGACGCTCTGTCCATAACATGGAGGTTCAGGCTGGCATACATCTTCCCTCCAATTTCCATGATACCGAGGGTATTGATGAAGATCAAGCAAGACCAGACCTCGGTGGTTGCCATCATGCCATTCTGGCCAAAGAGGTCTTGGTTCACCCAGCTCATGAAGATGAGTCAGGGCAATTATTGGAGACTTCCCCTAATACAGGACCTTGTGTATCAGGACACAGGTCCCTGTCTAGATCTGAGGAGACTCAATCTGACAGCCTGGAGATTGACAGGTCCCTTCTAGAAGCTAGAGGGTTATCTGTGGAGGTCCTGAGAACAATCTCTCACTCCAGAGCGGAATCTACAAGCAAGAAGTATTCCAGAATCTACAGAATATTCCTGCAATGGTGCAATAACAGAGAGGTAGTTGCCTCAGACCCTCCTCTCTCCGCTATTCTACAATTCCTACAGGATGGTCTAGACAAGGGTCTAAGCCCATCTACTCTCAGAGCTCACGTCTCTGCCTTATCGGCATGCCTTGGCAGACCGATTTCTCAGGACCCCCTAATCAAGAGGTTCCTGAAGGGAGCCGAAAGACTTAAACCCAGAGTCCTGAGACCAATCCCACAGTGGGACTTATCGGTGGTTCTAAAAGGGTTATGTGTCCCCCCTTTTGAGCCTTTGAATGAAGTGGACTTGAGGTTCCTATCCCTAAAGATCACATTCCTACTGGCTATCACATCAGCTAAGAGAGTTGGGGAACTTCAGGCTCTGGGGGCTTCTGAGCCCTATTTAAAAATCCTTCAGGACAAGGTCCTGTTAAGGTTTTTACCAACCTTTTTACCAAAGGTTCCTACTTTTTCTAATATTAATCAGACAATATGTCTGCCCACCTTTTCACCGGCTGCAACTTCTCCCGAGGAGGAAAGGCTCCGTACATTGGACATTTCAAGAGGTCTTAGAATATATTTGGACAGAACAGGCGAATTTAGAAGATCAGAAAACCTCCTTCTGACCTATGCAGGGAAAAACAGGGGCCTGAAGGCCTCAAAACCCACTCTGAGTAGGTGGATTAAAGAGGCAATCCGTCTGGCCTTTCTGTCCCAAGATTTGACGCCTCCTTCCTTCGTCTCCGCCCATTCTACCAGGGCTGTATCCACCTCTTATGCGGAGAAGAAACTGATTCCCCTGGATCAGATTTGCGCAGCCGCCTCTTGGAGTTCTCTGAACACCTTCATTTCGCATTACCGTCTAGAGTCTAGACAGACGGAGGGAATGGCCTTTGGACAATCCGTTTTAAGTGCCGCCCTCTCCTGAGAGGGGAATAGGGAGCCCTCCCAATTTGGGTGAGGTTCTTGCTACTTCCCCACTTGTGCTGCTGGTTAGGACGTAAGGGAAGCGTCAATTTTGACGTAAATTTGTTTTCCCTTAGTCCTAACAGCAGCACACAAATTTCCCTCCCCTTGTATGATTTTTTTGTCATTTACTTGTTATAAAGCAACCCCGTCCAGTTGGGGCCGGGTTATATGGGGTAGGGGCTTAATTAGCTAATTGTTAATTAGGATACTTAGGCAGAAATTTTTTTCATTAAAATTCCGCCTGTCCTGACCAGCTTCACAGGGGCAAATACCCCACTTGTGCTGCTGTTAGGACTAAGGGAAAACAAATTTACGTCAAAATTGACGCTTCTCTCTCATCCCCTCAACAGAAAACATCAAACTGACTTTTTTTTCAAACTGCAGCTGTCAACTGCAAAGGCCATGTGCACTACAACTCCCAACATGCTCTTCTAGTGTCAGAAAGGACTCTAAGACATGGGTAGATTGAGACTTTCATACTTAGTATACTAAGCCCCACCCCCAGACTAAACCCATCTGTAAACACCCGCTTCTGGGCGAGGCTTGTGGACTTTTCTACCATAGTTTGCCAGGATTGTCTCTAAAAATTAGGCCAAGTCCCTGCAAATTCTGGACTGTGAAGAATATAACATCTCCGCTGGGTCCTCCTGGAACTGAGAAGATCGAAGAAAAACGCAATGGGTTCAACACTGCTAAATATCTGCCCCATATGTCTGTTTCCTGCCCTACACACCTAGGGTGGGTTTGGTTGCCATGGGCGACACCGTTGTTTACCTGCATTAGCAACCCGTTGCCGAGCGCGGCTTTATGACATCACAGAAGCGTTGCCCTTGAGCCCTGGAACACTGGCTGAGATCGGTGAGTGTGAGGCGAGGATTGCGGAGAGAGGAGGCTGACCACTTTTAGCGAGCATTTTCTTGTATTTCTTACCTTTAACCCGTTTTTTTTTTTCCCTTCATCCCCCCCGCCCCTTCCCCACATACACTTTTATTGGTGTGTGGCGGAAGAGGCAGCCACATGGCTGCTACGGGGGCTGGAGGAAAACTCCAGCCCCGGAGACATATCTATCGTCCCCGGAGGCCCCCGTACGGCCAGAAGCCAACAACATCTGGCTTCACAACGCGCCATCTGACAGCAGGATTGGAAGGTATCGTGCCGTTTATAACATCACCGTCTGAAACACCTAGACAGGAAACTGGCCGATACCTTCGACTGCAGGGAGGAGCACCACTACCGCCGGCAACACTACCGCCGGCAACACTACCGCCGGCAACACCACCTGCCGAGACCATCATAGCAGCACAGGTACCGAAGCCCACCAGAACACCAGGTGAGGTAGAGACCCATCCCCACATGCCCAGGTTACCATCTATCTGGAGGTTTCTGAGACTGTTATCAGGGACAGTAACATCTACAGTCCGCAGTGCGCCTAACGCCCTACCACCGCGCGTTCAGGTCACTGCGAGACCGCGCTATGACACCAGACTAGGCGCCCCTATCAGTTACGAGGCTCGGGAGATCATGAAAGCCATGCCATCCAGAAACTTTGTGCAGGATGAGGGAGAAAACATCTCATCTATGATCCGGGTACCTTTAATCAAGATGAAAGCTCCTGCTGCTGCGTAGTAATGTAGTGGTGAAGCTCCCTGCAGCGTGCGAGTACCATCTTAGCACACTGCTGTTATTCGGATTGATTTTCTCGGTTTTGACCTCGGCTTGACTAATGGACTATGTTTTTTGACTGCTGCCTGCCCTGACCCCGGACTGTTTTTTGACCATTCTTGTTTGCCGCCTGCCCTGACCACGGCATGTATTTTGACTATGAATGTTTGCAGCCTGCCCTGACCTCTGTCTGATTTTAGAATACGATTGTTTGCCGCCTGCCCTGACCTTTGCTTGCTTGACCATTCTTCAGCCTGACGATTTGGTACCCTATTGTAAATGACTGTAGCATGGACAGCCCTCTCTCCGAGCCTCACCTCTGGGCAGATCACATTTAGTCTTTCACAAATAATTATTTGGCATCTTTCACACCATCACTCTCATGGAGAGAACTATTGTGAACTCCTCACTCCCACACAGTACATGCCCTGAACAAATTTTGGGTTGACCTATTAGTCAGGGGCCAACCACCATGGTAAAGCTACCGCTGCAGTGATAATTCCAGTACTGCCTTATCAGTGCAGTTTTCTTGGCCAGAGGGAGTGAAGGACCTGTGGTGACATCAAGTTCTCTTGACCACAGTTCCTGCAACCCAGGAGTTTCAGGGGGTGTTGGGATAAAATACATGACCAGAAGAGAGAAGCCTGGATAGCTCTCCTGACACTCTCCCTTCCACCTCCAGCAACATTTATGCTCCTGGGGGTGGGAATGGGTAATGTTGCTGCCAGTAGGTAGGAAGGGAGAAATGCTACTGTCAGTGGAGGAGGGGAAGAAAGGACAATACTGCTGTCAGTAGGGGAGAGATGGGAAGGGGGACAATGCTGCAGTTATTGTGGGAGGGGTGGAAAGAGGGAAATGCTCTGCGAGTGGGGCGGGAAAGGGGAAATGCTCTGCTAGTGGGGGAGGGGGCAGGAAGGGGAAATGCTCTGCTAGTGGGGGAGGGGTGGAATGGAAAAAGAGAAATGCTCTGCTAGTGGGGGAGAGGTGGGAAGGGTAAAATGCTGCCAATGAGGGAGGGGTGAGTACTATATTACTGCCTTGTGGCATTTTGGGAGGTACTTTGTGCCACAATGTGCTGTTTGTTTGGCACTTCTGGGAAGGTATGTTGGGTTGCACTGGCTGAATTTGAATCCCAGGCCGGTCCTTGATGTAAAGTGTGCACAGAGCAAGTGTCAGAACGTCCACATCCCCTGTCTGGACAGTCACAATCGATCGAGAACTCTTCAGAAACGTCTAGAATAAGAACCTGGTGGCCAACCTGGGCGGTGGTGTCATCTTCTCCACGATACTACTAAATCCACTGGACCTGATCAAGATCCGCTAAGCAGGTAAAGCCACAGTGCTTATATCATCCATCATGGAGGTGAAGGACATCTGGCACATCACCACTGCCTCTATGTAGTGTTTCTGTAAACCCATGGTGGGCATGCTGGGAGTTGTAATCCTCTCTAACAGTTTAATGGTGTTATATCACAGGGAAATAATATTAATTACAATATTCGGGGGCACCTTGCTATGCAGAACGGGCAGTAACTGGGAGAGATGGGGCACTGGAAATGAATGTTTCATAAGTGACGGCCTGTAAGCAGTGCGCCCTGTCATGGCAGCAGTTTAGCGTTTCCATGGTTACGCCACGCCGCAGTTTGTGGCTGTGACTCAGCTGATCATCCCCCAGTATTAGGACTGCATGGCACAGATAAGTCTCCCCGCGCTCCTCTCTCATCCTCCTTACTGTTTATTTCTAGGCGAGCAAAAACTTTCCATCTGACATCCGCGCTGATCAGCGTCGCCAGCACCAGCCCCTCGTCATGACCGACATCTGCACAAACGTGAGTAGGGGACAATGGCGGCATCAGATCATTGACCAAAACCCAATATAAAGTTCTGCTACTCTCTATTTTCAAGATCTCTGCTTGGTGTCAGCGACTGAGAAGATTCTTGTCTACATCTAGAGGCTAAAAACCCATATAGACATAACACTTCTCAGAGCTGATGATTTGCTACAATTGCATCTTATCTAGATATTGCCAAAGTATGCCTGAATACAACAACAACTACATCTATAGGTCTGCGTTCACATACGCCTATACATTGGGATACGTCCCAGCCGTCTGTGGGAGATCCTCCTAAAATACATCTCAGGGTTCAAAGGTGGTGTGAACAGAGTCTTACCTGATATATTCCAGCAACCGGATGAAAGAGACACCTGTGCTTTGAATGGACTGCATTTAAAGGGGTTGTCCCATTTTGGACATTTGGGGCATATGGCTAGGATGTGCTCCAAATGTCTGATAGGTGCGGGTCCCACCTCTGGGACCCCCACCTATACTTAGAACGGAGCTGCAAAGTGCCGGAGGGTGCGCCGCGCATTAGCGCCGCTGTCCATTCATCCATATGGAAGATCCAAAAATAGCCAACTGCTGGCACAGCTATTTCTGTCAGCCCCATAAAGGTGAATGGAGCGGTGGCCACACTTGTCAATTATTTAAATGGAACTGCCAAAAATGGCTGAGCGTGCCACTCCAATAGGAATGAATGGAAGGTGGTCGCGCATGAGCGGTTCGCCCTCCAGCACTTTGCAGGCTCCGTTCTAAGTATAGAACGAGGTGGAACCCGCACCTATCAGACATTGGGAGCACATCCTAGATGTCCAAGATGGGACAACCCCTTTAAATGCAGTTCATTCACAGCACATTTCTTCTAAAACTGGTGCAAAGAAAAACTGGCTTAGTTGCCCATAGCAACCAATCAGATTCCACCTTTCATTATTCAGAGCTCCTTTGGAAAATGAAAGGTGGAATCTGATTGGTTGCTATGGGCAACTAAGCCAGTATACCAGGATTGTAATCAGGTTAAGCTGTTAATATCAGATTGGAGGGGGTCCGACACATCAGCTTCATCCATTTACTTCAGTGGGAGCAGCGCTGCAGTTACCAGCTCCGTCCACTACACAATGGAGGGAGCTGTAGTTCTGGTGCGGACTTCCAGCACTGGAGTTACTCTGAAACAGCTGATCAGCAGGGGAGCCTGGTGTCGGACCCCTGCCGATCAGTTGTTGATGGCCTATCCTGAGGAATGGGTCCGAATCCGTGATATGGCCGCAATACGGGCGCGGTCTGATCCCTCAGACTAGGCATATTGCTATTAGGCTGACCTCTGGTGGTTCTTTATCAGTAGGACAGGTTCATATTCACTAAGACTGGGCTAATTAGTATGAGCATAAAAATGTTGCGCAAGTGAGTTAAAAATAGTCACACGTCTCCATGAAAGGGGCGGCCGTCTAAGAACTCATGCACACAACCGTATGTATATTGCAGTACGCAAAACACGGATCCACAAAAAACACGGATGACGGATCCATTGTAACCATGCGTATCCTTGTCCGCAAAATGGACAAGAATAGGACATGTTCTATCTTTTTTGCGGAACGGCCATGCAGACATATGAAAACTGAATACGCAGTCATTTCCGGCTTTTTTGTGGACCCAATAAAGTGAATGGTTCTGCAAAAAAATAAATAAAAAAACGGAACAAACATGGAAAACAAATACGTTAGTGTGCATAAGCCCTAAAACAGCATATATCGCAGACACAATCATAAATGTGCCCTAGTGTTTTTTGTCACAAGTTCAAATATCATGTTTTTTTTGTTGTAGGAGCTTTTGAAAAAATATTTTTCTGTAATTGTCACAAGAAAGCATCAAAACCTGAGAGTAAAAACGTGGATAAACAGCGGCGAAAATGACGCGTGAATCAGCTCTGCCTTTAAAATCAGCAACATGGGCACTTGGTACTGACTCGCAAATCACCATAATCGTCAGTGGGTCATCATTTATATCAGGTTAGTCTTTTTCCCACCAGAAATAGCTCCACTTTTGTCCATTAGGTTGGGTCCGGTATTGCAGTGCCGCCCAATTCACATAAATGGGACTGAGCTGCAATACCAGGTACAGCCTTTGAACAATAGTGGCGCTATTTCTGGAATTCTCTCATATTAAATCCTGTTGGTGAAACTGCCCAGAGCTGCAGCATAAGTGACCTTATTGCCTATCCACAGTGAGCGGAGTTCCTGTTTTTCCAGTGTGAAAGGTGGAGCGTGCACATTTCCTTCCATTCAAGGTCTATGGCACTGACGAGGATTGCCGAGTACAGTGCTCGCCTCTCTGGCAGTCCCGTAGAGTCGGTAAGGAGCAGCATGGTGCAAGCTTGACCACTGTTCCATTCAAACAGAGGATGTTGGACACCCATTGACCCCGGTAACAGGACACTGCATATACTTCTTGTGTTCTTGGAGTCAAAGGCAGGGTAGGCGGGAGATTTAAAAGCTAGTCGTCCTTATCTGTGACCGCCATTAGGGGGGTGATCTTTGTCTCTAGGGCTTACCTCACTGTGTCCTCCCTAGTCTTTATTTCAGAAGAACCTAAAAACTTAGCAAGCTAAGCCCAATATCTCACCCTTCGCTCTAAAGTCCTCGTCATAGAGGTCCAGGAAGCTGAGGTCTAGGCTGCTGTATACAGGATCCTTGCACTGAAGGACTGTGAGGTGGAAGGAAAATGTTGTCACCCCGGAATATCTTTTACTGGCCAACAGGACTAATGAGACACTATAGTTGTAATGAGACTCTATAATAGAAGAAATTGGACTTTTTGTCACATGTTCAGAGAACATACACAAAAAAAGCATCGAAAATGCTTGGTTTTATGTTTGTTTGTTTTTATGAAAATTTTTGGTGGCGCTTTTAATTTAGTATCATCTTGTACATGTATTTAATTCCACTGGCCTATGGGAAAAGTGCAAAACTGTGCCATCAGCTTTTAGACAGAATTTTATTAAAGGGGGTGATCAATAACTGATCGGTGGGCGAGAATGTCCTATATAGGCAAAGAAATAGTCAGGAGCAGTGATGGTCAGTTTGCAGTGTTTGCCAGCGAACACATGCGGGCTGCCATCTTTAGTAAGGTAGACTCACCCGTCCGGCGATGCACAGGTAAGCCCTTACCTGTGCCTGTGTCGGTCTGAAATCAAGTCACCGGGAGCAGGCAGTTCTGAGAACAGCCGCCGGGGGCCTTCATCGGGCTGTTCTCGGAACTGCCTGCTCCCGGTGACTGCATTTGATTTCAGACCGGCTCCCGGCACAGGTAAGGGGTTACCTGTGCATCACCAGACGGGTGAGTCTACCTTACTAAAGATGGCAGCCCGCATGTGTTCGCTGGCGAACACTGCGAACTGACCATCACTGGTCAGGAGAAGTGGATTAAGATATGGGAGGCTTGGAAGCCCTAATCCGTCTTGCCCCCAAATTGTATGTTTCTACTATTGTCTGAGTGGGATCATGGAGGGCCTTTGAGACGCATCGCAAGGGTAGGGTGGTTTGGGAAATGGGTGATTACGGGGAATTGAAAATAATAGTAATTTTTTATTGTAATTTTCAATGAAAAATTTTAATGGTTTGTATATGTCTTTTTTTATTAATAAAGACTGCTAAAAAAAAATGATCGGTGGGGTTCTGATTCTCGGCACTCTCACCGATCAGCTGTTTGAAGAGTCTCGCGGCCTCTTTCTAGGCCAGTGATGTCACGATCATCGTTCACATGGCCTGGGTGCGGCTCAGTCCCATTCAAATGACTGGGCCTAGGCTGCAATACCATGCACAGCCACTATACAATGTATGGCACTGTACTTAGTAAGCTGCGAGGAGGCTGCAGCCTCTTCAAGATCATGGGGGTAACGGGAGTCAGATATTGATGAGCTACCTTGAGGACAGACCATCAATATTAAACTCCCGGGCAACTACTTTAAGCCAAAGCACAAAATAATTAACATGACACATACAATTACAATCATTCCCTCCTGATAAAGCTAATTCCTCAATGTATTCAAATTGAAGGGAGAAAAATATGTTGGTGATATCAAAGGAGGGATGAAACCAGCCATGAAGATCACCATCATGGGAGTTGTAGACGTCAGACCCAAGAGGTAAAAGAAAAGCAGTACATTTCATATGGTAACATCTGTCTGTAGAGTTAGTACAATTTTTTTATTAGCCTGTTTTGGGCCATCGATATACGTTGTTCTTACAGGGGGTGTATACAAAAAGGCAGGGGAGTTTTATAGAAAATGGGGCCTTGGGGGACTAGACAAATTAGGGCCCTCTCTCGCCATTTTTAGACAGTTTGAAAGGGCTAACCAGGGTTAAAAAACATGGCTGCTTCTTCCAACAACAGGGCCACTTTGCCTGAGATTTCTCTGGTATTACAGTCCACTGAAGTGGATGGGGCTGAACTACAATACCTAGCACAACCTGTGGACAAACTGAGTGCTGTTTATAGTAGAAAGCAGCCATGTTTGTCTAACCCAGGTCATCCCTTGTAAATGTAAGGGCCAAAACCGCAATATACAGCCCACTAATATAATAATTCAGTCCCTAAAAAATACTACTACAATAATACAGGATGATTTTAGCTTGCACCCGGGGTTCCCATCTTCTAGATGCCCCCCCTAATATCAGCCCTGTAAAAGAAATGGGTTAAATGGGGATAGCAAAAAATCAAAACTGGACCATCGTCCTATGTCTTGTAGGACACCATCAGTGGCAAAAGAGGGGGAGAGGCGCTCATAGGGTAATAATTTTTGGACAATTGGTTAAAAGAAGTGATTATGCTCACCTTTTGGTGTGGTGAAAGCATAGGCACAACACTAGTGTAGACGTGTATTTAAGTAATGGTCGCTGCTGCCGGTATCGTTCGCTCCTCACTTGTGGATTTGCCAATCCTCCAGAGGAGTGATGAGAGACAATAAAAGGGGTGTGGAGTAATGGGGTCCACTGTTTTCGATACTTCTTGGCACAAAAACCATGACCTCGAATGATTGGAGACGGTTGTATTTTATTAACATATATGTGACAACGCGTTTTGGAGTTGAAAAGCACTACTTTTTTAAGTCTAAAAGGTGATGAGATTCCATAAATTAGGAAAAATAATATTATGTATAAAAAAGGGACAGAAACAGTAAGATAAGGTGCACACGGATACATATATATCTGTGTTATATATATATATATATATATATTTATATACACACGTGTGCACCTTACCTTACTATTTCTGTCCCTTTTTTATACATAATACGTGTTGTCGCCTATATGTTAATAAAATAGAACCGTCTCCAATCCTTCGAGGTCTACGTTTTTTAGCCAAGAGGTATCGAAAACAGTGGACCCCCATTACGCCACACCCCTTTTATTATGTCTTTTAGGAGAAAATTATGGAAGGATTGGCCAGGAGGTGGGTTCCATTTTTGCTAATGTTGAGTTGCCTGTGCAGAAAGAAGTACTAAAAGGTGCACACCACCCACGAGGAGCCACCAGCTGAAGCAACCTTTCTAAAGTTGGTTGCTTCCTCTGGTAGACACAACTTTGATGGATTCTTCCATCAGCCCATCACTATCCCATTCGTAAGACTTACTAAGGGTATAAAACGTGATAGTGGGGGCTCCAGGGCTTAAATCTTCATTGCAAATGTTCTACAGAGGAGTTTCCTAACCAATTTCTGGAGTTTCCTTGGAACCTGCTTAGGGGTTCTCTGAAAGGCAACCAGCAGTTATAAGTAGTTTGGGGGTTCCGCAAAAATTTACCATAGGATGTCCTGCTGGCATGACCACAAGTGAGCAGCTGTAATATTTAAGAGATGACTTCAAAAAGTGTTCAGTTACTCTGTAGCATCACATAAGAAAATAGAACATTACACAATAACCAGTAAAATTAATCGGCTGTCGATGTAATACATGGATGTTCTAGATCAGTGTTCCTCAACTCCAGTCCTCAGGGCCCACCTAATGATCAGGTTTTCAGGATTTTCTTAGTATTCAGCAGGTGAGAATTAGTTTCAATGCATCAGAATTTACCACAGGTATTCATTCTGTGGGATAGTCTCAAATCTTGACCGTTAGGTGGGCCCTGAGGACTGGAGTTGGGGAACACTGTTCTAGATCACTGACTACTAAATTAGGGTCCCCAGTGGGAGAACCGCTCTATTAATTTGGTTTTCTAAACCTATGCAGATAAACAAAATGGATCATAGATAAAAAACTGAGTGCAAATAATCAGGTGCATGTTCTAACCCAAGATCTCAGAGCTTCACCTACCTGTGTATAGATGGATAGCATATCAGTAAGTGTTTAGTCCTTCATTTGGGGGAGCATTGATCATTTCAGTTCTGTCCACAGCTTTACAGTCAGTTTGCTGTGCAGTCCCGAAGATGCGAAGTAAGACGTGGCTCTCCTACTGACAGTCAACTTCCAAGACAGATCTATAATCCGAAATGCCAAGTTTGCAGGAATTTGGGGTGCAGACGAGAAAAAAATTCTATATTTCCCCTTCACTCCTGGAAACAACTTTAAGGTAAGGCTCCAAACATTACTAGATATTACTTGACTAAAAGACCACTGATCTATAGTTATGCTGCCCACATCTGAACCCTCTCCAGGTCTATGACATTGTTCTCCAGGTCCCAGTAACAGCAGCTTCACAAAATATAAGGAAAAATATGAATATTTCATGGGATTATAGGAACATGGGTTGGGATGTTTGATTCCATGGAGGAGGAGCCAAAAATTGTGTATATCGGGCTACAGTCAATGCAGAAGTTAGGTGGAGGCAAAAGGGGCAAGCTGCTGAGTAAGTGCATATAGAGGGGAGCCCTGGGGGTTGACTTAGCCTTTACCAGCACATGAGCCCTATAGAACCAGATCATTGCCATCCCCTCGTTAAACGCAAAGTATACAAAACTTTAGAAAGCTCTTACAGAAAGTAACGGTCTCCTGTATCATGTCCGTGTGTCTGATTTGCTCCCGGAGTAATAAGCTTATTGTTTTCATTCTAGATGGAGATCCTCTGTGAGCACCAACAGATGCGGGTTCTATTAGATGGACAAGGACTCTGCGACTTCACACATCGTGTCCCACAGCTCAAAGCAGTGACGGGTCTTAGGGTCACAGGAGACATTAAACTTACAAAGGTGGCATAACACTAAAGCCCGGGGCACTTGGGTTGCAGTCCCCTATCTACTTGGTACCATTCTACTACTTGCTTAGTACCAGTCTGCTATCTGCGTGGTACCACTCTACTTATTGCTTAGTACCAGTCTGCTATCTGCGTGGTACCATTCTACTACCCTTTTGGTACCATTCTACTACTTGCTTGATACCATTCTACTACTTGCTTGGCACAAGTCCAATATCTGCCTGGTGGCATTATACTATCTGATGCCAGTCCACCGTTTGCCTGGCACCATTTTACTACTTGCTTGGCACAAGTCCAATATCTGCCTGGTGGCATTATACCACCTGATGCCAGTCCACCATTTGCCTGGCACAATTTTACTACTTGCTTGGAACTTGTTCGCGGTCAGTCTAAAAGCTAAATTAACTTGGTTCATCTATGAGACATCATAGTGTCATTATAAATTACGGACCCCAGTGACGCCTATCAGACCCCATGGACTCCAGTGGCTTCCGGCATCCTGCCAGACAAAATGCTGCTGCCTGCTTTTTCTCAGAATCCACAGCCGAGGGTCCTATGAAACCTCTGCCACTGATCTGAGCCTCATGTATTTGGTCACAAATAACATAATAAACAGTTTTTGTGCTAATATCGTCATCTTGTGCTCTCTCTTAATATTGTGAATTTTTTGTACTATTACTATGCAGTAAGATGAATAAAAGAAAACCTCTTCTATTTCACTCGAGTCAATGCTCAAGGTAATTATATTAATTATAGAAAGATTTCATAATCCTAGTTGTTCCCGGGGATAAATATTGGTGCAGCAGTAATGGTTGGCAGTATGGCTGCTGCAGGAATCGCACGCCTGCTGGGCTGCTGTCTTACAATACAATGTCCTTGCCATAATTTGGATGACGGCGGTTTCCTCCCTTCCAAATACCAAGAATCACTGAGCACGTGAATGTATTTTCTGTCTCAGGCTTCGGTATTGCGGTAATGATGCTGCTCTCTGCTGTGTGTGAATGCATACTAGGGATACATTAGGGGGTAATGCTGCAGGACATGTGACTGTCATAACTGCAGGTCACCATTTCTACAAACATAGAAGCAGCATAAAAAGTAGGCATTTAGGCTAGGGCTACACAACGACGTGTGTCGCACTGCAACATGCGACTGTCGCAGTGTGACACCATAGACTATTATTATAAAAATTGTTGCGCGACACATGTTGCAGTGTAGTTGTGCCCTGTGTGTTGCGCGACACATGTTGCAGTGTAGTTGTGCCCTATGTGTCGCACGACACATGTTGCAGTGTAGTTGTACATGTCGTCACGTAGCCCTAGCCTTACACACCGGGAGCAGCCCTGCAGTAACCAGCTTCGTCCACTACACAATGGATAGGAGCTGTGTAGTTCTGGTATCAGAGCTACCCCCCAACTGCTGATCGGTAAGATCTGATCTGATATTGATGGCCTATCCTCAGGATAGGCAATCAATATAAAAATCCTGGAAAATCCCTTTAAGCCAAGGAGCATTAAAGGAGTTCTCCAAGATTTTTATACTGTTTACCTATACTCAGGATAGGTCATCAGTATCTGATCGGTGGGGGTCCACCAGCTGTTTTGAGAAGGCTGATGCTCCTGTGAGTGCTGCGGCCTTCTCGCAGTTTACAAAGCACCTGTACATTGTATAGCGGCTGTGCTTGGTATTGCAGCTCAGCCCCATTCACTTCAATGGGGCTGAGCTGCTCCTAGGCCACGTGATGGATGAACATGTCATCACTGATCTAGGAAATGCTGAGAGAAGGCCGCTGCCTTCTGAAACAGCTGATCGGTGAGGGTCTCGGGTGTCGGCCCCCCACCAACCAGATACTGATTACCTATCCTGTATCTGACGGAATGCATTTGCGGAAAAAAAAGCATCATTAAATAGTTTTTCATGTATTCCTATGGAGTTTAAATCAGTGTTGTGGATCTTCTAAAGCCCCATTTCTCCATTGATTTCAATGGGATACCATAATCCTCAAAGAAATCGCAAGAGTCTAAAACACGCTCTTGTAAACTTCAGTGTGTATGAAGGCACCATTACTGGTACAATCTCCTCTAGAAACAACGGCGTACAATGGAACAGGTATATATTTCTATATAAAGAGATATGGAGACCTCCTATAGAGTTCTACAGGTACCAAATTATGACCCCACACCGCTGAACGTAACTGTAACATCCCAGAGTTATGTTACTATACCTTTACCCCGCTACAACCTGTTAAGTGTATCTGCATTGTCATCCTGTGTAATTTAACATCACATTCTCACAAATGTGCATATTCTAAGCCTGTTACATGTAATTTGCTGTAATTTCCATGTACACCAGCAGGTGGCAGCAATGTGTTACCAGGAACTTAGTTCAGTTTAGCATTTCTAGACTGGAATAGTACATTCCAGTTTAGCTCCCCCCTCTTTGAGGAGGTGTGGAATGTTCCCACATCCTGCCTCATGGGTGGGGAAGAAAGTTAGTGTTAGAGTGTGCCAGCCACCCCGGCTAGGGGGAAGGCTGTGCTGGTAGGAGCTCCCAGTTCTAGGGATCCCAACCCAGGATCGTGTCTCGGCTGAGACCAAAGATCTTCATTCCCAGTCTGAGCCCTTCAGCCTCAGCTGGTGACAGGCAAGCAGCTACCTCCAGAACTCCAGGAAGAAGCATACCCTGTGAGCACAACTGAGAGTACCAGGAGAAGCCAAACCCAGGAGAAGCCAAATTCCTCCTCAGCTAGTCAGTCCCATACACAGCAGAAGATAGCCAGAGCAGAATATATAGTAATCCCTGCCACATATTGCCAATACCTGCTGGGACCCAAGACTATTGCTGTATCTCTTTCGGATTAATGCTGCCTCCAGTAAAGACAAGTTGAATTATATTCCAAGTCTGGATCTCATTTGCTGCTACTAAATCCCTCAATTACTCCTACTAGCAACACTCATTTTATTGCAAGTGAGCCAGGATCCAGGAGTCCAGCCGTACCAAGGTAGGAGACACCGTTGACACTATACCCTCTGCTATAGAGACATTACACCACTCTGGCATTCCTCACCTGGTACGTGAGTTGCAACACCTTAAAGGGCCCGAGACTGTACCCTGCGCACGCTGCAATTGGCGTCACAAACAAAACTATTAACTATCATTTACACCTGACCCAGTCATTGCATATTATAGCGTCAGTGTGCATTATTCCAATCCGGCTTACTGCATAACCACGAAAGAAAATCAAGCGCAGTCCTAGAAGGATAAAATAAGATTTTATTTATAGTTTTATTGTAAAGGTGAACATTAATTGGAGATGGCCAATTGGGCTTATGTACAATATACCTAGTACACTACGTGCAGAATTATTAGGCAAATGAGTATTTTGACCACATCATCCTCTTTATGCATGTTGTCTTACTCCAAGCTGTATAGGCTCGAAAGCCTACTACCAATTAAGCATATTAGGTGATGTGCATCTCTGTAATGAGAAGGGGTGTGGTCTAATGACATCAACACCCTATATCAGGTGTGCATAATTATTAGGCAACTTCCTTTCCTTTGGCAAAATGGGTCGAAAGAAGGACTTGACAGGCTCAGAAAAGTCAAAAATAGTGAGATATCTTGCAGAGGGATGCAGCACTCTTAAAATTGCAAAGCTTCTGAAGCGTGATCATCGAACAATCAAGCGTTTCATTCAAAATAGTCAACAGGGTCGCAAGAAGCGTGTGGAAAAACCAAGGCGCAAAATAACTGCCCATGAACTGAGAAAAGTCAAGCGTGCAGCTGCCAAGATGCCACTTGCCACCAGTTTGGCCATATTTCAGAGCTGCAACATCACTGGAGTGCCCAAAAGCACAAGGTGGGCAATACTCAGAGACATGGCCAAGGTAAGAAAGGCTGAAAAACGACCACCACTGAACAAGACACACAAGCTGAAACGTCAAGACTGGGCCAAGAAATATCTTAAGACTGATTTTTCTAAGGTTTTATGGACTGATGAAATGAGAGTGAGTCTTGATGGGCCAGATGGCTGGATTGGTAAAGGGCAGAGAGCTCCAGTCCGACTCAGACGCCAGCAAGGTGGAGATGGAGTACTGGTTTGGGCTGGTATCATCAAAAATGAGCTTGTGGGGCCTTTTTGGGTTAAGGATGGAGTCAAGCTCAACTCCCAGTCCTACTGCCAGTTTCTGGAAGACACCTTCTTCAAGCAGTGGTACAGGAAGAAGTCTGCAAGGTAAGAAAAACATGATTTTCATGCAGGACAATGCTCCATCACACGCGTCCAAGTACTCCACAACGTGGCTGGCAAGAAAGGGTATAAAAGAAGAAAGTCTAATGACATGTCCTCCTTGTTCACCTGATCTGAACCCCATTGAGAACCTGTGGTCCATCATAAAATGTGAGATTTACAAGGAGGGAAAACAGTACACCTCTCTGAACAGTGTCTGGGAGGCTGTGGTTGCTGCTGCACGCAATGTTGATGGTGAACAGATCAAAACACTGACAGAATCCATGGATGGCAGGCTTTTGAGTGTCCTTGAAAAGAAAGGTGGCTATATTGGTCACTGATTTGTTTTTTTGTTTTGTTTTTGAATGTCAGAAATGTATATTTGTGAATGTTGAGATGTCATATTGGTTTCACTGGTAAAAATAAATAATTGAAATGGGTATATATTTGTTTTTTGTTACGTTGCCTAATAATTATGTACAGTAATAGTCACCTGCACACACAGATATCCCCCTAAAATAGCTAAAACTAAAAACAAACTAAAAACTACTTCCAAAAGTATTCAGCTTTGATATTAATGAGTTTTTGGGGTTCATTGAGAACATGGTTGTTGTTCAATAATAAAATTAATCCTCAAAAATACAACTTGCCTAATAATTCTGCACTCCCTGTATTTCGAAGATGGGGGGGGGGGACGACAAAAGATAAAAAGTATCATCATTGTACTGGGCACAGAATTTCATGTGTGCAAAGAAATAATAAATGAGAATTTATCTATTCATCGACATCAAACCAATAACGATGTGAGCGACAAGCTCGGCCGCCTCTTAGGCAGTTGTGGTTCTAGTCGCAAAGACCAAAAAATGAAATAAAAATGAAAAAAAAAAAAAAACCTGCAGTGACCGAGTGTTTGACAACTAGACACAAATATGGCCTATGTGGAAGGAGAAGTAATATATCTCAAGCATGAACGCCGGTAGGACACACATACCGGGATGTCCTCTCAGACTTACAATGGAAAATAGCTGCCACCGATTTCATCCGATGCTATATAATAGCGGACCCCAATGGAGGATTTGTAAGCCAGTAGAAGTTCATTGCTTGTGTGTCACATGACGGCGCACCTCATACAACAAGATATTAGATATACCGATATATAGAACAACCACATTTCATTTATTTTCCAGAATTTATATTCCTATGCCGTACAGAGATGTCCAGGGCAGAGAGCCCCCCCCCCTACCAGCAAGTAATAGTCCTCTACTGGGACGGCCAAAATGGCCACTATAGGGGTTGTCACGTTGTGTAATGGAAACAAGGGGACGACACGGAGTAACTAAGCATCTTTAGCATTCAGTAGTATGGGAGAGCTGTAGGATAACCCCTAATACAGCTGAATAAGGGTAGGTTCACACCTCATTTTAACCGATGCAGGGGTTCACTGGATCAGGCCTAGCCAAATACTGCCATTCAACGCCAGACCCCATTGGCTTTAATGGGATCTATCTGCTTTCTGGCATGAGTCCCAGATGTGCCAACCCCTTTAAGAAGGGAACCTCCTCTAGCAAATGGCGGATTTCACAGCCAAAATACATCACGATGTAAAACACTCCAAAAAGACATAATAAAGAAAAAATACAAACTGGAAAAATAACATCAACATAAAGCTGTAGTTTGGAATAGACTTTTACAAGACATACGGGCAACTGCTCAAACAGCAATCCCCTAATATGGTCTAATACCAGAAAAAGCTTAGTTTAGGAACGGGGGTGAAGGGGGGTATTATATCGATATCCAAACTGCACAAAGTCAGCGGCTGCCCCCTTCACACTACAGAAGTAGCCGATCACTGATCAGCCGATCATCCTGCTTTGGATCTGACTGTCGAAGGCGATCAGACTATATTGGGGGACTGCCCTTTAAACAACCCCCTCTCTATTGAGTGGAGCTATGATTTACAAGTAGGGGGTGGGCTGCACGTGACTATAGACTTCCATTGAGGACACTCCGGTCGGCATTCGGATACTCTGCATTGAACACTACACAAGACTACTTCCTGTCACATACAACAAAATTTAATTTGGCAAATACATACAGAAACACACACAAATGGTTTTCAATTTGAAAGTTGGTCAAATCTCAGGTTTCTTGATGCAAGTAGTAGTATAATACAGTTAAAGTCTGAGGACACATCTGAAGCCGGGGCTTCCCGAGCGTCACAATGGACGACGCTCAGCGTTGGGAAGTGCACCATTCGCTGCTCGATAGGATCCAATGGATGCAGCAATATCGGTCTTGGCAGAACGGGATTCATTACAGATCGGGGGCCAAAGGGTATAAATCAATACTAAGAATCCCAAACCCCTTGTGCAGACTACGAGTGGACACCACCAATACATTCCCAATTTCATTACGGTGCCATATTTGAAGACATTTGATGTACGTGAAAAGAAATGCAAATAAAATTAAAAAAAATGCTGAAAAAAAAAAAGCGTTTTTCAAATGGATTCAGAAATGTGAAAATTAATGCTAATAATCAGCCAGGAGGTCGCCGGCAGCAGCACCAAGTACTTGGAATTTCTTACGTGGCACGGCAACACCTCCGCTTTTCTGCAAAACTGATCCTAATGGAAGCGTAAATGACTCTGTGTAAAAAATAAAAAATAATATATATATAAAATACACGTATTTGGGTGTTTTTTCAAGTTTCCCCAACCTGCTTTCTTCACCTTGTGATACCTGTCGTACGAAGGTCAAACTGCAGACAAGTATTGCGGGTAATAACGCGTCAGTGACGACGCGCCAAGTGCAGATCTGTATAATGGCGAGCATGGACGTGTCAAGGAGGTTTTTTTTTTTTCTTTTTTTTTTTTTTATTGGGAAAACTACAAAACATTTACAGTAAAGAAAACAGTTTTTACAATCTCTCAATTCCTAGTGACCCAACTATTTATAACTAGATGTGATTATAAATATATTCAGCTAATCTTTTCATAGCATTTAGAAAACCCTCCCCCCCCCCTCCCCACCCAATTTGTGGTGCGTCAAAGTCAAAGTAGGACCCCTATACATAATTCGACCTGACCTCAGCTAGTCAGACCTCCAACCATTCCATATCCTACTCCACTGATATTCAATTTCCCTCCGTCTGTATATTATTTTCTCGTAGTTCTTTACCTTATCAATTAATTTTGACCATGTATTTATATCTGGAATGGATCGGGCAAACCAGGTCCGACTAATCAGAACTCTAGCCAACATCAGTATTCTACTCAGGAAGATCTTTTGGTACTTATGATTTTTTAGTTTGAAAAATCATTAAGAACAAATACTTGTGGTTCAAAGGGAATTCTAATTTTTAGTTTACACATAATATAATTATTGATGCCATTCCAATAATTTATAAGTTTTGGACAAGTCCATATCATATGGAAAAAATCCGCTCCCACAGTATCACATTTGGGACAATTGGACGTAGCTCTTAACCCACATTTATTCATCCAAAGGGGAGTGATATATAATCTATGACAAATATAGAATTGTATTAAAACATGGTTAAAGTTCTGGGACAATAAAGATAAATTCCCAAAAATATTCTCCCACCCTTCTCCCTGTAAATTCGGACAGTCCACCTCCCAAAGTTTTTGTCCTGGTGAATGTATATCACTAAACCGTGCCTTAACTAATAACTTATATATATTTGAAATTTTTATTCTAGAAAGTGTACCCCCTACCCAATCATTCAGAAAGGATAAATTATCTATATCCAACAACCGCTTATCATCCAGACTGGATAGTACAGATCTCAGTTGAAAGTACCTAAACCATGAAAGATTTTTTATATTATGTGCCATTTCTATATAAGGTTTAATTTCTCTATTTTTAACTACCTGTGAAATATATAAAATTTTGTTCTTCTGCCAAAATTTGTCGGCTGCAATTTCATTCAGCCTTTGTAAATATAAATTGTGCCAAAGAGGCGTAAATGTGAGTGAACCCTTAACCTTCAACCATGTCCTAATTGTAGCCCACACCTTAAGGAGTAGTTTTATAGTCTCTCTATAGCCTTGCTCATACCTCTTCAATAAACCAGATTCCAACAAAGTAAAGATGTTATTGTGAGCATAGCTAGCTACCAACTTCCCCAACAATGCACTGTTCTCTATTTCATAGCACTTCAATAACTGGGCTGCAATAAAATACCCCTTAAAATAGGGGAGATTTAAACCCCCGCAATCCACTGATTTATACAAATATTCCAACTTAATTCGCACTCGCTTTCTTCCCCATATTAGGTCATTTATTATTCTTTCCATAAGTTTAAAATATTTGTCTTGTATCCAAATAGATGTATTCCTGAGCACATAAAGAAATTGTGGTAATATCACCATTTTTACCAGTGAAACTCGATCAGCTCTAGATAGGGGAAGTTTCAACCAGATCCCTATTTTAGCTCTAATCTTTACCATGATGGGGATCAAATTAAGTTCTACAAAGTTTTCAACCCTAGATGATATAGTCAAACCCAAATATTGAAAAGTATCAACAATATCCAACTGAGTAACAGGGACCTCTTTCTGTGGCAGGGGGTCTATTGGGAGCAGACTAGTCTTGGCCCAGTTTATAAGAAGACCAGACACCTCACCAAATACTTTAACCATTTGAATAATCCTAGGGAGAGTAGTTTCCGTATGATCTATAAAAAACAGAACATCATCTGCGTATAATGAGATGCGATCTTGTATTCCTAGCGTACCAAATCCTTTGACCTGATCGTCGTGCCTGATGGCCATCGCAAGGGGTTCAATATATATATCGAATAGTAAGGGAGATAATGGGCAACCCTGACGGGTGCCTCTGTTTAACTCGATACTACTACTCAAAATTCCATTAAGACTCAATTTAGCCCTTGGAGATCCATACAATACCCTAAGAGTGCGTATAAACCTTTCTCCAAAGCCCATCCTAGCAAGAACCTTCCAAAGGAAACGCCACTCCACCCTGTCAAAGGCCTTAGAGGCATCCAATGACAGGATGGAGCGGGCGGTCCCCCCAGGGGCCTGGATATTTGAAAAGAGCCGATGTAAGTTATGATGTGTGCCCTTATTTTTAATAAAACCACTCTGATCCGGATGGATTATGGAGGAGACGACCCCAGAAAGCCTTGTAGCAAGGACCCTCGCCAAAAGCTTTACATCTGCATTAAGCAGTGAAATTGGTCTATAGGATTCTAAATCTAGAGGGTCCTTGCCTTTTTTTGGAATGAGTATCACTGTAGCCTCCATCATTGAATCTGGCAGCATCCCATCCTCCATTGATTTGGCAAAAACCTCCAATAGTCTAGGAAGAATACAATCCCCGTATTTACTATAGAATTCATATGGAAGCCCGTCTGAACCAGGAGTAGAATTAGCTGAACATAATTTAATAGCTCCCTCAAGTTCATGAAGTGAGACCTCCAGTTCTAATGCCTTCTTTTGCATCTCAGTGATAGTTGAAAAGTTGATCCTATCTAGATAGAGATCTATCTTATCATCTGTAATATTAGAATCAGCCTTATACAAATCTAGAAAATAATCAACAAAGGCCTTCTCCACCGGACCCTGTCCAGAAACTATCCTACCATCCCTCATTCGAACCTTGTCTAAATATTTTTTGGGTTGTTGATTGGAGATTACTCGGGAGAGGAGTCTACCGGGTCGCCCAGACTCTGAAAAGTATTTTTGCCCTTTAAAAATAAGATTCTGTTGAGCTTTATCCAGTAGAAAATTAGCATATATTTGTGTGGCTTTTTGCATATTTTCCCTATTATTCTCCGTCTTATTTATATGGAAGGATTCTGTCGCTGACACTACATGTTTTTCTAGATTTTTCTGTGTTTTTCCATATTCCCTTCTAAGATTCGTGATATTGCTAACCATCAATCCCCTCATGTACGCCTTAAAGGTATCCCATACCACTTGAATTTTTGCTGAGCCGTAGTTAATATCCCAGAATCGGCCTATATAATTTCGAATTATTTCATGTGTCTTTATAACTGATAACCAGTAAGGGTTTAGTCTAAAGGGAGGTCTTAGTGTATATCTTTCCGGAGACAAGCATAATTCTAGTACTAACGGGGAATGGTCGGATATTGACCTTGTTTCATATTTCATTCGTTTTATCAATTTCACATATTTACTATTTATCAATACAAGGTCTATTCTGGACAACGATTTACCTGCTTTACTAAAGCATGAAAAAACCCTTTTCCCCTGTCCCAGATATTCCCAAGCGTCCTCAAATCCAGCCTCCAGGCAAAACCGTGCGAGGGGAGACCCCTGGACCGGACTGACACTCTTAGCACTCATAGAGACCCTATCACGTAGAGGATCGATGACACAGTTAAAATCGCCAATAATCAGTGTTGGACATTCTGGCCATTTATCCATAAATAGTAAAAGAGAATTAAGAACCAAAAAAGAAAATGGCGGAGGGATATAGACAAAAGCCAAAATACATAACTCTCCCCCTAACCTGCAATATAAAAAAATAAATCTCCCCTGTTGGTCGACAGAGGATGCCTCACAAACGAAGTCAATAAGTCTGTGTATCAACACCGTAACACCTCTCGAGTAGTTGGAGAGGGTAGAATGGTACCTATGCACAGCCCATCCCCTGTCGACCATTCTAGTGGACTCCTCAGTGAGATGGGTCTCTAACAGGCATACTATTGCTGGTAAATGGGCCTGAGTCAGGTCGAAAACCGCTTGTCTCTTACCTCTTTCCCCCAAACCCCGTACATTCCAAGCAAAAATTCTGATCATCGTCATCAACAATGATTAAATAGAGGACCAGGAGAGAGGGAAAGAGGAAAAAACAAGAAGAAAAAAAATTAGTAAACCAAAAAAAGGGGAACCACATCCACTCTGACGCACCACAACCCAACCCCCCCCCTCACCCCCCTCCCACACCCCCCTCCCACAAACAATCCACCACATATGGTAGTAGATTTCTTTCCTAAGACCAACCCCCGACCCTCCCCCCACTCAGCCACCCCCACACCGCCAATAAGAAGCAAAGAAAACTACATTTAGGGGTATAAGCCCCTTATAATACTAATTATTCCCGCCAGATCATAACCCAGTTATATCATCGATTGTTTCGATCAAGCCAATCCGCGGCTTCTTCTGCGGTGTCAAAAAAAAGGGTTTTATCATCAAAAACAATCCGCAATTTGGCCGGGAATATAAGAGAATATTTAATATCCCTTTCTCTTAGCTTCTTTTTAACAGTCATAAATGTGCGTCTCTCTTCTTGTATTTCTTTCGAAAAATCAGGAAAAAAGGCCAGTCTAATCCCATTATACACAACCGGTGAGGATTCCCTCGCCCTTCTCAGGAGGACATCTCTGTCCCCTGTAGTCAGTATCTTAGCCAGGATTGTCCGAGGTTGTCTCCCTGGAATTGGTTTTCCTCCTGGGACCCGATGAGCTCTTTCAATCATGAAAAGAGAAGAAAATGACTCTTTACCAAAGTTCTCAAGAATTAGTTTCTGTATGAATTGGGTTGGATTTTTCTCTTCCACACCCTCTGGAATCCCTATTATTCTCACGTTGTATCTTCGTGACCTATCCTCCAGGTCCACTACCTTTTTCTTCAAGAGATTATATTCCACTTTAAGTGTAGAAAGTTCCGTATTTATTTTTTTGGATTCATTCTGTATAAGGGTGACGGAGTTTTCAAGGGTGTTACCTCTGTCTCGCATTTTAGACAAATCATCTTTTATTGATCCCACATCAACTTGAATAAATCCAAGTTAGGTTGTGACCGCCTGTATTAGATCCCCGTTCTGTTTAACCGCTAGGAGTATTTCTTCCAGCGGGGAAGAGTTATCATTAGGGATTGCTTCCCCCATTATACCGTCTTCCTCTTCCTGGTATCTAGCGCCTTTTTGTATTTCTGGCTTAGTTACCTCTGGTTCATAATTTATTTTTGCAAAAAAATCCTTTTGTCCGCCCCTCGTATTGACCCTTGGAGACTTCAGAAACTGATCCAGTTTTGTTGGTTCAGCAGTTTGGACCCGTGTTTTCTGACTTGATAGATCAGTCGAACGCCTAGGGGCTTTTGGGCCCATATCTTATTTCTCTTTATTCTACTATATTTATTTTTTAATTTTTATTTTCTTTTGCTGTCTTTTTTTTTTTTTTTTTAAATATCTTTATTTGGTTTTTTTCTTTTTGTTTTTCCCCTTATTCCGCTTATTCCGCCTCCTCCTCTCCTTTGGGTATATATCTTTTCTTCTTTGCTCTCCTTTTCTTTTTTTTTTTTTTTTTTTGTTCCTTTTGTTTTTCTTTTCTTTTACCTTGTCCCCCTTCCCCCTTTTTTTTTTTTTTTTTTTAATATAGTGTCTTCTTAGTTCTGTTTTTCTGTTTTTCTTCTCCTTTTTTTTTTTTTTTGTCTCCTCCCCCTTTTTTTTTTTTTTTTTTTTTTGTGTCCACTCTTCTTTATACTCTTTCTTCTCTTTTTTTTTTTTTTTTTTTTTTTCCCCCCTTTTCTTCTCCACTTTATACTTTAAACTCTATAGTTTCAGTTTGTTATACTCATATGCAACTTGGCAATCTCCAGTCAAGATTAACTGGGATCAGCAGACATGTAAGATTAGTCACTATAACATCAAAAAAGGAGGCATAACGAAACGGAGAAAGAAACTTATCGTCTTCTCCTACAAACCATCAGGTATGGGGAACACAGAGGTTACTCACTGACACCCAAGGGGGGGGTAGCAGATTTACAGGAACCGGAGGCACATTCCACCAGGGTAAGGGAGAAGAAGCTCCAGACAGCAGACTGCACACACCGACACGGAGGGCAAGACCGGAGGGAGGAACAGCAGGAGCAGCAAACCCGGGAACGGCAGGATCGGGAAAGAGCCGGAGGCAGCCCCCACATCCGAACCCAGCAAACGATATCTGCAGCGTGAGGATAACGAAACCAGGGGTCACCAGCGCTAATCGGATGGTCAGACGGTCACAGAGAGGGTGCAGGGAGGATTCAACACGAAGACGCCAACATAATCAAAGCAGCGAGGTAGCGGCGTGGTAGCTGAGCAGCAGGGAAAGCCGGGGGCGCGACGTCCACTACGTCGTCACGTCATCACGTCATCGGGAAGGGTGGAGCAGACCCTTGGACTTGGCTGGACCAGATGGGCCAGATGGCTGGATTGGTAAAGGGCAGAGAGCTCCAGTCCGACTCAGACGCCAGCAAGGTGGAGATGGAGTACTGGTTTGGGCTGGTATCATCAAAAATGAGCTTGTGGGGCCTTTTTGGGTTAAGGATGGAGTCAAGCTCAACTCCCAGTCCTACTGCCAGTTTCTGGAAGACACCTTCTTCAAGCAGTGGTACAGGAAGAAGTCTGCAAGGTAAGAAAAACATGATTTTCATGCAGGACAATGCTCCATCACACGCGTCCAAGTACTCCACAACGTGGCTGGCAAGAAAGGGTATAAAAGAAGAAAATCTAATGACATGTCCTCCTTGTTCACCTGATCTGAACCCCATTGAGAACCTGTGGTCCATCATAAAATGTGAGATTTACAAGGAGGGAAAACAGTACACCTCTCTGAACAGTGTCTGGGAGGCTGTGGTTGCTGCTGCACGCAATGTTGATGGTGAACAGATCAAAACACTGACAGAATCCATGGATGGCAGGCTTTTGAGTGTCCTTGAAAAGAAAGGTGGCTAATTGGTCACTGATTTGTTTTTTTTGTTTTGTTTTTGAATGTCAGAAATGTATATTTGTGAATGTTGAGATGTCATATTGGTTTCACTGGTAAAAATAAATAATTGAAATGGGTATATATTTGTTTTTTGTTAAGTTGCCTAATAATTATGTACAGTAATAGTCACCTGCACACACAGATATCCCCCTAAAAATAGCTAAAACTAAAAACAAACTAAAAACTACTTCCAAAAGTATTCAGCTTTGATATTAATGAGTTTTTGGGGTTCATTGAGAACATGGTTGTTGTTCAATAATAAAATTAATCCTCAAAAATACAACTTGCCTAATAATTCTGCACTCCCTGTATTTCGAAGATGGGGGGGGGGGGACGACAAAAGATAAAAAGTATCATCATTGTACTGGGCACAGAATTTCATGTGTGCAAAGAAATAATAAATGAGAATTTATCTATTCATCGACATCAAACCAATAACGATGTGAGCGACAAGCTCGGCCGCCTCTTAGGCAGTTGTGGTTCTAGTCGCAAAGACCAAAAAATGAAATAAAAATGAAAAAAAAAAAAAAAACCTGCAGTGACCGAGTGTTTGACAACTAGACACAAATATGGCCTATGTGGAAGGAGAAGTAATATATCTCAAGCATGCACGCCGGTAGGACACACATACCGGGATGTCCTCTCAGACTTACAATGGAAAATAGCTGCCACCGATTTCATCCGATGCTATATAATAGCGGACCCCAATGGAGGATTTGTAAGCCAGTAGAAGTTCATTGCTTGTGTGTCACATGACGGCGCACCTCATACTACAAGATATTAGATATACCGATATATAGAACAACCACATTTCATTTATTTTCCAGAATTTATATTCCTATGCCGTACAGAGATGTCCAGGGCAGAGAGCCCCCCCCCTACCAGCAAGTAATAGTCCTCTACTGGGACGGCCAAAATGGCCACTATAGGGGTTGTCACGTTGTGTAATGGAAACAAGGGGACGACACGGAGTAACTAAGCATCTTTAGCATTCAGTAGTATGGGAGAGCTGTAGGATAACCCCTAATACAGCTGAATAAGGGTAGGTTCACACCTCATTTTAACCGATGCAGGGGTTCACTGGATCAGGCCTAGCCAAATACTGCCATTCAACGCCAGACCCCATTGGCTTTAATGGGATCTATCTGCTTTCTGGCATGAGTCCCAGATGTGCCAACCCCTTTAAGAAGGGAACCTCCTCTAGCAAATGGCGGATTTCACAGCCAAAATACATCACGATGTAAAACACTCCAAAAAGACATAATAAAGAAAAAATACAAACTGGAAAAATAACATCAACATAAAGCTGTAGTTTGGAATAGACTTTTACAAGACATACGGGCAACTGCTCAAACAGCAATCCCCTAATATGGTCTAATACCAGAAAAAGCTTAGTTTAGGAACGGGGGTGAAGGGGGGTATTATATCGATATCCAAACTGCACAAAGTCAGCGGCTGCCCCCTTCACACTACAGAAGTAGCCGTTGGTCAAATCTCAGGTTTCTTGATGCAAGTAGTAGTATAATACAGTTAAAGTCTGAGGACACATCTGAAGCCGGGGCTTCCCGAGCGTCACAATGGACGACGCTCAGCGTTGGGAAGTGCACCATTCGCTGCTCGATAGGATCCAATGGATGCAGCAATATCGGTCTTGGCAGAACGGGATTCATTACAGATCGGGGGCCAAAGGGTATAAATCAATACTAAGAATCCCAAA
Source organism: Bufo gargarizans (assembly GCF_014858855.1). Classification (NCBI taxonomy): domain Eukaryota; kingdom Metazoa; phylum Chordata; class Amphibia; order Anura; family Bufonidae; genus Bufo; species Bufo gargarizans. The sequence goes on from NC_058090.1 coordinate 76,580,771, forward strand.
CCCCTTGTGCAGACTACGAGTGGACACCACCAATACATTCCCAATTTCATTACGGTGCCATATTTGAAGACATTTGATGTACGTGAAAAGAAATGCAAATAAAATTAAAAAAAATGCTGAAAAAAAAAAAAGCGTTTTTCAAATGGATTCAGAAATGTGAAAATTAATGCTAATAATCAGCCAGGAGGTCGCCGGCAGCAGCACCAAGTACTTGGAATTTCTTACGTGGCACGGCAACACCTCCGCTTTTCTGCAAAACTGATCCTAATGGAAGCGTAAATGACTCTGTGTAAAAAATAAAAAATAATATATATATAAAATACACGTATTTGGGTGTTTTTTCAAGTTTCCCCAACCTGCTTTCTTCACCTTGTGATACCTGTCGTACGAAGGTCAAACTGCAGACAAGTATTGCGGGTAATAACGCGTCAGTGACGACGCGCCAAGTGCAGATCTGTATAATGGCGAGCATGGACGTGTCAAGGAGGTTTAAATAACATATAGGGGAGGGGATATAGAGGGGAAAAGAAAAATGCTGTCTGATAACTCACTGATAAGGGGGGAAAGGAAAGGCGGCGTTGGACAAACAAAAACATTAGGCAGAAGTCCTTAAAGGAGTTGACCAGGGCCTATTTACGGGCGAAGGAGGGCCTGACGTGGATAAGCTTGGTACAGGCTGCTGGTTTTATTGCTTGTGTTTGCTTAACTCGCTTCCATCCGTAGCTTCTTTCTGCTTTGGGGTTCCTCGGGTTCGGACTCGGAGCTTGAGTCGGATCCTCCGTCAAAGGCGGATATGGTGCTGCCATTGGGATTGGTGTAAAGGCTGCTGTCAGATGAGGAGTAGTTCGACTGAAGGCGAGAATTGGATTTCGCTTTCTCCAGTGCACGGACTGTAAAGACAGATCAGACGGTGAGTAATGGACCTCTGAAACCTTAGGGCAAATATTCAAAAATGTGGATTGGTGAAACAAAACAGAAACCCAAAAACCTGCCCCCCCTCCCCAAACCGCCAACAGGTTTACAATGATAATCGTCTTTCTTCTGTCGGTATCTGAATAACGTAGAACAAGAATTTCCATTCAAGCTTCCAGATGCTAGTGAAGTAGTCATGAGGACAGAGACGCTCTCCTGAGGAGTCACGCTGGCTGAACTCCTTCTTCTAGCTTGATTAAAATGCCATGACGTTAAAAAACCTCCTAAAGTGGCATTCAGTACATGCGCAGTGAAGCGGCCACATCTTTGGGGATGTGTCAAATGTGGTTTTAGAGGACTTGTGATGGTGTACCCGTCTGTAGGATGTTAATCAGGTCAGGAGAAGGACCGGCCAGCATGACTCCTTGGGAGAGCAGCTCCACCCCCATGACTCCTCACTGGCATCTTTTTCCTAATTATGGAGAAGAAAGAAGATTATGATGATAGATAACAGGTTGGTGGTGGTTTGGGTGGGAGCTATAGTCTGATGACAGGTTCCCTTTTAGAGGAGAAGTTAGCTATTTCCTCCTTTGTGTTGATGTCACTACTACGGTGACGTATCACATCTGTCTCCACAGGCATTGACTAAATTCAGTCACTGGACAGTAAGAAGGATGGGACAGATTCCAAAGAAGACTATGAGTGGGGAGACCCTCTAAGCGACCGGATCTAAGACAAACGCAGCTCCTGGACAGCCAATATGGCTACAAATCGAATATGGGAGATCTTTACTCCTCATCCCAGAAATTTAAGGCCTGGGCCTACAAGCTTACAAGACACACGTTTCACACAGTTCCTGCAGATAAGGATTTAGGAGCAAAGTCAAGTTCAAATTTCAGGAGGTTGGTAGATTTTTAAAGGGATTGTCCCATTTCAGCAAACTGCATTTATCATGTAGAGAAAGTGAATACAAGGCACTTACTAATGTATTGTGATTGTCCATGTTGCCTCCTTTGCTGGTTTGAATCATTTATCCATCGCATTATACACTTTTCATTTCCACAGTTACAACCACCCTACAATCCAGCAAAGGTGGTCGTGCTTGCACAATGCAGGAAAAAGTGCTGTTCTATGTGCTCTCACACGGTACCAGCCACCAGAGATGTCAGCGCTATTTCCTATAGTAATCACGGCCACCACTGCTGGACTGCAAGGTGGACGTAACCATGGAACCAAGAAGGGTATAATGTGATGGGAAAATGAATAAAGCCAGCATCATTATTTGTCTTCAGTTAAAGGGGTTGTCCGGGTTCAGAGCTGAACCCGGACATACCCTTATTTTCACCCCGGCAGCCCTCCTGAGCCTGGCATCGGAGCATCTCATGCTCCGATGCGCTCCAGTGCCCTGCGCTAGATCGCGCAGGGCACAGGCTCTTGTGTTTTCAATAACACACTGCCGGGCGGTAACTTCCGCCCAGCAGTGTGTTCGGTGACGTCACCGGCTCTGAGGGGCGGGCTTTAGCTCTGCCGTAGCCGTTTTACTGGCTAGGGCAGAGCCAAATCCCGCCCATCAGTGCCGGTGACGTCACCGGGCTGCCTGTCAGCCCCATAGAGAGCCCGGTATGTCACCGGAACTCAGAAAAATGCCTTTGCCCTGCGCGATTTAGCGCAGGGCAAAGGAGAGCCTCGGAGCATGAACTGCTCCGATGCTCATGTCAGGGGGGCTGCCGGGGTGAAAATGGAGGGATGTCCAGGTTCAGCTCTGAACCTGGACAACCCCTTTAATGAAATGTTGTCACTAGACTAATAGTTGGTGGCCCTGTCCCAAAAAAATAAAATAAAAAACAAACCAAACCAAACCTAGCCTATACATCTAACCTGTCCATAGACTGTTTATCTAGACGTAATCCCCCAAAAAATAAAGTGTTAAAGGGGTTTTCTGGGCACCAGCGAGTCCCACAAAACCACCTTAATTACACAGAACACACTTGCAGAAGAAAGTTTGTAATATACTTTGTTCCGATGTTGCGTGGAACAAAATACATTAGAAAGTGTCTTGTATTAACTTGGTCTACATGATACATGCCATTTGCTGACGTGATACAACCCCTTTAAGGCTACAGACACCTAAATGTTTTTATTAAAACGGTTTCTTGTTTGGCTTCTGCACCTTCTACGTTTCACAGTACATTGAAGGCTGCAGAAGCCTCGCCCCTGATAATCGGCCCAACTATCGGCACCGTGTGCGAGTCAAGCCCCCTGTTGGTCACTTGTTTAAATGCGAGAGTGAAATCTGATTCATATGTGTTGAGAGGCAAGCAAGTAACTACTGAACGTCTGGTCTCCAGGAAATGATGCTGGAAGACAGTAGATAACTAAAATATAGATTTTTTTATTACACTGAAATACCCCTTTAAAGGTTGGTGGCCCTGTCCCCCCAAAAAACATGCCCTGGTTTTTACAATGGCTGAACGTTTGAGCCATGATCAAACTGTGCCGCAAATCAAAGCATAGCTGCGGCCTACATGAAGTAATAATCGTAGCACTGAATGAGGCTAGTTTCACACCAGCGTTAGGAGATTTGGCGCAGCAATACTTGTCCAGCCGATTCTCTGCATATTTACCGGGTTGAGGCCGGATCTCGGCCGGTCTCCATTATAGGGCATTCAGGAAGCGTCCGGCAATGCTGGATCCACAGAGCCTGCCGGATCTCTGAGTGCTAGCGTGAAACTAGCCTAACCCAGATGTATTCAGGGTCCCAGAAATAGTGCCTTCACACGTGGCAGACTATACTGCAGAAATTTCCGTAACTGAAAATTAGTTCCATTCATCTGATTCACTGGCACGTGACTTTCTGGTTGTTGGCCTCAGAAATTTTGCAATAAAATCTGCAGTGTGCGAAGGCACCCTTAAGGGGTTGTTCCATGTCCTTGGGAGACTCATTAGGGAGACCGAGCTGATGTATAAGTCTTATTTACAGGCAATGGTCAATGGGAGGCAAAGATGAAAATTACTGTGTGAAGGCACCCTAAGGTGCTGACTACAGACTATGCTCCATGCAAAACAAGACTACAGCCACACCACAGACACCCATCAGTGGACAGCTATTTTGGGGTTCTTGCCCCTCCCCAATACAGAGCACTATTAGGCTGGAAGAGATGCTTGTGATGCAGCCCTGGAGTAGGGGACATGTCCAGACCAGGGGCGTAACTAGAAGTGACTGGGCCCCACAGCAAATATTTGTAAGGGCCCCCCTCAGCGCGCTTCGCATCTCCCTCCTCCTGTGTAAACCCCACTCCTTTGGCACAGTGTAGCGGTATACTGTATATTGTGAGGCACAGTGTAGAGGTATACTGTATATTGTGTGGCACAGTGTAGAGGTATACTGTATATTGTGAGGCACAGTGTAGAGGTATACTGTATATTGTGAGGCACAGTGTAGAGGTATACTGTATATTGTGTGGCACAGTGTAGCGGTATACTGTATATTGTGGGGCACAGTGTAGAGGTATACTGTATATTGTGTGGCACAGTGTAGAGGTATACTGTATATTGTGTGGCACAGTGTAGAGGTATACTGTATATTGTGTGGCACAGTGTAGCGGTATACTGTATATTGTGGGGCACAGTGTAGAGGTATACTGTATATTGTGTGGCACAGTGTAGCGGTATACTGTATATTGTGGGGCACAGTGTAGAGGTATACTGTATATTGTGGGGCACAGTGTAGAGGTATACTGTATATTGTGTGGCACAGTGTAGAGGTATACTGTATATTGTGGGGCACAGTGTAGCGGTATACTGTATATTGTGGGGCACAGTGTAGAGGTATACTGTATATTGTGGGGCACAGTGTAGAGGTATACTGTATATTGTGGGGCACAGTGTAGCGGTATACTGTATATTGTGTGGCACAGTGTAGAGGTATACTGTATATTGTGGGGCACAGTGTAGAGGTATACTGTATATTGTGTGGCACAGTGTAGCGGTATACTGTATATTGTGTGGCACAGTGTAGCGGTATACTGTATATTGTGTGGCACAGTGTAGAGGTATACTGTATATTGTGGGGCACAGTGTAGAGGTATACTGTATATTGTGTGGCACAGTGTAGAGGTATACTGTATATTGTGTGGCACAGTGTAGCGGTATACTGTATATTGTGTGGCACAGTGTAGCGGTATACTGTATATTGTGTGGCACAGTGTAGAGGTATACTGTATATTGTGTGGCACAGTGTAGAGGTATACTGTATATTGTGGGGCACAGTGTAGAGGTATACTGTATATTGTGGGGCACAGTGTAGAGGTATACTGTATATTGTGTGGCACAGTGTAGCGGTATACTGTATATTGTGTGGCACAGTGTAGCGGTATACTGTATATTGTGGGGCACAGTGTAGCAGTATACTGTACATTGTGGGGCACAATATAGAGGTATACTGTACATTGTGGGGCACAGTGTAGGCTATATGTGTATAACATAAACATATTTCATATGAACACTTACAATTTCTTGGCTTGGCCCTTGGGGATCTCGGACGCCACTTCCACACTTTGGCCGGGGGCTCGGCGGAGCTGATGTTGTGTTTTATCCTAATGAGAAAGATTTCATAATAAGGATTTGGAGAAGGGGCAGAGGGATAGCAGAGCAGGGGGAGGCCGGTGCTGATACTAGGGGGTCATACCATGGGGGAGTAATAAAGCCCACCATAATGCCCCCCAGTAGAAATAATTCTCCTTATAATGTGACAGTGCAAAAATACCCCCTTGTAATGCCCCCAGTTGAGCTAATGTCCCCATAGTGCCCCCATAATGTGCCAGTATAAAATACCCCTATATAGTGCCCCCAGTAAATTCCCCCATAGTGCTCCTCTCCCCCTTCCTGCTAGTGCCCCCCATAATGTACCAGTATAAAATGCCCCATATATAGTGCCCCAGTAGATGCCCCTCAGTGTCCGGCCTCTGATAGGCTGCCGGCCTAGTGTCCCCCATAATGCCCCCAATAATGTGCCAGTAAGTGTCCCCATAGATGCCCCCCCATCATGTGCCAGTATCAAGTGCCTCTCCCCCCCCCCACATGTCCCAGTATTATAGTGCCATCTCCCCCCATGTGCCAGTATCAAGTGCCTCTCTCCTTCCCACCCCCCCATGTGCCAGTATCATAGTGCCAAAACCCCCCATGTGCCAGTATCAAGTGCCTCTCTCTTCCCCCCCATGTCCCATTATCATAGTGCCATCTCCCCCCCAAAAAAGTGCCAGTATTAAGTGCCTCTCCCCCCCATGTGCCAGTATCATAGTGCCAACCCCCCCCCCCACGTGCCAGTATCAAGTGCCTCTCTCCTCCCCCCCCCATGTCCCAGTATCATAGTGCCATCTCCCCCCACCCCCACAAAAAAGTGCCAATATCAAGTGCCTCTCTCCCTCCCCCCTCCCCATGTGCCAGTATCAGGTGCCTCTCCCCCCCCCCCCATGTGCCAGTATCAAGTGCCAACCCCCCCTCTCCCCTCCAGGTGCCAGTATCAGGTGCCTCTCCCCCCCCCCATGTCCCAGTATCATAGTGCCATCTCCCCCCCCCCCACAAAAAAAGTGCCAGTATCAAGTGCCTCTCTCCCTCCCCCCCCACCCCATATGCCAGTATCAGGTGCCAACCCCTCTCCCCCCCATGTGCCAGTATCAGGTGCCAACCCCCCCCCAGGTGCCAGTATCAGGTGCCACTCTCCCTCCCCCCCATATGCCAGTATCAGGTGCCACTCTCCCTCCCCCCCCCATATGCCAGTATCAGGTGCCAACCCCTCTCCCCCCCCATGTGCCAGTATCAGGTGCCTCTTCCCCCCCCCATGTGCCAGTATCAGGTGCCAACCCCCCTCCCCCCAGGTGCCAGTATCAGGTGCCAACCCCCCTCCCCCCATGTGCCAGTATCAGGTGCCTCCCGCTCCCCCATGGCAGTAACAGTCGGGTATTAAAAAAATAATAATAAACACTTCTACTTACCTCCATGTCAGCGATGCGATGCAGCCTCTTCCTGTGTCCCGCCTTGTATGTCCTTATATGGAGTCAGTGCTTGTATTTGAGAAAAGATTCTGCTGGGATTCGAACCCACAACCTTCTGCTTCAGAGGCAAAGCAGCTAACCACTAGACCATACTTGCTGCGTTGCTGCTGACTGAAAAAATATGAGACTTCTACTGTTATAGCTGGCTAAGTGTACATCTATACACATGACAGCTGCTCATATAAAGAGATATAGCAGAGCTGAATGTGCTGAGACAGCTGTCATATACAGATATAGCAGTATCTCAGATATATCTCTATATGACAGCTGTTCCAGCACACTCAGCTCTGCTATATCTCTATATATGATAGCTGCCCCAGCAAACCCAGCTCTGCTACATCTATGCATATGACAGCTGCCCAAACACACCCAGCACTGCTATATCTCTATATGACAGCTGTCCCAGCACACTCAGCTCTGCTATATCTCTAGATATGATAGCTGCTCCAGCACACCCAGCTCTGCTACATCTATATATCTCTAAGTATTGCTATACAGTAGATAGATATATAGAGATATAGCAGAGCTGAGTGTGCTGGGGCAGCTGTCATGTGTATAGATGTAGCAGAGCTGGCTGTGTTTCGGCAGCTGTCATGTGTATAGATGTAGTAGAGCTGGGTTTGCTGGGGCAGTTGTCATATATAGAGATATAGTAGAGCTGAGTGTGCTGGTGCAGCTGTCATGTGTATAGATGTAGCAGAGCTGGGTGTGTTTAGGCATCTGTCATGTGTATAGATGTAGTAGAGCTGGGTTTGCTGGGGCAGCTGTCATATATAGAGATATAGCAGAGCTGAGTGTGCTGGTGCAGCTGTCATGTGTATAGATGTAGCAGAGCTGGGTGTGTTTGGGCATCTGTCATGTGTATAGATGTAGTAGAGCTGGGTTTGCTGGGGCAGCGGTCATATATAGAGATATAGCAGAGCTGATTGTGCTGGGACAGCTGTCATATAGAGATATAGCAGTGCTGGGTGTGTTGGGGGCAGCTGTCATGTGTATAGATGTAGCAGAGCTGACTGTGTTTCGGCAGTTGTCATGTGTATAGATGTAGTAGAGCTGGGTTTGCTGGGGCAGCTGTCATATATAGAGATATAGTAGAGCTGAGTGTGTTGGGGGCAGCTGTCATGTGTATAGATGTAGCAGAGCTGGCTGTGTTTTGGTAGCTGTCATGTGTATAGATGTAGTAGAGCTGGGTTTGCTGGGGCAGCTGTCATATATAGAGATATAGCAGAGCTGAGTGTGCAGGGACAGCTGTCATATAGAGATATAGCAGTGCTAGGTGTGTTTGGGCAGCTGTCATGTGTATAGATGTACAATTAGCCAGCTATAACAGTAGTAGTCTCATATTTTTTCAATGAGTTGTAATGCAGCCTTTATGGCTGTGAGGGTAAATGCTTTGCCACTGATTCACTGCTAGATTGGAGGTTGTGGGTTCGAATCCCAAGGAGACAGTAAAATTAGATCACACTAGCGGCTGCTGTGAAGGGGCCCTGAACACGATATTTAACTAACTTGAAAATAAACTGTCACACACGCTGCCGGGGCGCCGGGCCCCGAAGCAGCTGCTTCCCCGGTAGTTACGCCACTGGTCCAGACGTGGAAAACCTCAGGATGGACCTCGTGAACCTCCTGGAATACACGTCCATACCTTGTTGTTCTAACAGAGAGTTTTGTCTCTTTAGGTCATCGATGTCTTGCTGGTGTGTGTGATTTTTCCTTCTCATATACTGTATATATTCTGTTGCTTTGTCCAGTATTTGAGCCCGTGAAGCCTTGAAGGGATGAAGTAAAAGGGTTACACCTGACCACTTTTATCAACATTATTCCTCCTAAGTTAATGAAAAGTTGTCACTAGACCAATACCGTTCAGTTAACGAATACCAACCTGTCCATAGACTGTGTTAAAAGGAGTTTTCCAGGACCCAGCGAGTCCCTCAAAGCCACCTTAATTACACAGAACACACTTGCAGGAGAAAGTTTGTAATATACTTTGTTCCGAAGGTGCGTGGAACGTGGTTATGTGACACTCCTCTTCTGAGGATCCAGCTTCCGCTGTGGTCGCACCCTTTACCAGGTTTCCAGTCTGAGCTATGGGAGGGACCAGAATGATTCCTCTTCATGGCGCATACACAAAATCCTGAATCCTTATCTTCGCTTGGACCAGGGAGAGCTACAGTTCTGGTCCCGTCCACAGAAGAACGACATCCCATCCGAAGCCCAGAGGCCAAAAACTTAGTAAAGGATGTGACGTTGGTGGATCTAGGATTTTCAGAAGAGGAGTGTCACGTGGCCCGGTTCCCATGTGGCTGATCCACGCAACTTCAGAGTGGTTAAGTATATAACAAACTTTCTCCTACAGGTGTTTAACGGACTAGGTCCCGGAACACCAATTTAATTGCCATATGATTGTCTGGAATATGGGATCACATCACCGTCACTGTGCGGATCAGCCTAGTCCACTATGCTTCTAACAGAAAAAGTCCATACCTTTTCCAATGTGAGTCAATGGCGGACATATGTAAGTGTACAGACATGATATTCAAACTGTCCCGATGAGAACAATTCACAAAGCTGGCATGAACCTAGTCTGAGGCCATGTCTACATATGCTTTATGGAGGACACTGCATGGCATGGAGAACCTGCCTGCTTCCCGGAGAGAATGCAAAGGATTTGTGCAGCTACAAATAAGGGATGCAGTTATTTGGCGTATATGGCGGAAGGTTCTCCTAGCATATACACCGAGCCTACACTGAGAGGCCGTCACTAGCTGATTGACAGGGGTCTGACACCCCGCACCCCCACCGATCACCTGTTTGGGAGTAAGTCCAGCGCTAAAACTACACAGCTCATCGCTGCAGCACAAATACCACCGACTTCCGTGAGTCAGTGCTGGAGATTCGGCGGCACAGCTGATCGGCAGGGGTGTTGGATGTTGGGCCAAAGCTGATCAGCTAATGATGGCTTATTTTAAGGACAGGCCATCACGTAATAAAAGCTGGACAACCCCTTTACGCTGGGTTCAGACCTGAGCGCTCTGTATGCGCAATTGTACCGGCGTTTGCAATCGCGCATACAGAGACAAGCGAACGCCCATTGTCGCGCGTTCCCAGAAGTCTATGTACTGGAACGCGCGACAAGACGCCCCAAAGAAGCTCATGTACTTCTTGGGGCGTAGGGCGTTTTACAGCGAGATCGTACGAGCTGTAAAACGCCCAGGTGAGAACAATGCCGATAGGGAAGCATTGGTTTCTCCTTGTTGAGCGTTTTACAGCGCGTAGGAACGTGCTGTAAAACGCTCAGGTCTACAACATTCACCATTCATTTCATCCTCTGGGTCGAGGATTAGAGCGATACAAAACGTATGTAGTGTTTTATTTATGTTTTACAACTTTTGCACAATGACACCACTTAAAAAAATTATTTATGTAGCGTCATCCAGGGACCAGAATATTTTTATTTTTCTATTGATGGTGCCATGTGAGTTGATGTTTTAACTGGTACCATTTTCGGTATCATGGTACTGTATTTTTTTATCCCATTTTTTTATAAAGCACGCTAATCAAAAAAACAACATTCAAACTAGTTCCAGTGATTACAGATGGCAATATTAATTTTTTAAGTTTTCTAGAGGGGGATGGATTTTTTTTATGTTGGATTTATTAATTTATTTTTACATAATTCAGTATTGCAGTGTATTATGCCTGTCATTGATATACTGACAAGCAGGCTATTAGGACCTACCTTAGGCAGGACCTAATAAGCTAACATTTATAAGACTTTAGTAGGCCACTGGCTGCCATGGCTATTCATCAACACCCAGACATCACATCATGGAGGCTGCCAATGGACTTACAGACAGAGCACCTCCTCTGTAAAGCAGGTGGGTGCTGCTGCTGACCATGGCATCTAAAGTGGACTCGGGGTTCTGGAGATCCTGGCCAATAGAGCAGAAGCTTTGTGGTTTTTAAACAGCTTAGGTCCCTTTCACACGAGCGTGATTTCCGCACGGGTGCAATGCGTGACGTGAACGCACAGCACCCGCACTGAATCCTGACCCATTCATTTCAATGGGTCTGTGCACATGAGCGTCGTTTTTCACGCATCAGTTCTGCGTTGCGTGAAAATCGCAGCATGTTCTATATTCTGTGTTTTTCACCAATAGAAGTGAATGGGGCTGCGTGAAAAACGCATTGCATCCGCAAGCAAGTGCGATGCGTTTTTTTCAATGATGGTTGCTAAGAGATGTTGTTTGTAAACCTTCAGTTTTTTATCACCCGCGTGAAAAACGCATCAAAACGCATTGCACCCGCGCGGAAAAAACTGAACAACTAAACGCAGACAAAACTGACTGAACTTGCTTGCAAAATAGTGCGGGTTTCACTGAACGCATCCTGACCTAATCCGTCACGCTCGTGTGAAAGGGGCCTTAGCATACACTACAACCAGAAAAGGTGTGTAGAGCTTTTCTACCCATATTGATGGCCATAGTAAGTAGTGGACATACACGCAAGCTGCCTCTCCATTCAACTCTCAGGGACTGCTGTTGATGGCAGAGCTCAACTACCTCCAACAGTCCCATAGAGCTAATGAATTGGTGGCGTACATATGTGACCGTCACTTCCATTCACATCTTGTGATCTGTGGGGGACCAGTGGTCAGACCTCTGCCAATCAGACCTATCCATTATCCTATGGAATGGGGATAAGTGTTAGTAATGGGACGACCCATTCAAGGATTTTTAAAGGAAGTCAGTCATCTCAATTTACCACTACCACCTGCAGTACTAAATTACCTCCAATCAATACTTTTTATGCCGATACCCCCCACCCCAAAACGCCAGTGAATTAGATTGAGAGGACTCATGAGCTCTGCGTGAGGTCCTCTCGGTTATGTGCGCACGAGTTTGTGAGTCCAACAATCTGATCCAGTGGAGCTTTATGGCAGCAGGGCGTAGGGGTGTAGGGAGGTCAGTGTAAGCGGTCCTATTCATGTAGTCCTTAAAGGGGTTTTCCAGAATTTTTATACTAATGACCAATCAGCTTGAAATAAATCTAGCAGAGCAATAAGTCTGGAGATCTCTGGATCCATGTGAGGTACAGGGCTGGTTCTAATTAGAAAGAGACAGTCATGTATTATATGACGTCTGATTTTCATTTTTTACATTAAACAGCGGGCCCCCTGACATTACAGCTCGATGGCCCCCCTGACGTGATGCACGGGACTTTGCCGACCAGACCCTGTTTTGCTTGGACATAGGTGGTGCCAGATGTGTCTGGCAGCCACATATCTCCGCTTCCCTAATGAATTACATGTAAATTCTGCCGAGCCAAATGTGGCGGTTTATTATAAAGTTGGGAGAGACTGTACGGCCAACATCTATCTAATATGTACGGCCGGCAAACCAGCTGCTTTATTTCACCGTATGAAGGCCAATCTGGAGTGACATAGTAACAGCTAAAAAGTCTCTGCACAAATAAAACTAAAGAAAAAACAAACCGTAAGAAACAAAACAAAACTTTCACGAGATTAACCCCTTAATGACCGGGCCATTTTGCACCTTCGTGACCAGACTGATTTTTGCAAATCTGACATGTGTCACTTTATGTGGCAATAACTTTGTTCCACAAGAATTAAAGGAAAATGGAGATAAAAATTTTAAATTTCACTTTTTTGGCAGATTTTCCATTTTGATCCATTTTTTCTTTAACACATCGAGGGTTAACAGCCAAACAAAACTCAATATTTATTACCCTGATTCTGTGGTTTACAGAAACACCCCACATGTGGTCGTAAACTGATGTAAGGGCACACGGCAGGGCGCAGAAGAAAAGGAGCGCCATATGGTTTTTGGAAGGCAGATTTTGCTGAACTAGTTTTTAGATGCCATGTCCCATTTGAAGCCCCTCTGATGCACCCTTACAGTAGAAAATCCCCAAAATTTTGGAAATTAGGGGATAAGTTGCCAGTTTTATTGGTACAATTTTGGGGTACATATGATTTTTAATTGCTCTATATTATGTTTTTTGTGAGGCAAAGTAACCCAAAAATTGCTGTTTTGGCACTGTTTTTATTTTTTACAACATTCATCTACAGGGTAGATCATGTGCTATTTTTAAAGAGCAGGTTGTTACGGATGCAATGATATCAAATCTGTCTACTTTCTATGTTTGTTTCAGTTTTACATAATAAAGTATTTTTGAAAAAAATTATGTTGTTGTTTCTCCATCTTTTGAATGCCATATTTTTATTTATTTTTTCTGCCGATCATCTTGTGCAGGGGCTCGTTTTTTGCAGGAAGAGTTGATGTTTTTATTGGTACCATTTTTGGGTACATATGATTTTTTGATCATTTATTTTAACACTTCATGGGGCAAGGTGAACAAAAAATTGGTTGTTTTAGCACAGTTTTTATTTATTTATTTATTTTTACAGCGTTCACCTGAGGGGTTATGTCATGTGACATTTTTATAGAGCAGATCGTTACGGACGTGGCGATACCCAATATGTATACTTTCTTATTTATTTAAGTTTTACACAATAACAGCATTTTTTAAACCCCAAAAATGATGTTTTAGAGAGCCATAGCTTTTCTATTTTTGACCGATTGTCTTAGTTAGGGTCTCATTTTTTGTGGGGTGAGGTGACAGTTTGATTGATACTATTTTGAGGGACATACGCCTTTTTTATCGCTTGGTGTTGCACTTTATGTGATGTTAGGTGACAAAAAAATAGCATTTTTTTTATTTATTTTTATTTTTTACAGTGTTCACCCGAAGGGTTAGGTTATAGAGTTGGTTGTTATGGACGTGGCAATACCTAATATGTATACATTTTTTTTATTTATTTCACTTTAACACAATAATAGCATTTTTTAAACAAAAAAAATGATGTTTTAATATGTTCATGTTCTGAGAGCTCTATTTTTTATTTTTTTTGAGCGATTTTCTTATGTAGGGGCTTATTTTTTGTGGGATGAGGAGGTAAAAATAAAAAAAATTCACTTTTTTTGCAGATTTTCCATTTAAATCAATTTTTTCCTGTAACACAGCAAGGGTTAACAGCCAAACAAAACTCAATATATATTACCTTGAATCTGCAGTTTACAGTAACACCCCATATGTGGTTGTCGACTGCTGTACGGGCACACGGCAGAGCTTAGAACAGATTGAGCACAATATGGTTTTTGGAGGGCAGATTTCACTGGAATAATTTTCAGGCGCTGTGTCGCATTTGAAGTTACCCTGAGGTACCCAAAAAATGTGACCCCATTTTGGAAACTACACCCCCTAAAGTATTCATCTAGGGGTGTAGTGAGAATTTTATTATTTTATAGTATTCATCTAGGGGTATAATGAGAATTTATTTTTACATTTTGGAGTTTGTCTAATTTTCCAAATTTTAATTGGCTAATAATATAATGAAATATGGAGTGTTAAAACACAGAGGATTAGATAATAAATTAAAAATGGCCAAAAGTGCATAAAAAGTAAAAAAAAATTAAATTAATGAAATAATTAATCTAGGGTAGTATGGTAAATGCAGAAACACTGCTTAATGCAAAGTCCAGGCTTACCTGGACAGGTGTCACATTGATATGTGGTATCCCGCCGTATCCCATTCTTGTAACAGACCCTACATCTCTTTTGGGCTCTGCTTTTTTTTCGCAGTAGGGGGCACCTCCGATGGGAAGTGTTGCCCTGGGATAATTCTGCTGGCATGACTAGAGGACGCTACCCCACTGCTATCCTGAGGAAAAGTGGAAGAAAAAGAATACCGAAACAAGAGCCGCACATTTAAAATATAATAAATTTATTTAAGGAAACAAACACAAGAAAAAATGGATTAAAATCGTTGTATACAACAAATCAAGGCCATGTGAACCATATATCTGCACATGCCACCCCGGCTCACCACAAAATCATGAACATGCCCCCACATCAATAAATAGATAATGTTATAAAGTAAATGCAATCCATCAACAATGAATAGGAGCTGAAATACTTATCATGGAGAAAGCATGGTGGGGGTATGCGTGGCGGTCAGGAAAGGAGCCCAACGCGTATCACTTGCTGGCTTCCTCACGAGTGCCTGATCCTAAGTATCACATGATCAAATATATATACACACAATAATCAAGTAATAATAGTCTTTACCTGCGTCTCAGGTCCCCATGTGGAGAGTGGGGGCGGCAACCACCTCGCTGACATGGAGGAGGAGGTGGCCGGCGCTTCAGGCCTTCAATAGACACACATGGGTATGGCTTCTAAACAACCCCGAGGCCAACGCCACTGCTATCCTGGCTCTGCTCTCCAAATATAATATTTTTAATGCTTTCTGAAAATCAAGATATGTTCCTTGGTTCCCTGCGTTTTGGAACATGACAAAAGAATTATACAGGGCTACTTGTATAAGGTGGGCTGCAAGTTTCTTATACGAAATGCGGGATTTCCTGACCGCGCTATAGGGCTGCAGCATTCGGTCTGCACGGTCCACCGCACCCATATATTTATTGTAATCCTGTATGCAGACAGGCTGACGGACGGTGGTATTTGTGCCCCGCACAGGGCTGTTACTGTCTGCATGTATAGAGGTCATTATGAGGACAAGTAAGACGTCCATGTAAGACGTCCCCATTGCAAAGGCCCTTTATTTCCCCAGACTTCAATTTTTGGTTCACAAAAGGCTTGGGCAGGGCTCTTTGATTGCGCAGTATGGTGCCACATTTAAATAATTTATAAGGGGCCTAATTTTATAAAGCCTGTCATGGCTGGGGTCATCACGTGGGGGGCCTGTGTGTTGTCAGCGAAATGAAGAAATCGCAGGGTTGTCTCAAATCGCTGTCTTGTCATTACTTCCCTGTACATGGGGGTATCGTACAACACATCAGATGACCAATGAGATCTCATAGTGTTTTTTTTTTTTTTTATGGAGACCCATATTTAGAAGGAGGCCCCAAAAATTTTAAATATCCGCCACAACAATAGGCACCATACGCTATTCTTTGCGTAATATGAGGTGGGGTGACTAGCGATAAATTGAGCAGCGCGTAAATTGGTCGGCTCAACCATCAAATTTACCAGTTCTTCTGATAAGATTTTTAAAAATTCTACCCCCCTAAACCCCATAACATCATAACGGATGACTGTGACAGAATTAAATTCTGGAACAGACGGAGCATATGACTCTGTGGGCATCCATTCAGGGTCAATGGCGCTAGTGCCAGGCTCGTCATCACTAGTGTTAGCGGACGATGACGAAATTTTAAATTGTTCTGTCTCGCTTGCACTTTCTGTATCAGAACAGATAAATGTGTATGCCGCATACATACGCTCAGCCATTTTATATGATGCAAACTACAACGATTATTTTTATTTTATATATATTATTTTTGTATATTTTT
Organism: Bufo gargarizans; assembly: GCF_014858855.1. Classification (NCBI taxonomy): domain Eukaryota; kingdom Metazoa; phylum Chordata; class Amphibia; order Anura; family Bufonidae; genus Bufo; species Bufo gargarizans. The sequence goes on from NC_058090.1 coordinate 76,597,134, forward strand.
CATATATTTTTCTTTTTTTCAAACGCCTAAACTATTTCTAGCAAACTGCCAGTACTCTGCAGGGCCGGTGCAACCATATAGGCGAACTAGGCAGGCATTCGCCTAGGGCACCGGCCTGCTGGGGCTGCAGCCCTGGGCGAGCGGCTCTTGTGCTGCCCCCAGCATCGTTACAGGGGGGCTAGGAGGTGGAGGTCCCAGAGCAGGCATCTGCTTACCCTGATGGCAGGTGCCTGCTCTGCCAGTAAATTACCGGAGGAGAGGAGGCGGGCGGCAAGGGAGGCTGTTCTAGCAGCTCCCCACTCCTCCCTCGTGCGCCCTCTGTGATGACGGAATATGGCGTCATTCCGGCCCCGGCATACTAAACGGCGCGCTGGAGGACTGAGGAGCTGCACCACACTGGACCCCAGGGAGGTGAGTGTTTAAGTGTTTGACTGAGTGAGTGTCTGCCTGTGTATTTATGTCAGTGAGTGAGTAAGTGTATGTCTGTCTTTCTGTCAGTAAATGTATGTGTGTCGGTCATTGAGTGTCTGTGTGTGTATGTCAGTGAGTGAGTGAATGTCAGTGAGTGTGGATGTCTATCGGTCAGTAAGTATCTGTGTGTTTGTCAGTGAGTATGTGTATGTTTGTCAGTGAGTATATGTGTGTGTTTGTCTGTCAGTGAGTGTATGTGTGTCTGTCAGTGAGTATGTCTGTCAGTGAGTTTCTGAGTACGTTATTCAGTGAGTGTCTGAGTGCGTGTCTGTCTGTCAGTGTGTGTGTGTGTGTCTGTCAGTGAGTGAGTGACATGAGGGGGCGGCAAAATGGATCTTTGCCTAGGGCGGCAAAAATCCTTGCACCGGCCCTCGTACTCTGGCGAACAAACTAAAACTATCTAATTACTAGAAATTGTCAGCGCGCTTACAGTGTTCTCCTCAGAAGCACAGGCGAGAAGGAGTCACTCTCTCCCTCCCCCCTGTGCCGCTGCTGCCAATAAGAAGAGAGAGGGGCGGGTGCACTGCGCCACCAATGAAAGTTATATACAGTGCTGCCCGTAATTATTCATACCCCTGGCAAATTTTTACTTAAAGTTACTTTTATTCAACCAGCAAGTAATTTTTTGACGGGAAATGACATAGGTATCTCCCAAAAGATAATAAGACGATGTACAAGAGGCATTATTGTGGGGGGAAAAATAAAATTTTCAGCTTTTATTTACATTTGGGCAAATAATCAATAGAAAAGCCTTTATTGGCTATTACAGCAATCAAACGCATCCTATAATTGCAGATCAGCTTTTTGCATGTCTCCACAGGTATTTTTGCCCATTCATCTTAAGCAATGAGCTCCAAATCTTTCTTGCCATCACCCTGATCTTTAGCTACCTCCACAGATTCTCAATTGGATTCAAGTCTGGACTCCAAAACGTTAATGTTGTTGTCTGCTAACCATTTCTTCACCACTTTTGCTGTGTGTTTTGGATCATTGTCATGCTGAAATGTCCACTGGTGCCCAAGGCCAAGTTTCTCTGCAGACTGCCTGATGTTGTCGTTGAGAATCCTCATGTATTGCTCTTTTTTCATGGTGCCAATAAACTGTGATTAGGTTCCCTGGTCCATTGGCTGAAAAACACCCCCAAAGCATTAGGTTCCCACCACCATGTTTGACAGTGGGGATGGTGTTCTTTGGGTTGAAGGCTTCTCCTTTTTCCGCCAAATGAAGGAAACATCATTGTGACCAAGCAATTCAATTTTTGTTTCATCTGACCATAACACAGAAGACCAGAAGTCTTCTTCTTTGTCCAGATAAGCTTTTGCAAAGGCCAAGCAAGCTTTTGTGTGCCTTATCTGGAGAAGAGGCATCCTCCTTGGTCTGCATCCGTGGAACCCAGCAGTGTGCAGTGTCCGTTGGATTGTCTGCCTTGAGACATTGCCACCAGCAGAGCCCAGATTCACCAGGATGGCCTTGGTGGTGATCCTTGGATTCTTTTTCACCTCTCTAACTATCCTCCTGGCAGCACAGGTGTCACTTTTGGCTTCCGACCACGTCCTCTGAGATTTTCCACAGTGCGGAACATCTTGTATTTTTTGCTCAAAGGTAAATAAAAGCTGAGAAAAGTTTTTTTCCCCACAATAAAGCCTCTTGTACGTCGTCTTATTATCTTTTGGGAGACACCTATGTCATTTCCAGTCAAAAAATTACTTGCTGGTTGAATAAAAGTAACTAAGTCAAAATTTGCCAGGGGTATGAATAATTATGGTGTCACGCTGGACAGGATACAAGATACACAGAATACAACAAAACAAATGTCTAGGCAAGAAGCTGGGGATAAAGATCACCTCCTGAAAAATCCCTACCAGCTCTCCCTAGACTTCTATGCCCACATTCAGACCCTGAAGGTAGGAATGAACGTGTCCTTGTGCCTAGGCTGAAGATTCCCTAAAATCCCTAAGATGGTGAAAGGGGAAAAGAGGCAGCCTGCTCCCTCGGAACCTGGAGGGGGCAGGCGTCTCTCTAACAGCCTAGACAGACAATCACAAGAAAACAAAACCAACTTATCTTGTACTGAGCAGGAACAGCAATCCTTCCCTCCTTCCTTCCTCTGAACAAAATAGAAGCTAAAACCCGCACAGGACACTGGGAGTGGGCGTAATTTAAACTCATACCAATGACCCCACCCAGTGCACCTGAAGGGAGGCGGATACAGCTCAACTCCAAAACAATAACAAAAGGCTACACATGTGCTGCTAACCTAGCAGACCTCCGCACATGACCTGAGCAGGGCATGACATATAGGCAGCACTGTATATACTGTGACACAGTGAAGGGTATGGTCTGGGAAAACAGGTAATTTCCTCCTAGTGTGTGCTGCTGGGCTGATTTGCAGCTAGGTGGGGTCAAACACCGGACTGAATTTTAAGTGCCAGTTTGGGTTTTGGCAGCACCTAGCTGTCCTTAAAAGACGGCTAGGCTCAGCAGCAAGGGGTGTGTGCTGGGATCTGAGGCTTGTGCCGTGCCCGAGACCCGTGTGTAGGAGAAACAGGCCCCCTAAAAGCCTGCTATGGACTGCTGGAGGCAGAACTGCCAACAAGGTGATTTTTGCTATGTGGACTTTCCATTGTGTGTGAACTAACACCAAGACTGCAAAGTGACATTTTGTTTAAGCCTTATATGTGAATAAACATGGAGGTTTGATTTAAGAACTGGCAATTTGCCTCTGTACTGCGTCCGCGTACCCTGTCTACCAGAGCCAATCCCCACTATATATATATATATTACACCAAAAAGAACAAAGGCAGCACACTTATATCCGTGAAAAAAGTGGGTAATTTATTAACTCATGTGATAGAAACGTTTCAGCTGTCTCTATGGAGCCTTTGTCAACCTCTTGACAAAGGCTCCATAGAGAGAGCTGAACGTTGCTATCTTATGGGTTAATAAATTACCCACTTTTTTACATGGATATAAGTGTGCTGCCTTTGTTCTTTTTGGTATATGCAGTGTGGGGATGTGCTCGTGGTAGGCTACAGTAGCGGCGGCAGTATTGAGGCAATCACAGACAGTCTTTATGATACACTGTGACTTTATTCACATCAAAGGCATAACAGGCAATGTGCAGACCACACAGGTGCATATCCATAGAAACACACAGGTGCATAGAACAAAAGTCCTTCCATAGAAAATAAACACCAGGTTTAAGTCACCTTGTTTCTGGACAGACCACAGCAGTTCTGCAGGCTTCTAGGCTACCTGCCTTTGTCTCCCTCAGGCCAGAGCCCCTTCGGCTAATAGCACCACAGGTCCCAGGGCTATCCTTCAATGTGCGCTGCGGCCAGACTATCCTTCACCAGCACTGACTCTGTCTGTGGAAATCTCCAGCACAGCAAGACACACCCCACCCCCATCTTCAGCAGGCTGGGTTCTTTAAAGGCCCAGCTCCACCAAAAACCTGGGCTGGCCGTGGGGAACAGGCACCCACCCAGCTCTTTACCTGTTGCCAGTAAGAACCGGCCCGGACACGCTGCGCCAGCAGCATTCCCCGCTGTAACCACAATGATCTGGTTTTTACTCCACCGAGGCCAGGACCTCTGGTGGCACGTATCGTCCGTCCATTATTATCCCGGGGACTCTCCTACAGCAGCAAGACCTTTTTCGTGTGTGTATATATATATATATATATACACACCGTATTTTTCGCCCCATAAGATGCCCCTGCATCTTATAGGGCGAATGCTGACATATTTACTCCGCTTGATACATCGCCGGCTGCGATGTATCAGCGGGGAGGAAGGAGGGGCTGGAGACCGGCAACTCATGGCAAGGCCCGATGCAGTCTCTCTACTCTAATACACCGGGCCCCGCACACACCAGTATTCATATGTAAACTGTAGGCAATCAAGATGTAAACTGCAAGGTAGCGCAATCCACATAGTACTCACTATAAAACACCCATACTAGCAGGCAGGCTCGCCAGTCACTCACTTCCTCACGCGCCTGCTTCATTAATAAAGTGGGAGGAGCAGGCACGTGAGGAAGTGTGTGACTGGCCAGCCTGCCTGCTAGTACGGGCGTTTCATAGTGAGTACTATGTGGATTGCGCTACCTTGCAGTTTACATATGGATTGCCGACAGTTTACATATGAATACTGGTGTGTGCGGGGCCCGGTGTAATAGAGTACAGTGACTGCACCGGGCCCCGCCGAGATTTTAACACCAGTTGCCAGCCTCGACCCCCTGTATTGGGGTCACTATTTACCGTACACAGGGACACTGTTATGGGGGATATCTGTGGATGACACATATAGCATAAGAAGCTATATACGGTATGTGTCATCCACAGATTCCCCCCCCCCCATAACAGTGCCATCCACAGATCCTCTAGCTCTGATTGACATCCCCCTAGCAAGAAGACGCCCCAAGTTACACATTTCTGTCACGTCAGCAACTTTTTCAAATGGTTCTGAGGTTTTTACTGAAAAACAGGAATGGAAAACGTATGAGGTGAGCAACAGGGGCATGTAACTAGTTTTAAAGTGACACTGGTCAGATTTGCAAAAAATGGCCTGGTCCTTAAGGTGAAATAAGGCTGTGTCCTTAAGGAGTTAAGTCTCCGTGAATGCACATCACCCCAACTTGCCGGCAAGTATACTCAACGGACCGTACTAGGGTAGCCCTTACTAGGGTCACCAAGCTCCCTGAGTCCAGCAGCGCCTCAGCTTGAGTGTCTCCCACTTCCACCTGGTATAAGTAGTCTAGAGGTACCTGTAGAACAGTTTCATAGCATACAGTGACTGACGGTAACCATAATTAGTGTCCATGGGCTCAACCTGATGAGGACACTCAGCCCTTATATGGCCAGGTTCCCTGACACCGCCAGCAGATTACCTGGGTGCGGCCCATAGTGGGAACCTCCCAGGTGGGTTTCACCGGCTCATACCGTTGGGCCTGGGAGTTCTGGGGTTTACCTGCCCCCCTCTCGAAAGAACGCCCCTTAAGATTCTTAGAGGCCTCATAGCGTTCCACCATTTCCAGGAGACACCTGGCTGATTCAGAGTGGAGAGGGGGTGGCAGCACTCTCCAGAATATGTCAGCCAATAGTCTATCCAGCATAGCCGTGGGACTCAGAACATCAGGCTGTAGCCACTTTTGCAAAAGGTGGAGTAAGTCATAATACTGGGGTCTCAAGGGCTCAGCCAGCTTAAGCTCCCACTGATGTACCCGATGGGCCCGAACCAACCCATTTACCCCCAGTCTTGCTAAAATCTCACCCTTTACGTTTGGGTAGTCGGCCGCTTGATCGTCCGGCAAGTCAAAATATACGCGCTGGGACTCCGATGCCAGGAAAGGAGCGATGACCTCAGCCCACTGGTCTTGGTGAAGCTTTTCCCTGGTGGCCACTTTCTCGTACATCGACAGGTAGGTTTCGATGTCGTCTGTGGGTGTCATCTTAAGGATCGCTGCAAGGACTGCTTTCTGGGCATCGTGGACGCTTGGGGTTGCTCCTGCTGTTCACAAAGCCATCACGTGTTGTAGCAGCAACTGGTTGGTCTCTTGCTGTTGTGTATTAGCCCCCCGTTGGTGCAGGTTGGTCTCTAGCCGCTGTAGATTAGCTTCCAAAAGGGCCGTTCACAACAGCCTCCATTTTGTCATGGGGTATGGGTTGTAATACCGCTGGTTTGATATACGACATACAACCATGACCAAAAATGCAAAACCAACAAAATATATCTGTGTTCACGCCAGTCTCACTGCGCTTGCCCGCATCCTCCAACAAATGTGGGGATTCGCTCTGGTAGTTAGGATTAGCGAGTGCAGCAGAGGCAAAGTATAAGTTCTTGGTTCAAAACATCAGTGTTTATTCACACGTGAAAGCAAAACAAAAACACAAGTTGTGTAACGGTGCGCCGAAGGCGCACTCGGTCTCCCATCAGCCGCAGACCTGCTGCTTAGCTTTGGGAGCGAGGATCTGTGTTTGGCCTCGTTCCCAGGGCGGCCATGCTAAGCTGGGAGGCTTCCTGCTCCTAGGTCTGCCTTGAGCGCCGAGCTAATCACTCGGTGCTCGACTTGTTGTTTGTCGGTCATGTGACGCTGGCCACGTCACATGACCCTCACTCCCCACTATAAATACAGGCGGCCTCCTGCTACAGTTTGCCTGTGATTTTCGTCCTATAGGCTGTGTACTTTATTGTTATTAAGCTACCTCTGGAATTGAACCTCGATCCGCCTCTTGACACCTCTTCTGCCTGCTCCCTGGACCTTGACGCTACCTCAGATTTTGACCTCGGCTTATTTACGGATTTGTCTTTGCCTCTTCCCTTGTTCTGACGTGACCTTCTGGACTGACCTCGGCTAGTTGACCCGCCTCGCCTTTCGTTTTTGTTCTACCTCTTGTCCTGTTTATTGTAACTTCTCAGTGGCTGTCCTCTTCCCTGCTGTCTCTTTCTCTCTGCTTGCACTTAGTAGGTTAGGGACTGTCGCCCAGTTGCGCTCCGTCGCCTAGGGTGGGTGGTGCAAGTAGGCAGGGACAGAGAAACATAGAAACACAGAATGTGTCGGCAGATAAGAACCATTTGGCCCATCTAGTCTGCCCAATATATCTGAATACTATGAATAGTCCCTGGCCCTATCTTATATGAAGGATAGACTTATGCCTATCCCATGCATGCTTAAACTCCTCCACTGTATTTGCAGCTACCACTTCTGCAGGAAGGCTATTCAATGCATCCACTACTCTCTCAGTAAAGTAATACTTCCTTATATTACTTTTAAACCTTTGCCCCTCTAATTTAAAACTGTGTCCTCTTGTGGTAGTTTTTCTTCTTTTAAATATGCTCTCCTCCTTTACCGAGTTGATTCCCTTTATGTATTTAAAGTTTCTATCATATCCCCTCTGTCTCTTCTTTCTTCCAAGCTATACATATTAAGGTCCTTTTAATCCGTTCCTGGTAAGTTTTATCCTGCAATCCATGTACTAGTTTAGTAGCTCTTCTCTGAACTCTCTCTAGAGTATCTATATCCTTCTGGAGATATGGCCTCCAGTACTGCGCACAATACTCCAAGTGAGGTCTCACCAGTGTTCTGTACAGCGGCATAAGCACTTCACTCTTTCCGGGTGGCAGCTCATGGGGTGCACCTCCACTCTATCTTGATTCCTGTGACTCCATCCGTGACAAGTTGCTTGGTGATCGTTTACACACATGAAAAGTTTATATACAAAACAGTCACCTTTTCTCCTGGGTATTACTTCACACCCTGTTGGAAGTTCTGCTTTGTCATTTCCACAGGCAGGCATTAGGCAGCCTGTTCGCCCTCACAGGAGTCTGAGCCCTGCAGCCCGGCTCAAGCCGCGGATCCCAACACAGCCCTCAAATCACAGCACACAGACCTCCTGAGCTCCATTGTCAGTGCTGGCTGTTTTTTATGCCTGGCATAACCTGGCCTGGAACATGGGGAGTAGTCACCCACCCAGCACTTTGACTACTCCCAGTAAGAGCCATCCCGGATCAGTTATTACAGCCATAATAAGTTTCAAGGTGTCAAACAGCCACGGCTCTTACTCCACCGAGGCCAGGAACAACGGTGAAACGTACCTATCATCCACGATGATTGCTTGTACCTTCTTACAATAGTTATCACTTAACATTCACCATATGTCTACTGTATGCTTTCATCATTTAACATATTTTTTATGTAATTTAATTTTTTTAGGGTATTACACAGCTTAGAATTTTTTTAAAAGACCAATTCAGTTATAAAGTCACTTTGAGGGGGCTTACATATTAGAAACCACCCATAAATTACACCCTCGAAATATTCAAAACTGAATTTAAAAACTTTGCCACGAAATTACCTGGCTGGGCTCCAGACTCTGGCTTCGGCACAGCCGTGGTGGATGAGACGCACTGCCAGGCCATGCCCTCCGGTGATGCAGTTGTGTCCCCAGCAACAGAGCGCAATGCTGTTTCTACCTGCAGCGTGCACTGGGGGAGATCGGTGGGGGCTGAGTGACATCCCAGCTACTGTGTAGGTTGTATCCTGTCTTATGGAGTGCCAAGTCATTAGACCTATCAAGTTCTGATCCAGGGACTTGGCACTCTATTTAAATCCCCTCCTGGCCTTATACCAGGGCCAGTGATAGTCTGTCACTCACTAGCTGTGTTCCTGCTCGTGTATTGGATTACTTGTGTTCTGACCTTGACTTCCCTTTTCGACCTTTTAAGAATTAACAATCAAACAAACCTCAATATTTATTACCTAGATTCCGCAGTTTATAGAAACACCCCACATTGTTCATAAACTGTTGTATGTGGACATGGCAGGATACAGAAGGGAAGGAGTGTCATATCATTTTTGGAGGGCAGATTTTGCTGAAATGGTTTTCAAGCATCATGTCACGTTCGAAGAAACACTGAGGTACCTCTACAGCGGAAACCTCCAGAATATGACACTATTTTGGAAACTAGTCCCCTCACACAATTTTTTGACCGTGTAGTGAGTGCTTTAACCCCATCAGCTTGCCATAAAATTTAGAAACAGGTGGCTGTAAAAATGAAAAATATTTTTTTTTTCCAATTAAATTATTCTTTAGTTTCAGTTTTTTTTTTTTTCACAAAAGGTAACAAGATAAAAAGCAATCCCCAATTTGTTACCCATCTTCTCCTAAATATGGCAACACCTCATAAATGTTCATAAACTGATGTATGGGCACATAGCAGGGCTCAGAAGGGAAGGAGTGCCTGCCATATGGCTTTTGAAGGGCAGATTTCACGTCAATAATTTTTAGTAACCATATTTCGTATGAAGACACCCTGAGGTGCCCCTACAGTAGAAAACCCCAAAAAGTGACACCATTCTGGAAACTACAGCCCCATGGAATTGTTAAAGGGGGTGTAGTGTGCACTTAGGCCCAATTTACAAACACTTGGCCGTAAAAATGAAATGTTGATTTATGCCTAAATTTTTCATTTTCACAAATAAAAAAGGTTTGCACAATTTGTTACCCATTATCCCCTGAATACAGCAACACACCATATGTGGTCATAAACAGCTGTATGGGCACATGACAGGGCTCAGAAAGGAAGGAGCACCATATGGCTTTTGGAGGGCAGATTTCACTGGAATACTTTTGAGGCACTATTTATTTAATGCACTTATATAGCACTACTATTTTCCGCAGCGCTTTACAGACATTAGCATCCAACTGTCCCCAATGGGGCTCACAATCTAAGGTCCCTATAAGTATGTCTTTGGACTGTGGGAGAAAACCGGAGTACCCGGAGGAAACCCATGCAAACACGGGGAGAACATACAAACTTCATGCAGATGTTGTCCTTGGTCGGATTCGAACCTAGGACCCCAGGGCTGCAAGGCACCAGTGCTAACCACTGAGCCACCATGCTGCCCCGATGCCACATTTGTAGAGACTCTGAGGTACCTCTACAGCAGAAACCCCCAGAAAGTAAATTTTTTGAAACTACACACCGCAAGAAATTTTTAAAGGGGTGTAGTGAGCACCTTGGCCCAACAGGTATTTCATAGGTGGCGAGGTCCTGATGGGGTAAGACAAAGAGCAGAGATACTGAGCAAACCCCTTAGATGGTGTTGAATTTTTACCGATACCTGTGGATACAGCCGGGCCCCTGCCACTTATTGTGCTAATGCACCCGCAAATCAGCACGCCGTACATATACACCACTGGTCCCTCCATTTCCATACACTGATACTGGCTACATTCACATTACAGGGCCCCCAGCAGTAATAATGTGCCCATATAGTGGCCCTAGAATTAATAATGTCCCCATAGTGGCCCCCAGCAGTAATAATGTGCCCATATAATGGCGCCTAGCATTAATGTCTCCCATAGTGGCCCCAGCATTAATAATGTCTCCCATAGCGGCCTCCAGCATTAATAATGTCTCCCATAGCGGCCTCCAGCATTAATAATGCCCTCATAGTATGCCAAAAAAGATACAAAATTACTCATCCATTTGCACAGGCCTGGACATTCTTCTCTTAATGCAGAAGGGTCTACACTCCCAGCGTGATAACATCCGTCTGGCCATGAAAAAGGCCAAAAATAGGACATGTGCTATTTTTTGATGGCTTCTATTCATTAAAAAAAACGGCCACATGAATAGCCACATAGACTGCAAAGTTTCTGAAAACCGCCATGCGATGGTCCTTAAACAAAATGGCCACTGATGTGTGAATGTAGCCTGATGCCACTTTTACGTGTAACACCCTGTTTTTTCATAGATTGCAAGCAGGGCCCTCACTCCTCTTAACCCCTTAAGGACACAGCCTTATTTCACCTTAAGGACCAGGCCATTTTTTGCAAATCTGACCAGTGTCACTTTAAGTGGTGATAACTTTAAAACACTTTGACTTATCCAGGCCATTCTGAGATTGTTTTTTCGTCACATATTGTGCTTCATGACACTGCTAAAACTGGGACAAAAAAGTAAATTTTTTTGCATAAAAAAATACCAATTTTACCAAAAAATTGGAAAAAGTAGCAAATTTCAAAGTTTCAGTTTCTCTACTTCTGTAATACCCCCAAAAATTGTGATGACTTAACATTCCCCATATGTCTACTTCATGTTTGAATTATTTTGGGAATGTTATTTTATTTTTTGGGGATGTTACAAGGCTTAGAAGTTTAGAAGCAAATCTTGAAATTTTTCAGAAATTTACAAAAACCCAATTTTTAGGGACCACTACAGGTCTGAAGTCACTTTGCGAGGCTTACATAATAGAAACCGCCCAAAAATGACCCCATTCTATAAACTACACCCCTCAAGGTATTCAAAACTGATTTTACAAACTTCGTTAACCCTTTAGGTGTTGCACAAGAGTTATTGGCAAATGGGGATGAAATTTGAGAATTTATTTTTTTGCCTAATTTTCCATTTTAACCCATTTTTTCCACTAACAAAGCAAGGGTTAACAGCCAAACAAGACTGTATCTTTATTGCCCTGACTCTGCCGTTTACAGAAACACCCGATATGTGGCCGTAAACTACTGTACGGCCACACAGCGGGGCGTAGAGGGAAAGGTGCGCCGTATGGTTTTTGGAAGGCAGATTTTGCTGGACTGTTTTTTTGACACCATGTCCCATTTGAAGCCCCTGATGCACCCCTAGAGTAGAAACTCCATAAAGTGACCCCATCTAAGAAAACTACACCCCTCAAGGTATTCAAACTGATTTTACAAACTTTGTTAACCCTTTAGGTGTTGCACAAGATTTAATGGAAAATAGAGATACAATTTCAAAATTTCACTTTTTTGGCAGATTTTCCATTTTAATATTTTTTTTCCAGTTACAAAGCAAGGGTTAACAGTCAAACAAAACTCATTATTTATGGCCCTGATTCTGTAGTTTACAGAAACACCCCATATGTGGTCGTAAACTGCTGTACGGGCACACAGCAGGGCGCAGAAGGAAAGGAATGTCATATGGTTTTTGGAAGGCAGATTTTGCTGGACCATTTTTTTTTTACACCATGTCCCATTTGAAGCCCCCCTGATGCACCCCTAGAGTAGAAACTCCAAAAAAGTGACCCCATTTTAGAAAGTACGGAATAGGGTGGCAGTATTGTTGGTACTAGTTTAGGGTACATATGATTTTTGGTTGCTCTATATTACACTTTTTGTGCGGCAAGGTAACAAGAAATAGCTTTTTTGGCACTTTTTTTTGTTTTGTTATTTACAACATTCATCTGACAGGTTAGATCATGTGGTAATTTTATAGAGCAGGTTGTCACGGACGCGGTGATACCTAATATGTATACAATTTTTTTATTTATGTAAGTTTTATACAATAACTTCATTTTTAAAACCCAAAAAATGTTTTAGTGTCTCCATAGTCTAAGAGCCATAGTTTTTTCAGTTTTTGGGCGATTATCTTGAGTAGGGTCTCATTTTTTGCGGGATGAGATGACGGTTTGATTGGCACTATTTTGGGGTGCATATGACTTTTTGATCGCTTGCTATTACACTTTTTGTGACGTAAGATGGCAAAAAATGGCTTTTTTTACACCGTTTTTATATGTTTTTTACGGTGGTCACCTGAGGGGTTAGGTCATGTGATATTTTCATAGAGCCGGTCGATACGGACGCGGCGATACCTAATATGTATACTTTATTTTTATTTATGTAAGTTTTACACAATGATTTCAATTTTGAAACAAAAAAATAATCATGTTTTAGTGTTTCCATAGTCTAAGAGCCATAGTTTTTTCAGTTTTTGGGCAATTATCTTGAGTAGGGTCTCATTTTTTGCGGGATGAGATGACGGTTTGATTGGTACTATTTTTGCGTACATGCGACTTTTTTGATCACTTTTATTACCTTTTTTGGGAAGTAAGGTGGGCAAAATTTCTATTTTCTCATAGTTTTTATTTTTTTTATTTTCATGGCGTTCACCATGCGGGGAAAGTAACATGACCGTTTTATAGATCAGGTCGTTACGGACGCGGCGATACCTAATATGTGTAGTGTATTTTATTTATTTTTTTATTCAGTGATAAATGTTTTTTTTTATCTTAACTTTTTTTTTTTTTTATTTTTTGACCCAGACCCACTTGGTTCTTGAAGATCCAGTGGGTCTAATGTCTGTATAATACAGTACAGAACCCTATATAGGGTTCTGTACTGTATTTTACTTACACTGAACAGATCTATGCTTTTAGCATAGATCTGTTCAGCACCATGGACAGCAGGACGCCTGAGCAGGCGTCCTGTTGCCATGGGAACCTTCCCCGTCTGCCACAACTTCGCAGACGGGGAAGGGTGAGTACGGGGCTGCGGGGGGCTCTCTCCCTCTCCATCAGGGGGCTGCAAAGGCACAGCAGCCCACCGATGGGAGAGGGAGGGAGCCCCTTTGACCCTGACAGTTAACCTTTTCCATACCGCAGTCCATACGGACCGCGGTATGGGAAAGGGTTAAACGGCTGACATCTGCACAGATGTCAGCTGTTTATACCAGGGTGTCAGCAATGTGCTGGCACCCTGGTATAACCCACTAGAAGCCAACGAATTTTCAAGGGGAGGCGGGCGGGGGATCGCGATCCCGCCTGCCGCACCGCCCGCCTCCCGCAACGCCCCCACCGCCTGCGACACCCCCCCCCCTGCACCACCCGCCGGCATCAAATCGTGCAGGGGTGCAGGATCTTGATTTTAGGCACTCTAAAGTTTCTGATCCCCGCGGATCAGAAACTGCAAAAAGCGCAGCAAACCGCAGATCTGAATTGACCTGCGGTTTGCTGCGATCGCCGACACGGGGGTATGGAAAGGGTTAAACGGCTGACATCTGCACAGATGTCAGCTGTTTATACCAGGGTGTCAGCAATGTGCTGGCACCCTGGTATAACCCACTAGAAGCCAACGAATTTTCAAGGGGAGGCGGGCGGGGGATCGCGATCCCGCCTGCCGCACCGCCCGCCTCCCGCAACGCCCCCACCGCCTGCGACACCCCCCGCCGGCATCAAATCGTGCAGGGGTGCAGGATCTTGATTTTAGGCACTCTAAAGTTTCTGATCCCCGCGGATCAGAAACTGCAAAAAGCGCAGCAAACCGCAGATCTGAATTGACCTGCGGTTTGCTGCGATCGCCGACACGTGGGGGGGGGGGGGGCATCACACTGACCCCACCTGGCGTTGTGACAGGATGCCGGCTGAATGATTTCAGCCGGCATCCTGTTCAGATTAACCCTTGGGGCGCCGGAATGCCTATTTAAAGTTAGGACGTACCGGTACGTCCTGTGTCCTTAAGGACTCGGGAAATAGGGCGTACCGGTACGCCCTATGTCCTTAAGGGGTTTAAGGGCCTCTGTCAGCAAAGTTGTACCTATGACACCTGTTCCATGTGCGCTTGGCAGCTGAAGGCATCTGTGTTGGTCCCATGTTTATGTGTGCCCGCATTGCTGAGATAAATAATGTTATAAAATATGCAAATCAGCCTCTAGGAGCAACGGGGGCGTTACCATTACACCTAGAGGCTCTGCTCTGTACTGCTGCGCCTTCTCTACTCTAAGGGCTCTTTCACACGAGCACGTGCAGTCCGGAAATCATGTTCCGTGTATGAGAGTGATCCTCCATTCTGGCCACTGCTCGTCTTGCAGGATATACTGATTTATAATGCAGTGTGCCTCAGTTTGATCTTACTTCTACAGAATTATACTGACAGCTTTATGTCAGTATGATTCTGTAACAATAAGGTCAGACAGGGGCACACAGCATTATAAATCAGTGTCCAGAACGGAGGATCACGCTCATACACGGAGTATGATTTCCGGACTGTACTGAAACAGCCCTAACCCTTAGGACCCTGTGATTTTCCCGTTTTTTTGTTTCCAACTCTCTGCCTTCCTAGAGCCATAACATTTTTACTTTTCCATTCACATGGCCTTATGAGGGCTTGATTTTTTGTGGGAAAAGTTGCACTTAATTGGTACCATCTAATATTGTATATGATGTAGCAAGGAGCAGGAAAACAATTCCAAATGGGGTGCAATTGGAAAAACACTCCACCGCGGTTTTATGGGTTTTGTTTTTATGGCGTTCTCTATGCCGTAAAAATGACCTGTTACTTTCATTCTCTGGGTCAGTACGATTACGGTGATACCACATTTGTATAGTTTTTCTTGTGTGTTAAAGGACTTTCAGTCACCCCACTAAACTCATATTTTTTTTGTTGGGTACTTATAATCCCTATACTGCGATATATCTATACATTATGTTATTAATCATTTTCATTCTGTAGTCAAAAAACGTACTTTTATGATATGCTAATTACCTGTCTACCAGCAAGTAGGGCGGCTACTTGCTGGTAGCAGCTGCAAAAAACCGCCCCCCTCCTCTTGTTGATTGACAGGGCCAGCCGCGATCTCCTCCTCCGGCCGGCCCTGTCAGCATTTCAAAAATCGCGCGCCTGTGTTGATTCGGCGTAGGTGCTCTGAGAGAAGGAGGCTCGCCTCCTCAGCATTCCCTCAGTGCGCCTGCGCCGATGACGTCACCGAAAGAGAAGACGTCATCGGCGCAGGCGCACTGAGGGAGTTTTGGTGTCCTTCTGACAAAACTGAGCCAAACGGATCCGTCCTGGCACACAATGTAAGTCAATGGCGACGGATCCATTTTCACTGACACAATATGTCCCAACAGAAAACGGATCCGTCCTCCACTGACTTTCAATGGTGTCCAAGACGGATCCGTCCTGACACACAATGTAAGTCAATGGGGACGGATCCGTCTTGGCCTTGTTAAAGATAATACAAACGGATCCATTCTGAACGGATGCAGACGGTAGTATCATCTGAACGGACGGATCCGCACAAAACGCGAGTGTGAAAGTAGTCTTACAGAGCATACGATATTAAGTGGTATGCCGAGTTCAAAAGAGCACAACTAAGGTAGAGTATAAGCGGCAAATTCTGGAATCCTCCTGTAGGGGCTGCATTGTCTTATATACATCACATTATGGATAGGTATACAAGAAAATAAAGCTAGTCAAAGACCGCACTAGCCCAAAATGGAGAAAGACGACAATGACAAAAACAAAAAAATAGGGCAAAGCGTGTAAATATGACAGACATTTGTTTCGGGCTGATCCTACAATAATAC
Source organism: Bufo gargarizans (assembly GCF_014858855.1). Classification (NCBI taxonomy): domain Eukaryota; kingdom Metazoa; phylum Chordata; class Amphibia; order Anura; family Bufonidae; genus Bufo; species Bufo gargarizans. The sequence continues at coordinate 76,613,229 of NC_058090.1, forward strand.
GCGATAAGGTGAAAACAGACATGACATGGTTTACTGTAGATCGAGGTTAAAGGGATTCTGTCACCTCGTTGTTTTACCCTATAGAGCTGCGGACATGCACGGCTAGATCGCCGCTAGCATGTCCGCAATATACCTGTCCTATAGCTCTGTGTGCTTTTATTGTGTTTAAAAAATTATTTTATAGATATGTAAATCAGCCTGGTAAGGAGCCCAAGGGGCTGCACAAACCGTTCTGGAGCCCAGCACCGCCTGCGTCCTCCGAATCTCCTCCTTGCTCACAGTTAGATCGCCGTAATCTCGCGCATGTGCAGTGCCGGCATAGTGTTCCTTCCCTGTGCTGGCATCAGCCTCAGGGAAGGCACTGCGCATGCGCGAGATTACGGCGATCTAACTGTGAGCAAGGAGGAGATTCGGAGGACGCAGGCGGTGCTGGGCTCCAGAACGGTTCGTGCAGCCCCTTGGGCTCCTTACCAGGCTGATTTACATATATATATAAAATCATTTTTAAACACAATAAAAGCACACAGAGCTATAGGACAGTTATATTGCGGACATGCTAGCGGCGATCTAGCAGGTCCGCATCTCTATAGGGTAAAACAACGAGGTGACAGAATGCCTTTAAGGATGGCAATATTGTGACATTATGAGATAGATCCAATTTCACAAAGTGAGACCCATTGGATAGACTATACTCTGCCGGGTCCCCTTGAGCAGAGTATAGTCTATCCATATACAGTCATGTGAAAAAATTAGGACACCCTTTGAAAGCATGTGGTTTTTTGTAACATTTTTAATAAAAGGTTATTTCATCTCCGTTTCAACAATACAGAGAGATTAAAGTAATCCGACTAAACAAAGAAAACTGAAGAAAAGTCTTTTCAAGATCTTCTGTAAATGTCATTCTACAAAAATGCCTATTCTAACTGAGGAAAAAGATAGGACACCCTCACATGTATTCCCTCTTAAATTGGCTCAGATCTCACACAGGTATATCACACCAGGTGCACATAATTAGTAGATCGTTACTCTGCATGTTGAATGAGGCTTGCCCTATTTAAACCTCAGACATTTAGTTTGGTGTGCTCCTGACTGTTGAAGTGAGAGTGAGCACCATGGTGAGAGCAAAAGAGCTGTCAGAGGACTTCAGAAAAAAGATTGTAGCAGCCTATGAGTCTGGGAAGGGATTTAAAAAGATCTCAAAAGATTTTGAAATCAGCCATTCCACTGTCCGGAAGATAGTCTACAAGTGGAGGGCTTTCAAAACAACTGCCAACATGCCCAGGACTGGTCGCCCCAGCAAGTTCACCCCAAGAGCAGACCGCAAGATGCTAAAAGAGGTCTCCAAAAACCCTAAAGTGTCATCTCGAGAACTACAGCAGGCTCTGGCTACTGTTGATGTAGAAGTACATGCCTCTACAATCAGAAAGAGACTGTACAAGTTTAACTTGCATGGGAGGTGTGCAAGGAGGAAACCTTTGCTTTCCAAGAGAAACATCGAGGCCAGACTGACATTTGCCCGAGATAAAGTTGACAAAGACCAGGACTTCTGGAATAATGTTCTTTGGACAGATGAGTCCAAAATTGAATTATTTGGACACAACAGCAGAGGACATGTTTGGCGTAAACCAAACACAGCATTCCAAGAAAAGAACCTCATACCAACTGTGAAGCATGGAGGTGGAAGTGTCATGGTTTGGGGCTGCTTTGCTGCAGCAGGACCTGGTCAGCTCACCATCATAGAATCCACGATGAATTCTACTGTGTATCAGAAGGTGCTTGAAGAACATGTGAGACCATCAGTTAGAAAATTAAAGCTGAAGCGGAACTGGACCATGCAACATGACAATGACCCAAAACATACTAGTAAATCAACCAAAGATTGGCTGAAAAAGAAGAAATGGAGAGTCCTGGAATGGCCAAGTCAAAGTCCAGATTTGAATCCCATTGAGATGCTGTGGGGTGACTTGAAAAGGGCTGTACGTGCAAGAAACCCCTCAAACATCTCACAGCTGAAAAAGTTCTGCATTGAGGAGTGGGGTAAAATTTCCTCAGACCGATGTCGAAGACTGGTAGATGGCTACAAGAACCGTCTCACTGCAGTTATTTCAGCCAAAGGAGGTAACACTCGCTATTAGGGGCAAGGGTGTCCTATCTTTTTCCTCAGTTAGAATAAGGCATTTTTGTAGAATGACATTTACAGAAGATCTTGAAAAGACTTTTCTTCAGTTTTCTTTGTTTAGTTGGATTACTTTAATCTCTCTGTATTGTTGAAACGGAGATGAAATAACCTTTTATTAAAAATGTTACAAAAAACCACATGCTTTCAAAGGGTGTCCTAATTTTTTCACATGACTGTATCTATAGGTCTCAATTTGTCAAATTCTCTGATTCTCATATGAATTCTTGTATTTTGTCATTTAGTGTTTGATAAAGGTCCACGTGGGACCGAAACGTCACATGTACACGAGAACGCTGCCTTGCATATGAAAACCAAATAAAAATCAACACAATACTTCAAACAAATCCTGAGAACGGGATCACGTGACTGTCCCCCCCCCCTGAGAACGGGATCACATGACTGTCCCCCCCCCCTGAGAACGGGATCACGTGACTGTCCCCCCCCCCTGAGAACGGGATCACGTGACCTGTCCCCCCCCCCCTGAGAACGGGATCACGTGACTGTCCCCCCCCCCCTGAGAACGGGATCACGTGACTGTTTCCCCCCCTGAGAACGGGATCACGTGACTGTTTCCCCCCTGAGAACGGGATCACGTGACCGTTTCCCCCCTGAGAACGGGATCACGTGACCGTTTCCCCCCTGAGAACGGGATCACGTGACCGTTTCCCCCGAGAACGGGATCACGTGACCGTTTCCCCCGAGAACGGGATCACGTGACCGTTTCCCCCCTGAGAACGGGATTCAAGTGACCGTTTTCCCCCCCTGAGAACGGGATCACGTGACCGTTTCCCCCCCTGAGAACGGGATCACGTGACCGTTTCCCCCCTGAACGGGATCACGTGACCGTTTCCCCCCGAGAACGGGATCACGTGACCGTTTCCCCCCCGAGAACGGGATCACGTGACCGTTTCCCCCCGAGAACGGGATCACGTGACCGTTTCCCCCGAGAACGGGATCACGTGACCGTTTCCCCCGAGACCGGGATCACGTGACCGTTTCCCCCGAGAACAGGATCGGTTGATAGTCTCCCTGTGAATAGGATCAGTTGACTGTTTCCCTGGCAACAGGATCAATTTTTCCTGAGAATAGGTCAGTCACCATTTCCCTGACAACATGATCAGGCGACTGTTTCCCCAGAACAGGATCAGGCGACTGTTTCCCCAGAACAGGATCAGGCGACTGTTTCCCCAGAACAGGATCAGGCGACTGTTTCCCCAGAACAGGATCAGGCGACTGTTTCCCCAGAACAGGATCAGGCGACTGTTTCCCCAGAACAGGATCAGGCGACTGTTTCCCCAGAACAGGATCAGGCGACTGTTCCCCAGAACAGGATCAGGCGACTGTTTCCCCAGAACAGGATCAGGCGACTGTTTCCCCAGAACAGGATCAGGCGACTGTTTCCCCAGAACAGGATCAGGCGACTGTTTCCCCAGAACAGGATCAGGCGACTGTTTCCCCAGAACAGGATCAGGCGACTGTTTCCCCAGAACAGGATCAGGCGACTGTTTCCCCAGAACAGGATCAGGCGACTGTTTCCCCAGAACAGGATCAGGCGACTGTTTCCCCAGAACAGGATCAGGCGACTGTTTCCCCAGAACAGGATCAGGCGACTGTTTCCCCAGAACAGGATCAGGCGACTGTTTCCCCAGAACAGGATCAGGCGACTGTTTCCCCAGAACAGGATCAGGCGACTGTTTCCCCAGAACAGGATCAGGCGACTGTTTCCCCAGAACAGGATCAGGCGACTGTTTCCCCAGAACAGGATCAGGCGACTGTTTCCCCAGAACAGGATCAGGCGACTGTTTCCCCAGAACAGGATCAGGTGACTGTTTCCCCAGAACAGGATCAGGTGACTGTTTCCCCAGAACAGGATCAGGTGACTGTTTCCCCAGAACAGGATCAGGTGACTGTTTCCCCAGAACAGGATCAGGTGACTGTTTCCCCAGAACAGGATCAGGTGACTGTTTCCCCAGAACAGGATCAGGTGACTGTTTCCCCAGAACAGGATCAGGTGACTGTTTCCCTGAGAATGAGATCTCCCTGTCATACAGTATCCAGCCTGTCACCAGGGAAGGCATACACCCCCATTATGACAGGAATAAGTGCAGAGAATCCCTTTAAGGCTTGTAATGCTCCAAATGTATGGCTGTAGATCTCAAGACCATACCACCAGCTAATCTGGGACTACTGAGCTCAACATCTACACCAAACCCACATCAGTGAGCAGTGCCCGGTCCCAGCACGCTGTCCACATCACAAGCCTGCCACTTTCCCCTTCAGCACTACCCCAGCAACAGCACTGCCCAAAAACACTGCACCCAGCAGCCTCCACGTGTCTCCAGCTGTCTTCCGGGAAACCATCTGAGCGTAAACTACAACTTCCGGCAGCCACCGCGGGGCGCGCGCATGCGCCGTCTGGGCCCCGAGGCCCCGGAGCGCAGTGGGACGTGTAGTTCCGAGCCGCGCACTTTCGTTGTGTGGGAGGGCTCTCGCGCACTACGTTTCCCGGCATCCCCAGCGCTCTCCCGTGTCGGAGGCCACAGCTCTGGCTAATGATCCCTAGCAGTGTCTAGTCACGTGTGGCTTCCGCTGATCTGTTTTCCTGGGCACAGTGAGGTCTCCCCCTTCCTGCAGTTCCCCCTCACTCGGGTTGTTTTGTCCCCTGCGCCTTCGTTTCTTTTTTTTTTTTTTTAGTTTTCTTTTTTTTGTTTTGTTTATTAGTTTCTACTTCGCCCTCACCACGGATCTGCCCCTCCACCCCGTCTGATCTGCCCGGGTCACGGCTTCCTCCTTGCGGGTATATGAAAGCATGAGCGATAACGATGACATCGAGGTTGAAAGCGACGTGAGTGCACATCCGATTTCCGTCTAAGATGGGGGAGAGACTCTCCCCTCGTCTCCCCCCACATTATGTGGTGTGTTCCCCTTTAAGGCCACAAAGGTGGTCGGCTTGTGGCCCAGCTGGATCCCAGAGAGGGGGGGGGGGGTCCCTTTAAATTCTGATGCTGGGGGATCTGAGTAGTCCCTATTAGGAAGGAAAGGCTGTGTTATGATCTAATATTATAGACGTAAGGAGAAAATCCTCTAAATATGCGGTCTGACCGGTCTGGCGTGCGGATCGGTCACCGGTGAGTCGTGACGGCGAATGTGATGAGCGTTCGGCGCTCGTATATATATTTAAAATAATTGGATGGATTGTTAGTTTTTAGGCATGGGGTTACATAGCGATCTTGGCAGTGCAGCCATAGAAATGAACGCGGTCGTAACGCGGCGCGCCCCAAAAATCTAGAAGGGTCTTTTTTTTTGGGTTTGTTTTCGACCCCTCTGATCTCTATGGCTGCACTGCGAACATTTATTATGAGATAATCGCATTGGTCGTCGACTGCCATGATGAAATAATTGGCGCACTCTGGTTTATCGCATAGAGAATCGCCCACCCTGGCCTATGGGGTAGACGCACCATTCTCACTGGCGGGTCGACGTGGTCGGACTACCTCCGCTTCTTTCATTGTAAGGCCTCATGCACACGAACGTTTTTCGGGTGCGGACCCATTCACTTCAATGGGGCCGCAAAAGAGGCGGACAGCACTCCGCGTGTGCTTTCCGCATCCGTTGCTCCGTTCCGTGGGGCCCCCCCAAAAAAATATGTAACCTGTCCTATTCTTGTTCCGGTTTGCCGATAATAATAGGCGGTTATTAGTGTTGAGCGAACTTGTGTTTTAAGTTCGGCGTCTAAGGTTCGGCTTATGGAGGAAAAGCGTTATGGTCCGTGGTAACGCGATGTTTCGATGATGCCGAACTTAAAACACAAGTTCGTTCAACACTAGCGGTTATATTAATGGCTGTCCGTGCCGTTCCGCAAATTGCAGAACGCACACGGACGCCATCAGTGTTTTGCGGATCCGCAAAACGCACAACGGTCGTGTGCATGAGGCCTCTGAGGCATGTATTAATATCATTTTGTATATTTCTTTCCGAAATATAGTATAACTTAATTTTTTTCATGTTTCATGTACGTCGCTATATAGAAACTTCTGGTAAGTGATATGGCGCCCACCGTACCAACCAGGGGCATGATGTCATCTGGCGGTGTCATAGACAGATGGCATCACTTTCTGTATGGATGGGCGCCATCCAGACATGGCGGGTCATAGTGTGCTCTATAGTACTGCCATATCCTACGCTAGAGACTGTAGCGCCATCGTATGCAGGTGCCTTGCCATAGTATTGGGCACCAAGTATGAAGATGATGGGGCACGTGTGGGGTGCCCCGGCTGTCAGTCGTGACGGGTGACTCTCCGGCCTGCACACATATGAGCTCTACCTCAGGGCTTAGCAACCTCCGGTGTGTTAGCTGTTAAACTACAACTCCCAGCATGCTCCATTCACTTCTTTGGAAGTTTTGAGAACAGCTGAGCTAGTGTGCATGCTGGGAATTGTAGTTTGGAGTGTTGAGCGCTGCTGGACGTGCTCTTTTAAGGGGGTTATTAGCAATTACCATGTACCCACAGGATATGTGATAGATATGATTGTTGGGACCCCCACCAGTCACTAAAATGGAGGTCTACTGCCCGGCCCCCATTCCTCCTCACTTCACAATCGGTGGTCACACATGCTCGCTGTGTTTCCATTCAAAGCCTGTAGGACTGACGGCGATAGACAGCACTGACCCTTGTACCCAGCTATCAGTCCTGTACGCTTTGAACGGAGTGGGCCCTGCATTATGGAATGGGGGGTCTCGAAACCGTGGGGGTCCCAGTGATCAAGCATGAATTTGCAGGCGTTTAGAAAAAAAACCCCATCAGAATAAGGCCTCGTGCACACGACAGTATTTTTTCACGGTCCGCAAAACGGGGTTCCGTGATCCGTGTCCGTTTTTGTTTCCGTGTGTCTTCCTTGATTTTTGGAGGATCATCAGACATGAAGGAAATAGACAAAAAATCTAAGTCAAGTTTGCCTTGCAAATGATAGAAAAAAAAAACGGACACGGAAGACAATCTTGTGTGCCTCCGTGTTTTTTCACTGACCCATTGACTTGAATGGGTCCGCGAACCGTTGTCCGTGAAAAAAAATAGGACAGGTCTTATTTTTTTCACGGACTGGAAACACGGACGCGGATGACAAACGGTGCATTTTCCGAATTTTCCACTGACCCATTGAAAGTCAATGGGTCCGCAGAAAATCACGGAACAACGAACACGGGACACAACCACGGTCGTGTGCATGAGGCCTAAGTGCAAGAGTTTAGGGGTTTATCAAAACTGGTGTAAAGTAGAACTGGCTCTGTTGCCCCTAGCAACCAATCAGGTTCCACCTTTCATTTTTCAGAGCTCCTTTGGAAAATGAAAGGTGGAATCTGATTGGTTGCTAGGGGCAACTGAGCCAGTTTTTCCTTGGAATATTTTTTTTTCAGGTGGTTTCATATCACTTTCTTTATAGGGGAGAAACATTATGAAGAAAGCGCTAGTGAGCAAACGCGCTATGCGCCAAAAACACCACAAAAATTGTTGGTGGGATATGTACAGTAAATTATAAAAATACACATGGCTTTAGGCTACTTTCACACTTGCGGCAGGACGGATCCGGCAGGCTGGTCTCCCTGTCGGATCCGTCCTTCTGCTGTTTCACCGGACCGCCGCTCCGTCCCCATTGACTATAATGGGGACGGGGCGGAGCTCCGGCGCAGTACGGCAGTTCGCGGTCATAGACCGCCGGACTAAAAAGTCGGACATGTAGGACTTTTAGTCCGGCGGCCTTTCGCCGTGTACTGCTGTACTGGTTTTATTGACACTAGATAAGACAGCTGTGTGTGTGTGTGTGTGTATGTGTGTGTATATATATATATATATCATACAAACATAATCGAAACCCCTATATAATCCATAGGTAATATCCTAGAAGTAATAATGCTTGTTTCCCTGATTAATAGTCTTTTGTTATATATATATATATATATATATATATATTGGGGTAGTGTCTTATTGTTGTATTTTGTTCTTTGTATGTTAATACTTATAGGTATTAGGGTTTCCAATATGTTTGTGTGATTTTATGTTTTTTATTTTTAGCTTGTTTCCCTATGAGATTTGTCAATAAATCCATGTTTGTAATATATAGGGTCCTGTGCCTTGAGGTAATATTTGACTTTTATATTGATTATTATATTGCTAGGATATGTCAGATAGGTGGGGGTCCCATCTGCTCACACAGTTCAGGAGAGCGCATACATTATTGTGGGAGCGTTGAAAATAGCTGAGCAGCGTGCTAATCTATTTTCGGAAGTCACATAGAAACAAATGGAGAGCACACCACACAAGCACGACCACCGCTCTATTCACTTCAGTGCAAATGCAGAAAATAGCCGAACCACCACTCGGCAGTTTTCAGCACTCCCATAGAAATGAATGGAGGGCGGCAGCGCATGCGTCGGGAGTAGTGTTGATCGAGTACCAAAGTGCTCAGGTGCTTGGGTTGAACACCTTGGGATGCTCGGGTGCTCGAGTACAAGACTTTGGGGTGCTTGTAGGTGAGGGCCTGCTGGTGAGCTGACCCTGTAAAACATTATGGTTGAGGGCCTGCAGGTGAGCTGGCCCTCTAAAACATTATGGTTGAGGGCCTGCTGGTGAGCTGGCCCTCTAAAACATTATGGTTGAGGGCCTGCTGGTGAGCTGGCCCTCTAAAACATTATGGTTGAGGGCCTGCTGGTGAGCTGGCCCTCTAAAACATTATGGTTGAGGGCCTGCTGGTGAGCTGGCCCTCTAAAACATTATGGTTGAGGGCCTGCTGGTGAGCTGGCCCTCTAAAACATTATGGTTGAGGGCCTGCTGGTGAGCTGGCCCTCTAAAACATTATGGTTGAGGGCCTGCTGGTGAGCTGGCCCTCTAAAACATTATGGTTGAGGGCCTGCTGGTGAGCTGGCCCTCTAAAACATTATGGTTGAGGGCCTGCTGGTGAGCTGGCCCTCTACAACAGGCATGGCCAACCTGCGGCACTCCAGCTGTTGTAAAACTACAACTCCCACCATGCCCTGCTGTAGGCTGATAGCTGTAGACTGTCCGGGCATGATGGGAGTTGTAGTTTTGCAACAGCTGGAGAGCCTCAGGTTGGCCATCCCTGCTCTACAACATTAGTGAGGGCTGACTAATAAGCATGTTGATGTGATGGAAGAGGAGGTCGGAGGAGGACGAGAAAAGGAAGATTGAACCATCTGCCCTTTTGTGGTGGAAGGGGTGCATGGGAATGCAGTGTATTCAGTACATTATGAAAAAACACATGTAAAGTCCCTTTATGTTCATCCGCTTTCCTCTGGTGGAGTAGAGAAGTCAGGGGCAATCCAGGCCTTGTTCATTTTTATAAGAGTCACCTGTCAGCATTTTCAGTTGACAGGCGGATACGCTCATCAGTTATTATGCTCCAGCAGCACTAAATACCGCTCGGACAAAACGCTGGCGGCAGGGCAGGCCAGCACCCCCAAAGCGTAGAGCACCAGTTCGTGCCACGTGTCCAGCTTGGACACCCAGTAGTTGTAAGGCATTGAGGACGCTGACACGGTCTGCTCTGTACTCCTTCACCATCTTCCAAAATGTTTCCCTCCTTGTGACACTAGGCCGCTCATCAGGGTGAGGGTGCTGGCGGGGTGTCATGAAACTGTCCCAGGCTTTGGAGAGTGTTGCCCTGCCTCTGTTGGAACTGCTGTGGGTTCCCTTCATCTCCCCTCCTCGGTTGCCCAAGAAACTACGTACTCTGCACCCAGTGTTGTCAGCTGGAAATTTTTGGAGCAATTTTTTCACAAGGATCTTCTGGTATTGCACCGTTTTGCTTGTCATCTCCACCAGAGAAATGAGAGATGAGAAATTCTCTTTGTAGCGGGGGGTCGAGAAGGGTGAACAACTAGTAATCGGTGTTGTCCAAAATGTGTAAAACACGCGGGTCAAGGTAAAGGCAGCCTAACATAAAGTCAGCCATGTGTGCCAGAGTACCAAAAGGCAAGACTTCGCTGTCGTCATCAGGAGGATGACTCTCAATCTCCTCTTCCTCCTCTTCTGCCCATCCACGCTAAACAGATGGGATTAAACTTTCATAGATACTACCCTCTGTAGCGGAGGCAACCGTCTCCTCCTCCTCCTCCTCCTCACCATCATCCAATTTGCGCTCAGAAGACGAACTGAGGGTGGTCTGGCTATCACCCTGTGTAATGTCTTCCCGGATTTCCACCTCTTCCACATGCAAAGCGCCGGCCTTAATTGTGAGCAGCGAGCGTTTGAGTAGACACAGAAGTGGGATGGTTACGCTGATAATAGCGCTATCGCCGCTCACCATCTGTGTTGATTCCTCAAAGTTTCTTAAAGCCTCACAGAGGTCAGACATCCATGCCATTCCTCGCTTGTGAATAGCGGAAGCTGACTGGAAAGGCGACGACCATGTTGCAGCTGGTATCCCCCTTCTGCCCTCTGGTGCTCACAAAGCCTGGCCAACATGTGGAACGTCGAGTTTCAGCGTGTGCTCACAGCGCATAACAGTCGGTGAGCTGGCAATTGTAAGCGCTGCTGCACCGTTGACAGACCGTCAGAAGCTGTCGATGACTTGCGGAAATGGGCACACACGTGGTGCAACTTCACCAGTAGATCAGGGTAGGTTTTGAGAAACTGCTGAACCACTAAGTTGAAGACATGGGCTAGGCATGGGATTTGTGTCAGCTCTCAGAGCTCCAAAGCCGCCACCAAGTTACGACCATTATCGGACACAACCATGCCTGGTTCTAGGTGGAGTGGCGAGAGCCACAGCTCAGTCTGGTCTCTTATCCCCTGCCACAGCTCTGCGGCGGTGTGCTGTTTGTCACCTAAGCAGATCAGCTTAAGCACGGCCTGTTGACGCGTCGCCACTGCAGTGTTACACTGCTTCCAGCTACCGACTGATAATTGACTGGTGATGCTAGAGAATAATTTTGAGGTGGAAGTGGAGGAGGTGGCGGCGGAGGAGAAGTGGAGGTTGGAGCCACTAATGTAGGTGGTGGCGGAAACCCTGATGGAATTAGGGCCCGCAATCCTTGGTGTCGGTAGCACCTGTGCCATCCCAGGGTACGACTCGCTCCCGGCCCCCACAACGTTCACCTAGTGTGCCGTCAGGGAAATGTAGCGCCCCTGTCCGAAAGCACTTGTCCATGTGTCAGTGGTTAAGTGGACCTTCCCAGTAACTGCGTTCGTCAGGGCACGGGTGATGTTATGGGACACATGCTGGTGTAAGGGGGGCACAGCACACCGTGAAAAATAGTGGCGGCTGGGGACTACGTAACGGGGGAAGGCCGCCGACATCAGGCTGCGGAAGGCCTCAGTGTCCACAGGCCTAAATGGCAACATTTCCAGGGCCAGTAATTTGGAAAGTTGCGCATTTAGTGCTATGGCCTGTGGGTGGCTGGCTGGGTATTTCCGCTTGCGTTCAAATGCTTGGGGTAAGGACGTTTGTACGCTATGCTGGGACACGGAGGTGGATGTGGTTGCTGATGGTGCTTGCAAAGGTCCAGGTGCAGGGCGGGAGGCATCCGGGCCTGCACCTTTGACAGGGGATTGGCCAGCACGTAACGCAGGGGAAGAGGAGGCAGTGGTGTGACCCGCACACACAGATTGTGGACCCAGGTGTTCGGCCTACCTATTATGGTGCTTTGATGACGTGGCGGATCATGCTAGTGGTGGTGAGGTTGCTAGTATTCACGCCCCTGCTCATTTTTGTATGGCACAGGTTGCAAATTACAGTTCTTGTCGTCCGCACTTTCCTCAAAAAAGCGCCTAGTCGGGAGCTTTGGCCTAGAGATAGGTGCGGGTCCAGATTAGATAACCCCCTAAAGACCTTTCACACCCCAGCAGAATGGCCTTTGGGCTATCTCCACATTGTTGTAGTACAGCACTGGTTTTGGATGAGGGAGCACATAGGACTGTTCGGGGCGCGACTTTACATAGCATGCCTTGAATTTACAGGTTTTTCTGTCAGATTTCATATAATCTTGCCCTGTTCCATCTCTTGTCGTATTTATGGCGCTATTCTCCCTTGATGCCTAAAATATGTCAGAAAACTCCATTAGATTAGAGATGATATGCGCCAGTGTGAACGAGACCTTGCATTCAATCATGATTAGATAACTGGCCTGGATGTTAGATATGGCCTCGTGAGACTTCATGATTTTAAGGGCTCATTCAGACGGCCGTATGCTATCCGCAGAAATGCGGATCCGTTTTTTTGCGGATTAAATGCTGACCCATTCACTTCTATGGGGCCCTTTTCTAGTCTAGGGTTCCGCAAAACAAATGAAATATGTCCTATACTTGTCCGTGAAAATCAGGACATGGGCCCCATTGAAGTCTATGGGTCCGCAAAAATACTGAATGCTATGCAAACAAACGGATAGCATTCAGTATTTTTGCAGACAGCATACGGCCGTCTGAATGAGCCCTAATAATAATCTGTATATGGATATCGCTGACATATTTTCCATGGCTGTGTGTACCGAGATGCCAAAAATGAACAAGCCCTTTATTTTCTTTCAGCTTCCTTTTGTGCGCTTTATATGGATTTGTGCATGTTGTCACCGAATCCGGTACATAATTTGAAAATGGCGCTATATCGACCAGTTGTACTCCATCTTTCTAATAGTACAGATTAGAAACCACCACGCAAATAAAACTATGACTAACTTGTGGTACGCTATTGTAATATGGGAAAATATGGGGTGTGGTAGTCAGTGGCCTTATTGCCATAGCAACCTATTAGTGATGAGCTTTCATTTTGTAAACTGACAGGAAAAAGTGAACCGTGGTCTCTGTGGCCGCAATGGCCGTCTGCTGAGCTTCACCTACAGTAAATACGGCCCAGAAGTGAAGGTGTTGCTCATGGCAACCAATGAGATTGCTGCTTTCACCTGTTAAGCTGCATTTGGGAAATGAGAGCTGGGTTCTGATTAGTTGCTAGGGGCGTCGCATCACATTTCTGTGCCGTAGTTTTCATAAGTGAGGCCTTGTCTGTCCACAGATTGACTGGAGGGAAATCCTGTATTTTATGTCTATATATACCATGCCTGCAGATAGGATTCACCCCCATTTAGAATTGGTTGGTCAACTTGAAAATGGCTGCCCCCGAGTGACCTGACAGAAATGGCGGGAGACTTGTTTCACAGCCCTGGAGTCAGACAAGTGTAATGGCTGCACTGAGTGTGTACAGCAGGAGTCAGCAACCTTTAGCTCTCCAGCTGTTGTGAAACTACAACTCCCAGCATGCTTCATTCATTTCTATGGGATTTCTGAGAAGGGCAGAGCAATAATGCATGCTGGGAGTTGTAGTTTCACAATAGCTGGAGTACCGCAACCCCTGGTAGAGACCCTTATGCGTGTAAAAACGCTTGATGACCTCCATTGTGAATCCGTTTTGCTACAGCCATATTATATCTGTGTTTTGTGTGGCACACGTGGCGTAAAAGCTGTAAAGTTGCACACGGAAAATCCGCCACATTTTTAGTAGCAGCGAGAATTTCACAAATGACCTCAACACGATTCTGACATTTTCACCCATGCCAAGGGTGAAATCCGTGGCCAACCCGCAGAATTTCCGCGACAGAATCTGCATCTTTTGGTTACTGCGGATTTTTCGGTGTCTATAATCCGCAGGGGACTCATCACACATGGCCGTACTATAGAGGGCATGTTCACATCTGCATTGGGGGGCCTGAATGGACATAAAACAGACCCCATTATAGTCAGTGGGGTCTGTTCTGTTCCATTGATTTCAGTTATGTGCCAATTCCGGCACTTCCGTTATTTTCATCGTTCTCCTCCTCTAACAGAGCAGAACAACAGAAATAACTAGCGGTGCGGAGAACGTTTAAAGGGGTTATCCCATGATTAATGTAAAAAATATAAAAATCCTTTATCATATAGTACCAGCTTGTACCTTCCTTGGATCCCGAGATCTCCCCATTCATTGCCCTCCTAGATTTATATCAAGGGGAGTGTCCTTCCTGCAGCAGCTAATCGGGGGTGTCCTTCCTGCAGCAGCGCTCTCTATCATAGCTCAGGGGGGCAGTTGAAGGATAAAACTGAGCATGTGCGGCCATCTTGGAGTGTTGGACAAAGAAATAAGGAATAGAACAAACAGCAGGTGGCGCTATACAGATACGTTTTATTGAATTACTCAGTGGCTATGCTAAATGTTTAATTACATGCAATTAGAAAAGTATTCCGATCCACGTGCTGGTTTGAAAACTGTAGAATGTTTTTCGGGAGTCAACCCCTTTAATGGTAATTTCACAAGCAAAATCCAGGTGTTTTATGTGCATTGTCCTGCCGATTAACCGTGGATTTCGCCCATACTGCATTGAAGGTGCGACATTTCAGAGACAGAACTTTCTGTACTGAAAAAATGTCCCCCATCCACATTAACGTGTGCAAATCCACAGACAAAATCAGCAGCAAATCGACACGTGAATTCACCCTAATGGCGTTTTGCTAGCGGTACACCATGCCTGCACCACGCCGGTTTCATACACTATTGAGACCACAATATATGGCGGCGTCTGTCCGGTATTAACACCTCATGGGTGACCGATACCATGCTTGCCAGGTTCCACCTAAATTACTATATTTAATTTAAAAAAAAATATTATGTTGAGAGTGTAAAAAAAAAACAAAAAAAAAACTAACGGAGGTCTCTATATGTATTTTTTTTTTCCCCTTTTTGTTTTAGGATGAATCTTCGAGATTTTACTGCTCGGTATGTGAATTCCCCCGTTCTCGTCTTTAAATTTAGTGTTTAGCTCTTGTTAAGGGTAAGTTCACACGCGGCAAATCCACTGCCGGATTTCAGTTATGGAAATTCAGCAGCAGGTTTCTCCGAAAACCGCCACTGCAATAAAAAGGCCAAAATGGGCTGGTTTTCAGGTGTCGTCACATACGGGATCGCAGCAGGTCTTCCGTTGCTTTCCACCTGCGCGTTTCAAAGTGTGAAAGCAAACTGATTTCCGTGCATTTAAAACCCACAGTGCAAGTCCATTTACAGCGCATTTTTATTTTTGCAGTGTGCGGATGACATTTTTAAAAATGTCATCCACCTGGCGTCTACTGTACACGGCAAAATTAATTTCTGTGGGTCCGGAAAAACAAAATCACCCATGTGGTCGTTCCGCAAATTATAGAACATATCCTATTCTTTTCCATATTGTGGACATAAATAGTAATGGAAGCGGGAAAAATGTGGATTGCCCGCGGGAGATGTCCGTATTTTGCGGGCCACCATATGGACCTGGTAAAATACATGAGACCTTACCGTGCTGCTGCTGCTGACTTATGTGCGGCAAATTCTCTGCTTTGTACAGTAGCAGCAGAGTGGATGCGATTTAAAGATATCTGACCCACATGCTGCCAAAATCCGCAGCATAAATTGATCTACAGTGCAGATTTTAAAGGGGTTGTCCGACCCGGAGGTCTCTCAGGCGGACCCCCCCAGAATAGCCGGACCTGCAACTCTCCTCATGTCAGCATCCGGTTTGACACAGGTTTATGTGGCTGCTGCAGCCAGTGGGAGACAAGTCATCTCTGGCTGCAGTGGCTACATAACCATATCAAACTGGATGTTGTAGTGAGGAGAGCTGCAGAGGGGGGAGAAAAGGAGCCGGAACCCAGAGGCGGGAATCGGATAAGTATGCCTTCCGCAGGTCCGGTCATGCTGAGGGTTCTGATGGACAGGCCAACCATCTTTAAAGGGGTTGTCCGCTTTTTTTATATTGACGACGTATCCTCAGGATAGGTCATCAATATTACGGTGCATATTGAGACGGTGCGTTTGCCACTCAGTTTGAATTTTTTCACAAAATGTTGTCGGATCCCATTTCCGATTTGGTGGGTTGGGAATGCAGCACATTGCAACGACTGCCATAGTATGATCCCTTGTGTGATTTACAGCAGCTCCGGCTCATATCTGTCCATAATAATCCGTTACATCTGTCACCCCACTAAACTCATATTTTTTTTTTTGGGGTACTTAGAATCCCTATACTGCGATATATCTATACATTATGTTATTAATCATTATGTTATTAATCATTTTCGTTCTGTAGATAAGGGAAAAAACGTACTTTTCTAATATGCTAATTAGTTTAGTGGGGTGACAGAAGCCCTTTAAGGCCAGCTAGGTGCTGCCAAAACCCAGACCGGCACTTCAAATCCAGTTTGGTGTTTGATCCCACCTGGCTGCAAATCAGCCCAGCAATACACGCTGGGAGGAACATACCTGTTCTCCCAGACCATACCGTTCACTGTGTCACTATATAACTATATATATATATTACTGCCAATAAGAAGAGTGAGGGGCGGGCTGAAAAAAAAAAAAAAAAAATATATATATATATATATATATATATATATATATATATATATATATATATATATATATTTTTTTTTTTTCAGTCCGCCCCTCACTCTTCTTATTGGCAGCAGCGGCACAGGGGGGATAGAGAGAGTGACTCCTTCTCGCCTGTGCTGCTGAGGAGAACACTGTACGCGCGCTGACAATTTCTGGTAATTGGATAGTTTGTTAGTTGGCCAGAGTACTGGCAGTTAGCGTTTTGAAAAAAAAAATAAGGAAAAATATACAACAATAATATATACCGTATTTTTCGCCATATAAGACGCACCCTCCCCCAAAAGTGGTGGAAAAATAGCACTGCGTCTTATGGGGCGAATGCTGCAATTTTACACTGATATATTGCTGCCTGCTGCACAGCGCGGCCGGCATGTGTATCAGCGGGAGGGAGGAGGGTTTGGGGGCCGGCATCTCGTTTTGTGATGGCAGCGGGGCCCGCTTACTGTAGTAATCATATAGGCAATGTTAATTCATCTCCAATCCAGGCTGTAGTACGGTACTTACTACTAACATCCATAGCAAGCAGGAGGCCGGGCGAGCGGGCGGGAGCTGACAGCGTAACTCACTACATCACGGGCCTGCTCTGCCCACTTTATAAATGAAGCAGGCAGCCCCTCTATTGGGGGTCATTCACTACACAGGGACACTGTTATGGGGGGAAACTATGGATGACACATAGCATAAGATGCTATGTGTCATCCACAGATTCTCCCCCCCCCCCCATAGCAGTGTCATGCACTCCCCAGATGCCCCCATAATAGTGTCATCTGTCATCCACAGACCACCTGTAGTTCAAAACCCACCAAAAGCACACCTTTCTGATTCAATTTTTTTCCCTTATCTCAGTCCTCAAAAACCTAGGTGCGTCTTATAGGGAGAAAATACGGTATATAAAATGTTTAAAAAAAAAGTTGTAGTTTGCATCATATAAAATGGCTGAGCGTATGTATGCGGCAGAGGAGGCATACGCATTTATCTGTTCTGATACAGAAAGTGCAAGCGATGCAGAACTGTTTCAAATTTCGTCATCGTCCACTAACACTAGTGATGCCGAGCCTGGCACTAGCGCCAGTGACCCCGAATGGATGCCCACAGAGTCATATGCTCCGTCTGTTCCAGAATTTAATTCTGTCACAGGCATCCGTCAGAGGAACTGGTACATTTGATGGTTGAGCCGACCAATTTATGCGCTGCTCAATTTATCGGTAGTCACCCCACCTCATGTTGCGCCAAGAATAGCGTATGGTGCCTGTTGTTGTGGCGGCCATTTTAAAATTTTGGGGGAAATAAAGGGCCTTTGCAATGGGGACGTCTTACTTGTAAAATATTGAGACAAAAAAGATGTCCTCATAATGACCTCTATACATACAGACAGTAACAGCCCTGTGCGGGGCACAAATACCACGTCCGTCAGCCTGTCTGCATACAGGATTACAAACCAAAAAAGACAAGGTGGCATTAGCAGGAGGTGCTCAAACCCACATGCAGTCGTGCATATATATAGGGGAGCAAATCCTGCACTTGTGGCCCGTTGCTAATGGCGATCCCCAGCAATATGCATACGGTGGAGGATGCCCGCGGCGAACCACAAGTACCACAATAGACATCTCACACAAGGTAACAAGTGCGGATGTAATAATCAATATAACAATATAACAAAACAACAACAAATACAGGTGCACTCTGTGGTCTCACTAAACCCTCAAACTGATTTTAAAATTGAGAGATTAGTCAACATGTCCTACTGTGTAGAACATGTCTAAGCCCGGGCACCACGTCAAGGTTTCTCAAGTAGCCCAGGACCTAACGCTCTCCTACCTGCGCCGTATGGGCGATACCAGGAGCCAGTGGGCAAATTACAGGAGCATGAGGCCGACTCACAAACAGCTCACCAGTTACCTCCTGCATGTAGCCATGCTTGCAATGGGAGGAGGGAGGAGTCTGTGAGTCCCACTCAAGACTGACTGATATGGCCCAGGCCATATCAGGTCCTGGGCTACTTGAGAAACCTTGACGTGGTGCCCGGGCTTAGACATGTTCTACACAGTAGGACATGTTGACTAATCTCTCAATTTTAAAATCAGTTTGAGGGTTTAGTGAGACCACAGAGTGCACCTGTATTTGTTGTTGTTTTGTTATATATATATATATATATATATATGCATACAGGATTACAATAAATATATGGGTGCGGTGGACCGTGCAGCCCTATAGCGCGGTCAGGAAATCCCGCATTTGGTATAAGAAACTTGCAGCCCACCTTATGCAAGTAGCCCTGTATAATTCTTTTGTCATGTTCCAAAACGCAGGGAACCAAGGAACATATCTTGATTTTCAAGAACAAAGCATTAAAAATGTAATATTTGGAGAGCAGCGCCAGGATAGCAGTGGGGTAGCGTCCTCTAGTCATGCCAGCAGAATTATCCCAGGGCAACGCTTCCCATCGGAGGTGCCCCCTACTGCGAAAAAAAAGCAGAGCCCAAAAGAGATGTAGGGTCTGTTACAAGAATGGGATACGGCGGGATACCACATATCAATGTGACACCTGTCCAGATAAGCCTGGACTTTGCATTAAGCAGTGTTTCCGCATTTGCCATACTACCCTAGATGAATTATTTCATCAATTTACATTTTTTATATATATATATATTTTTTTAACTTCTTTTGGCCATTTTTAATTTATTATGCAATCCATTGAGTTTTAACACTCCACATTTCATTCTATTATTAGCCAATTATAATTTTGGAAAATTAGACACCCCTAGATGAATACCATAAAATAATAAAATTCTCACTACACCCCTAGATGAATACTTTAGGGGTGTAGTTTCCAAAATGGGGTCACATTTTTTGGGTACCTCAGGGTAACTTCAAATGCGACACAGCGCCTGAAAATAATTCCAGTGAAATCTGCCCTCCAAAAACCATATTGTGCTCCATCTGTTCTAAGCTCTGCCGTGTGCCCGTACAGCAGTCGACAACCACATATGGGGTGTTACTGTAAACTGCAGATTCAAGGTAATATATATTGAGTTTTGTTTGGCTGTTAACCCTTGCTGTGTTACAGGAAAAAATTTATTTAGGCCCCTTTCACACGGGCGAGATTTCCGCGCGGGTGCAATGCGTGACGTGAACATATAGGGCTGTGCACACGAGCAGTGATTTTCACGCATCACTTGTGCGTTGCGTGAAAATCGCAGCATGCTCTATATTCTGCTTTTTATCACGTAGGCCCCATAGAAGTGAATAGGGCTGCGTGAAAATCTAAAATGGTCCTTAACCACCTCCCGTCCGCCCGTTGACTATAAACGTCCGGGAGGTGGATCTCTTGTTCTGAATGGACGTTTCTGAACGTCTATTCAGAGATGGCAGCTGCACGCTAATCGTGCAGCTGCAAGGCGGGGGACCCACTGTCAGTGACAGTTTTCAGGTGTCCCTGCCTTCTAGATCGGGGGCCGGGAGAGTGCAGGAGCTGTTGGCTCTTCCATAGACCTCGATCAGCCCTGCACTGAGGCTGTACAGCGCTGTATTCTGCTCTACTGCCTCTCTGGGGGTGTATTTCCCCTGTAACTGGGGCTACTATTTCAGCCCCAGTTACAGGGGAAATCAATAGTGGGGGAAAAAAAGTGAAGTTAAATGTCCCCCAAAGTCTTGTATGACCTTATGAGGGACGCAAAGTGTAAAATTAAAAAAATTAAAAAAAAGTTTCACATGTAAAAAAAGAAAAAAAATCCCCCAAGTAAGGAATAAAAAAATGTTAAAAATAGAAAAAATGCTCTATTATTGTGTGTATTTTTTACACAACACAGGCCCCATAGAAGTGAATGGGGCTGCGTGAAAATCGTTAGCATCCGCAAGCAAGTGCGGATGCAGTGCAATTTTCACGCATGGTTGCTAGGAGATGATCGGGATGGGACATCATTATTATTTAATAATAGCATTCTTAAAGGGGTTGTCCGGGTTCAGAGCTGAACCCGGACATACCTCCATTTTCACCCCGGCAGCCCTCCTGACTTGAGCATCGGAGCAGTTCATGCTCCGATGTTCTTCTTTGCTCTGCACTAAATCGCGCAGGGCAAAGGCATTTTTTGGAGATCCGGTGACGTACCGGGGCTCTCCATGGGGCTGCCAGGAAGCCCGGTGACGTCGCCAGCACTGATGGGCAGGATTTAGCGCTGCTCTAGCCAGGTAAATGAGGGATGGAGGGGTTAGAAAAAAATGTATATATTAAACTCACCTTAGCCACTTGTTTGCGCTGTCCGCCTTCTCTTCTTTCTTTTTCTTTGATGACCTGGGATGAAAAGGACCTTTGGTGACGTCACTGCGCTCATCACGTGGTCCATCACATGATCCATCACCATGGTGATGGATCATGTGATTAGCGCAGTGATGTCACCAAAGGTCCTTTTCCTTCCAGGTCATCAAAGAAGAAGAGAAGTCGGGCAGCGCGAACAAGTGAGTTTAATTTATAAAAAAAAATTTTTTAACCCCTTCATCCCTCATTTACTTAGCATTCTGTATTAAGAATGCTATTATTTTCCCTTATAACCATGTTATAAGGGAAAATAATACAATCTACAGAATTCAGTGAAGAAGTCTGGGTACCACATGCCACACACATTAAAACGCTTTGCACTCGCGGGGAAAAATCGTGCATTTTCCCGCAACGCCCATGTGTAAGAGGCCTAAAACATAATTTTTTGGGTTTAAAAAATTCTGTTATTGTGTAAAACTTTAATAAATAAGAAAAAGTATACATATTAGGTATCGCCACGTCCGTAACAATCTGCTCTAAAAATGGCACATGACCTAACCCCTCAGATGAACACTGTAAAAATAAATAGATAAAAACTGTGCTAAAACAACAAATTTTTTGGTCTCCTTGCCCCATAAAGTGTTAAAATTAATGATCAAAAAATCATATGTACCCAAAAATGGTACCAATTAAAACTTCAACTCTTCCTGCAAAAAACGAGCCCCTGCACAAGACGATCGGCAGAAAAATAAAAATAAAATATGGTGTTCATGGAGACACAAAAACATAATTTTTTTTCAAAAATGCTTTATTATGTAAAACTGAAACAAAGAAAGTAGACATTTGATATCAATGCGTTCGTAACAACCTGCTCTATAAAAATAGCACATGATCTACTCTGTAGATGAATGTTGTAAAAAAATAAAAACAGTGCCAAAACTTGCCTCACAAAAAATGTAATCTAGAGCAATTAAAAATCATATGTACCCCAAAATAGTACCAATACAACTGGCACCTTATCCCCTAGTTTCCAAAATGGGGTCACTTTTTGGGATTTTCTACTGTAAGGGTGCATCAGGGGGGCTTCAAATGGGACATGGCATCTAAAAACTAGTTCAGCAAAATCTGCCTTCCAAAAACCATATGGCGCTCCTTTTCTTCTGCGCCCTGCCGTGTGCCCTTACATCAGTTTACGACCACATATGGGATGTCACTGTAAACCGCAGAATCAGGGTAATAAATATTGAGGTTTTTTTGGCTGTTAACCCTCGATGTGTTTAAAGAAAAGAAATGGATTAAAATTGAAAATTTGCCCAAAAAGTGAAATTTCAAAATTTGATCTTTATTTTCCTTTAATTCTTGTGGAACACCTAAGGGGTTAACAAAGTTTGTAAAATCAGTTTTAAGTAACTTGAGGGGTGTAGTTTCTACAATAGGGTCATTTATGAGGGGGGGGGGGGGGGTTATCCACTATGTAAGCCCCACAAAGTGACTTCAGACCTGAACTGGTCTTTAAAAAGTGGGTTTTAGCAATTTTCTTAAAAATTTTAAGAACTGTTTCTAAAATTCTAAGCCTTCTAACGTCCTAAAAAAATTAAATGACATTTACAAAATGATGCCAACATAAAGTAGACATATGGGGAATATTAAGTAATAAATATTTAATGAGGTATCACTTTCTGTTTTAAAAGCTGAGAAATTGAAATGTAGAAAATTGCTAATTTTTCAACGTTTTTGGTAAATTTTGGGATTTTTTTTTATAAATAAAGGTGAAATATATTGACAAAAATTTATGACTATCATGAAGTACAATGTGTCACGAGAAAACAATCTCTGAATCGCTTGGATAAGTAAAAGCATTCCAAAGTTATTGCTACATAAAGTGACACGTCAGATTAGCAAAAATCAGTCTGGTCACGAAGGTGCAAAATGGCCCGGTCATTAAGGGGTTAATCTCGTGAAAGTTTTGTTTGATTCTTAAGGTTTGTTTTTCTTTAGTTTTATTTGTGCAGAGACTTTTTAGCTGTTACTATGTCACTCCAGATTGGCCTTCATACGCTGAAATAAAGCAGCTGGTTTGCCGGCCGTACAGTCTCTCCCAACTTTATAATAAACCGCCACATTTGGCTCGGCAGAATTTACATGTAATTCATTAGGGAAGCGGAGATATGTGGCTGCCAGACACATCTGGCACCACCTATGTCCAAGCAAAACAGAGTTTGGTCGGCAAAGTCCCGTGCATCACGTCAGGGGGGCCATCGAGCTGTAATGTCAGGGGGCCCGCTGATTAATGTAAAAAATGAAAATCAGACGTCATATAATACATGACTGTCTCTTTCTAACTGGAACCAGCCCTGTACCTCACATGGATCCAGAGATCTCCAGATTCATTGCTCTGCTAGATTTATTTCAAGCTGATTGGTCATTAGTATAAAAATCCTGGAAAACCCCTTTAAGGACTACATGAATAGGACCGCCTACACTGACCTGCCTACACCCCTACGCTGTGCTGCCATAAAGCTCCACTGGATCAGATTGTTGGACTCACAAACTCGTGCGCACATAATCGAGAGGACCTCACGCAGAGCTCATGAGTCCTCTCAATCTAATTCACTGGCGTTTTGGGGTGGGGGGTATCGGCATAAAAAGTATTAATTGGAGGTCATTTAGTACTGCAGGTGGTAGTGATAAATTGAAATTACTGACTTACAGAACTATGTAAACCCCCCCCCCCCCCTCCGAAAAGTTTAAAAATTAATATTGCCATCTGTAATCACTAGAACTAGTTTGAATGTTGTTTTTTTGATTAGCGTGCTTTACAAAAAAGGGCTAAAAAATGATACCATGATACCAAAAATGGTACTAGTTAAAACATCAACTCACATGGCACCATCAATAAAAAAATTCAAATATTCTGGTCCCTGGATGACGCTACATAAATACATTTTTTAAGTGGTGTCATTGTGCAAAAGTTGTAAAACATAAATAAAACACTACATACGTTTTGTATCGCTCTAATCCTCGACCCAGAGGATGAAATGAATGGTGAATGTTGTATACAAAAAAAAAACAATGGCAGAATGTTTTTCCAGTCCTGCCCTTCAAAAACATGTGTATGTGTCACAGAGTGTCATTAGGAAATTGTTATGCAAAAAACAAAGTTGCTAAATCGACAAACGAAAAAAGTTTTGGCCCTTTGCATGCAATGATGAAAAAAAATTGAAACAAAAATTGTCTAGACATGAAGGTCCAAAATAGGCTAGTTACTGGTTAACAGGATTTTTTGGAACTCTTTTGGTCCTGAAAACCTACCTTGAAGAGGACCTTTCACCGGTCCTGATGTTACAATGTAAGTACCTGGCAGTGTAGGGCATATTGAGGAGATGTGATATCGCTTATTTTTTTTCTGATGGGCTTCTCCATTCCCCCGTTGTGGTTTCCCTCCCTGCTTGCTAATCCATACCATCGGTACAGGGAGGAGGATACAGCCATGTTTCTCAGTGGTCTTCTCCCTGGCTGTGAGCTGGTTAATCACAGTGGACAAGAGGGGCTTTTTTTCTGCCTGGCTGTGAGCTGGCCAATCGCAGCTCAGAAGGAGATGCCCACTCAGAAACACGGCCGTCTCCTCTTCCCTGTACCAATAGTATGGATTAGCATACAGGGCGGGAATCCAGAACAGGGGGATCGGGGCAGCCCATTGGAAAAAAAAACTAAGCGATGTCACATCTTCTCAATATGCAATACACTGCCAGGTACTTACATTGTAATGTCAAGACCGGTGAAAGGTCCTCTTTAAAGGAGAGACTTTTTAAAGGGGTTTTTCGGGTTCTTAGCTTTATCCTCATTTTCACCCAGGCAGGCCCTCTGACATGAGCATCGGAGCATTTCATGCTCTGATGCTCTCCCTTGCCCTGCGCTGAATCGCGCAGGACATGTGCTGTTTGTTTGTTTATATTTTTTACACTGCTAGGCAGAGACTTCTGCCTAGCAGTGTTCCCGGTGACGTCACTGGCACAGATGGGTGGGCTTTACTGCTGCCCTAGCCGATTTACAGGCTACGGCAGAGCTCAAGCCTGCCCATTAAAGCCATGCCCACATACCCAAGTCTGTGTGACACCTGAAAACCCTATGATAGTCAGGGGACACGACCACCGGCTCCCTGCACTTAAGGCCTCTTTCAGACCGGCGTTGCGGGAAAATGTGTGGGTGCGTTGCGGGAACACGCGCGATTTTTCCGTGCGAGTGCAAAACATTGTAATGCATTTTGCACTCGCATGAGAAAAATCGCGCGTGTTTGGTACCTGAACTTCTTCACAGAAGTCCGGGCTTGGGATCGGTGTTCTGTAAATTGTATTATTTTTCCTTATAACATGGTTATAAGGGAAAATTAATAGCATTCTGAATACAGAATGCATAGTACAATAGCGCTGGAGGGGTTAAAAAAAATATATAATAATTTAACTTGCCTTAGTCCAGTTGATCGCGCAGCCCGGCTTCTCATCTGTCTCCTTTGCTGAACAGGACCTGTGGTGAGCATTCATTGCAGGAACAGGACCTGTGGTGACGTCACTCCGGTCATCACATGATCCATCACCATGGTAAAAGATCATGTGATGGATCATGTGATGACCGGAGTGACGTCACCACAGGTCCTGTTCAGCAAAGGAGACAGACGAGAAGCCGGGCTGCACGATCAACTGGACTAAGGTGAGTTAAATTATTTTATTTTTAACCCCTCTAGCGTTATTTTACTATGCATTCTGTATTCAGAATGCTATTATTTTACCTTATAACCATGTTATAAGGGAAAATAATGATCGGGTCTCCATCCTGATCGTCTCCTAGCAACCGTGCGTGAAAATCGCACCGCATCCGCACTTGCTCGCGGATGCTTGCGATTTTCACGCAACCCCATTCATTTCTATGGGGCCTGTGTTACGTTAAAAACGCACAAAGAGGAGCATGCTGCGATTTTCACGCAACGCACAAGTGACGCGTGAAAATCACCACTCATGTGAACAGCCCCACAGAAATTAATGGGTCGGGATTCAGTGCGGGTGCAATGCGTTCAACTCACGCATCGCATCCGCGTGGAATACTCGCCCGTGTCAAAGGGGCCTAATACGGACGGAGTCAGGGTCACCTAGAATCAAGCCAGCAAGGAAACGCAATAAAGTAAAGGACTTATCTGCGCAAACAGCAGAAGCAGCCTCCAGCAGTGAACGCTTCATCCAGGAAGTAGTATAAACCGCAAAGTGAGGCAGTATGGGAGGGAATATAAAGGAAGACGATTAGTTTAAATAAGTGACACCTGGCAGAAGGAAAGGAGATGAGAAAGTGAAACCAAAACAAAGAACATCATACAAGAGGTAGAGAAGAACATCTGCCAGACCTTTTTACAGAACTGGCGGTGACAACTAGGTTTTAAGTAGAAAACATTCCGATTTACTAACATACGTCTTGTTTTCCTCTACTTCCTATTTCCTGACTGCTGCAGTGATGTAAATATTTTGCTTGCTCTGGAGTTGCCATGGTAGCGTCAACTAGAGTAACCTTTGCCCTTCACTTAGAAAAACACATTCATAAAAGTAGAGGTCACGCGACGGTTTTCAGGATATCGGAGGACGGAGGGAAAACCAAAATAAGGTGTATATTAGGAAACCTCGTTATTCTCAAATCTGTTTAACATTAATTGCTATATGTTACACACTATGGTACCCCTTTAAATTGTTAGTGTGGAAAGTGTGCCATATGTTTATAGATGTGGGATATGTCCATAGGGTCCAGTGCACTTTTACTGTGTGGCTGACCTCCTGTGAACCACTTGATTGCATCATCACCGATCATATCTCTCCCCTCACATCTCCACCCTCCTTGATTGTCTGTATGTCCTTGTATGCACACAGCGCTGCTCAAGAAATAATTTCTGCCTAATCCAAGAGACTAGAAGTGCAGGGGTATTATAGGAGTCCCTCCTGTGATTAGCTGCAGTTATAAAACTCCCCCGACTCCTAATGTGTCTATAATAACTGTGTGCAGAATACCCAGTGTATTCTGAGAGACGCAGCTTCACACTGCTCTCCTGCTTCTTGTAAGAACTGATAGAAAAGCCTATCACAAGCAGCAGGCAGGGGAGACGGGCTGAAGCTGTGTCGCATAGAATAGACAGTGATGTCACTGATCCATCACTAGCTGACCGTAATTTGATGAAAATCCACTCCAGGGGCATGATGGGAAATGTAGGGTATATATATATAGAGAACCATATTTGAGGGGGGAAATGACAAAGATTGGAGACAACTTGTAAATGACACTTCAACTAAGGTCTGCATTATTTTTTAATAATAGCCTAGCTCAGGCATGCTCAACCTGCGACTCCAGCTGCTGCTAAACTACAACTCCCAGCATTCCCGGACAGCGTACAGCAGGGCATAGTGGGAGTTGTAGTTTTACAACAGCTGGAGGGCTGCAGGTTGAGTATACTGTATACACAGCAGCCTGTCGGTCATCGGCCTGAGGGGAGCGCTCACATCATGAATACATTGGATTCATAACGGAGTCCGCTGTGTCCTTCCAGAGCTCCCATTAGGCCTCATGCTGACGACCATCTGTATTGTGCAGTCCACAAACTGCGGATCCGTAAAATATGGATACCGCCCGTGTTGCATCCGCTTTTATTGTGGACTCGTTGACTTCAATGTTTCCGTGGTGTGCATTTGTGTGTTTTCTGCATCCGCTTGTCCGTTCCTCAAAAAGATAGAATATGCCTGCAAAATGCAGACCACAGACCCATTGAAGTGAATGGGGCCACAAAAAAATTAAATGGCCAGCGGCACACGGACCGCATTCGTGATTTGCAGAATGCAAAATGGATACGGTAGTGTGCATGAGGCCTTAGTCAGCACAGAATATTATTTGTCACCTGTTGACTTATAAAGGGGTCTATTGGGGTATGAAACCTGCTGACAGTCCATAAACAGGGACCCCACAAAAGGACTGATGGGGGTCCCTGCAGCCGAGCTGCACATTTCAATGGTATTTGTCACAAGGGGAGCACCTTTACCTTAGCGGCTACAACATTCCCATTATAGAGAACACCTGCTCCCATGATGGGGTTGGGGGTAGGACCTGCCTGTCAGTCCCTTCTCTTACTACCCTTATCCCCCCAGTTGGCATCATGTCGTCTTATCACCAGTACGGATAAGACCGCCATGCCGTCTTAAGGATTCTCTGCAGTGCATCCGCGCTCTCTCCGTCCTATATTTCACTTCCCTCCTGTCCTCAAAGCCTGAGGCATTTTCTGCATCAACATCTGTTGCAGAGCTTTAGTGCCGTTACCACGTGAAAGGTCCTTAATTATTAACCCTGTGTGGGCAGGAGAGGTACGAGCAGCGCCTCCACAGAGCCAGGAAGAGCCAAGTACCCTATAGAGTTAATGTGCATGAAATACTTGGAGAATTGTGATTTATTCATAAAGCTTGTGGTGGGAGAGGAGCAGCGTGTGAATTTGTTAGGCATAGCCGCCTATCTCCGTCTGTCTCTGTGTGGTCGTCTGGTCTGCTTAGGACTGCCGAAAGGGCATCGAAACTGGGGCACAATGCCGAACAATAGAATATTTGTGTTTCTCATTTTGATTATGGAAAAGGGGGACACCGTTTTATAGCGCCGTAATAGGGGTTTCGTTATTCCCCCGTGTGAATGGAGCGGTGTACAGGTGTGACCAGCGCTCCATTGGGATATGTGGGGCGGCTGAATACAACAGTGATAATAAAAGTGAATGGAGCGCTGGCCACGCACTTGCACTACAGCGCCGTTCATGCAGAGGACTTATGGACACCCAGTCTCATTCTCCGCAGTCGGACCCCCAGTGATGATACATTTATCACATAAGCGGTGGACAGGCACTTTCACTACAGCGCCGTTAATTCAAGGCACTCAGGGGCCGCTCGTTCTCGTTCTCAGCATTTGGCCAATTTCATGTCGCCTGCCAACTATGCAAATGAATGGCCATCCATGGGTTCATCACATAGAGGGGGGTCATGAGTGGGGTACCTGACTCGCCATTTGGAAGCTGTCGTCATAAGAACTCTTGGCCGCCGCCAGTAGAGGTGATCTGTATACTGCCATGTACTGTCGATATTCCCTTGATCAGGAACTGCAAACAGGTCAGTCCCGAGTGCGAGTGGGGAGTGTTTTAGGAAAAAGCTTCCCCCTCCTTTCGCTTTAACTAATCATGGCGGCTGAAATAATAAAAAGCAGCTTCTTTGTGGGGGATCGCCACCAGGATAGTCCGGGGAGCACCAAGCCGCTGAATCACGCTCCATATTTTATATTTACAGGCAGACAAAAGAGCACACCACAATGCACTGGAGCGCAAGCGCAGGGACCACATCAAGGACAGCTTTCACAGCCTAAGAGACTCCGTACCTTCACTCCAAGGCGAAAAGGTGAGCTGAACATCGTATTCGAATGTGTGATATGTAAGGGTTAGGCTAGTTTCACATCTGCTGCTGTCCTCCGGCCAGACAAAAACAGTTGCGTGAAGTAGTTTTTGTCCAGCCGATTCCCAACAACGTGGCCGGTCTTCTGGGGTCCGGTGGGCAGTCGGCAGTATCTGGAAATGCAGAATCCGGAGAACTCCAGCTGTCTGCCGGGACAGCCTGCCGCAGATGTGAAACTAGCCTTAGCGCTTAGACCTTAGAGGACATGTCCCCTCTCCTGACATCCGTTTTAGTAACGACTTGCATTCCCCATGTAATAACAATTCTGGAGCATCTCTTCTTACGACTCTATGATCTTCCATTCCTTTTTTCTATTTGTAGTAGAAGTTTATTAATGATTTGCAGACAAGGTTGGTGGATATTACCATGTTAGGGGGTCTGAGAATATCCAGTCAGTTCTGCTGGTGTCAGACTGTGCATGGACACCCCCCCAACTGGTTACACTCATCTGAACCTTCATTAGAAACTGCTGGCATTTCCTTCATAACTTGTGGATGGAACAACACAGCAATGGTGTAAGAATAGATGCTCCAGAATTGCAATTACATGGGGAACTGCAAGTAGTTACTAAAACAGACAGAGGTTAAAATTAGATGGTATTAGGCAGTCAGCAGTTTTGACTCGTCACGGTGATAGGGGGAGCAGTGTGAGCATACCTGGGGCGATGCTGATGCAGATTGCATGACCACAAGTGCCATGGAGGCGGTCGCCCTCAGCTCTGTGCACTGAACACCTCGTCAGCCCCTCCCCTCTGCTGTGAGTGACGGCTCTCGCTGTTTCCTGATTGGATGAAAGAGCTGTCACACAGAAGGGCGGGGCTGGCGGAGTCTTCAGGGGCACTGAGCGCATCGCGGGACTAAGAGTTGGATTTTTTTAGTCCTACAACCTATATGATCCTCGCCCCAGGTATGGCTTTACACTGCTCCCCTGTCACCTACATGGCGCGGTCAGCAGTATTGAGGGGTCAAACCTGCTGATAGACTCTCTTTAAACCCCAGAAGCTTTGATTTCAAATGCGGGTGTAACACTTATATTTGAAGTCTGGGAGCAGCATTGAAATTTGTAGTTCCTGGTTGTGTCTGTGTGTAAGGGAGGTGGGGGGAGGGGTATGATGCAAGTAACGGCAGGAGTCAAACAGCACGTTTTACTTTCGTTTTCATTTTACAATCATCGGGAGGGGTTTGAACAAACACGCGATCATTCATTCCACACCCGCCTTTCTATGTCTTAATTAATCTGACAGACATTAAAGGGGTTGTCCAGCTTTTATTAAGTGATGGCCTGTCCTTAAAATAAGCCATCATTAGCTGATCAGCTTCGGCCTAACATCCAACACCCCTGCCGATAAGCTGTGCCGCCGAATCTCCAGCACTGACTCACGGAAGTCGGTGGTATCTGTGCTGCAGCGATGATCTGTGTAGTTTTAGCGCTGGACTTACTCCTATACAGGTGATCGGTGGGGGTTCGGGGTGTCAGACCCCTGTCAATCAGCTAGTGATGGCCTCTCAGTGTAGGCTCGGTGTATATGCTAGGAGAACCTTCCGCCATATACGCCAAATAACTGCATCCCTTATTTGTAGCTGCACAAATCCTTTGCATTCTCTCCGGGAAGCAGGCAGGTTCTCCATGCCATGCAGTGTCCTCCATAAAGCATATGTAGACTTGGCCTCAGACTAGGTTCATGCCAGCTTTGAGAA
This sequence comes from Bufo gargarizans, assembly GCF_014858855.1. Classification (NCBI taxonomy): domain Eukaryota; kingdom Metazoa; phylum Chordata; class Amphibia; order Anura; family Bufonidae; genus Bufo; species Bufo gargarizans. The sequence goes on from NC_058090.1 coordinate 76,644,261, forward strand.
TTGTTCTCATCGGGACACTTTGAATATCATGTCTGTACACTTGCATATGTCCGCCATTGACTCACATTGGAAAAGTATGGACTTCTTTTTGTGTTAGAAGCATAGTGGACTAGGCTGATCCGCACAGTGACGGTGATGTGATCCCATATTCCAGACAATCATATGGCAATTAAATTGGTGTTCCGGGACCTAGTACGTTAAACACCTGTAGGAGAAAGTTTGTAATATACTTAATCACTCTGAAGTTGCGTGGATCAGCCACATGGGAACCGGGCCACGTGACACTCCTCTTCTGAAAATCCTAGATCCACCGACGTCACATCCTTTACTAAGTTTTTGGCCTCTGGGCTTCGGATGGGATGTCGTAATTCTGTGGACGGGACCAGAACTGTAGCTCTCCCTGGTCCAAGCGAAGATAAGATGGATTCAGGATTTTGTGTATGCGCCATGAAGAGGAATAGTTCTTGTGCCGCCAAAAGCTCAGACTGGAAACCTGGTAAAGGGTGCGACCACAGCGGAAGCTGGATCCTCAGAAGAGGAGTGTCACATGACCACGTTCCACGCACCTTCGGAACAAAGTATATTACAAACTTTCTCCTGCAAGTGTGTTCTGTGTAATTAAGGTGGCTTTGAGGGACTCGCTGGGTCCTGGAAAACCCCTTTTAACACTTTTTTTTTTTTGGATTACGTCTAGGTAACAGCTTATGGACAGGTTGGTATTCGTTAACTGAACGGTATTGGTCTAGTGACAACTTTTCATTAACTTAGGAGGAATAATGTTGATAAAAGTGGTCAGGTGTAACCCTTTTACTTCATCCCTTCAAGGCTTCACGGGCTCAAATACTGGACAAAGCAACAGAATATATACAGTATATGAGAAGGAAAAATCACACACACCAGCAAGACATCGATGACCTAAAGAGACAAAACTCTCTGTTAGAACAACAAGGTATGGACGTGTATTCCAGGAGGTTCACAAGGTCCATCCTGAGGTTTTCCGCGTCTGGACATGTCCCCTACTCCAGGGCTGCATCACAAGCATCTCTTCCAGCCTAATAGTGCTCTGTATTGGGGAGGGGCAAGAACCCCAAAATAGCTGTCCACTGATGGGTGTCTGTGGTGTGGCTGTAGTCTTGTTTTGCATGGAGCATAGTCTGTAGTCAGCACCTTAGGGTGCCTTCACACAGTAATTTTCATCTTTGCCTCCCATTGACCATTGCTTGTAAATAAGACCTATACATCAGCTCGGTCTCCCTAATGAGTCTCCCAAGGACATGGAACAACCCCTTAAGGGTACCTTCGCACACTGCAGATTTTATTGCAAAATTTCTGAGGCCAACAACCAGAAAGTCACGTGCCAGTGAATCAGATGAATGGAACTAATTTTCAGTTTACGGAAATTTCTGCAGTATAGTCTGCCACGTGTGAAGGCACTATTTCTGGGACCCTGAATACGTCTGGGTTAGGCTAGTTTCACTCTAGCACTCAGAGATCCGGCAGGCTCTGTGGATCCAGCATTGCCGGACGCTTCCTGAATGCCCTATAATGGAGACCGGCCGAGATCCGGCCTCAACCCGGTAAATATGCAGAGAATCGTCTGGACAAGTATTGCTGCGCCAAATCTCCTAACGCTGGTGTGAAACTAGCCTCATTCAGTGCTACGAATATTACTTCATGTAGGCCGCAGCTATGCTTTGATTGGCGGCACAGTTTGATCATGGCTCAAACGTTCAGCCATTGTAAAAACCAGGGCATGTTTTTTGGGGGGACAGGGCCACCAACCTTTAAAGGGGTATTTCAGTGTAATAAAAAAATTTATATTTGTAAGCCCTTAGCAAAATCTATATTTTAGTTATCTACTGTCTTCCAGCATCATTTCCTGGAGACCAGACGTTCAGTAGTTACTTGCTTGCCTCTCAACACATATGAATCAGATTTCACTCTCGCATTTAATCAAGTGACCAACAGGGGGCTTGACTCGCACACGGTGCCGATAGTCGGGCCGATTATCAGGGGCGAGGCTTCTGCAGCCTTCAATGTACTGTGAAACGTAGAAGGTGCAGAAGCCAAACAAGAAACCGTTTTAATAAAAACGTTCAGGTGTCTGTAGCCTTAAAGGGGTTGTATCACGTCAGCAAATGGCATGTATCATGTAGACCAAGTTAATACAAGACACTTTCTAATGTATTTTGTTCCACGCAACATCGGAACAAAGTATATTACAAACTTTCTCTTGCAAGTGTGTTCTGTGTAATTAAGGTGGCTTTGTGGGACTCGCTGGTGCCCAGAAAACCCCTTTAACACTTTATTTTTTGGGGGATTACGTCTAGATAAACAGTCTATGGACAAGTTAGATGTATAGGCTAGGTTTGGTATGTTTTTTTTTTTTTTTGTTTTGTTTTGTTTTTGGCACAGGGCCACCAACTATTAGTCTAGTGACAACTTTTCATTAACTGAAGACAAATAATGATGCCGGCTTTATTTATTTTTCCATCACATTATACCCTTCTTGGTTCCATGGTTACGTCCACCCTGCAGTCCAGCAGTGGTGGCCGTGATTACTATAGGAAAAAGCGCCGACATCTCTGGTGGCTGGTACCATGTGAGAGCACATAGAACAGCACTTTTTCCTGCATTGTGCAAGCACGACCACCTTTGCTGGATTGTAGGGTGGTCGTAACTGTGGAAATGAAAAGTGTATAATGCGATGGATAAATTATTCAAACCAGCAAAGGAGGCAACATGGACAATCACAATACATTAGTAAGTCCCTTGTATTCACTTTCTCTACATGATAAATGCAGTTTGCTGAAGTGGGACAATCCCTTTTAAACGTCTACCAACCTCCTGAAATTTAAACTTGACTTTGCTCCTAAATCCTTATCTGCAGGAACTGTGTGAAACGTGTGTCTTGTAAGCTTGTAGGCCCAGGCCTTCAATTTCTGGGATGAGAAGTAAAGATCTCCCATATTCGATTTGTAGCCATATTGGCTGTCCAGGAGCTGCGTTTGTCTTGGATCCGGTCACTTTGAGAGTCTCCCCACTCATAGTCTTCTTTGGAATCTGTCCCATCCTTCTTACTGTCCAGTGACTGAATTTAGTCCATGCCTGTGGAGACAGATGTGATACGTCACCGTAGTAGTGACATCAACACAAAGGAGGAAATAGCTAACTTCTCCTCTAAAAGGGAACCTGTCATCAGACTATAGCTCCCACCCAAACCACCACCAACCTGTTATCTATCATCATAATCTTCTTTCTTCTCCATAATTAGGAAAAAGATGCCAGTGAGGAGTCATGGGGGTGGAGCTGCTCTCCCAAGGAGTCATGCTGGCCGGTCCTTCTGACCTGATTAACATCCTACAGACGGGTACACCATCACAAGTCCTCTAAAACCACATTTGACACATTCCCAAAGATGTGGCCGCTTCACTGCGCATGTGCTGAATGCCACTTTAGGAGGTTTTTTAACGTCATGGCATTTTAATCAAGCTAGAAGGAGGAGTTCAGCCAGCGTGACTCCTCAGGAGAGCGTCTCTGTCCTCATGACTACTTCACTAGCATCTGGAAGCTTGAATGGAAATTCTTGTTCTACATTATTCAGAAACCGACAGAAGAAAGACGGTTATCATTGTAAACCTGTTGGCGGTTTGGGAGGGGGGGCAGGTTTTTGGGTTTCTGTATTGTTTCACCAATCCACATTTTTGAATATTTGCCCTAAGGTTTCAGAGGTCCATTACTCACCGTCTGATCTGTCTTTACAGTCCGTGCACTGGAGAAAGCGAAATCCAATTCTCGCCTTCAGTCAAACTACTCCTCATCTGACAGCAGCCTTTACACCAATCCCAATGGCAGCACCATATCCGCCTTTGACGGAGGATCCGACTCAAGCTCCGAGTCCGAACCCGAGGAACCCCAAAGCAGAAAGAAGCTACGGATGGAAGCGAGTTAAGCAAACACAAGCAATAAAACCAGCAGCCTGTACCAAGCTTATCCTCGTCAGGCCCTCCTTCGCCCGTAAATAGGCCCTGGTCAACTCCTTTAAGGACTTCTGCCTAATGTTTTTGTTTGTCCAACGCCGCCTTTCCTTTCCCCCCTTATCAGTGAGTTATCGGACAGCATTTTTCTTTTCCCCTCTATATCCCCTCCCCTATATGTTATTTAAACCTCCTTGACACGTCCATGCTCGCCATTATACAGATCTGCACTTGGCGCGTCGTCACTGACGCGTTATTACCCGCAATACTTGTCTGCAGTTTGACCTTCGTACGACAGGTATCACAAGGTGAAGAAAGCAGGTTGGGGAAACCTGAAAAAACACCCAAATACGTGTATTTTATATATATATATTATTTTTTATTTTTTACACAGAGTCATTTACGCTTCCATTAGGATCAGTTTTGCAGAAAAGCGGAGGTGTTGCCGTGCCACGTAAGAAATTCCAAGTACTTGGTGCTGCTGCCGGCGACCTCCTGGCTGATTATTAGCATTAATTTTCAAATTTCTGAATCCATTTGAAAAACGCTTTTTTTTTTTTTTTGCATTTTTATTTTATTGTATTTGCATTTCTTTTCACGTACATCAAATGTCTTCAAATATGGCACCGTAATGAAATTGGGAATGTATTGGTGGTGTCCACTCGTAGTCTGCACAAGGGGTTTGGGATTCTTAGTATTGATTTATACCCTCCGGCCCCCGATCTGTAATGAATCCTGTTCTGCCAAGACCGATATTGCTGCATCCATGGGATCCTATCGAGCAGCGAATGGTGCACTTCCCAACGCCGAGCGTCGTCCATTGTGACGCTCGGGAAGCCCCGGCTTCAGATGTGTCCTCAGACTTTAACTGTATTATACTACTACTTGCATCAAGAAACCTGAGATTTGACCAACTTTCAAATTGAAAACCATTTGTGTGTGTTTCTGTATGTATTTGCCAAATTAAATTTTGTTGTATGTGACAGGAAGTAGTCTTGTGTAGTGTTCAATGCAGAGTATCCGAATGCCGACCGGAGTGTCCTCAGTGGGAGTCTATAGTCACGTGCAGCCCACCCCCTACTTGTAAATCATAGCTCCACTCAATAGAGAGGGGGTTGTTAAAGGGCAGTCCCCCAATATAGTCTGATCGCCTTCGACAGTCAGATCCAGAGCAGGATGATCGGCTGATCAGTGATCGGCTACTTCTGTAGTGTGAAGGGGGCAGCCGCTGACTTTGTGCAGTTTGGATATCGATATAATCCCCCCCCCCCTTCACCCCCGTTCCTAAACTAAGCTTTTTCTGGTATTAGACCATATTGGGGGATTGCTGTTTGAGCAGTTGCCCGTATGTCTTGTAAAAGTCTATTCCAAACTACAGCTTTATGTTGATGTTATTTTTCCAGTTTGTATTTTTTCTTTATTATGTCTTTTTGGAGTGTTTTACATCGTGATGTATTTTGTCTGTGAAATCCGCCATTTGCTAGAGGAGGTTCCCGTCTTAAAGGGGTTGGCCCATCTGCACCTATAGGCTGTCAGTGTCAGATAGGTGCAAATCCCACCTCTGGGATCTGCTCCTTTCTAGAAAGCGGGACCCCCTGAAGTGACGGAGAGCCGCGTGCTCTTCATTCATCACTATGGGAGTTCTGAAAATAGCCACTAGAGCGCGCTCCTCTATTTTCAGAAGTCCCATAGACGTGAATGGATAGTGCACAGTGCAAGCTAATAAATTAAATATTATTTCATGCTCATCATGAAGACTGAATAACACTCCACGCTGCATAGGAAATCTAAATTCTTTCATTGCCCAGTTTGGCTCTTCACCGTGACCTGCCTAGCCGTATCCTGCCGATCATCACCGGATGCCATTGACTATAATGGGATCTGGCTGCTTTCTGGCACCAATGTATGGCTGAAACCTGGGACTCATGCCAGAAAGCAGATAGATCCCATTAAAGCCAATGGGGTCTGGCGTTGAATGGCAGTATTTGGCTAGGCCTGATCCGGTGAACTCCTGCATCGGTTAAAAAGCGGTGTGAACCTACCCTTATTCAGCTGTATTAGGGGTTCTCCTACAGCTCTCCCATACTACTGAATGCTAAAGATGCTTAGTTACTCTGTGTCGTCCCCTTGTTTCCATTACACAACATGACAAGCCAGAGTGACAACCCCTATGGGAGTTGTAGTAGCGGACATTCTGGCCGTCCCAGTAGAGGACTATTACTTGCTGGTAGGGGGGGGGGGCTCTCTGCCCTGGACATCTCCGTACGGCATAGGAATATAAATTCTGGAAAATAAATGAAATGTGGTTGTTCTATATATCGGTATATCTAATATCTTGTAGTATGAGGTGCGCCGTCATGTGACACACAAGCAATGAACTTCTACTGGCTTACAAATCCTCCATTGGGGTCCGCTATTATATAGCATCGGATGAAATCGGTGGCAGCTATTTTCCATTGTAAGTCTGAGAGGACATCCCGGTATGTGTGTCCTACCGGCGTGCATGCTTGAGATATATTACTTCTCCTTCCACATAAGGCAGCATTAGGCCATATTTGTGTCTAGTTGTCAAACACTCGGTCACTGCAGGGTTTTTTTTTTTTTTTTGGTCTGAGCGACTAGAACCACAACTGCCTAAGAGGCGGCCGAGCTTGTCGCTTACATCGTTATTGGTTTGATGTCGATGAATAGATAAATTCTCATTTATTATTTCTTTGCACACATGAAATTCTGTGCCCAGTACAATGATGATACTTTTTATCTTTTGTCCCCCCCCCCCATCTTCGAAATACTAGGTATATTGTACATAAGCCCAATTGGCCATCTCCAATTAATGTTCACCTTTACAATAAAACTATAAATAAAATCTTATTTTATCCTTATAGGACTGCGCTTGATTTTCTTTCGTGGTTATGCAGTAAGCCGGATTGGAATAATGCACACTGACGCTATAATATGCAATGATAGTTTTTGTTCGTGACGCCAATTGCAGCGTGCGCAGGGTACAGTCTCGGGGCCCTTTAAGGTGTTGCAACTCACGTACCAGGTGAGGAATGCCAGAGTGGTGTAATGTCTCTATAGCAGTAGGTATAGTGTCAATGGTGTCTCCTACCTTGGTACGGCTGGACTCCTGGCTCACTTGCAATAAAATGAGTGTTGCTAGTAGGAGTAATTGAGGGATTTAGTAGCAGTAAATGAGATCCAGACTTGGAATGTAATTCAACTTGTCTTTACTGGAGGCAGCATTAATCCACATGAGATACAGCAATAGTCTTTGGTCCCAGCAGGTATTGGCAATATGTGGCAGGGATTACTATCTCTTCTGCTCTATCATATGCTTGTAGAATATGGCAGGAATCTATATCTTCTGCTCTGGCTATCTTCTGCTGTGTATGGGACTGACTAGCTGAGGAGGAATTTGGCTTCTCCTGGTACTCACAGTAATGCTCACAGGGTATGCTTCTTCCTGGAGTTCTGGAGGTAGCTGCTTGCCTGTCACCAGCTGAGGCTGAAGGGCTCAGACTGGGAATGAAGATCTTTGGTCTCAGCCGAGACACGATCCTGGGTTGGGATCCCTAGAACTGGGAGCTCCTACCAGCACAGCCTTCCCCTAGCTGGGGTGTCTGACGCACACTAACTGTAATTTCCTTCTCCTCCCCATGAGGCAGGATGCTGGAACATTCCATACCTCCTCAAAGAGGGGGGAGCTAAACTGGAATGTACTATTCCAGTCTAGAAATGCTAAACTGAACTAAGTTCCTGGTAACACATTGCTGCCACCTGCTGGTGTACATGGAAATTACAGCAAATTACATGTAACAGGCTTAGAATATGCACATTTGTGAGAATGTGAATGTTAAATTACACAGGATGACAATGCAGATACGCTTAACAGGTTGTAGCGGGGTAAAGAGTATAGTAACATAACTCTGGGATGTTACAGTTACGTTGAGCGGTGTGGGGGCCATAATTTGGTACCTGTAGAACTCTATGGGAGGTCTCCATATGTCTTTACATAGCGATATATACCTGTTCCATTGTACGCCGTTGTTTCTAGAGGAGATTGTACCAGTAATGGTGCCTTCATATCACACTGAAGTTTACAAGAGCGTGTTTTAGACTCATGCGGATTTCTTTGAGTATTATGGTATCCCATGGAAATCAATGGAGAAATGGGGCTTTAGAAGATCCACAACACGTACAGATTAGTACACTGATTTAAACTCCATAGGAATACATGGAAAACTATTAATGATGCAGATTTTTCCGCAAATGCATTCCGTCAGATACAGAATAGGTCATCAGTATCTGGTTGGTGGGAGGCCGACACCCGAGACCCTCACCGATCAGCTGTTTCAGAAGGCAGCGGCCTTCTCTCAGCATTTCCTAGATCAGTGATGACATGTTCATCCATCACGTGGCCTAGGAGCAGCTCAGCCCCATTGAAGTGAATGGGGCTGAGCTGCAATACCAAGCACAGCCGCTATACAATGTACAGGTGCTTTGTAAACTGCGAGAAGGCCGCAGCACTCACAGGAGCATCAGCCTTCTCAAAACACCTGGTGGACCCCCACCGATCAGATACTGATGACCTATTCTGAGGATAGGTCAACAGTATAAAAATCTTGGAGAACTCCTTTAATGCTCCTTGGCTTAAAGGGATTTTCCAGGATTTTTATATTAATTGCCTATCCTGAGGATAGGCCATCAATATCAGATCAGATCTTACCGATCAGCTGTTGGCGAGTAGCTCTGATACCAGAACTACACAGCTCCCATTCATTGTGTAGTGTACGAAGCTGGTTACTGCAGGGCTGCTCCCGGTGTGTAAGGCTAGGGCTACACGACGAAATGTACAACTACACTGCAACATGTGTCGCGCGACACAAAGGGTACAACTACACTGCAATATGTGTCGCGCAACACATAGGGCACAACTACACTGCAACATGTGTCGCGCAACACATAGGGCACAACTACACTGCAACATGTGTCGCGCAACACATAGGGCACAACTACACTGCAACATGTGTCGCGCAACAATTTTTATAATGATAGTCTATGGTGTCACACTGCGACTTACTGCGACAGTCGTATGTTGCAGTGCGACACAATAGACTATCATTATAAAAATTGTTGCGCGACACATGTCGCTGTGTAGTCCTAGCCTAAATGCCTGCTTTTTATGCTGCTTCTATGTTTGTAGAAATGGTGACCTGCAATTATGACAGTCACATGTCCTGCAGCATTACCCCCTAATGTATCCCTAGTATGCATTATCACACAGCAGAGAGCAGCATCATTACTGCAATACCGAAGCCTGAGACAGAAAATACATTCACGTGCTCAGTGATTCTTGGTATTTGGAAGGGAGGAAACCGCCGTCATCCAAATTATGGCAAGGACATTGTATTGTAAGACAGCAGCCCAGCAGGCGTGCGATTCCTGCAGCAGCCATACTGCCAACCATTACTGCTGCACCAATATTTATCCCCGGGAACAACTAGGATTATGAAATCTTTCTATAATTAATATAATTACCTTGAGCATTGACTCGAGTGAAATAGAAGAGGGTTTCTTTTATTCATCTTACCGCATAGTAATAGTACAAAAAATTCACAATATTAAGAGAGCACAAGATGACGATATTAGCACAAAAACTGTTTATTCTGTTATTTGTGACCAAATACATGAGGCTCAGATCAGTGGCAGAGGTTTCATAGGACCCTCGGCTGTGGATTCTGAGAAAAAGCAGGCAGCAGCATTTTGTCTGGCAGGATGCCGGAAGCCACTGGAGTCCATGGGGTCTGATGGGCGTCACTGGGGTCCGTAATTTATAATGACACTATGATGTCTCATAGATGAACCAAGTTAATTTAGCTTTTAGACTGACCGCGAACAAGTTCCAAGCAAGTAGTAAAATTGTGCCAGGCAAACGGTGGACTGGCATCAGATAATATAATGCCACCAGGCAGATATTGGACTTGTGCCAAGCAAGTAGTAAAATGGTACCAAAAGGGTAGTAGAATGGTACCACGCAGATAGCAGACTGGTACTAAGCAAGTAGTAGAATGGTACCACACAGATAGCAGACTGGTACTAAGCAAGTAGTAGAATGGTACCACGCAGATAGAAGACTGGTACGAAGCAAGTAGTAGAATGGTACCACGCAGATAGCAGACTGGTACTAAGCAAGTAGTAGAATGGTACCAAGTAGATAGGGGACTGCATCCCAAGTGCCCCGGGCTTTAGTGTTATGCCACCTTTGTAAGTTTAATGTCTCCTGTGACCCTAAGACCCGTCACTGCTTTGAGCTGTGGGACACGATGTGTGAAGTCGCAGAGTCCTTGTCCATCTAATAGAACCCGCATCTGTTGGTGCTCACAGAGGATCTCCATCTAGAATGAAAGCAATAAGCTTGTTATTACTCCGGGAGCAAATCAGACACACGGACATGATACAGGGGACCGTTACTTTCTGTAAGAGCTTTCTAAAGTTTTGTATAATTTGCGTTTAATGAGGGGATGGCAATGATCTGGTTCTATAGGGCTCACGTGCTGGTAAAGGCTAAGTCAACCCCCAGGGCTCCCCTCTATATGCACTTACTCAGCAGCTTGCCCCTTTTGCCTCCACCTAACTTCTGCATTGATATTGCATAGCCCAATATCCACAATTTTTGGCTCCTTCTCCATGGAATCAAACATCCCAACCCATGTTCCTATAATACCATGAAATATTCATATTTTTCCTTATATTTTGTGAAGCTGCTGTTACTGGGACCTGGAGAACAATGTCATAGACCTGGAGAGGGTTCAGATGTGGGCAGCATAACTATAGATCAGTGGTCTTTTAGTCAAGTAATATCTAGTAATGTTTGGAGCCTTACCTTAAAGTTGTTTCCAGGAGTGAAGGGGAAATATGGAATTTTTTTCTCTTCTGCACCCCAAATTCCTGCAAACTTGGCATTTCGGATTATAGATCTGTCTTGGAAGTTGACTGTCAGTAGGAGAGCCACGTCTTCCTCTGCATCTTCGGGACTGCACAGAAAACTGACTGTAAAGCTGTGGACAGAACTGCAATGATCAATGCTCCCCCAAATGAAGGACTAAACACTTACTGATATGCTATCCATCTATACACAGGTAGGTGAAGCTCTGAGATCTTGGGTTAGAACATGCACCTGATTATTTGCACTCCGGTTTTTTATCTATGATCCATTTTGTTTATCTGCATAGGTTTAGAAAGCCAAATTAATAGAGCGGTTCTCCCACTGGGGACCCTAATTTAGTAGTCAGTGATCTAGAACAGTGATCCCCAACTCCAGTCCTCAGGGCCCACCTAACAGTCAAGATTTGAGACTATCCCACAGAATGAATACCTGTGGTAAATTCTGATGCATTGAAACTAATTATCACCTGCTGAATACTAAGAAAATCCTGAAAACCTGATTGTTAGGTGGGCCCTGAGGACTGGAGTTGAGGAACACTGATCTAGAACATCCATGTATTACATCAACAGCCGATTAATTTTAATGGTTATTGTGTAATGCTCTATTTTCTTCTGTGACGCTACAGAGTAACTGAACACTTTTTGAAGTCATCTCTTAAATATTACAGCTGCTCACTTGTGGTCATGCCAGCAGGACATCCTATGGTCAATTTTTGCGGAACCCCCAAACTACTTATAACTGCTGGTTGCCTTTCCGAGAACCCCTAAGCAGGTTCCAAGGAAACTCCAGAAATTGGTTAGGAAACTCTGCTGTAGAACGTTTGCAATGAAGATTTGAGCCCTGGAGCCCCCACTATCACGTTTTATACCCTAGTAAGTCTTACGAATGGGATAGTGATGGGCTGATGGAAGAATCAATCAAAGTTGTTTCTACCAGAGGAAGCAACCAACTTTAGAAAGGTTGCTTCAGCTGGTGGCTCCTCGTGGGTGGTGTGCACTTTTTAGTACTTCTTTCTGCACAGGCAACTCAACATTAGCTAAAATAGAACCCACCTCCTGGCCAATCCTTCCATAATTTTCTCCTAAAAGACATAATAAAAGGGGTGTGGCGTAATGGGGGTCCACTGTTTTCGATACCTCTTGGCTCAAAAACTAAGACCTCGAAGGATTGGAGACGGTTCTATTTTATTAACATATAGGCGACGACACGTATTATGTATAAAAAAGGGACAGAAATAGTAAGGTAAGGTGCACACGTGTGTATATAAATATATATATATATATATAACACAGATATATATGTATCCGTGTGCACCTTATCTTACTGTTTCTGTCCCTTTTTTATACATAATATTATTTTTCCTAATTTATGGATTCTCATCACCTTTTAGACTTAAAAAAGTAGTGCTTTTCAACTCCAAAACGCGTTGTCACATATATGTTAATAAAATACAACCGTCTCCAATCATTCGAGGTCATGGTTTTTGTGCCAAGAAGTATCGAAAACAGTGGACCCCCATTACTCCACACCCCTTTTATTGTCTCTCATCACTCCTCTGGAGGATTGGCAAATCCACAAGTGAGGAGCGAACAATACCGGCAGCAGCGATCATTACTTAAATACACATCTACACTAGTGTTGTGCCTATGCTTTCACAACACCAAGAGGTGAGCATAATCACCAACTTCTTTTAACCAATTGTCCAAAAATTATTACCCTATGAGCGCCTCTCCCCCTCTTTTGCCACTGATGGTGTCCTACAAGACATATGATGATGGTCCAGTTTTGATTTTTGCTATCCCCATTTAACCCATTTCTTTTACAGGGCTGATATTAGGGGTGGCATCTAGAAGATGGGAACCCCGGGTGCAAGCTAAAATCATCCTGTATTATTATAGTGGTATTTTTTAGGGACTGAATTATTATATTAGTGGGCTGTATATTGCGGTTTTGGCCCTTACATTTACAAGGGATGACCTGGGTTAGACAAACATGGCTGCTTTCTACTATAAACAGCACTCAATTTGTCCACAGGTTGTGCTAGGTATTGTAGTTCAGCCCCATCCACTTCAGTGGACTGTAATACCAGAGAAATCTCAGGCAAAGTGGCCCTGTTGTTGGAAGAAGCAGCCATGTTTTTTTAACCCTGGTTAGTCCTTTCAAACTGTCTGAACATGGCGAGAGAGGGCCCTAATTTGTCTAGTCCCCCAAGGCCCCATTTTCTATAAAACTCCCCTGCCTTTTTGTAAGAACAACGTATATCGATGGCCCAAAACAAGCTAATAAAAAAATTGTACTAACTCTACAGACAGATGTTACCATATGAAATGTACTGCTTTTCTTTTACCTCTTGGGTCTGACGTCTACAACTCCCATGATGGTGATCTTCATGGCTGGTTTCATCCCTCCTTTGATATTACCAACATATTTTTCTCCCTTCAGTTTGAATACATTGAGGTATTAGCTTTATCAGGAGGGAATGATTGTAATTGTATGTGTCACGTTAATAATTTTGTTCTTTGGCTTAAAGTAGTTGCCCGGGAGTTTAATATTGATGGCCTATCCTCTAGGTAGGTCATCAATATCTGACTCCCGTTACCCCCATGATCTTGAAGAGGCTGCAGCCTCCTCGCAGCTTACTAAGTACAGTGCCATACATTGTATAGTGGCTGTGCTTGGTATTGCAGCCTAGGCCCAATCATTTGAATGGGACTGAGCTGCACCCAGGCCATGTGAACGATGATCGTGACATCACTGGCCTAGAAAGAGGCCGTGAGACTCTTCAAACAGCTGATCAGCAGGAGTGCCGGTGTCACGGAAGGTGTACAGGAAACTAGAAGACACAAAATGAATATCCGACTCACTGGATCCAAAACTAAGGAACAAAAGGGAGAGCCCTGCATCAGACCTGGCTCTTTCCCTGACTGCTCAGCCTATGCGAAAATCCCAATGGTAGATGATCGCATATCCTCGTACCTCGACTGTATAACACCTGAACACCCTATAATAGTGAGGGGACACGGCCACCGGCTCCCTACACTTGATACGGAGGGAGTCAGGGTCACCTGGGATCCAGCAAACAGAAAAACACAAATGAATGAACAAAACTTATCTGTAGAAGACTCAGAAGTAGGATCAGCATGCACACACTCCAGGAAGGAATATAAACCGCAAAGTGAAGCAGTCTGGGAAGGGATTTAAAGGGATGCAATCAGTGCAACTACATGACAGCTGAGAGAGGCTAACGAGATGAGAAAATGAAAGCAAAACAAAAGGAAGCTCAAGGAGGAGGTTCTCAGATGTCTGGTGGTGACAGCAATAGTAGAAACATACAATTTGGGGGCAAGACGGATTAGGGCTTCCAAGCCTCCCATATCTTAATCCACTTCTCCTGACCAGCGATGGTCAGTTCACAGTGTTCGCCAGCGAACACTTGCGGGCTGCCATCTTTAGTAAGGTAGTTTCACCCGTCCGGCGATGCACAGGTAACCCCTTACCTGTGCCTGTGCCGGGAGCCGGTCTGAAATCAAATGCAGTCACCGGGAGCAGGCAGTTCTGAGAACAGCCCAATGAAGGCCCCCGGCGGCTGTTCTCGGAACTGTCTGCTCCCAGTGACTGCATTTGATTTCAGACCGGCTCCCGGCACAGGTAAGGGCTTACCTGTGCATTGCCAGACGGGTCAGTCTACCTTACTAAAGATGGCAGCCCGCATGTTTTCGCTGGCAAACACTGCGAACTGACCATCAATGCTCCTGACTATTTCTTTGCCTATATAGGACATTCTCGCCCACTGATCAGTTATCGATAGCCTATCCTGAGGATAGGTCATAATATTTTCCTGCTAGAAAACCCTCTTTAATAAAATTCTGTCTAAAAGCTGATGGCACGGTTTTGCACTTTTCCCATAGGCCAGCGGAATTAAATACATGTACAAGATGATATTAAAAAGCACCACCAAAAATTTCCATAAAAAAACATAAAACCAAGCATTTTCAATGCTTTTTTTGTGTATGTTCTCTGACAAAAAGTCCAATTTCTTCTATTATAGAGTCTCATTACAACTATAGTGTCTCATTAGTCCTGTTGGCCAGTAAAAGGTATTCCGTGGTGACAACATTTTACTTCCACCTCACAGTCCTTCAGTGCAAGGATCCTGTATACAGCAGCCTAGACCTCAGCCTCCTGGACCTCTATGACGAGGACTTTAGAGCGAAGGGTGAGATATTGGGCTTAGCTTGCTAAGTTTTTAGGTTCTTCTGAAATAAAGACTAGGGAGGACACCGTGAGGTAAGCCCTAGAGACAAAGATCACCACCCTAATGGCGGTCACAGATAAGGACGACTAGCGTTTAAATCAACTTTCGATGTTCTTTTATGCGCTTACCATGGTGATCACGGGTAGCGGGGAGGTCAATGGATGAAATTAAATGTAATCGAGTGGAAATGTGGGACAAAGTATTGAAGCAGAAGCTTCCAAGTTAAGGAGGGGGCACGCGGCAATTACCCACTCCTGACTCGTGGAGGTAGTGACGATAAATAACAATACAGGACTCTTAAGATGCCCTGTTATTGGAATGATTAACAAAAAATTATAGGGAATGTCACAGGGGTTTTGGGGATTTTGAAATGTTAGACAGCTTGTTGACTCTAGATAACTTCTGCCTGATCGCACATCCCCGTGACGTCCACGATCCATTTTGATATCTTCTCTATCAACTTTCGATGTTCTTTTCTGCGCCTACCATGTTGATCACGGTTAGCGGAGAATCAGGGTTCCACGCCGGAGAGGGAGAGTGAGAAAGAGATACTACATCCAAGGGAGGTCAATGGCTCCAATGTGATCAAGCGGAAATGTGGGACAAGTTGTTAAAGTTGAAACATCGAATGATAGGAGGGGGCGCGCGTCAATTAAAGACGAATTTTTGAAATTTAATTCCCTGTCACCTATGCAGAGCAGGGGTTTTTCATAGCCAAAAATGGGTTAACGTCACCCACCAATGGAACAGACGATTTTTAAAAATTTTGGTTTCCCTATCAACTATACAGAGCAGGGGTTTATTCACGGGAAAACTGTGTTCATGTCACCCACTAATTGAACAGACGATTTTACAAATATTAGATCCCTGTCACCTATGCAGAGCAGGGGTTTGCATACGGCAAAATTGGTAAAATGTCACCTGACAATGTAACTGACGTTTTTTTTAAATTTATGTCCCTGTCATTTATGCAGAGCAGGGGTATTTTCACGGCAAAAATTGTGAAAAGTCACCCAAGAATGTATCAGACGCTTTTGCACCCTGCTCCCACTTTTGCTGTGCTGGTGCCTCTGTGCGACCAGCGCCTCTTCCTCCGAACTAGACAGGTCACTCGCATGACCTTGATTCCATGTGGGGTCTAGTATCCCATCATCCTCCACATCATCTTCCACTCACTCTTTACCCCTGCCCTCCTTGTCGGTCTGCAGACTGCATAAATCTGCAGCAGTTTGCATCTGTTGGTGGTCTTCCAATGTCCTCATCCTAAAACATAAGTGGTTGGGCATCAGTGCACTCAATCTCTTCCACTTCTGGAGCAGGGCTATGTGTATGGCCCATGGAAACCCTGCCAGCAGAGTCATCAAAAAGCAGAAGAGACTGCTGCATGACTTGGGGCTCAGACTGCTTGGCTGATTTGCAAGGGGGTGAGGTGAAAGACTGATGGACATCGGCTGCAGGTGCCAACTCATCTTTCTGCAGGAGACTGGGTGGGAGACAATGTGAAGGAACTGGAGGCACTGTCAGCAACCCAATCTACTATTGCCTGTACTTGTTCTGGCCTCACCATTCGTAGAATCGCATTAGGCCCGACCAAATAACGCTGAAGGTTCTCTCCTCTCCCTGCAATAGGAGCTCCACCAGCAGCACCACGACCGGGGCCACTTCCCTTATTTGACTCTCTCCTCCTCCTCTAAATCTGCGCAAATTTATGATCTTGCCCAAAATGGGTGTTTTTTAAATAACAGAATATAACAGCAGTATCTAAAGCATGTATTTCACACTGGCAGATGCAGCAAAGGCCGCAAATATTGTATTTTGCCCATAATGGATGTTTTTTTAATAACAGAATATTATTGCAGTATTTCAAGCTTGTATTTCACACTGACAAATGCAGCAAAGGCCCCATATGTAGGGTATTGCCAAAAAGGGCTGTTTTTTTAAACCCAGAATAATATTGCAGTATTTCAAGCTTGTATTTTTACACTGAAAAATGCAGCAAAGGCCCCAGATGTAGGGTATTGCCAAAAATGGGTGTTTTTTTTTAAACCCAGAATATAATTGCAGTATTTTAAGCTTGTATTTGACTGTCACAAAACAAGCTAACAGACGGATAAAAGTTATTTTTCTGTGTCACTGGGCTCAGGGCAGGGTAAAAAACTGTGCACTGCACCCACAAAACTAAATCGCTGTAGATCGCTGAGTTTAACAAGCACTTCTAATAAAAGATTTTTTCCTATTCTCTCCCTCACAGCAGCAGCATCCTATCCCTACACTAATAGGAGCAGAGTGACGTGCAGCGCTACGTGACTCCATTTTATATAGAGGCTGGGTCACATGCTGCACTGGCCAATCACAGCCATGCCATTATTAGGCATGGCTGTGATGGCTTCTAAGGGCACACGAGTTAAAAGCTTGTTGATTGGCTGCTCTGCAGCCTTTCAAAAAGCGCCATTAACTCGCCAAACCCTGAACCCGAACTTGTACTGAAAATTTCGGGTTCGGGTCCGGGGTCCAAAAATCCTAAAGTTCGGTACGAACCTGAACATTACAGTTCGGGTTCGCTCAACTCTAGTAGAGAGATATCAAGGTTTCAGCTAAAGGTGGAAATCCAGGATTGGTAAAGTATAAACAAACGGGTGTACTAACAAATCCTCATGCATTTTCCTCTGTAACTAATTATCTCTTGAATCACTTCTAAACCAAGAACTTGCTCTGTTCATGAAAAAAAACTATGTCAAATTGAAAATACATGGTAGTATGATTTCTTTCAGCATAGGGTGGAAAGATGTATGTGCTTATATTTGTTATACAATATATTATAGGCGCAAGATGGCATTGAAGATTGTTCCTGTTATCTAAATCGTCCTGGTCTTGGGGAAAGAGTTCCATGCTGAACCAATCGCTGTACCAGGCCCTGGCATCTGGGATCATGCTGCAGAATACCACGGGATTGATCTTGACGAATAAGAGGATTCTATCCCAGAAGATCTACGTCAGTTTGGATCCACGCATCTTGAAAGACAGTTCAACATTTCCGAGATTTAGTCTCCAGAGATAATGATGTGGTATCAAATGCACGTCGGTTAATCCCAAGAACGGATTACACAGATCCTGGAGCAGACAAGAAAGACCCTGACCAGGGACCAGTTTTCTATGAGTCAACGACCAAAGCGTTTCATTTCTGCGATTGCAGCCGCCATAATCTTTGGCGTAATAGGCACTGTCGTTGCTACTGGTGTATCAGGTGCTAATTCCCTCTCTACTTTGGAACTTGAGATTGGTTCGCTAAAGAAGAATCTGATGAATATTCATGCAACATTTATCAGACTTACAGTCAGGTCCATAAATATTGGGACATCAACACAATTCTAAAATTTTTGGCTCTGTACACCACCACAATGGATTTGAAATGAAACGAACAAGATATGCTTTAACTGCAGACTGTCGGCTTTAATTTGAGGGTATTTACATCCAAATCAGGTGAACGGTGTAGGAATTACAACAGTTTGCATATGTGCCTCCCACTTGTTAAGGAACCAAAAGTAATGGGACAGCATAATAATCATAAATCAAAAAAACTCATTGGTTACTTTTGCAGTATGCTTTGGGTCATTGTCCATCTGCACTGTGAAGCGCCGTCCAATGAGTTCTGAAGCATTTGGCTGAATATGAGCAGATAATATTGCCCCAAACACTTCAGAATTCATCCTGCTGCTTTTGTCAGCAGTCACATCATCAATAAATACAAGATAATATTTATTAATGATCTTGTAGAAGGCTTGCATAGTAAAATATAAATTTTCGCAGATGACACTAAACTGTGTAAAGTAATTAACACTGAAGAGGACAGTATACTACTACAGAGGGATCTGAATAGATTGGAGGCTTGGGCAGATAAGTGGCAGATGAGGTTTTAGACTGACAAATGTAAAGTTGTGCACATGGGAAGGAATAATGCAAGTCACCCGTACATACTAAATGGTAAAACACTCGGTAACACTGACATGGAAAAGGATCTAGGAATTTTAATAAACCGAAAACTAAGCTGCAAAAACCAGTGTCAGACAGCTGCTGCCAAGGCCAATAAGATAATGGGTTGCATCAAAAGGGGCATAGATGCCCGTGATAAGAACATAGTCCTACCACTTTACAAATCGCTAGTCAGACCACACATGGAGTACTGTGTACAGTTCTGGGCTCCTGTGAACAAGGCCAGGGCCGCCATCAGGGGGGTACAGCCGATACCCCGGTAAGGGGCCCGGACCCTGGGGGGGCCCCGGCCAGTTCCAATAAAAAAAATAATAATTCCCCCCTCCCATTTGTCAGTGACTTGAGTTGAACTTTATTGCATCGCTAGAGGGGGGCAATTGATTATTCCTTGCTAGTGATGTCCGGTTCATTTGAATCGATTCAGTTCACTAAACCGTTAGAGTTGATTCCTCTGACTGAGCGGATCCGAGTGAAACAGCTCAGTCTGACCCAGCACACAATAGCAGAGCCGCTGGCAGCAGGGAGGGGAGGGGCTCGGGAGGAGTGTAATCTGATCCTAGAGTGGAAGCGGCTTCTGCCAGCCCCTCCCCTCCCCGCCCACCAACCAATCAGAGCTGAGGCAATGCAAGCACTAGCAGCTCTGAGTCACTGACACAAGTACAGGGAGGAGTGTAATCTGATCCTAGAGTGGAAGCTGCTTCTGCCAGCCCCTCCCCTCCCCGCCCACCAACCAATCAGAGCTGAGGCAATGCAAGCACTAGCAGCTCTGAATCACTGACACAAGTACAGGGAGGAGTGTAATCTGATCCTAGAGTGGAAGCTGCTTCTGCCAGCCCCTCCCCTTTCCGCCCACCAACCAATCAGAGCTGAGGCAATGCAAGCACTAGCAGCTCTGAGTCACTGACACAAGTACAGGGAGGAGTGTAATCTGATCCTAGAGTGGAAGCTGCTTCTGCCAGCCCCTCCCCTTTCCGCCCACCAACCAATCAGAGCTGAGGCAATGCAAGCACTAGCAGCTCTGAGTCACTGACACAAGTACAGGGAGGAGTGTAATCTGATCCTAGAGTGGAAGCTGCTTCTGCCAGCCCCTCCCCTCCCCGCCCACCAACCAATCAGAGCTGAGGCAATGCAAGCACTAGCAGCTCTGAGTCACTGACACAAGTACAGGGAGGAGTGTAATCTGATCCTAGAGTGGAAGCTGCTTCTGCCAGCCCCTCCCCTTTCCGCCCACCAACCAATCAGAGCTGAGGCAATGCAAGCACTAGCAGCTCTGAGTCTGAGTCACACACTGTACAGGGAGTCTAAGAATCGAATGAGTCTCAGGTTAAAAGAATCTAAAGATCCGACTGTTAGAGACTCATTCGATTGTTTGAGTTAAAAGAACCGTCAGACTCTAGAACAGTTTACACTGAGGCTGATGACCGGCTGCAGCAGTGATGAGGTTAAGGGACAGGAGCAGAGAGATAAGAGAAGGGACAGATGACTGTGAAGACCACGCGATCTGTCGCTCAGAAGCCATGAGATTGTAAGGCTACTTTCACACTAGCGGCAGGACGGATCCGACAGGCTGGTCACCCTGTCGGATCTGTCCTGCCGTTATTTCACCGGACCGCCGCTCCGTCCCTATTGACTATAATGAGGACGGGAGTGGAGCTCCGGCGCAGAACGGCAGTGCACGGCGAAAGGCCCCCCCCCCCCCCACTCCGCTGATTCCCATATTATACCTGGTATACCGGCTCCGGCCCCATTCCCCTTTAAAAGACTCTGAGCCGCTGCGCAGAGGAATGTAGCTGCGCAGCGGCAGGTGACGGCAGACGCTGTCGCTGCCTGCTGCCGCCTCATGCCGTGACGCCGCCTTCAGATTAGCGCGCCGCAGTTTGCCTGCCACTGCCAGACACCGTCCATTCTGGTTTGCAGGCTTGCAGCCAGGCGCGGCGGCGGGAACTTCTGTTCTGGCCTCTGGGAGTGGGACTGGAATCGAATCTGGAAAGAATTGTGGTGGAAGCCTGCCCAGCTGCCCTAGTGCCCTCGCCCCTCGCCCCACTTAGCCAGCCCAGGAAGGAGTCAGTGCCGGCTCCATGCTCCACTCCATCACATGTTGGACCGGACGGACCCCAACGATTCATTAAGCTCCATTAGGTTACTGGTTTCCATAAATAATGTTAGCATTTTACTGGTAATGGTGGCATACAGTATTTATCCAAAGCAGAACACACAGCTAAAGAGCTGGGGCTGGGTGGCCTGGCAAGGGAGGGGTTAATAACAATAAGTGATGGAGGATCATGGCCTTGTGGGATAATCCAGAAAACAGCTTTGCATTTTACCCCCGAGCAAAGACCACACAACATGGAGCTGCCGAGCCAAGGAGACAACATAAGGATCAATATGAAAAGAAATAATGTGGAGCCTTTGAAATCGCTCAGCGCAGTAAGGCGACTGTCACACCTGCACCTTATTTGTGTCAATGTAAACGGATCCGTCCCTATTGACTGACATTGTAAGTCAGGACAGATCCGTTTGGCTCCGCACCGCCAGACGGACACCAAAACGCTGCGCCTCCAGAGCGGAATGGAGGCGGAACGGAGCCAAACGGATGCATTCTGAGCGGATCCTTATCCATTCTAAATGCATTGGGGCAAAACTGATCCATTTGGAACTGCTTGTGAGATCCCTGAAACAGATCCCACAGGCGGACCCAGAAACGGCAGTGTGAGAGTAGCCTGTGCCGCATACTGCGCTGAGCGATTTCAAAGGCTCCAAATTATTTCTTTTCATATTGATCCCTATGTTGTCCACTTGGCTCGGCAGCTCCATGTTGTGTGGCCTTTGCTCGGGGGTAAAATGCAAAGCTGTTTTCTGGATTATCCCACAGGGCCAGGATCCTCCATCACTTATTGTTATTAACCCCTCCCTTGCCAGCCCACCCAGCCCTATTTAGCTTTGTGTTCTGCTTTGAAAAAAATGTTTAGGCCATGAAGGGGTTAATTAAGTGTTGGAGGGGGTGGGGGGTGTTATTGTGCATATTGTGTTTGGGATCCATTTAACAAGTTTGACCAGTTGGGTTTGAGAGTGGTTGAGTGTCATCCACAGATCCCCCATAAAAGTGTCATCCACAGATCCCCCATAACAGTGTGTCATCCACAGATCCCCCATAACAGTGTTCGTCATCCACAGATCCCCCATAACAGTGTTCGTCATCCACAGATCCCCCATAACAGTGTGTCATCCACAGATCCCCCATAACAGTGTTCGTCATCCACAGTCCCCATAACAGTTTTAGTCATCCACAGATCCCCATAACAGTGTTCGTCATCCACAGATCCCCATAACAGTGTTCGTCATCCACAGATCCCCCCATAACAGTGTTCGTCATCCACAGATCCCCCATGACAGTGTGTCCTCCACAGATCCCCCATAACAGTGTGTCATCACAGATCCCCCATAACAGTAAGTCATCCACAGATTACCCCTAACAGTACGTCCTTCCACAGATCCCCCATAACAGTGTGTCCTCCACAGATCCCCCATAAACAGTGTGTCCTCCACAGATCCCCCATAACAGTGTGTCATCCACAGATCCCCCATAACAGTAAGTCCTCCACAGATTCCCCCCATAACAGTGTGTCCTCCACAGATCCCCCATAAAAGTGTGTCATCCACAGGTCCCCCATAACAGTGTGTCCTCCACAGATCCCCCATAACAGTGTTCGTCATCCACAGATCCCCCCATCAACAGTGTTCGTCATCCACAGATCCCCCATAACAGTGTTCGTCATCCACAGATCCCCCATAACAGTGTCGTCATCCACAGATCCCCCATAACAGTGGGGCCTCCACAGATCCCCCATAACAGTGTAGTCATCCACAGATTCCCCATAACAATGACTGTCAGCCACAGATCCCCCATAACAGTGTGTCCTCCACAGATCCCCCATAACAGTAGTGTCCTCCCACAGATCCCCCATACAGTACGTCATCCACAGATCCCCCATAACAGTCAGGTCCTCCACAGATCCCCCATAACATTGGTGTCAAGATACCCTAACCCAGATATCCCAGCTCCCCATAACAGTAATGTCCTCCACAGATCCCCCTTATAAACAGTGTGTCATCCCAGGATCCCCCATAACAGTGTGTCCTCCACAGATCCCCCATAACAGTGTGTCATCCACCAAGGTTCCCCCATCAACAGTAGTGTCCCTCCACAGATCCCCCCATAACAGTGTAGTCCTCCACAGATTCCCCCCATAACAGGTAAGTCCTCCACAGATCCCCCATAAAAGTGTAAGTCATCCACAGATTCCCCCCATAACAGTGTGTCCTCCACAGATCCCCCATAACAGTGTTCGTCATCCACAGGATCCCCCATCAACAGTGTTCGTCATCCACAGATCCCCCATAACAGTGTTCGTCATCCACAGATCCCCATAACAGTGTTCGTCATCCACAGATCCCCCATAACAATGTGTCATCCACAGATCCCCCATAACAGTGTGTCCTCCACAGATCCCCCCATAACAGTAAGTCATCCCACAGATTCCCCATAACAGTACGTCATCCACAGATCCCCCATAACAGTGTGTCCTCCACAGATCCCCCATAACAGTGTGTCCTCCACAGATCCCCCATAACAGTGTGTCATCCACAGATCCCCCATAACAGTAAGTCCTCCACAGATCCCCCATAACAGTGTGTCATCCACAGATTCCCCCCATAACAGTGTGTCCTCCACAGATCCCCCATAAAAGTGTGTCATCCACAGGTCCCCCATAACAGTGTGTCCTCCACAGATCCCCCATAACAGTGTGTCATCCACAGATTCCCCCCACAACAGTAAGTCCTCCACAGATTCCCCCCATAACAGTACGTCATCCACAGATCCCCCCATAACAGTACGTCATCCACAGATCCCCCCATAACACTGTAACAGTAAACCTTGTGCTTTTAAGGTGTTTTTTCTTAAATGTGCCAGGGGAGGATTTCTAGGGCAGATTAGAACAGGTAGTGCAGTTAGTGTTAGTGGAGGGTCCTGCTTAAGAGTCTACCTTGCCGTGGTAGCAGGCTTCATATTATTTGGTCAAAAATTAATTCCTTACTGAAATCGCTGATTATCACTTTTTACTGTCTTTGTAGTTGTAAAAAAATAATAAATTGGGGGTAGGTCCTTGGGGGTGGAGGGGAGGTGGAGTCAGGACGGATTCTAAAGGGGCGGGGTAGGAGGGGGGGCCCAGGCCTTGAGCTGTGTAAGGGGCCCCAAAATTTCTGATGGCAGCCCTGCTGGTCACAGCCCCGCACCTGCTCAGGTGAGCACACTGCCCCCTGCTGGACTGACTGGTACTCACACACTGCTGACCTGTGACAGCACCCCCCCATACCAGTGCCATCCACAGCGCCCCCATAACAGTGCCATCCACAGCGCCCCCATAACGGTGACCTCCAGAGCGCCCCATAACAGTGCCATCCACAGCGCCCCCATAACGGTGACCTCCAGAGCGCCCCCATAACAGTGCCATCCACAGCGCCCCCATAACAGTGCCATCCACAGCGCCCCCATAACGGTGACCTCCAGAGCGCCCCCATAGCAGTGCCATCCACAGCGCCCCCCCATAACAGTGACCTCCAGAGCGCCCCCATAACGGTGACTTCTAGAGCGCCCCCATAACAGTGCCATCCACAGCGCCCCCCATAACAGTGACCTCCAGAGCGCCCCCATAACGGTGCCATCCACAGTATTAGACTCTTATTATTATCATCACTATCTATCTTATTCCTATAGATTGTTGCTGCTGGTGGTATAAGAGCTTGTTGCCGTCCATCACCGGCAGAATGGTCGGAGGATGGTCCAGATGATGTTCTTCTTTCCTCTGAGGTTGGTCTTATTGTACTGCTGGATGGACTGCTGGCGGATCCTCTGTCTTCTTCCTGCCTGGTTTTGAACTTTTCTCATAGTCTTGGTCTTTTTATCCAATTTTTCTTTGGACTTATTCTCAGTACCGGTAGTCTCATCTTCCTGCTTCCGGGATGACTCTGAGTTTTCTCGCTCTCTCTTGTCCTCCTCCACCTTCAGGTCCTTGCACAGTTGGCTTTCTGTCATCAGTGCAGGTTCTGGATCATCTACCTGGCCAAGACAGGTATTTCTTATGAGCTTCGTAGTTGGTCGGCATGAGGTGCCAAGAGCAGATTCAGTCAGTGGTCTATGAGGCGTTCTTATGAAACCTTCCCATCTATCAACAGAACATGGAAGAATTGGGTATATGGACAGCATGATAGGCAGTAGGGTCACTAACCTCCATCTTGAAGATTGTCGATGAGAGGAATCGCATGCAGTAGATGAGGAGATGTAGGTCTCTCTCCTCCACGGTGCAGGGATACGTTGTAGAGGGAAAGACAACCAGACAATGGGTGGAATTTATTATTGCCCCCACGTCACTTATCTGGCTTAAAAAGTGTGAAACGCAGTGTTTGAGAATTTTCAAAACTCCACTTTCAACAATTTTGGTTATGAGTGTTTTTTCTGCACTGCCCTTACCACTTTCAAAAAGTGAACATGGTGATGGCAGGGAGGGGGAGTGGTAAGGGCAAGGACGGGTGGGGCATCTGGACCATCACATTTTCTTCTTTTACACTAGTTTTCTGGCATAGAAGAAGACTGAAATCAAAGGCAGCTCCAAGCTTCCATAGATTTCAGATTAGGAGCCAGCACCTCTTCATAAATTAGATGCATCCTCCGGCAGAGCAGTGGATCTTATAGACCAGCTAAATCTCCCCCAATGAGTTTTTCAGACCAGTCTAAACCTAGAGTTCAGATCACGTTTTCATAGTCAAATCTTATTAGCAATCATACTGACTTGAGAAGGGTCCGAGTCCACATGCAGTCCTGTCGGTAGTAGATGTCCTGAGAAGAAGAGAATACAGTAAGTGACCACTTACCACTCCTCATGGATGACAGGAAAGGGCCTCAGTTTACCATGAAGCCACTGACCTCCAGAGTCGTCCTGCCCACCGCCACCCTATACTCGTCCAGAATCGGAGACGTCCTAGCGCCGTCTGTTAACCAGTAAAAGAGACTTAGTCACCAACACCGGCTGCTCTCCCCATGTACGGATTGTGATGTCCGCCAAAGTGTAGGACATGTCAGCGAATGGTCACTAACTTAAAAAAAAAGTGGCCCACTTTACACGACTTCTATGTAGGAAATAGAAGATCACGATATTGCTCAGTGCATTTACACCACACAACTGGCATACATCCAATGATAAACCTCCTCCATACATACTGTGTCTCCTCCTTCCCTTCATATAGTAAGTGATATAACTGTCTGTCTGCAGGCACCACTAGGGGGAGCTCAGTGCATTGGACTATATACAGTTACCATTGCATGTAATGGAAGCTGTAAAAATATCTTTGCACTGAGCTCCCTCTTGTGGCAGCTGCTGGAAATTGTCATGGATCTATGTCAGGAACACAAGAAGAGGCAGTTCAGTGCTGGGCCTCCCTCTCCCCAGGGTGTCCCATAGCCGCCCCTGCTTTATTTGAGATAGTGGTGCACCAGCTTTTTGGACATAGGTCACTCCCCTTTTATTTACAGGACTCCCTCCCTGGCATGTAATTACACCAGCTCGCTCCTATCCGATCAGGACCCAGGAAGAACAGCCGGCAGCCTGTGTGACCGCAGCAGAGACAGCGGCACTGGTGGAGAGAGGGGCGAGTAAGTATCAACCAAAAGATCCTTCTTCCACAGGATAGTGCAAAGGACTTTAAAGGGGAATGGCTCATCAAAGAATTACACTCTGCTTAATGATATATTCCAGGAATTTCATGTTATTCCCTTTATACAGGATAGGGGATATATATATAAGATTGGTGGGGGTCCCACCACTAGGACCTCCACTGACCACGAGAAGAGGGTACTCATGACCTGCAGGCTCCTGGAATGAACTGAGCGGCAGGATGGGCATACCCACTGTATGGGACTGCTGGAGATAGCGCTGCCCAGTACAGCTATTTTGGGGGGCTCTGTACAGGGCCCTCTGTTCTTGTGACTAGTGGGGTCCCAGTACTAGGACCCCCACTGATCTAATAGTTAACCCCATCATGTAAAAAGGAGAAAACTTGATATTATAGAAGCACCACTTTAATGAATTATTACAATGGGAAGTGTTACTTTTTATTGTAGTTGCAGCAACAAAATGAATGCAGGAAAATTCCTTTAATCCGGCATCAACGGAACCTGACAGATGCCGAATTAGCAAATATTCTAGATTATTGGCTGAATTTAGGAGATAAAACATACAAATACTAAACCGAATTCTCTATCACAGGCCTGTCCCACTTCAGATCTCGCCTGGAAACAAGTGGCGGATAATCAGACCTTCTGGATTATTAGATGCCGGATTACAGAAATTTCTCTGTAATAGGTAACTCAGCGTCCATGTAATAAATGATTATCAGAATCAGGCTTGTCTATGGTTTTTACATTCATCTTTATTACAGAACATCTGGACTGTGGCCGTAGAATGGGATTGTGTGAAATAGTAGAATTTCTCTCTTTATTGGTTTCCAGCAGGAGGTGAGAGACGTTCTCATAGAGCAGTGAGGAGATGCGGCAGGCGGGGGGCACTCCTAGCACGTTGGGGGCTGTGTCCTGGTAGAAGTGGTGGAAACCTTTCCTATAAGACAGAAGAGACAGGAATAGGACCTCATGTTGTAAGGTAGCGCCCCGTCCTCTCTGTTAGCGGCTGCACATCAGTCTGTGTAGTCTGGCCCGCCCCCAGTCATTTGTTATTGGGCAGCTAGGGGGCGCTCCAGACTACATGTAGAGACTGCAGATTTCTCCCATTAAATTAATACTAGGGGAATCCTCTGGAGAAATCCCAGCACCCCCAAGATGTGGATTATGTCCTCATGTACACAACGGTATTCCAGCTCCCTGCAACCTCCCAGTTACATCATGTGGCACCTAAAGGAGTCTATGGGGCCTCCTACATCTCCATACGCTTCAGATTTCATACTTCATTGTATCTTAGATTACGTATGAGACAAAGGCGACAAAGCCGTAGACCCCCATTCACCTGCCTGAGGCCTGACCACAGCAGACTGCACTTTTCCATACAGTGGGCCACCCCCAACATTTTACCATTGTGAGCTGGTGTAGATTTCACTTCTGTCACACGGACCTGCCAGGCAGTGTCACAATCATTAGGAGGCATGAAGATCTCCGTAATTGTGGTGCATCTGATGCCAGCGGGACAGAGATTAGGACCAGTGTATAAATCACCGCTTCTAACACATGTTCCCCCCTTTACCATCCTAGAGCACAGCTCACACCGACTTACCTCCATGTCTATCTGATAACATCTATGACCCTCCAGCATTCATTATGGGGTAAGTAGCGTCACAGCAAATGTCCGCGACGAGGCAGCCATTGTGAAGTATTCCGAGGTGTGGTGTAAAGGTGGTTCATATTGACTTGAATGGGTCCGCCATCTGAAACATACAGCCAAAGATAGCACATGTTCTATCTTTTTGGGGTGCGGAGGCACGGATCAGAAGCCTATGGAAGCGCTTCGAAGTGCTCCCATGGTGCACCCAATCTGTGCCTCCGCTCCACAAAAGATAGATGAAGTCCTATCTTCGGTCGTATGTTGCAGATCATGGACCCATCCGCACCACATAGTTCACACAGGCACTGGATATTTGCGGACCCGCTGTTTGTGGGCCACAATATGGGCACCATGGCCATACGGTACAGTACAGTTATATCCATTGACTTACAGGTAATATCTCTGATTGGAGTCGTTCACTTTCCATTTTCTTCTCCTTCCGGCCCAGACTGCCATGAAGACTTCTTCCAGCCACCACTTGTGTCTGCAGAGTATAAAGCACAGACATAGTTAAATCTATTGCTTTCCAGCGTCCTCTGTACCTTTTTCCCACCTCAATGCTGACTATCTATTGTGCCCTAGATGGTAAAAATGCCCCGTATTGTGCCCTACACAGTAATAATACCCTATTTTATGCCACACACAGTGGCAGTGCACCTTTTCTATCTCTATACGGTATAATAATGCCCCCCTCCCCACTGTGCCAATAATAACCTCCTCATATGTGCATCTATATGATAATGTCCCCCTACATTACTATTATCCCCTTCATGCCTCCTGAGGAGGCGGATACATTTATACCTGGCACTGTGGATCTGGACGGGCCCCCTGCCCCTCCTGGTCTGGTCGCACCCCTGTGACGGTTACACCACTGCTCAGGAGACCTACCACTCAGGATAATACATAGATAATGAGATGGGTTATTACCAGTTTGGGTCACTGGGTGGATGTAATTCTTCTTATAATGTATCTTCAGTTCCTCGTAGGACATAACCTGGAGGGCCCAGTGTGACGTCTCCAGCAGGCCTGGTACAAACCCCTACAAATACAGGACATGATGGTGACGGATGGAAAAGCCTGACGTCTGCGATGATGGTAGGACATTATAGACACCGGTTACCTTGTCCAGGAGGGAATTCCTTCCTCCTATAGATTGCAGCCAGAGCCGGGAACGTGTCTTTGTATTGTCATCTTGAAGAGTCTTCGTCATCATCGTACTGAAGAGCAAGACGAGTCTGTAACCCATAATGGGTTAGTACAGGGAAGGGTTAAGGCACCTGCATGATAGAAATGATCCTCACAAGGTACAAACCAAGAGCAACAATTACCGTACCTGATAGAGTCTAAATATGACGGTGCAATGGTTGAAGCTGGACCAGGGCTTTACCTGCCCCCACGTGATCTGTTCTCCCGGGGTGTAGTCACACACAGAAGATTTTCTGCAGAGATTTCTTCTGAATGGAGCTTGCAGAAATCCAGGTGATTGCCGCCAAAACAACTGATTTTCAGTCACAGAAATTTCTCCACCAAATCTGCTGCACTTTCCATGCTTGGGGGAATTGACTTTCTACAGCTTTTTCCTGGTGAAGTCATGAAGGACAGGTCCTCAGTTTTGTAGTCTCCATCCTGCTTTTCCCAACCCTACACCAACTCCCCATCCTGCTGATACCCTCAATTCTGTGCCTGTTGCTTCCCCATCTGCCCCTGTTACTGCACCTGTTGCACCGCAAGGTGCCCCCAAGTATTTTACTTAATATTATTGCCCCTTGTGGCCCCTGAATAAACATGAACGCCCCTTGTGGCCCTTACATTTTGTACTTAATGTTACTTATTGTACTCCATTTACTGACAGGAGCAGAGATCTTGAAATTGGTGAGGGCTTTAAGTACAAATTGTATTTTAATGTAACCTGACTTGTCATTAAACTGTTAAGTGGGACTACAAAGCTCAGGATGCCCCCCATAGATTTACAGAAAACACTCCATAGAGGCAGTGGTGATGTGCTAGATGTCCTTCACCTCCATGATGGATGATATAAGCACTGTGGTTTTACCTGCAGAGCGGATCTTGATCAGGTCCAGTGGGTGTAGTAGTTGCATGGAGGAGATGACACCACCGCTCAGGTCGACCACTGGGTTCTTATTCTGGACATATTGAAAGAGCCAAGGAGGTAGTAGAAGGTAACAGCCGGTCTAGATGGAGCGAGCATGTGGATGTCCTGACACTTGCACTGCGCAGACGTCACGTGAAGGACCGGACTGGGATTCACATGCAGCCAGTGCAACCCAACATGCCTCCCCAGCAGTGCCAGACAAGCAGCACATTGCAGCACAGAGTGCCTCCCCAAATGCCACAAAGGAGCAACATTGTACCCCTTCCCACCCCTCCCTCATTGGCAGCAGCATTTTCCCCTTTCCACATCTCCCTATTGGCAGTAGCATTGTACTCTTCCCCCAATAAAAGAAGATTTCCCGTCTCTCCCCCACCAACAGAGCATTTTCCCCTTTCCCACCCCTCCCCCACCAACAGAGCATTTTCCCCTTTCCCACCCCTCCCCCACCAACAGAGCATTTTCCCCTTTCCCACCCCTCCCCCACCAACAGAGCATTTTCCCCTTTCCCACCCCTCCCCCACCAACAGAGCATTTTCCCCTTTCCCACCCCTCCCCACCAACAGAGCATTTTCCCCTTTCCCACCCCTCCCCCACCAACAGAGCATTTTCCCCTTTCCCACCCCTCCCCCACCAACAGAGCATTTTCCCCTTTCCCACCCCTCCCCCACCAACAGAGCATTTTCCCCTTTCCCACCCCTCCCCCACCAACAGAACATTTTCCCCTTTCCCACCCCTCCCCCAGTAAAAGAGCATTTCCCCCTTTCTGGTTCTCCCCCCACTAACAGAGCATTTCCCCCTTTCTGGTTCTCCCCCCCACTAACAGAGCATTTCCCCCTTTCCACCCTTCCCCCACTGATCGCAGCATTGTCCCCCTTCCCATCTCTCCCCTACTGACAGCAGTATTGTCCTTCTTTCTTCCCCTCCTCCACTGACAGTAGATTTTCTCCCTTCCTACCTACTGGCAGCAACATTCCCCATTCCCACCCCCCAGGAGCACAAATGTTGCTGGAGGTGGAAGGGAGAGTGTCAGGAGAGCTATCCAGGCTTCCCCAGAACTACTGGGTGCAGGACCTGTGGTCAAGAGAACATGATGTCACCACAGGTCCTTTACTTCTTCTGACCATGGAAACTGCACTGATTATACCGTACTGACATTATTAGTGCAGTTTCAAATTGACCAGGGTGGTGGGCCCCCTGACTGACAGGCCAACCGGGAATCGGTCCTGTGGGGGAGATTACCAGTCCAGGCCTGATTTATCTCTCAGGAGGTAATGTTAAATACAGTCAACTATTCTGCCGTCAGTGTGTCTGCCTGCCTGTTGCCCAAAGCAAAAATGACTACATGGGCAAGAAAACAATTTAGTATGGGCAAAGTAGAAAAAAAAGATGGCCGTCTGACAGTCAGGATGATGCAAATTATGGCATCTACAAAGCTTTCACTCGGGGCATGTGCAGTGTTGGAGAGAGGAGCCCTCGATAGTTCCCTATATGAGGGTGAAAGTACAAGAAATCTGCCCAGAGGTGAGGCTCGGAGAGAGGACTGTCCATGCCGCAGTCATTTATAACAAGGTACCAAATCGGCAGGCAGAAGAGTAGTCAAGCAAGCAAAGGTCAGGGCAGGCGGCAAACAGAGTAATAAAACAGGCCGGGGTCAGGGCAGGCAGCAAACAAACATGGTCTAAAAACAGGCCGGGGTCAGGGCAGGCAGCAAACAAGAATAGTCAAAAAACTGTCCGGGGTCAGGGCAGGCAGCAGTCAAAAAGCATAGTCCGTTAGTCAAGCCGAGGTCAAAACCAAAAAAATCAATCCGGATAACAGCAGTGTGCTAAGATGGTACTCGCACGCTGCAGGGAGCTTCACCACTACATTACTATGCAGCAGCAGGAGGTACTCAGACTCGGACCATAGATGTGCTGTTTACTCCCCCTTACTCCACAAAGTTTCTGGATGGCATGGCTTTCATGATCTCCCGAGCCTCGTAACTGATAGGGGCGCCTGGTCTGGTGTCATAGCGCGGTCTCGCAGTGACACGAACGCGCGGTGGTAGGGCGTAAGGCGCACTGCGGACTGTAGATGTTACTTTCCCTGATAACAGTCTCAGAAACCTCCAGATAGATGGTAACCTGGGCATGTGGGGATGGGTCTCTACCTCACCTGGTGTTCTGGTGGGCTTCGGTACCTGATGTCCTTTCTCTTCCTGTGCTGCTACGATGGTCTCGGCAGGTGGTGTTGCCGGCGGTAGTGTTGCCGGCGGTGGTGTTGCCGGCGGTAGTGGTGCTCCTCCCTGCAGTCGAAGGTATCGGCCAGTTTCCTGTCTAGGTGTTTCAGACGGTGATGTTATAAACGGCACGATACCTTCCAATCCTGCTGTCAGATGGCGCGTGTTGAAGCCAGATGTTGTTGGCTTCTGGCCGTACGGGGGCCTCCGGGGACGATAGATATGTCTCCGGGGCTGGAGTTTTCCTCCAGCCCCCGTAGCAGCCATGTGGCTGCCTCTTCCGCCACACACCAATAAAAGTGTATGTGGGGAAGGGGCGGGGGGGATGAAGGGAAAAAAAAAACGGGATAAAGGTAAGAAATACAAGAAATCGCTCGCTAAAAGTGGTCAGCCTCCTCTCTCCGCAATCCTCGCCTCACACTCACCGATCTCACCCAGTGTTCCAGGGCTCAAGGGCAACGCTTCTGTGATGTCATAAAGCCGCGCTCGGCAACAGGTTGCTAATGCAGGTAAACAACGTTGTCGCCCATGGCAACCAAACCCACCCTAGCTGTGTAGGGCAGGAAACAGACATAAGGGGCAGATTTTTAGCAGTGTTGAACCCAATGCGTTTTTATTCCATATTCTCAGTTCCAGGAGGAGCCAGCGGAGATGTTATATTCTTCACAGTCCAGAATTTGCAGGGACTTGGCCTAATTTTTAGAGACAATTCTGGCAAACCAGGGTAGAAAATGACACAAGCCTCGCCCAGAAGCGGGTGTTTACAGATGGGTTTAGTCTGGGGGGTGGGGCTTAGTATACTAAGTATGAAAGTCTCAATCTACCCATGTCTTAGAGTCCTTTCTGACACTAGAAGAGCATGTTGGGAGTTGTAGTGCACATGCCCTTTGCAGTTGACAGCTGCAGTTTGAAAAAAAAGTCAGTTGGATGTTTTCTGTTGAGGGGATGAGAGAGAAGTGATAGCGCCCCCAACAGCTTTTCCTCACCGCCATATGTACTGGCCATGGGTGAGAGGTGGCTGTATTATGCCGCTGTCACCCTGTTTAACACCTTAGCCACCATGGCATTTACGGGATTAGAGAAGGGGCTCCTGATGCTGATGGGTTGCCATGGCAGCCAGGAGCCCTAACAATATCCCCAATATCTGCCCTTATAGTAAACCTATTAAAAAAAATAAAAATGTATGGCTGTCAGAATATGGTGACACGAAAATGTATATTTTTTTTGAAGTATTTTCACTGTGTAAAAGTAGTAAAATCGACTTCACGTTAATATCTGTGTCATTGTCCCGACCCGCAGAATAAAGGTAACGTATCATTTATACTGGGGTGAAATTTGGAGCCACAGGATCAATATCTGCGAGAAGGTGCCAGATTCTCCGGACAGCAGTAGGAGATGGCTCCCACTGGGCGGTGGCTCTGCAGTGCATGGGGGGGGGGGGGGGGTCTGCCCATTCATCGCTGGTAGATTGGTCACTTTCAGTGGTTGGAAGGTCCGGTAGTGTCATATCAGGTGTGCTGTGAGCAGGTCACGGCATCGGTCAAACGGCGCTGGATGTCACACCAAATACACTTGCCAGCTCGCCATTTTGATGCATTTTTTTTTTCGTTTCGCCTTTTTCCGTATGGGATCAATACTTTTATATTTTGATGGTACGGGCGTTTTCGCACGCGATACCCATGATGGTTTTTTTCTTTTACTTTTTATTAATTTTAAATGATTTTTTAAAAACTTTATTATTTTTTTACACTTTTTTTTATAGTCCCCCATAGGGAACTAAAACAACCAGTCATTTGATTGCTCTTCTCATAGACTCCAGTGCACTAGCATTAGAGTCTAGGATGATTTTACTACTTTCCTATGGAGCCCTATTACAGGCAAGGGCTCCATAGGAAACACTGTGCAGCAGCCTCCTGTCATTCACAAAGACAGGGGCAGCTGCACACAAGCTCCGGCTCCTCCGATCGCCGCGTGGGGGAGCCGGAGCACAACCGGAAGTGCGCACTTCCAGTAATACACGCGATCTGATGCCTGAACGCGGCATCTGAGGGGTAAAATGTCTGTGATCGGCATTACCGCCGATCGCGGACATTAGCCGCGGGGTGTCTACTTTATGAAACAATAGGCACCCACTTTGCTCCGCTCAGGACCGGGCGCCATCTTCAAAGACCCGACATGTGACGAAGTATCATGTCACATGTCGGGAAAGGGTTAATCAGTCATACATTAAGTCACATTAGTGAATAGAAACTGCAAATCTGACGACTGCATGTTGAAGTCCAATTGGGGCCTAAAAAAATAAGTTTTTAATAACATAAAAAATTATATAAAAATTCAAATCACCCCCTTCCCCCATAATTTAAATAAAAAAGAAACAATAAAAATAAAGATCATGGGCACCGCCACATCCCAAAACTGCTTGTAGTATTAACCACTTCAGCCCCCCTAGCTTAAGCCCCCTTAATGACCAGACCGCTTTTTACACTTCTGCACTACACTACTTTCACCGTTTATCGCTCGGTCATACAACTTACCACCCAAATGAATTTTACCTCCTTTTCTTCTCACTAATAGAGCTTTCATTTGGTGGTATTTCATTGCTGCTGACATTTTTACTTTTTTTTACATTAATCGAATAACTACATTTCTAAATACATTTTTCTCTAAATTTATTGTTCTACATGTTGTTGATAAAAAAAAAAAAAATGCAATAAGTGTATATTTATTGGTTTGGGTAAAAGTTATAGCGTTTACAAACTATGGTGCAAAATAAAATAATTTCCGCACTTTGACTTTCTGAGCACCTGTCATGTTTCCTGAGGTTCTACAATGCCCAGACAGTAGAAACACCCCACAAATGACCCCATTTCGGAAAGTAGACACCCTAAGGCAGGCATGTCTAAACTGCGGCCCTCCAGCTGTTGCAAAACTACAACTCCCAGCATGCCCTAAAAGCTGTAAGCTATCCAGGCATGCTGGGAGTTGTAGTTTTGCAACAGCTGGAGGGCCGCAGTTTGGACATGCCTGCCCTAAGGTATTCGCTGATGGGCATAGTGAGTTCATGGAAAGTTTTATTTTTGTCACAAGTTAGCGGAAAATTATATATTTTTTTTTCCTCATCCGACTGGGTCAGAAGCCTGTAGGCCTCTTCAGAAGAATACCCCCTGTTTGACATTTGGGCTTCTAAATTTAGGGGTATTCCCTGAGACTACCCAAGAAAAAAAGCAAGCCTGTCTTACAAATGGGAGGCTAGCGAAGTACCGGAGGCCGCTGCGATTGATAAAAAATATCAAAACTGATTTTTTATCGCCGCAGCGCGTGTAAAGTGATTGTGCAGTGATAAAAAAAACAATAATAATTTTGTCACTGCGGCGGGGAGGGCGTGGGTGAACGCACGTGTGGGCGACCGATCAGGCCTGATCGGGCAAACACTGCGTTTTGGATGGAGGGCGAACTAAGGTGACACTAATACTATTATAGATCTGACCGTGATCAGTTCTGATCACTTACAGATACTATAAAAGTACAAATGCTGATTAGCGATACGCTAATCAGCGAATAAGTGACTGCGGTGCGGTGGGCTGGGCGCTAACCGATCGCTAACTACCTACCAAGGGGCCTAAACTATACCTAAAACCTAACGGCACTCCCGTTGTTCAGCTCACCGCACCGCTCGAAGTTACTTATCTCTGGGGAGAACACGTGATAGACACCAGAGAGCGAGGACGCCGGAAGTAACTTTGAGCGGTGCGGTGAGCTGAACAACGGGAGTGCCGGGGACTTACATATACCGTTAAGCGAGCTTTTTCCCACAGCACTGAGCACCAGAGGTTACGGAGGCTCTCAAACCTCGGATAAAAGGTCCAGACCGCTATATGCGATTCATTGTGGACAGTGAGAAACTGACGGACCTAGTGATATCATTCACCTCCACTTAAAGGGACAGTACCCTCAGCACCAACTATTGGGACGCATATTCTTTCATCTTAAGGGATACTATTATCAGTGACATTGGAGAACCTGTCAAATATAAGATTGTAAAAGTGGAATATTGGGAACACACCCAAGTGATAGGACTTTTTACCCACCAGACTGCTCTATATACAGAGGATCCTCCCTTATATAGGACCCTACCATCAGTGCACTTTTCTTATTTTATATTTTTAGGGGTATTTTAATGTTATTTTATTATTGTGTTGTTTTTATTACATATTTTCTGCTACTTACACTCCATTGTTGAGCTGGCGGCCATTAAATGCTGTTTTGATGTGACCCATATAGTGAGTGCCAGTCATTCTTTATAAATTCTTATTTTCTCTTGACTGATTGGGTGATCAGTTTCCTGACTAGAGCACCCCTACCACACAGAGGAGGGCGGTGAGCTATCCACAACAACCATTACAATATTCATAAATATAGTGTGTTATATGGCTGGTGGTTCGTTATTTTAAAAGTCACCAACCTGCCAGCGGTGATCATTGCCTGGCAGGCTGGTGACCAACTTCTCCTGCCGCCCGCAGGACGCATCCTGGAGGGGGTTAAACAATGTATCTCATATGGCGAACAGCGTAATAGAAAAAAAATCTAAATGGCCAATTCACCATTTGTTGTCACTTTACGCGGAATAAAAAGTGATCAAAAAGTCATATACACCCCAAAATCAGTAAAAACTACAAATCGTCCTGCAAACCAATTAGCCCTCACACAGCTCCATAGACATAGCAAAAAAAAAAAGTTATGGGCGGTCAGAATATGACAATGAAAAATAAAAAGTTTTTTTCCCCCGAAGTTTTCATTTTATTTTTCAGTATTAATCCGCAATAAAAATTATATGAATATGGTATCTGTGTAATCGTACTGACCTGGAGAATAAAGGTAACCGGTTTTATCGCATAAGGAACTCCATAAAAACAAATCCCGTAAAACTGTGGCCAAATTGCATTTTTTTCCCCCAATTCCACATATTTGGTATTTTTCCCAGGATCTCACTACATGCACGTATGCAATATTAAATGGCGCCAATAGGAAGTACAACTTGTCGCGCAAAATACAAGGCCTCGTACGGCTGTGTGAACGGAAAAATAAAAAAGTTATGGCTGCGAGATGGGAGCGTAAAACGAAAACACAAAAACTGAAAATTGCTCGGTAATCTAAGAGTTAATAAATATGAATACAGCCCCGTATAAGAGAACTAGAAGTCCCAGCACGTCCAGGCTGGTATTATGGGATATTAGAAGTCATTACTGTTTGGGAATATAGGAGAACTATAACTCCCAGCATGCCCAGGCTATTATTATGGGTTGCAGAGGACATGGCAGAGAGGGAGCATAGGAGGAGAGCACTACAACTCCCCATATCCTCCACATAGTAATCTCTGTAGTGCAGGCGCAGCGGAAGGCACTGTGTACTCTTCTTCTAGAAATCAATGGCGCCACCTGCTGGTAGGTTAGAATAGCGCCACCTCCACCTCGGCTGCTTGACGGACCACTGATATTATGTGATCGCAGTGTCAGCGTGTCACATGATCTCGGCAGGTTCTTGCCTGCTGGTCACATGACCTGCAGGGGTGAGAGCGTCGGGGGCGCGCACGGTTGGCTGTGAGGGCTGGCAGCGGGAGCGTGCCCGGGAGATGTCTCGGCGGGCGCCGTTCGGGGAGGAGGAGGCAGCGTCATTGAGCCGTCTTCGGGAATTCTTCTGCCGGAGTCTGCGGCGGGGGCACTGGGAGCTGGCGCGGGCCTGTCTGCCGCAACTTTCCCGGGGTCCTGATGCTGAAGAAGTGGAGGAAATACTGAGAGGACTGGTCACCAGGGCCGCCATCAGGGGGGGAAAGCCGATACCCCGGTAAGGGGCCCGGACCCTGGGTGGGCCCCGGCCAGTTCCAATAAAAAAAAAAAATTTCCCCCTCCCATTTGTCAGTGACTTGAGTTGAACTTTATTGCATCGCTAGAGGGGGGCAATTGATTATTCCTTGCTAGTGATGTCCGGTTCATTTGAATCGATTCAGTTCACTAAACCGTTGGAGTTGATTCCTCTGACTGAGCGGATCCGAGTGAAACAGCTCAGTCTGACCCAGCACACAATAGCAGAGCCGCTGGCAGCAGGGAGGGGAGGGGCTCGGGAGGAGTGTAATCTGATCCTAGAGTGGAAGCGGCTTCTGCCAGCCCCTCCCCTCCCCGCCCACCAACCAATCAGAGCTGAGGCAATGCAAGCACTAGCAGCTCTGAGTCACTGACACAAGTACAGGGAGGAGTGTAATCTGATCCTAGAGTGGAAGCTGCTTCTGCCAGCCCCTCCCCTCCCCGCCCACCAACCAATCAGAGCTGAGGCAATGCAAGCACTAGCAGCTCTGAATCACTGACACAAGTACAGGGAGGAGTGTAATCTGATCCTAGAGTGGAAGCTGCTTCTGCCAGCCCCTCCCCTTTCCGCCCACCAACCAATCAGAGCTGAGGCAATGCAAGCACTAGCAGCTCTGAGTCTGAGTCACACACTGTACGGGGAGTCTAAGAATCGAATGAGTCTCAGGTTAAAAGAATCTAAAGATCCGACTGTTAGAGACTCATTCGATTGTTTGAGTTAAAAGAACCGTCAGACTCTAGAACAGTTTACACTGAGGCTGATGACCGGCTGCAGCAGTGATGAGGTTAAGGGACAGGAGCAGAGAGATAAGAGAAGTGACAGATGACTGTGAAGACCACGCGATCTGTCGCTCAGAAGCCATGAGATTGTAAGGCTACTTTCACACTAGCGGCAGGACGGATCCGACAGGCTGGTCACCCTGTCGGATCTGTCCTGCCGTTATTTCACCGGACCGCCGCTCCGTCCCTATTGACTATAATGAGGACGGGAGTGGAGCTCCGGCGCAGCACGGCGAAAGGCCCCCCCCCCCCCCCACTCCGCTGATTCCCATATTATACCTGGTATACCGGCTCCGGCCCCATTCCCCTTTAAAAGGCGCTGAGCCGCTGCGCAGAGGATTGTAGCTGCGCAGCGGCAGGTGACGGCAGACGCTGTCCGCTGCCTCCTCATGCGGTGACGCCGCCTTCAGATTAGCGCGCCGCAGCCTGCCTGCCACTGCCAGACACCGTCCATTCTGGTTTGCAGGCTTGCAGCCAGGCGCGGCGGCGGGAACTTCTGTTCTGGCCTCTGGGAGTGGGACTGGAATCGAATCTGGAAAGAATTGTGGTGGAAGCTGCCCAGCTGCCCTAGTGCCCTCGCCCCTCGCCCCACTTAGCCGGCCCAGGAAGGAGTCAGTGCCGGCTCCATGCTCCACTCCATCACATGTTGGACCGGACGGACTCCAGCGATTCATTAAGGTCCATTAGGTTACTGGTTTCCATAAATAATGTTATCATTTTACTGGTAATGGCGGCATACAGTATTTATCCAAAGCAGAACACACAGCTAAAGAGCTGGGGCTGGGTGGGCTGGCAAGGGAGGGGTTAATAATAAGTGATGGAGGATCCTGGCCCTGTGGGATAATCCAGAAAACAGCTTTGCATTTTACCCCCGAGCAAAGACCACACAACATGGAGCTGCCGAGCCAAGTGGACAACATAGGGATCAATATGAAAAGAAATAATGTGGAGCCTTTGAAATCGCTCAGCGCAGTAAGGCTACTTTCACACGAGCGTTCGATCGGATCCGTTCTGAACGGATCCGATCATAATAATGCAGACGGAGGCTCCGTTCAGAACGGATCCGTCTGCATTATATTGGCATATAAAAGCTAAGTGTGAAAATAGCCTCGGACGGATCCGTCCAGACTTTCAATGTAAAGTCAATGGGGGACGGATCCGCTTGAAGATTGAGCCATATTGTGGCATCTTCA
Source organism: Bufo gargarizans (assembly GCF_014858855.1). Classification (NCBI taxonomy): domain Eukaryota; kingdom Metazoa; phylum Chordata; class Amphibia; order Anura; family Bufonidae; genus Bufo; species Bufo gargarizans. Next base: position 76,684,977 of record NC_058090.1, read on the forward strand.
AACGGATCCGTCCCCATTGACTTACATTGTAAGTCTGGACGGATCCGCACGCCTCCGCACGGCCAGGCGGACACCCGAACGCTGCAAGCAGCGTTCAGGTGTCCGCCTGGCCGTGCGGAGGCGAGCGGAGCGGAGGCTGAACGCCGCCAGACTGATGCAGTCTGAGCGGATCCGCATCCATTCAGACTGCATCAGGGCTGGACGGAAGCGTTCGGGTCCGCTCGTGAGCCCCATCAAACGGAGCTCACGAGCGGACAGCAGAACGCTCGTGTGAAAGTAGCCTAACGACTGTCACACCTGCATTTAGGTGCGGAGACGGATCCGCGCCTATAATGCAAACGTTGGTGTCCGTATCCGTCTGCATAACTCAGTAAAAAAAAAGTGTAAGTCTAAGTGTAGGTCAAACGGATCCGTCATAACTTTACATTGAAATTCAATGGGGGACGGATCCGTTTGCAATTGCACCTTATTTGTGTCAATGTAAACGGATCCTTCCCCATTGACTGACATTGTAAGTCAGGACAGATCCGTTTGGCTCCGCACCGCCAGGCGGACACCAAAACGCTGCGCCTCCAGAGCGGAATGGAGGCGGAACGGAGCCAAACGGATGCATTCTGAGCGGATCCTTATCCATTCTAAATGCATTGGGGCAAAACTGATCCATTTGGGGCTGCTTGTGAGATCCCTGAAACAGATCCCACAGGCGGACCCAGAAACGGCAGTGTGAGAGTAGCCTGTGCCGCTTACTGCGCTGAGCGATTTCAAAGGCTCCAAATTATTTCTTTTCATATTGATCCTCATGTTGTCCACTTGGCTCGGCAGCTCCATGTTGTGTGGTCTTTGCTCGGGGGTAAAATGCAAAGCTGTTTTCTGGATTATCCCACAGGGCCAGGATCCTCCATCACTTATTGTTATTAACCCCTCCCTTGCCAGCCCACCCAGCCCTATTTAGCTTTGTGTTCTGCTTTGAAAAAAATGTGAAGGGGTTAATTAAGTGTTGGAGGGGGTGGGGGGTGTTATTGTGCATATTGTGTTTGGGATCCATTTAACAAGTTTGACCAGTTGGGTTTGAGAGTGGTTGAGTGTCATCCACAGATCCCCCATAAAAGTGTCATCCACAGATCCCCCATAACAGTGTGTTATCCACAGATCCCCCATAACAGTGTGTCCTCCACAGATCCCCCATAACAGTGTGTCATCCACAGATCCCCATAACAGTAAGTCATCCACAGATCCCCCCCATAACAGTGTGTCATCCACAGATCCCCCATACCAGTGTGTCATCCACAGATCCCCCATAACAGTGTGTCCTCCACAGATTCCCCCCATAACAGTGCGTCCTCCACAGATTCCCCCATAACAGTACGTCATCCACAGATCCCCCCATAACACTGTAACAGTAAACCTTGTGCTTTTAAGGTGTTTTTTTCTTAAATGTGCCAGGGGAGGATTTCTAGGGCAGATTAGAACAGGTAGTGTAGTTAGTGTTAGTGGAGGGTCCTGCTTAAAGGGGTTGTCCAGGTTCAGAGCTGAACCCGGACATACCCTTATTTTCACCCCGGCAGCCCCCCTGAGCCTAGCATCGGAGCATCTCATGCTCCGATGCGCTCCAGTGCCCTGCGCTAGATCGCGCAGGGCACAGGCTCTTGTGTTTTCAATAACACACTGCCGGGCGATAACTTCCGCCCAGCAGTGTGTTCGGTGACGTCACCGGCTCTGAGGGGCGGGCTTTAGCTCTGCCCTAGCCGTTTTACTGGCTAGGGCAGAGCCAAATCCCGCCCATCAGTGCCGGTGACGTCACCGGGGTTCCTGTCAGCCCCATAGAGAGCCCGGTACGTCACCGGAACTCAGAAAAATGCCTTTGCCCTGCGCAATTTAGCGCAAGGCAAAGGAGAGCATCGGAGCATGAACTGCTCCGATGCTCCTGTCAGGGGGGCTGCCAGGGTGAAAATGGAGGGCTGTCCAGGTTCAGCTCTGAACCTGGACAACCCCTTTAAGAGTCTACCTTGTCGTGGTAGCAGGCTTCATATTATTTGGTCAAAAATGTATTCCTTACTGAAATCGCTGATTATCACTTTTTACTGTCTTTGTAGTTGTAAAAAAATAATAAATTGGGGGTAGGTCCTTGGGGGTGGAGGGGAGGTGGAGTCAGGACGGATTCTAAAGGGGCGGAGTAGGAGGGGGGGCCCAGGCCTTGAGCTGTGTAAGGGGCCCCAAAGTTTCTGATGGCAGCCCTGAACAAGGCAGACATAGCAGAGCTGGAGAGGGTGCAGAGGAGGGCAACTAAAGTAATAACTGGAATGGGGCAACTACAGTACCCTGAAAGACTATCAAAATTAGGGTTATTCACTTTAGAAAAAAGACGAAAGAGGGGAGATCTAATACTATACTGTGTATAAATATATCAGGGATCAGTACAGAGATCTATCCCATCATCTATTTATCCCCAGGACTGTGACTGTGACGAGGGGACATCCTCTGCATCTGGAGGAAAGAAGGTTTGTACACAAGCATAGAAGAGGATTCTTTACGGTAAGAGCAGTGAGACTATGGAACTCTCCACCTGAGGAGGTGGTGATGGTGAGTACAATAAAGGAATTCAAGAGGGTCCTGGATGTATTTCTGGAGTGTAATAATATTACAGGCTATAGCTACTAGAGAGGGGTCGTTGATCCAGGGAGTTATTCTGATTACTTGATTGGAGTCGAGAGGGAATTTTTTATTCCCCTAAAGTGGGGGAAATTGTCTTTCACCTCACAGTTTTTTGTTTTTTTTTGCCTTCCTCTGGATCAACTTGCAGGATGACAGGCCGAACTGGATGGACAAATGTCTTTTTCCGGCCTTATGTACTATGTTACTATGTTACTAGAACCAGTTCCATTGGCAGCCATACATGCCCATACCATGACACTACCACCACCAGGCTTCACTGATGAGGTGGTATGCTTAGGATCATGAGCAATTCCTTTCCTTCTCCATACTCTTCTCTTCCCATCACTCTGGTACAAGTTGATCTTGGTCTCATCTGTCCATAGGATGTTGTTCCAGAACCGTGAAGGCTTTTTTAGATGTCGTTTGGCAAACTCTAATCTGGCCTTCCTGTTTTTGAGGCTCACCAATGGTTAACATCTTGTGGTGAACCCTCTGTATTCACTCTGGTGAAGTCTTCTCTTGATTGTTGACTTTGACACACATACACCTACCTCCTGGAATTATTTTTGATCTGGTCAACTGTTGTGAAGGGTATTTTCTTCACCAGGGAAAGAATTTATCGGTCATCCACCACAGTTGTTTTCCGTAGTCTTCTGGGTCTTTTGGTGTTGCTGAGCTCACCGGTGCGTTCCTTCTTTTTAAGAATGTTCCAAACAGTTGTTTTGGCCACGCCTAATGTTTTTGCTATCTCTCTAATGGTGTCACGACAGGTAGGTAACCAAACACGGGAAAACAAACAACGACTAGGCCCAAAAGCTAGGGAGAAAAGGGTCACCTCCTAGCGATCCCAAAAGCTTTCCCTTAACTGCTGTGCCCATGTGCATAACCTAAGGGTGGATATGCACATGCCCTCGTGCCTAAAACCTAAACACCCTGGGCAAACCCTAAGCAGCAGGGAAAAGGGAAGAGGCTGCCTGTTTCTTCAAACCAGGAGGAAGCAAGCGTCTCCCTAGAGGCCTAGATAAAACAAACAAAGGGAAATGAAGGAGAGGACTTATCTTGAGCAGAGCTGGAGCAGACGTTCCACCACAAATCAAGAGCTCCCAGGAAAGAACTATAACCCGCACAGGCCACTGGGGTAAGGAGGGATAAAAAGCCTCACTAACAATGAAACCCGATACACCTGAGGGAACGTGGATCCAGCTCAAACCTAATCAAAACAAACAAAGAAGTCAGACATGTGCGGCCAGTCTGACAGATCTCCGCACATTCACAGAGAAAGGCGTGACAAATGGGTTTGTTTTGTTTTTTCAGCCTAATGGTGGCTTGCTTCACTGATAGTGACAGCTCTTTGGATCTCATCTTGAGAGTTGACAACAACAGATTCCAAATGAAAATATCACACTTGAAATGAACTCTGGACCTTTTATCTGCTCATTGTAATTGGGATAATGAGGGAATAACACACCTGGCCATGGAACAGCTTAGAAGCTAGTTGTCCCATTACTTTTGGTTCTTTAACAAGGGGAGGCACATATGCAAACTGTTGTAATTCCTACACCGTTCACCTGATTTGGATGTAAATATCCTCAAATTAAAGCTGACAGTCTGCAGTTAAAGCACATCTTGTTCGTTTCATTTCAAATCCATTGTGGTGGTGTCACGCCCATATTCATGGTCGTGACTCTTTGGGAGCCGCATGCAGTTGCCCGTGGTCTAGGTGTTTTGTCAACCACAGTCAGAGGCTGTTTGTAGTTTGCCTCAAGTGCGGTTGCCATGGACAACAGGTGTTTGTTGGCAGTGTAGCAGCCTGAGCTGGTTGCTAGGCGTCTCACTGTTAATGCGTGCGGTTGCCTCTGCCTATGTGTGTGTATGTATGCACATTTCTATGTCTGGTGTGCACGGGGTTTTAGTTATGTGTGCACTTCCCCTTTAAGTGGCTTTTTTCCCTTGCCCGGTGTAGGAGAGGTTAACTCCCTTCTTAGTGTGTGAACACTGGGTGTGTCTGTATGTGGGTGTGGCCACTTTTGGCTATAAAGCTTCTGCTGAGATCAGAAGTCTGAGGGGTACTCCAGCCTTCTTGTTAAGCTGGAGTCATCCTCCTGGTTCATTTACCATCTGCCAGTGTGGGCCACCCTTGTGGTCATAAGTTTATGTTCCATAATGTTATTTTATGTTTATGTGGTGTCTGTTATTATTGCAGCTATGGTTCTGGGTTCCTGTGTGTTTATGTGTGTGTGCTGTGTCTTTTTATGTTGGGTGTGGACATCAGCAGTTGAGCACGGGATCCAGTCAGTGTGTCTGTGGCAGGTAGGGGTGGAAGCCTTTCACTCTCCTGCCATATCCATAGGCTGTTGATGTTTCTGTTCCCTTGCAGCTTGGCCAGTTTAGACTCTTGTCCGTCCGTATCCAGGAGAAACAGGTTGTCTTATCCAGCTCCTAGCTCAGGGACCTGTCCAGGGCTAGTAGGGAAGCAAGGTTCCTGAGTATGAGCCCTCCTACCATCAGGGTCGGCTCATACAGCTAGGAGTTAGGATCAGATTAGGGATGCGCTAGGAGGTGACCTGCTCCCTAATTCTGTTGTCCTGGTCAAGCCGATTCTATTTATTTTAACATCACACGGATTAGAGTTACGCCCACTCTAATCCGTGACAGGTGGTGTATAGAGCCCAAATTTTTAGAATTGTGTTGATGTCCCAATATTTATGGACCTGACTGTATATTCTGTTGTGGAGTACACTATCATCACCACCAACTTACATTCAAAGTTATTGACCCACTCAATAAATCTTCTTAAGAGTAACAAACAATTTAAACAAGAACTGATATTCCTAAAGGAGCGTATTGACTTCCATATTCAGGTCTATCATGATAAAATTCTGAGTGGAATGCAGGACCTGAGGGAAGGATGCATTCCCCTGTACTTTGTTTCGTATGATATAATTCACAAAATGCTGCAAAGAGTCAGTGAAGAGAAAGTAGAGGACATCCAACTAAACTTAGTATTCAATATGGGGATTGCCGTACAGTTGTATGTTGATTTCGAGAAAATGGAAGTTTGTTTTCTCCTTTCGATCCCTGTTGTTTCTAAAACAAGCTCATCATTTTATTATCTATAACATAAATTTAGGAGTGTGAGAAACATTCAAGGAGCGCCTAGAAGTCTGTCCTTAATTGGCAAGAAGTGTCAGAATTAATCCCTTTGGCTTTGATTTAGGTTCTAGATGTCAAATGTATAGAATGCAAGATAAAGTCAGACTTACGTAGTTAACTCTTTATAGTATGATGCTAATAGCTTATACAACAGTGCCACCTAGGTATGAGTAGGTGACATTACAACAGAAGTGCATTCTGGGTGATGTAGTGACATCACCACCCTTATCACATGTACACGCCTATCCAACAGTGATTGGAAAGTTCCAAACTGGGAAGGTGTGTCTAACTGATAAGTTTGTGAACATAAACCACACACACATAAAGGAAGGGAACCACCACCAACAAGAAAGAAAGGAGAGACCCCAGGAGAAAAATCCTGATGACCAGAACGTACCTTAGAGCTGACTTCCCTTAGTTCCTGCATATTATCTGTATTCTCGGTAATGTTTGTTTGTTTCGTGTAGTATTGATATAAATTAATCAGCCTAATATTTAGCTAACTTCCCGCTGTTGGCGGATGTATGGTTGTTAAAAGTGCTACATCAATGTTGTTAATATTCAGCAAAGATGCATATTGCTGAATAAAAGACCTAAATATTGATTTCAGAGGTAACTCTCTGATTGGAATAATTTCATTCCATAGTCAATACCAGGCTTGATAATTTAGATCGCTATCCCATTATCCGAGATTTGTCATAGTTTGGTGCAGATCAAGGGTTCGTATCTTTTATTAACGTTATTGAGTTTTTATATCTAAATTTGTGGTTAAGACGGATTGTATTGATTTTGGGTACTATATTTTACTAACTATCATTGGTCTCATATTCATTGTTTTTGATTGTATATAAATTATTGTATAATAAATCATTTATATTTTTGCATAGATGCTTGTACCTTGTTTTACTGATTGCACAATATAATTAAATAACCGATCGAATTATTTTTGAGGAGTCATATATGTCCACCTCGAGGATCAAAATCATTTCAAATTTTTCTTTGATCCTTTCTTTTATATAAAGCCTTTTTCTTTATATCCCTGACAAACAGTGGGTGGGGGAGAAAGCATTTAGGTGATTATCCTATCACATTGTCTGAATATGCATCAGGACAGACCAGAGAGTGTGGAGAAAGTTTTTACTAGACTCCAGGAAAGTTGGGTAGATTTGGGCTTTAGATATGCATGGAAAAATCTTAAGTGCTGCCTTTGTGGATGGTCTTAAGGATCAACTCGAAAGGTCTAGTATTAGCTAGGCCTTAGTGAAGTTCACTATAGCCCTTAATTTTGTCCCTCAATTTTGTTGAAGTTGAATTGAACAAAAGCCTAAGGCGGGCGTGGCTGCCTATCAGTCCTCCCCACTAGAAGGGGAAAGGAAGACTTTGCATGTACTTGCCCACTTCCTTGCCCGTGGGAGGTGTTCAGCCCTTCAAGTGCAATGCCCATAGGGAATTAACAATCCAGAATCAAATGCTGGATCCCTATTATCTATACAATTCTTAGGATCTAATTCCATTGCCTCATAGCAAAAGTGTTCCATGATCTCTCATGGCTAAGGGTAGTATCACATGTGTAGGAGTAGATAGTAATGCAGTTCCTACTCCTCTCACCAATTGCTCACCACCTTAAGTGTGCACAAATTTGGATCCCACTACTCTGCTGCCTCTGGAGGGGGGAGGGAGTAGTAGTGCCTTCCCACCTTTAAAAAATAAAAATGTAAATTCACATGACTGTCTTCAATTAATAGCCACATTTTTGAGTTTTTGGTAGATCATTTCAGGTTCTTGGAATATGGATCATCTTGGAAAGGTTATGCTGTTCCTACTTAATCTGATGTTGTCAAGAAAGAACCACTCCTTCCAGCAATGTTAGTGCAGAAGACAGAGCTGAAGACACTCGCTGAGGTTTGTAAGATGGCTGAGAGTAAGACTTCTAACATCAATATTAATCCAGGTATGCCTTCGGTATCACTCATTATTATGGTCCAATCTGGTGAAGCAGAGATTTTGTTTGATCAATGGGTAAGACCATCAATATTTAAGGCCGAGTGTATGAAAGATGTTTGATGCCCTGATGCTGCCTGAGAAGGTAAAGGCTAAACTATTACCTGAAGTCTACGCTAAGTGGAAGTCTGTGTGATACAGGATGGCTTAGGTGCAGTAGACTTCATCAAGGTTATCTTTTTCAGATACAGGCTGCAGAGGCTGAAAGGAAACATCAAAGGATAAAGGTAGAAGTGATGATTGAGAATGGACTCTGGAGGGTTGGTAAGAAACTTTTCCTTTAGAGAGCACTCTACCTAAAGAGGATGGATTTAGAACATGGGCAAATCAAAAGAGAGAAGGTGTGATTGGGTTCTGTGGTGGATGGCTCCTGGGTTCAACAATGCTGCTACTAGGTGTCACGGCTGGGGATGGGGGAAACCCTCAGCCGTGTGATGCCAGGTGATGTAGGGCTGCTCGGCCAGGAGAACAGGATAGGGAGCAGGTCACCTCCTACAGCATCCCTACCCTGACCCTAACTCCTAACCTGCATGGGCTGACCTTTAAGGTAGGAGGACCCATGCGCAGGAACCTCAGAGCCCTGTCTTACCCTCCACAGATCCCTGAGCTAGGAGCTGGGTAAGACGACCTACTCCTCCTTGGCACGGAGGAGCAGGAGTCTCAATGGCCAAGCTGTTGGGAAAAGGGGAACTCATACAGCCTTACGGGTATGGCAGGCGAACTAGTAGTTCCACCAACCTGCCACAGCCATGCTGACTGGATCCCTGTGCAAACAGGAATCCAGAACCATAATCTGTACCAAATCACATAGAAAGGTCCCAACAGAACATCACATACAACATCACACACAGAAGACATAAACATAACAACAATTTCTTTATGACCACAGGGGTGGCTCTCACTGGCAGGAAATATGCACAGGAGGCTGCTCCAGCCAAGCATGACTGAAGCAACCTCCTGAGCCATGCCAAACACCAAGGCTATATAGGCCAAGAAGCCACACCCCACAGTCGGACACACCCAGTGACCTCACACACACACTGGGAAGGGAGTTAACCCTTCCAGCACCACAGAAGGGAAACTCACATAAAGGGGAAGTGTCCAACAGTAGCAACACACTGTGGTTGTTGCCGCTGGCAACGACATGGGTGGCAACCGTGTCCTGGGAGATAGCCCGGAGGCCGGGACACTGCCACCACATGTACAGACAGCCAGACGTTGCCACGGGCAACCACAGTGCAGGAAAAGAGTCAGTGTACACCACACATACTACACAGAGTGCACACAGACCTACAACACAGTGAACACAATACACACACCTAACATAGAGGTTGCTAGGTGCAACCGCATGCACAGCAGGAAAGCTGCCACATACATACGTTGTCAGCGGCAACCACAGGTGAGGCAAATACCACTGCCCTCAACTGTGATTGACAACAAAACCAAACCGCTGACCATCGCATGCGGTTGAAGAGTCACGGTCATAGCCATGGCCGTGACACTAGGTTAGTTGAAGATAAGTGCTGTAATAATGATGAGAGAACTATGGGAGTTCCAGGAAGGCATATGCCAAGGTCATTATATCCATTTCAGAGACTGCGGATTGACTACATTCAGAACAAAGGTGGAACAGTGTGAAAATGTCTTCCCAGGATATTCGATTTGGCCTGTAGCAAAGGCTACAGCTAAAAGATACTGACTGAGGTGAGAGTACATACCCCTGGGGCTTTTCTCCATCCGGTACACACCTAACCAGAAGATAGCCCCTAGATTAGGTCTCTATTTCCCAACAGCTCCAGATGCAGCATAGTGGTTTTCCAAATTATGTTGTATGTTGCACAAATTGACTGGCTAATGTGTATTTCCAAGTTTTAGTTGTTTTTTAGAATCCAGACTGTATAGAAACAATTCATTCTTTACAATCATGAGATTGGGTAGTGGTGAAACGAGAGACATGCGGAAAGTCCTAGAGCTACTGTTTGAAGATCTACATCAAGTCCTGATAACCACCACCACTGCTGTCGAATTGGAAGGAGAGCCTGATTGGATCTACGTGTCATATTGCAATCAAGTACCAGGACTATAAGAGCCATAATGTTTTTGCATGTCGTATTGTTTGTTTCATATTGTACAAGGGGGAAATCACAGTCAAATCAAATTCCAACGGTGTTATATTATCAAGATGAGTCAGGAACAACTAAGTTTACTTTTGCAGTATAGTGGACTGTAAGACAGATGACAGATAGGACACTTGGTTTTGGTCTGATAAGTACATCTGTGTGACTGAAACCGACCCAGTCTATGGTAATTGTGTTTAGATATGACCATACCAACTGTGGATATTGGGAATTAACAGAATAGAGTACTAGTCTGAAGTGTTGGGAATATAAACCAGTGGAAGCTACCTCTAGAGTCAGTAAAGGTGAAGGTTTGTCGCAAAGGATGACTGTCCTGAAGGGAACACCACCAAACAGTTGTAAACATAATGAGTGTAATCGTCTGTTCCTGTCCATTAGAAATCTTATCCAACAGGATTCGGGGATATATGTTTTAGAAGCATGTGTAAGTGACAAAGATCCCCTAGGCGAATTTAGAATGTTGGTAAGGGAAAAACCTCAAAGTTCAGTTGCATCTGTGGCTTCTACATCCTTACCTATAATTGGCATTAAATATTTGGCCAATTTAAAAATATGAAGACAAACTGGCCTTAGAGACAGGATTTTACACAGGAAAGCTCTTTGGTGTTTTCCCTCCAGGATATTGTTCTTACATAATTTAGCTGAATAAGACAAGTAGTGATAGTTTCTGACAATTGGTTTATCAACCAAAATTATCAAAACGCAGATATCTGGTGATTGTGTGGAGATTTTAAACTCTGACAGGTGGAATGAAGTGGTCAATGTACCCTGATCAAGTACTGTTGCCATGTGTTCTATTCTCACCTCCTGAGTTGGATCAAATCAGTAAGCAAAACAATGTCCGGTCACGACTAAGGAGGTCACTCCCTACATCCTTTGACTCACATTTATACATGGATGCCATAGGAATCTGCGAAAGAGTTTCTGACGAATTCAAAGCTAAAAGTCAGATAGCTGCAGTAATAATAAAAAAAAATGTAGATTGGATTAACATCTCTATTGTCATCAACAGATATTTGTGAATTACACCTGTGATGCTGCGAAGGGAATGGCGGAACAACAGAGCTCTTTTTCCAGTGATGACTCTACAGAACCGATTGGTCTTTGACAGCAGAAAAACGAGAGGTCTACAAGATTGTTGGAAGTTCCTGCTACATCTACATTCCTGACAACACTGCCCGTGATGGAAGGATCACCAAGGATCTGAAGGAACTGATGGACTTTATCAAATGAACTGACGGGAAAAATTCGGAAATTATTCACATCATAGCCAGAATAATGTTTTGGAAACTGGTTCAGTGACTACAGTGTTTTTAGCATTTGGCTTCAGCAGGCTGTTATATAGTTCTCCGTTTTAGGAAAATTGTTTTTAAAAATGTTTAATACATCCATGCCCACACTATGTATATGTGCTGTGCCCCTGTCAAAGACAAAGATTATTCCATCCTGAAGTAAATAAAACCTTGTTGATGGTTGCGGGATAAATAGGACAAGGTGAAGGCAAACCTGAAAGGGAGTTGAGGAAACCTGGTGAAGCAATTAGGAAAGTCCAGCTCTTCGCTGTTTAGGGTGTTGGGAGAGTGCCTCACTTTGCCTATTCACCTTTGGTCTATTTACCGCAAAAGGAGAGAATTGTGAGAGATAGGTTTTATTTCTCTCTATATATGTATTGTATTACTCTTTCCTGTCGAGCCTTGTGAGCCTCGTGTGCATTTCTTTGTCTTAAGGACACTGGGGAAGGGGGAGTTAGGTTGCCATTTTTGAATGTGCCAATGAAACTCAGAGTTGAAGTTGTTAAAACCACTCCTATCAAGTTAAGGACTCAATAGTCTTTTTTTAGGGAACACCCTTTTTGTGATGTCATGTCTGCTATTTAAGTGAATGTAACTTGAATAAAGCTCTCTTGCTCAGGGGGAGGAGAAGATGCTTTCATGAAACCAACTTGTGTGTCTGGTCTCATTATAAAAGCAGTATGGTGCACTCATACTTATACTTCTAATTGATTTGGCACCACACAAAGAAGAAGAGAATCACATGAATTGCGATAACACCTTGCAGTGTTGGTGAATGGCTGACCTTTCTAGGGTCAGACAAGGCCGCTCTCTTTCACCTTTACTTTTTGTATACGCTATAAGCTCTTCGCAGAGTCTGTCTGGCAGAAAAGAGAGATTAGAGAGATCACTGCACCAGGACCAGGAAATTTGCGCTCAAGTGCTCACTCTACATGGACGCTGTGACCGTCTACTACACTGGCCAACGTTCGGAGACTGCAGTCATCCAGACATGTGAGGAGTTCAGACAAGCTTATAGGGGTATTTCAGTTGGTTAAATTTATCCCTTGTCCACAAATATCTGGAGGTAGCCGAGTACAGCACTTGGCTATCTCTGGAACGCCCATAGAAAATAATGGAACGGCTATGCACATGTGCGACTGTACGCTCCGGTCATTTCTGGGGAATTGCAGTATGTATAGGCCCCCATTCTCATGATCGTTGGTAGGACCCCCACAGATCTGATAGTTATCAACTATCCTGTCGATAGGGGATAACTTTAACCAACTGGAACACCCCTTTAAGGTGCCATGGTCAACTGCTTGAAGTCAGAAGCTATGCTCAGTGGGGACTGGCACATGTCCATCTCTGACCCCTTTCCATTAACCATCAAACCTGGGAGTCTGGTCGAGCATTCTTCTCAAGATTCTTCTCTATCTTTCTTCTCAAACCAAAGTCTATTGGATTATAGAGTCTCAGATGGATTACTCCTGGCAAAGTACTCATGCTGTATAACAAAGTTTTGCGTATGCTCTTGTACACCGCACAGGCATGGTCCCCTTTGCCACCATTTCTAGACCCACTGATGTAGCCAAAATTAAAAATTGTGTAATGTATTTTACTAGGGGGTACTAGGCTTAGGAATGTTCAGAAACTGCAATAAAGCACATAGACATCTCATGACTTACAGGGTCCGTAAAGGGTTGTACATCAAGGAGAAGATACATCATAGCAAAAGATGGGTCCTCTGCCTGTTCATTTCACCAATTACCTCAGCAGGTTGGGTGGCTCAGTGGTTAGCACTATAGTTTTGCTAGCATTGGGGTCTTTAGTTCAAATCTGACCAAAAGACATCAGCATGGAGACTGTTGGGGAGATTTATCAAAACTAATGTAAAGGAAAACTGGCTTGGTTGCCTATATCAACAAATCAGATTCCACCTTTCATTTTCAAAAGGAGCTCTCTATAGTTTAAGGTGGAATCTAATTGGTTGCTATGGTCTACTAAGCCAGTTTTCCTTTACAGCAATTTTGATAAATCTCCTTGGGTTTACTCCCACTCTCCCAATACATTTCATCGTGAGAGATGACAGTGTCTGTAAGGAGCAGTTCAATTCAAGTAAAATGTGGCCTCCCTAGAAGAGACCAACAAATACTAACTTTTCCAGTGAACCTTACATTCATATAGCAGCAAAATCTATTCCACAGCACTGTATAAAGATTACCATAATTTCCTGGCCTCATTGGTACTTGGGTAAGGCTCCATTCACACGTCCACAAGTGTGTTCCGCAATTGTGCAGAACGGGTGCGAACTGATTTATTCTCTATGGGGACGGAATGGATGCGGAGAGCACACTATGTGCTCTCCGCATCTGCATTTCCGGAGCGCGGCCCCGATCTTCCAGTCTGCAGATTCCTAAAAAAATATAACATGTTCTATTTTTGTCCGCAATTGCGGACAAGAATAGGCAGTTCTATGGGGGTGCCGGCCGGGTGTATTGCGCATCCACAATACACTATGGACGTGTGAATGAACCCTAATATATATATATATAATTAGGGGGTACTAGGAGTAGGAATGTTGAGAAACACTAGTAAAGGACATAGACATCTCATCACGTAAAAAAGCTGTAAAGGATTTTACATCAAGAAGAAGGAATGTCAAAACAAAGTATTGGGCGTCCCTCTGTTGCTGTTCGTGTCACCATTCTTTTAGGCGTTGCTAGTATTGATCTGTGTGGTGGCTCATTAGTTGGCATTGATGTCTTGTAGTGTGGGGCCCCTGGGTTTGAATCCAACCAAAGATAATATCTGCATGGAGTTTTTATGTTCTCCTCAAAAAAATATGAAGCTCCATTGGAGCAGGGACTGAACGTTTATTGGTCTCCTCTATGGGACCTCCATTTATGTTTCTTGCTTACACAGCAGTGACATATCACAGCTCCTCACATAGCCGTGTAATATAGTGCTGCTGTGGTAACTTGAAGATAAATATTACCCAACTGACCATTTGTTAGTCTCCTCAAGCAAGACTTCTATTTGCTCTGCAGCCCTGTACAAAGAGGACCATCACTCCCTGTTCCCATTAAATGCCATTGCCTAGTTGCATGTTTCTGGAGGACATTCACAGAAAAGGTACACACTCCATGCAGATATCAATCTCAGGTGGATTCAAACCCAAGATACCAGTGCTAGCTACTGAGGCACCACACAGCTTAATATTAGCATGTACTAATGTGGTGATGACATGAGCCAGGAAAGGGTGAAAGCAGTGTTTTTTTTGGCAATGAAATTTTAACCATTTTATAGTGTTCAAAAGCACTTTTATGTGTTGGGTAGCATGGTGGCTCAGTGGTTAGTCCTGGTGTATTGCTAATGCTGGGGTTCTTGGTTCAAATCTGGTCAAAGACATCACCTAACTGAAGATTGTGGGTTCTTCCTCGTTTTTTTTGTTGCAGTCAGGGTTGCCTCCCATTGTTGGTTCATGTCATTGCTCACCTCCGAATGGTGTCCTTCGTTTGCCAGTGTGGTGGCTCCAGTGTTTGGTGCTGGTGTCTTTGAGCAGTAAGGTTCTTTGTTCAAATCTGGTCAAAGACATCACCTAACTGAAGATTGTGGGTTCTTCCTCAGTTTTTTCGTTGCGGTCAGGGTTGCCTCCCATTGTTGGTTCATGTCATTGCTCACCTCCGAAGGGTGTCTTTTGTTTGCCAGTGTGGTGGCTCCAGTGTTTGGTGCTGGTGTCTTCGAGCAGTAAGGTTCTTGGTTCAAATCTGACTCAAGGGTGAGAACTGTGTGAGCTGTCTGATAGTTGCTTGTGAGTGGTGGGAATGTGTGTAGTTCCAACACACAGGTGTGTTTTTGAAAACTCTATGGGTTGAAGAAAATAGTGTAACAAAATATGGCCTCCTCCCATTGCTGGTTCATGTCATTGCTCACCTCTGGGCTTTTTGTTGTTGGGCTGTGTGGTGGCTCAAGTGGTTAGTGCTGCTGTCTTAAAGTAGTGAGGTTCTTGGTTCAAATCTGACCAAGGGTGAGAGCGGCTTGGAGTGTGTGTGTGCCGTCTGGTAATTGGTGAAGAAAGGAGCTATGTTTAGAGACATGAACCAGCAATGAGAGGAGAACCTTCAGGTGATGAGCTGTCTATGTAGTTCCAGTGTTACTCAATGTTCCCAAGGCTATGATCATACCCTGTGCTGCCTATAAGAAGCACAGTATGAATGTTTGTTGTGATAGAGGGTATAAAGTAGGGACAAAAAAGAAGTTTGGACTTGGGTGTTTTTTTTTTTAAAGTGTATATAGATTGTTATGTTTCTTGGTCTCCACTACAGGAGACCACCATTAAATTATACTTGAATAGCACAAAGTATACTTTCATTCATCTTATATAACCCAGCTGCACCTTTCAGGAGAACACAGAACCTCCATCAGATAACAGCATAGGTTGGTCTCGAACCTACAGCCTCACTACTGAAAGACACCAGTGCTGACCACTGAGCCACCATTCTGCTCAGTACTAGAAGGTTCCAGGAGGTGAATGATGACATTAACCAGCAATGAGAGGAGAGCCTTCAGGTGATGAGCTGTCTATGTAGTTCCAGTGTTTCTCAATGTTCCTAAGCCTAGTACCTCCTTGTCACATACATGACCCAAGGCTATGATCATACCCTGCACTGCCTATAAGAAGCACAGCATGAGCACACTGTCAGGACTGTCCCTATTAAAGGCATGGTAGCCCTGGGGTACACGTAGCACATCACAAGAGGCAAATGGCCAATGTCTATTACCAGCTGCAGTAAACAGTAAGTGAACCCTCTGGAAGGATCATTTCACCTGCCCTAACACGTGATGGAGCAGGGGCTTATTCCCCTCAACCCCAATGGGAACACATGAACACTGGGCTGAACTGAGCATGCAGGTGTCCAGGACAGATGGGAGTAAGAGCTGAAGTAAGAGAGAAGGGATGTCTCCACCACAATGTCACTTTACATGCTCTTCATGGTCTGTGGAAAGCAGGGTGATAAGTCTTACTGGTGGCCATTAGTAGCCGGTGCAGCTTCTTCATGGAAGGTTTTATATTCTCCACACTTGTCTAAGTCATTCATAGTGTGGTAGCTGCACCCAGAGGAACCTCAGGTTTTATCCCCTTTTCCAGATTCTCTGTATAGGAGATGGCATCATCCAGAAACCGCTGGATAATAGGAGAAGATAAAGAGAATACCCCCCCCCATATACTATAAAGTACAGTAATATCTATAGTCATCTCTATATAATAGTATGAGGAGTAGAAGGAGGAGCTGATGAAGAACCACTTATTACTCAAGATGATTGAGTACTGGCAAAGTGTGCCGACATATAGTACTAGTCACAGGAAGCCCCATATAATGCTATCAATTGTGCACCATATAGTGCTAGTCACAGTGTGCCACCATATAGTGCTATCAATAGTATGCTCCATATAGTGCAATTCACAAAGTAGGGGAGGCGATTGCCTCTTCTAATGCAGTGAGCCCCTAAGGAGCAGGTGCAGACGGTGGGAGTAGTAGTGGCCCTGATGTGTCTCGGTGCACTCCCTCAGGCTGTTGCTCCCTGGGGATAGATACAGTGGAAAGGTGGTTTGAGGAATCAGCCAGAAGTAAAAGTATAAAGCCTCTTGCATAGGAACGTTTTTTCATTCCCGTTTACGTTCCGTATACAGACCATATACGGAACCATTCATTTCAATGGATCTGCAAAAAAAAAACGGAAGGTACTCCGTATGCCTTCCATTTCCGTATTTACGATTTTCCGTTTAAAGATAGAACATGTCCTATTATTGTCCGCATAAGGCCTCTTGCACACGACCGTATGGCTTTTTCAGTATTTTGCGGTCTGTAAAAAATACGGATGATGTCCGTGTGCATTTAATTTTTTGTGGAACAGAACAGTTGGCCCCTGATAGAACAGTACGATCCTTGTCCGTTATGTGGACAATAATAGGACATGTTCTATATTTGAACGGAATGGAAATATGGAAACATATGGAGTACCTTCCGTTTTTTTTTGTATATGGAACGCAAAAAATGGAACGTAAATGGAAAAAAAGAGGCCTAACAGACAAGGATAGTACTGTTCTATCAGGGGCCAGCTGTTCCGTTATGCAAAAAAATGAAATGCACACGGACGTCATCCGTATTTTTTGCAGATTCGTTTTTTGTGGACTGCAAAATACTGAAAAAGCCATATGGTCGTGTGCAAGAGGCCTAAGGCCCCTTTCACACGGGCGAGTTTTCCGTGCGGGTGCGATGCGTGCGGTGAACGCATTGCACCCGCACTGAATCCTGACCCATTCATTTCTATGAGACTGTGCACACGAGCGGTGATTTTCACGCATCACTTGTGCGTTGCGTGAAAATCGCAGCATGCTCCTCTTTGTGCGTTTTTCACGTAACGCAGGCCCTATAGAAATGAATGGGGTTGCGTGAAAATCGCATGCATCCGCAAGCAAGTGCGGATGCGGTGCGATTTTCACGCATGGGTTCTAGGTGACAGTCTATTCACTGTATTATTTTCCCTTATAACATGGTTATAAGGGAAAATAATAGCATTCTGAATACAGAATGCTTTGTATTAATAGTGCTGGAGGGGTTAAAAATAATAAAAAAGTTAACTCACCTTCTCCTCCTGTTAGCGCAGATGCCGGTCTGTTCTTTATCTGTGGGCTAAAGGACCTTTGATGACGTCAGATCACATGCTCCATCACCATGGTGATGGACCATGTGATTGGAGCATGTGATCTGACGTCACCTCAGGTCATTCAGTCCACAGCTAAAGAACAGAGTGGCATCTGCGCGAACAAGAGGAGAAGGTGAGTTAACTTTTTTATTATTTTTAACCCTTCCAGCACTATTATACAAAGCATTCTGTATTCAGAATGCTATTATTTTCCCTTATAACCATGTTATAAGGGAAAATAATACAATCTTCAGAACATCAATCCCAAGCCCGAACTTCTGTGAAGAAGTTCGGGTCTGGGTACCAAACATGCGCGATTTTTCTCACGCAAGTGCAAAACGCATGACAATGTTTTGCACTCGCACGGAAAAATCGCGCATTTTCCCGCAACGCACCCGCCTCTTATCCGGGCAAAAAACATGACGCCCGTGTGAAAGAGGCCTTAGGCAGGGGCACTCAACAGCGTGTAGCGCTGCATTATTATTATTATTATTATTTTTACAATAATCCACACCTCCAAGCCCACCTAATCTCCTTTCTGCTGAACAGTAAGAATGTCCTTTCAGTGCCCCCTAACAATAATGATGCCCCATTAATGCCCCTTAGACAGTATGATATCCCTTTAGTGCTCCACAGAGTATGATACCCTTAGGTGCACCCTCACACCCTAACCCCACACATTATGATGCTCTTTAGTGCCCCTGACACATTGGGATGCCTCCTTAGTTCCTCCCCACAGAGTATGAATACCCTAAGTGCCCCCTCATAGTAGTAATGCCCTCTCTGTGCCCCTTTCACAGTTGCAATGCTCACTTTGTGCCCCCTTCACAGTAATAATTCCCATTGTGCCCTCTTTATAGTAATAATGCCCATTATGCCTCCTTCACAGTAATAATGCCCCTTAATAGTAGTAATGCCCATTGTACCCCTTCAAAGTAATAAGGCTCATTGTGCCCCCTTAATAGTAGTAATGCCCACTGTACCCCCTTCACAGTAATTAATGCCCATTGTGCCCCCTTAATAGTAGTAATGCCCTCGGTGATAGTAATGCCTTTTTTGCCCCTTCACAGTAATAATGCCCTCAGTGCCCCCTTCATAGTAGTAATGCCCTCTGTGCACTGTGCCCCCTCCATAGTAGAAATGTCCATTGTGCCCTCTTCACATTAGCAATGCCCATTGTGCCACCTCCTAAGTAAAAAATGCCCAGTGTGCTCGCTTCACATTAGCAAAGCCCATTGTGCCCCCTGCAGAGTAGAAATGCCCATTGTGCCCCCTCAATAGTAGTAATGCCCACTGTGCCCCTTCACAGTAATAATGCCCATTGTGCCCCCTTAATAGTAGTAATGCCCTCTGTTATAGTAATGCCCATTGTGCCCCCTTCACAGTAATAATGCCCTCTGTGCCCCCTTCATATTAGTAATGCCCTCTGTGCACTGTGCTCCCTTCAGAGTAGTAATGCCCTCTGTGCACTGTGCCCCCTCCATAGTAGTAATGCCCACTGTGCCCCTTCACAGTAATAATGCCCATTGTCCCCCCTTAATAGTAGTAATGCCCTCTGTTATAGTAATGCCCATTGTGCCCCTTCACAGTAATAATGCACTCTGTGCCCCTTCAGAGTAGTAATGCCCTCTGTGCACTGTGCCCCGTGCCCCCTCCATAGTAGAAATGCCCATTGTGCCCTCTTCACATTAGCAATGCCCATTGTGCCACCTCCAGAGTAGAAATGCCCATTGTGCCCCCTCTGTGTTAAAAAACAAAACCTTGTCCCGTTCCTGAAGCTCACAGTCCTCTCTCCACTGCAGACACAGGTCGCTCTGCAGCACTGTGTGGGCGGAGCTTATGCAGATTTTCAGACTGCAGGCTCCACCCACACAAACTGGCAGCGCGATCTGTGCCTGCAGTAGGGTGGCCACTGGCTTCACCCTAGAAAGCCGGACCTCACCGGCCACACCCAAACCACGCCCAAAATGCCAAAACCACGCCCCCACCACCAGCCGGGAAAAACATGGGGGAGGAGAGGGAAGAACTTTGTGAATGGAAGTCAGCCACAGGGAGCCATATCTGCGGCTCTAGTGACCGACTGGGGGTGAGAGAAGCCTCGGTCAGCACAATGCTGCGGACTGAGCGGGAGCTACTGAAAAGGAGGACATCCCTGTGTCCATCCAGGCCTTGCGCCGGACGGAGGACAGGGAGCCTGAAAACAGGACTGTCCGGCCTAAAACCGGACGTCTGGCCACTCTAGCCTGCAGGCTGAATGGGGGAGCAGGAAGGAGACTTCCTGCTTCACCATTCAGAGAGCCACCGGCCTGAAGGAGGGGAGGAGCGCGGGGAGCGGAGCGGTGAGTGACAGGACAGCAGCTCCCGGCGCTCCAGCAATGATCGCTTCCATCTGTATTGATGGAAGCGCTCATTGCTTCTGGACTCTGGCACCCGGGTGCATGCAGGGCAGGGGTCCGGACAGCCGGCAACCACGGTCCGGATTCGGACCGCGGTCCTCCAGTTGAGTACCCCTGGTATAAAGCTTGTGCTACAGAGCGAATTTTTGTAGCGCGACTGATTGATTTTAACTGTTGAACTACAGCTACAGTCCAAATGAATGCATTCAGTATGTCCGACGAATTTAGATTTTGCTTTGGTTTGCCAAAACGATCTTACCTATGAATTATTTCTCCGCCCCCCCCCCCCCAAGCTCTGGAACTGTCGGGCATATTTATATCTGCACATTAAGGTCTGACAATATTAGAACCAAAATGGAGATTCACATTACCTTTAAGAGGCCAAACTCTCTGTTGGAATAAGCCAGGGAAGATCATGATGGTCACTGGCACACAATGTATATTGTTTTAAAAGTTATTGCCAACAGATGTGGTATCTTAAGAGAATGTAATGGGTCTCACATAAACTGTCTCAAATACCAAGAGAGGTTATTGCTTAAAAACACTGGTTTCTCTAAACATATCAATCTGAGGAACAATGGGTGCTGCATGGCTAAGCCAGATCTAATAAGAGACATCCATAAAACACATCTGGTGTGGAATGGGTATCTTTTCGTATATATATATATATATATATATATATATTCCTGTGTGCATTTATTTAGCGTTTGAACTTGTTAATGATTCATATATACTATGCAATATTAATGTATTATAACCAATTAATAATGTATCTTTTTGTATTGTATCTCACTGAGGGAATATAGAGAGCTAAGTTGTATGTTCTTAAAAGAAGGATCTATTCAGAGGAACTGATGGTATTTCAAACATCATTACTCGAATAGCTGTGACAATTAGGTGTATACAAACCAGGGCAAAAGCTAGAAGTTTATGGTTCTCTTATCTGACCATAAATAAGATGGTCTGTTGACTGTCAAAATGGATCCGTGATGTCTGGGAAAGTGATCCTAAAGTGTCAGAAAGAATACCTCCTAATTGATTTAAGTTGGGAGAGACCAAAGGTTAAGAGGTGTAATAAAGCCGGATATATATGTTAATTCTAAAAATTGCTATATGATACAACAGTGCCATCAAGTGGTAGATGGGCAGAAGGAATGCCAATTAAATGACATCATCCCCATGATTACCATACGTAACACCCACCTTATCTAATTGGAAATCCCTAATCCAAGAGGGGATGGGCATAGATAAGGATGTGGATATCTAAACCAGTTTTTGGGGAGAGAAAAAAAAACTAAGATCACTTGAAAAATCACTGGAGACAAAGAGGACTTGAGCCAAACATCACTTGGAACTTCTTCAGGGAGAACACTTGGGAATTCATTCATCAGCATCACTTCACACGTCAGGAACGTACCTCAGGACGGGATAGATCTGAATCTTGGAAAGCTGGGTCCCTTCTAAAAGCTCTTTATCCCAAAGCAAGGGGTAATGTATAATCCATTTTACTTGCAGTAATTATAAATCGCTCCAATTGGCATATAGTTGAGACCCCATTATTAGTGGGTCAATAGTGTTATCATTAATTTTATGGGAAATTTTAATGAACGTGCACATCATTAGAATTTCTGTAATATTGCTATCAGAGTGGAATCTGATCGGATTTTATTATCCGTAGTTAGGTCAACGGGCGTATTTATAAGGTGTCTCTTACTGCCATATTCTCTGATTGAACATAAGGGATTTTCCACAGATTCATTTCTATTATTTTTTTTTTTGTTGTTGTTGCATTATAATATTTTGATTACCAGTATATTAATCGGTAATAATTTGGTAAAAAGAAAAAGTAGTATTGTATTGTACTTAAGTCAGCCTGTAAACGGTGGAGCACCATCTTATGGTCAATTTTGATATTATCTTTGTATTCATTTGTATGCCATTTATACTGCTTGTATTTATAATAAATTATATTTTGTATAATTAATTGCACCCTGTTTCATTAGCTGCACAAATTAACTTTAGATCTCATCAATAAAAGAACTGGCGTTTATATGTCCGCCAATTAAATTTTCATTTTTTATTTTTTTTGTTTTTCATAAAATATGGAATCATATTTTTATGGTTCCATATCTTATATAAAATAAATACCCGACAGAACGCAATGACAGCAATAGTAACTGATGTCTGAGTGACACTGACAAACATAGCTGCGGGGAAACACGTGTGTGACAGCGTTAACATACAGCGGGTTTATTATCACACCGCGCCGACACGTGTGTTCTGCTTCTTCACATTACAAAGCTTTCCAATAATTGTCCCTTATCGGGGGAGAAGTAGTTTAAACACACACCATTTTATGGGGGGGGGGGGAAAGGGGGCTTGTTGGGACCAACCGTTCAAAAATTGCAAAAAGGATGCCATCATCTCCAATAATGGGGGCAGTGCACGCGGGGCTGAATCCAAGGAAGAATTACAGATAAATAGTCTAGGATGTTCAGCACTCGTCCAAATTTTTTTTTAAAAACTTTATTTCATCTCAGAACACAAAAAAGTTACAAACATCTGGCTGACGCGTTTCAGGTGAAAACACCCTCAGTCATTGCATGGTATATAAAAGAAATGACAGGTTTAAATACACAGCGTACGAGGCATGTGGGGAGAATAGCATCCAGTAAAACCTGGTCTGGAATACAAGGAGGAGCTCTCATGGATAGAAATGATCCAGAGATAAACCACAACCAGAAGACCCCTTATATGGAGGAAAAAAAGGAAAATAAAAACTAATCCCTCTGTAAGGTAGTAAATGTGACTGATGCAGTCATAGAAATAAGACAAATCAGTTTTTAGATTCACACCATGTGGATGCTTCACGGCAAAGGAGATCGGTCCTCAAATCTCCTCCTCGCCTTGGCCAACTGATCTTCTCAGTGGCCTTCACCTGCAGAGTACCGCTGTCTCTTTGGAGGCGTTCACACAGGGCCATCCCACCGCATTTGAAAGATTTTTTTACAGGTTTTTTTTTGTGCTGGTCTCTAGGTTCAGGGTGGTGCAGCGAATACACTGACAGTTCCAGCGATCACATCCAATGACATGTACAATGTGCGCTATTACCTCTGATGAATGGTGGTGGTGGTGGGGGGTTGTCTGAAGCTATCGGTGGATACAGGGGCGTAACTACCATAGCGGCAGACCATGCGACTGCTATGGGGCCCAGGGCAGGAGGGGACCCAGTCTTAATTGGGATTATCTCCTCTTCTACTGGGGGTGAAAACTTGGTCAGGACTCTAACCTCTAAAGGAACAACTTTTAGCAAATTAGGCAGTGGAAAGATGTCCCAAGGGTCATTGAAAAGGGTTTAGGCAAAAATCCTTCGGTCCTGTGTGGGGGGGCCTGGTTTGATACTTGCTATGGGGCCCTTACTTCTCTATGTGCACCACTGGGTGGATACAATCGCTTTCCCTCAGGGCCGGTGCAAGGATTTTTGTCAACACAAGCGAATCTACATTTTGGCGCCCCCTCCATTATTTCACATTTCGGCCGGTGCTCCTCAGCACACAGGCTCAGCAAGGTAAATGTAAGTTAGCAAGTTAATTGTTTTCCTCTGCGCCCTCAAGCAGCCGCTTGGGCTGCCTTATGAAAGAGCCGGCCCTGCTTTCCCTGATGTTACACATCTGCACTTTAGCATCCACCAGAGCCACATACAGTTGTGTTCAAACTAATAGCAGTGTGTTTAAAAAAAAGTGAATAAAGGTTTTATTTCCATACACACAAATGCATTGGGAACACTTCACATTCTATTCCAAATCAAAACATGAAGAAAAATATATAAATTTGTGTTTTTCCTCTAAAAAAAATTGAAGTAAAGTGAATATTAGACTGTTCAAAAAAATAGCAGTCTTTGTATTCTTCTTTACAAACTCAAACATTCACTATATAAACGGAAAAATGTTTGAAGATGTTGCTTTCCTTTGAATCACTTCACTAATATTTAGTTGTATAACCGCTGTCTCTGAGAACTGCTGGACATCTGTGTTACATGGAGTCACCACCTTCTGGCCCCTGGGACCAGGTTCTCCAGCCCAGGAGGATTGGACAACATTCCACAGTTCTTCTCTGTTTCTTGGTTTTGCCTCAGAAACAGCATTTTTGATGTCACCCCACAAGTTTTCTATTGGAGTAAGATCCGGGGATTGGGCTGGCCGCTCCATAACGTCAATCTTATTGGTCTGGAACCAAGATGTCTCACGTTTACTGGTGTGTTTGGGGTCGTTGTCTTGTTGGACACCAATTTCAAGGGCATTTCCTCTTCAGCATAAGGCAGCATGACCTCCTCAAGTATTCTGATGTGTTCAAACTGATCCATGATCCCTGGTCTGCGATAAATAGGCCCAACACCGTAGTATGAGAAACATCCCCATATCATGATGCCTGCACCACCATGCTTCACTGTCTTCACAGTGTACTGTGGCGAGAATTCGGTGTTTGGGGGTCGTCTGGCAAACTGTCTCTGGCCACTAGACCCAAAAAGAACAATCTTACTTTCATCAGTTCACAAAATGTTGCGCCATTTCTCTTTAGGCCGTCACTGTGCTCTTTGGCAAATTGTAACCTCTTCAGCACATGTCTTTTTTTCAGATAGCTTGGCTTCACACAGGCATCTTCTAATTGTAACAGTACTCACAGGTAACTTTACACCTTCTTTGATCTTCCTGGAGCTGATTGTTGGCTGAGTCCTTGCCATTTTGGCTATTCTTCTATCCATTCGAATGGAAGTTTTTCGCTTTCTTCCACGTCTTTAAGGTTTTGGTTGCCATTTTAAACCATTTGCGATCATTTTAGCTGAGCAGCCTATCATTTCCTGCACTTCTTTATATGTTTTCCCCTCTCCAATCAACTTTTTAATCAAGGTACGCTGTTCTTCTGAACAATGTCTGGAGCGACCCATTTTCCTTAGAATTTCAGAGAGAAATGCACTGTAACCAGCATGTACAACATTTGCTGCCTTCCTTCCTTAAAGAAGGTCAAAAATTGCCACCAGTTTTTCAAAGAAGGAATGACCTCACTTATTGAACACCACACTGCTATGACCCTTTCAATAAGTGATTGAATTACAGAGAATCAGCAGCGTGCATGTCATGACTGTTGGGTTTCTATTACTCTACTACACCTGCTAGTAAATTATTTGCCATGTAGAAATATCTTTTTTTTTTACCGAAAACAGTGATTGATCAGGTTAGTGATGTCTGACTGCTATTATTTTGAACACACAACTTTATAAAACCTGCAGGACACCAATATGTGGGATTGTCAGCAACTGATAGATACATAGAAGGGGCCAACAAGTCCCCCCAGTAACATCTACAGCCATTATAAGGGGGTTATGTAGAGGTCATCATCCAGGATCGGAAGGTATTTTCTGATTAATGCAATGATGTGCTCAGACTCCGAGGAGAAATGAGCTGAGAACGTTCTAGGATGATCACAAGTCATAAGGAATTGTCCATCTGTAATGACCCGGAGTCATTACCACTCTCTTGCACCTTGCTACAATTTTCTATACGCTAATGTATGACATCCAAATGTATTTTATGTCATCTCCTAATAATGTGCATATTCCTTTTTATGAAATGGTTATATTTTATGTAATGTGCCTGGTCTACCAGTAGGTAGAAGCAAACACTTGGCAGTGCTAATTGTAGGGAATGGACTGGATTGTCCATTCTCTCTCTCCCTCTAGAGGGAGAAGGAGGAGTTTAGCTAAGGGCTCATGCACACAAACGTATTTTCTTTCCGCTTCCGTTCCATTTTTTTTGCGGACCGTATGCGGAACCATTCACTTCAATGGGTCCGCAAAAACAACGAAAGGTACTCCCTGTGTATTCCGTTCCGCAAAAAAGTTGTGCATGTCCTATTATTGTCTGATTTACACGGTCCGAGGCTCCATTCAAGTCAAAGGGTCCGCAAAAAATACAGAACGCACGCGGAACACATCCGTATGTCATCCATATTTTGCGGATCCATACTGTAGAAATGCTATGCTCAGCCCATATTGCACATGTGTTTGGTGATTAATAAGTTACTGTTTCCATTTACAATCCGCAAAAAATGAATCTCATACCAAAACCATATGGAGATGTTTTGTGGAATAACGGAACGGAAGAGGAAATCTGTGAAAAACGGACCGCAAAACAACAACGGTTGTGTGCATAAGCCCTAAGGGAGAGGTTGTGTTTAGGCCAGCAGAGCACTGCCTGCTCTGCTGGGCCTGAAGGTCCTGCCTGCAAAGGGCTACACGGTTGCTTGCCCCCCCCTGGGCTTGCATTTCCTAATTCCAAGCTAAAGCTAAAGCTTGATGTACTAAATGCCAGGCCAAGAGGTTCCTAGGATTGCCTTCAGTAAGAGACAGACTACTATTGCTAACATAGCAGAGCTGAGAGAGCTACACTAAGGATACAGAAGAGAGGAGTTTGTTTGCAGAGAAAGTATTTTCCTGCCATGTGCCTGCTTAAACCTATTGGAAACCAAGATACAGTCTAGAAATTGAATGGATTACAGTTTATGCAAAGTAAAGCAACTGTTTAACCGTTTACCAAGTCTGGACTTAACTTTGTTCTACCCCATCCAAGTTATCAACCCCTTTTGCATTGCTTCGGACAGCCACATCTGAGATCCACCCATATTCAGGTAGGAACATCAGTGACAAAGTGCTACGCAACATCTCCAGGGATATTGTGGCCCTATTTAACACCACTCTGGCCTTTCTACACTGGGTACCCACACTACCATCTACAAAGGGGACTCCATGTCCCCTTTGCTTAACTGCAACTGGCGTCATGTTTATTTACTCTATAAGAGGGACATATTTCGTATAAACCTCCCAAGGGGCAAGGGATACTCCAGACGCTGAACATGGCCGTTTGTGACATTAATGGTATCGCATTCACTTGTGAACATGCTGTAATGTGTTCTCCCGCCGGTGTGCTGCATGTTGTGTGTTCAGGGTGGCAGACGGTAGCAGCGAGGATAGTGTTACGGGCGGTAGATTTGTGATACAATTTGGTAACTACTTTTATTACTGTAATTGACACCAATCAGAGTTAGATCCAAAAATGTGGTTTCCTTCAAATGGGAAGTGGAAGGTAGAGAAAAGAAACTGTTAGGCCTCATGCACACGACCGTAGTTCTGGTCCGCATCCGAGCCGTAGTTTTTGCGGCTCGGATGCGGACACAATCACTTCAATGGGGCCACAAAAGATGCGGACAGCACTCAGTGTGCTGTCCGCATCCGTTTCTTCATTCCGAGTATGTCCTATTCTTGTCCGTTTTGCGGACAACAATAGGCATGTCTACAATGGGCCGCCCCTTCTGTTCCGCAAATTGCGGAACACTTGCCGGAATACCGGATCTGGCATTAATTCCCATTGAAATGTTTTAATGCCGGATCCAGCATTAAAATTGTCGCATTGACGGACCCAGTCTTCCGGTCTGTGCATGCACAGACCTTTCAAATAGGGAAAATAATAAATACCGGATCCGCAAACAAATGGTTTCCGTTTGCACAAGTTTTTCTAGTTTCCTGCAACGGAACTGCAAGTGTGAAAGTACCCTAAGGCAATAAGTCTACTCCCCCTGTCGCACTGGATGGTATTGTATGCAGTAATATAATGCATATCCTGCTCGGACAACCCAGCATCAGTGATCTGCAGCAGAATGGGTTAAAGAGATCCTCCCGTCCCATAATAGTTTTTTTATATACCCGTTTTTCATGTCGGTGACTTCCAAAACATTTTTATAGTTAAGTCTATGGACCTGTGTGAGGCTCATTTCTTGCAGGACAATCTGCAGTTTTTATTGATACCATTTTGGGGAGTTTATGACTTTTTGAACACTATTTATTACATTTTGGGGGGGAGGAGAAATAATGAAAAGACTGTGAATCGGCCATATTGATTATTTTTTCCATTACACCATTACCATATGTTATACGTGTATATTTTAATAGTACGGGCATTTTCAGACGCAATGATGCTTATTTTGATTTTGGGGAAAAGGTGTTGATTGTGGTGTAGGCCCCCAACATGCAATCATTAAGTAATGGAATTGTACACATTATACAAAGATTGGTGTATTCTAATACAGTGCTGCCACCTGCAGGCCTGAATTGCAATATCCAAGTAATAAGCCTAGATGCCTAGTGCAAGCTCTGGCTTATTACAGCAATGGAACGCCCGCATCCGGGTGTTTGACCTTTCAGACACCACATTCACATTTGAAGATGGCATCTGAGGGGTTAAATGTCCATGACCGACATTACCTCTGGGTGTCTTCTTTGTGCAAATGCGCCTCTAGGAGCAATGGGGATGTTGCCGTTACACCAAGAGGCTCTGCTCTCTCTGCAACTGCACGCCGATTGACAGGACCAGGTGTGATGACATTTTCACAGCCTCGCCCCCTGTTAATCAAAGTGCAGAGTCCATGGCAGTTGCAGAGAGATTAGAGCCTCTGGTGGTGGAAACCCCAGGGGCAATAGCTCAGTTGCTCCTCCAATAATCCAGTCCTGGGAACAACTTCATATATCCCAAGCACAAGAAGGAGGTCTTCTTAGACAAAGGGTCTGGTGAAAGAAATGTTCAAAATACAAACATACAGCCAATGCCATGAAGAGCTATCTTCAGCGTAAAGAACAAGGAGTCCTGGAAGTGGCGACAGCCCCTACAGAGCAACATCAACATTATGGAGTCTGTCTGAGATTACACGAAGAGACAGAAGGATTTGAGGAAGCCTACATCCACAGAAGATCTGTAGTTAGTGTGCCGAGTTCCTTCAAAAGCTGTGTGCAAGTGGAACTGTATAATTGATGCTGCTTTGAAGGTAATGGGTGGCCACACCGAATATTAATCTGATTTAGATCTTTCTTTTGTGGGAGTCAAGTAGTCAACCTATTTCTTTCCTTGTGCTCATTTACTCCTTAGGCCGACTGGCTCTGGAGACCCAGATAGCACTGACCGCACCGACCTCCGTCTCTGAAGCTCACTGCCTAACTTTGCACAACATCAATAGGTGAGCATAATATATATCCCCTTGAGGGAATTTGTACCCAACGTATTTACCCTATGAGCGCCTTTTTTTGTTGGCCATTCATTGCTAAACGTCTTGCTGATGCAGGCCACCCATCGCTCAATGTAGTCGTAAATGGGCCAAGGTATTAAAAACTGCTGAAACAGGAGGAACCGTGTGACCCTTCACCACCAAACACATGATGAAGATGTTGCAATTAAACATATTTTTTATTCATATTTATAGGCTGCAGATAGGACAGATACAGAACGTATAGCAGATAACATGTTCAGTGTAATAAGTGGATCAGGATAGGTTATTAGTGACTGATCGATGGGGGCTCCACTCCAGCCACCCATGTTGATCAGGAAATCAGACCTGGCTTTTGGCCAATTGTGCCATCATCTTCCTTGTCCTATAGCAGGGATGCCCAACCTGTAGTCCTCCAGCTGTTGCAAAACTATGATTCCCAGTATGCCTGGACAGCCTACAGCTATTATGGCATGCTGGGAGTTGTAGTGATGCAATACCTGAAGGGCTGGTTGAGCATCCCTGGCCCATCAGTCGCAAGGCCTATTTGCAGTGTGAGTGGAATTGAGCACGAGGCACAGCCACTATACAATGGACGGCACCGTGCTTGGTATATCATGAAGAGGTCATGATGATCACTCGCTCTAATAACATTTCTGCTGTAGAATAGTCATTTTGTGGGGATTGCGAGCAGTTACTAAAACTGACATGTCCTCTTTTAAGGGGTTGTCCCACTGACGAGCCAACAATCCCAATGGTCCTAAACTGTGCCCCATTTAAAAAATAACTAACAAAAAAAACTCATCTGCAGTCCTACCATGCCCATGCCGCCAGGACCAGGAAGTGGTCCCATGGCTGCTTTGGCAAATTACAGGCCTCAGTGGTCACATCTGCTTGAATGTTACATCAACACATGTGACTGCAGAGGCAAGTGATGGGCTGCAGCAGTCACAAGAGCAAACCCCTTCCTGGTTGTGCGCGAGTACCTAGTTGGGACTGCAGAGAGGTGATTTTTATTTTATTTTTTTAATGGGGGCACAGTCTAGGACCATTGGAGTGGTCGGCTGCCCCTTTAATTCTTGTTGTTTACCGCTTTGTTAGGATGCGTATTCTGCACGGAATGCACTGGTAGGACAGAGATTGCACTGTACAAATTACCAAGTAAAGGATTATTAGTAGAGGGCGGCCGCTGCCCGCACTTCATTTGGTCGTTTCACACACAATCAGCTGCTCTAGATTTTTGGCCTGGTGAATGTTGCCGTAGACCCGGTTCTGGGAGTACGTGAGCAGAAGGATCTTCTGGAACTTCTTTTTGCTGATAAGATACATCTCATTCTTCAAGCTGAGGGCGGCAGTGATGGGAAGCTTCACCCCAAGCCAGTCGTCTTGTAGCATCTGAGGACTTGAGCTGTTGCCGGCGACTGGATCATATACGTAGAATTTTTTACCTTAATACAATTAAAAGGTATATTTTACAATACTGCATGATTAAGACTAGGATTAGGACATAAGTCCATCTTGAGTTTTTACTCAATCCCCAACTTCTCTTACAGTTCTGCATTACTGTGCTACACAGTGCCCTGGTTGGCAAAAGATGAAATACTACAGCTTCCCCGATCTCAGCTGGGGAACGCTGCTACAGGCAAGGGGGCACGTGGCTCCCGCGTCTGTACCGCTGAGATGCTGTGGTCACATTTAATCCCTCAGATACCATGATCAAATGTGACCACAACATCTCAGCGGTGCAGAAGCGTGCTCAAGTGCCTGTAACAGCGTTCCCCTTCTGAGATCGGGGAAGCTGTAGTATTTCTGTGTTGCCCGGAGCCTCAAGCAGGCTCTGATACCCATCACTGGTATATACCAATATAGGCCAGCAGATGGCAGCACTCTATTGGTATATAGTGTATAGATATATACCTATCACAGAACAGAAGTGGCAATCTAATGACCGCCAGTTATAGTCACCTAGGGTGACTTTAAAAAAAAGTAAAAAAAAAAAAAAGTTTTTAAAATATTAACGTTCAAATCACCCTTCTTTCCCCAAAATCTAGATAAATAAATAAAAAATTATAGGCATTGCCACATTTGAAAATACCCATACTATTAAAATATAACAATATTCATCCCATACGGCGAATAGCGTAACAGAAAACTAAAATTTAAAATGGCCAATTCACCATTTTTTGTCACGCACTTTAAAATGGTATCACTGAAAAGTACAGATCACCCCCCAAAAAAATATATATATCCTTCATACAGCTCCATAGGCATAAATATGAAAAAGTTATAGGGGTCAGAATATGGCGATGAAAAGAAAAAAAAATGCATTTTTAATTTATTATTATTTTTTCAGTATTAAAATGCAAGAAAAACTATACAAGTGTGGTATTGTTGTAATTGTACTGACATGGAGAATGAAGGTAACAGGTCAATTCTACCGCATAGGGTGCGCTGTAAAAAAGCAAACAAAAAAAACCCATAAAACTGTGGCAGAATTGCATAAAAAGGGCCTCATAAGTAGGGATGAGCGAACTTCTGTCTTAGACGTTTGCGTTCGGGTTGGGGTTGCGGCAGAATTGTGTTTTATATCCCATGATGACAGACCATAACTTATGGCCCATGGTCACAGGATCCATAACGCAATTCTGCACTAACCCCATCCTAAACCCGAACTTCTAAAACAGATGTTCGCTCATCCCTACTCATAAGGCTATGTGAAGGAAAGAAAAAAAAAAAGTTATGGCTCTGGGAAGGTGGGGAGTGAAAAATGAAAACGCAAAAAAGGAAAATTGCAGGGTCCTCTAAGGGTTAATGAGCTGTCCGTGTAATGCCGAGTCGTCCAGAGCGAAAAAACACTCCATCGGCTGTGCTCTACTTTTCCAGTGTGCGATATATGGATCATATGCAAGCCAAAGGTGCACTCCGAGAAGCTCTTGTAGCCCAATAGGTCTAAATAGGGCAAGTACAACCTCATAGAACTTTCCTGTGTTAATTCAAGCATCGGTCACCTCACCTTTAATAAAGAAAATCCTCTCCTCCCGAATAACCTTGTTTCCCTTCGCTACAATGGCAGGCTGGGTGAATGCAGCATCAACATTGGCAGGAATACCCGGAAATCCTTCTTTCATCGGCTTTGGATATCCGGCTTCTATTTTATCGTTGTCGTATTTCCAGTACTTATTTCCCTGTGAAAAAAAAACCCATAAGAAATTGTAATCAACACCAAGTACTAAACAGATGGTGCATCAGGATGCAGGTGATGACCGAACCAAATAAGATAAGATTGAAAGTGTGGGTTTCACAGGTGCTTTGTCCATGAAAAAAAGGCACACAATGCCTGGTTACTGACAAATCTGCCTCTATCTTCTTGGTTAATAAAAGAATGTGAATGCCGTATTGCGGTGCGGACTCCTCGACTTGAATGGGTCCGCGATCCGCAATATACAGCAAAAGATAGGACATGTCCTATCTTTTGCGGTGTGGAGGCATGGACCTAAAAGCCCAATCCATGCCTACGCTCGGCACCATATCTTGTGGATTGCGGACCTATTCGAGTCAATAGGTCCGCATCCGTGATATGGGATTCACACAGCCGATGCCCCAATATTGTGGACCTGCTGTTTGCGCTCAGCAATATGACCACGAACGGCCTATGATCGTGTGAAGGAGCCCTAAATCTACTTGACTGCACAGCGCCAGTGTTTATTGTTGCTTACAGGTGATGTCAACACTGACGTGTACAATATTGTCTTTTTTCATTTACTCCAAAGGGCGTGTTGACTTGTTCACTGCGCAAGCTCAGAATTTTACAAGCTGTAGAGCAGAATGGTAGCCCAGTTTCTTCACCTAGAGGAGGAGAGAGGTGAGAAAAGGAGCCTGATAATTCTGATGGCTAACCTACATATGGAGCATGTACTCTTTCCAAAGGAAAACAGTAAATAGTCAATGATTGAGGGCACTTTAGAGCTCATGGCTGATAGCTGATTGAGTGAGGAAAGTGGTAAAGTATTACAAAAACTGGACCACAGCGCAAAGTCTTCACCAGCACATCCCAAAGATTCTCAATGGGGTTCAGGTCTGGACTCTGTGGTGGCCAATCCATGTGTGAAAACGATGTCTCATGCTCCCTGAACCACTCTTTCACAATTTGAGCCCGATGAATCCTGGCATTGTCATCTTGGAATATGTCCGTGCCATCAGGGAAGAAAACATCCATTGATGGAATAACCTGGTCATTCAGTATGCTCAGGTAGTCGCTGACCTCATTCTTGGAGCACATACTGTTACTGAACCTAGACCTGACCAACTGCAACAACCCCAGATCATAGCACTGCCCCCACAGGCTTGTACAGTAGGCACTAGGCATGATGGGGGCATCACTTCATCTGCCTCTCTTCTTAACCTGATGCGCCCATCACTCTGGAACAGGGTAAATCTGGACTCATCAGACCACATGACCTTCTTCTATTGCTCCATAGTCCAATCTTTATGCTTCCTAGCAAACTTTTAGCCTCACTGACAAGTGGTTTTCTTAAGGCTACACAGCAGTCTCAATCCCTTAAGTTCTCTTTGCACTGTGCGTGTGGACATGCTCTTACTTTCACTAATAAAAATATCCCTGATTTCTACTGGTATTTTCTACGATATGATTTCACCAAATGTTTAAGTGATCGCCGATCACGATCATTCAAGATTTTTTTTTCGACCATCTTTCTTCATCAAAGATATTTCTCCACTGTCCTTCCACTTTTTTAATAATGTGTTGGACAGTTCCTTACCCGATTTTAGTCATTTCAACAATCTACTTATGTAGTGTCCCACTAGGTAATTGTGGGAACTACACAAGGGTCAATGGGGCCACGTTGTTCTCCACCTCCTGAGGAACAGTGGCATTGTATTTTACAGTCCATTTTAATGTATATTGCTATGTTATTTATGTGAATTTTCCCTGTGTATCTGTGTATCAGGCCTGTTAGCGTGTAGTTCCTCCTCCTAGACAGTAGAAGGAGCTAGGGAACCCCTAATATATATAGTCAGGTCCTGTTCAGGGAAGGGGTCTGTGTAGTCAGGAGTCTGTGTGGAGACAGAAGAGAGTGTGCACTTCAGCAGAGAGGAGCTGAGGGCCACCTCCTGACATGCAGCTAGACAGCCCAGGCTTCTAGTTGCCACCAGGGGAAGAAGTTACCTCCTGAGAAACCTGCAGTTCCCACAAAGTGCAGAGCAGAGCAGCAGTTGTTTCCAGCTGAACCAGAGAGCTGAAGGGCAGAGGATCTACTTAATGCAAGGATATATACACTCACCTAAAGAATTATTAGGAACACCATACTAATACGGTGTTGGACCCCATTTTGCCTTCAGAACTGCCTTAATTCTATGTGGCATTGATTCAACAAGGTGCTGATAGCATTCTTTAGAAATATTGGCCCATATTGATAGAATAGCATCTTGCATTTGATGGAGATTTGAGGGATGCACATCCAGGGCACGTAGCTCCCGTTCCACCACATCCCAAAGATGCTCTATTGGGTTGAGATCTGGTGACTGTGGGGCCATTTTAGTACAGTGAACTCATTGTCATGTTCAAGAAACCAATTTGAAATGATTCGAGCTTTGTGACATGGTGCATTATCCTGCTGGAAGTAGCCATCAGAGGATGGGTACATGGTGGTCATGAAGGGATGGACATGGTCAGAAACAATGCTCAGGTAGCCCGTGGCATTTAAACGATCGCCAATTGGCACTAAGGGGCCTAAAGTGTGCCCAGAAAACATCCCCCACACCATTACACCACCACCACCAGCCTGCACGGTGGTAACAAGGCATGATGGATACATGTTCTCATTCTGTTTACGCCTAATTCGGACTCTACCATTTGAATGTCTCAACAGAAATCGAGACTCATCAGACCAGGCAACATTTTTCCAGTCTTCAACAGTCCAATTTTGGTGAGCTCGTGCAAATTGTAGCCTCTTTTTCCTATTTGTAGTGGAGATGAGTGGTACCCGGTGGGGTCTTCTGCTGTTGTAGCCCACCTTTCTTTCCCATTCTGACATTCAGTTTGAAGTTCAGGAGGTTGTCTTGACCAGGACCACAACCCTACATGCATTGAAGCAACTGCCATGTGATTGGTTGACTAGATAATCACATTAATGAGAAATAGAACAGGTGTTCCTAATAATTCTTTAGGTGAGTGTATATACCTGAGGAAGTTTTGGTGACCAAGGATAAAGCCATCAATAGGGCATACGGGCCTTGGGATTAAGACAGACAGGAGTTCTGAGGAATAGTGCACAGGATTTCTGAGGAAAAGTGCAGCCTGATCTGTAAGTGTTTTAAACCTCTGAGTATCTTGCAAGAACATTGTGCCTGCCATTTGTAAAAGCCTGCTTATTATTGCTACTGCCATGTGGAACTGAACCTAGACTGTAAATAATTGACTGTTTCCAGTAAAAGAAAGTTTTGGTTCCCCACAACATTGTGTTCCTCAATTATTCCTCTCATAAATCGGTGTGCCACCGTTACCGGCACTGGCGTCACAAATCTTAAAGGGATCTTGCCACCGGCACATTAAACACCTGCAACATCCAGGGCACCTCATCTTCCATCAGGCCTGGTCCCTATACACTGAGAGTGCCCCAGAGGTCCCCTGTGCCAGCCTCTCCATCACTGCTGTACGCCTGCCCAGGGTCTTTCAAGAAACTGTGAGTAACCCAGAGAAACCCTCGTTTGCCTAAGTAACCGTGACCTCACCATCACAATACCCTGCAGGGCTGCGTACTGCACTTAGATTTTTCCTCTGCTTCATGCATGCCAATAATTTGACCCTGCTAAAACAGATGAACATCTTTTCCGCAACCACAGGATGCATCTTCTGACATGGTTGTTTAACAAATGAGAAGCTCCTCAATGCATCGCCCATGCAGTAATTATCCAATGGCAGGCTCTTACCTAATTGCTCAGATAAATCCAGGTGGTAACCATGTATATACATGTATGGAATGGTTAATTATTTTCCTGATTTAGTAACTGGATGGCTGAAAAAACATGGATATAGCTGGTCTAGTTATCTCTGTACTGCCCATTACAGGATCAAGGTTGTGCCCCATTGCATAATTGGTTCAGAGAATGAGTTCCCTCTTTATCTACACATCAGTAAACAGGACATGATACAAAGTCTTGATGTCATAAGAAGTAAAGTCTATGTTGGCCATGATGTGCTGGGCCCATGTGTCTCTTAGAGCAAAAGTTGAATGTGCAGCGACTCAGGAGGAGCCACAGCGGAGGTTGGGAGTGGTAGTGGTTCTGGCTGTCACAGTGGCTTTCCTCACACCGTTGTTCCCTAGGGTGATGCAGTGAAAGGAGAGGCTGATGGTAGTGCCCTTGATGTTAAGTGTTTGTATGGGTGCAAGGCAGGGTGTGTAGAGTGCAATGAAAACCGTATGGTGTAGGAGTCAGGAAACCAGGCCAGAGGTGGATGAGTAAACGTCAATCTTTACTCAAGTGCAAAATAGGAGTTGTAGTACATCCAACGATAGCAGCCAAGGTTCCATCTGCATACAGTGCAATTCTCTCTCATATAGCGATGATGGATTTAGGCAAGGATGGAGATTATAGCCCTCATCTTTATCTTGCTAAAATCTCTTTCAATAGAGTCTATGAAGGGCAATAGTACTCTTGCAGTAATGGCTGTAATGTTCATTGAGGGATACAGGGTGCTTGTTGGCACGTCTGTCTAGGACACGTCCAAGTGTGAAGGGTGTCTTAAGAGTGTCCCTCATTACAGCAAAGTCATAATGGCTGTAGTAGCAGGTACCTTACTGACTCCTATGCTTTGTTATGCAGACTCTAGGTTCTCTACTTCTCTCCTTTGTATTTATCTGTTAATTTTGCAGAGATCTGTTAGTCTGTGAAGCTTTCTGTGTCTGAGAAGAGGGAGCATAGGTCACCGTTTCCTTCTTTTCTGAACTCTCCCCCGACTAACTTCAAGCTAGGGGTGGAGCCAGCCACAACCTACCCTCCCACAAGGGCCAAGACAGGATTTTTAACCCTGGCTGTGCTATCCATACATAGCTATGTTGGTTGCAATACACAACAATACATTACATGTAGCTAAATAACAAATTATTTGCAGATACCCCTTGCTGTGGGGTACTGCAAATATTCATGGAATTCTCTGACCAGCACTGATTTATATACCTTGAAAAAGAAGATTTTCCCATCTTGCTCTGCCTTTGGGTTTTGCATTCTGATGGCTGCATCGATGGACGCTGGAAGCTCTTTCCACTTTGTAGAAATCAGTTGTGGGTATTTCTTCTTTGGGGTCATTGGTAGTTTTCCATGGCTAAGATCCCAGAAATATTCACCTATACATTATAAAAGGTCATATTAAGCAGGTCCATGACTGTCCTCTGCAAAGTACTGATACAAGAATAAGAATAAAAAGGACAATATAAAAGTACTGTATAATGCCTTTAGGTTTGACCATACTAACCTTTAAATAAGTAGATGGAGCCATCCTTAGTAGATACAAAAGTGTCAATTGCATCATCGTTACATAACTTGACTATGGTCTGCTTTTTCGGGTCGTTCTTTTCTTCTGTAACTTTGGCACCAGTAACATTCTTCCCAGCACTGGGTGTCACAGCTTTTGCGGCCCCTGAGGATGGAATGGAAGAAGCACTTGTGTTGGTCTTCACTGGAGGCTTTCCATACAAAGCTTGGATTGCTTCTATATCATCCTTGTGAAGTTGGAACATGGGCTTGTAGCCTTTGTAAGTTGGGGCCATTAGAGCTCCAGGAATGGTGGAGTGATCTAGCCCCAAAGAGTGTCCAAGCTCATGGGCAGCCGCCTGCAGAAGATTCACACCTAAAATAGCACAGAAATGGAAATGTGAATGACTGATACAATGCCAACATTTCAGGTCTTGCTAGATGTTTATTTAACCTACAAAAGAAAAAAAATTGAATATTTTAATATGAAAATGTACATACTATGACTTACAGAGCATATGTCAGCTGGATCATCCCAATTAAACCAGGTACACCAGTGTTCCTCAACTCCAGTCCTCAGGGCCCATCTACTGGTCATGTTTTGAGACTATCCCCCAGAATGAATACCTGTGGTAAGTCCTGATGCGAAATCCTAAAAACATGAGCGGCAGGTGGACG
This sequence comes from Bufo gargarizans, assembly GCF_014858855.1. NCBI lineage: Eukaryota > Metazoa > Chordata > Amphibia > Anura > Bufonidae > Bufo > Bufo gargarizans. The sequence goes on from NC_058090.1 coordinate 76,723,554, forward strand.
CTGAGGACTGGAGTTGAGGAACCCTGAGGTACACTGTCTGGTATGGTTGATCCAACTGGATAAAACAAAAACATGTTCAAATCTGTGGCGTATTCAGGAGAAATCAAATATTTATTCATTATGCTAGTGAGGGCTTCAGTGCACTAAGGGGTGGACCTAGACACTTGGAGCACCACAGCTTCTCCCTTTCCGTTCCTTTTCTACTCCCCCTCCCCTTGACTTAAATGGACTGGCATCCTCTACGTACTCTTGTCTGGCCTTGTAAGCACACACATGTGCAGTAGAATATTTGAATCGGCATATATACATTTGTTGGCTTTCCCCACTGAGGAGATGCTTACTGCACGTCAGTCTATTTCATACATTCCCAGGAAGAACAATAGAGGGATCACACAATATGGAGTTTGAAGTAAAAATTCTTTAGCAATGTTATTTTACCGGGCCTTTTTAGAGTGAATCTCACAAACTAAAGAAATCCCACTAACATGATCATTGTGGTTATGCCCTGATGGCTCAAACAGAGGTTTCTACAAACCATCCCAATAGCGTTAACATGTCAGGTCAGTGATGGACTCATGGTGCAAAGGGTGGTTGGGGATATATGGGATAATGAGCTTAAGTGAAGAACATACAGATACAGTAGGTAGCTAGATTGATAGACAAATTAATAGACAGACTGGTAGGTAGGGAGAGAGAGGTAGGTAGAGATTGAAAGAGATAGATAAAGGTAAGGAAAAAGGTAGGTTGACAGATAGGTAGAGAGAGGATGATAGATACATAGATACGTAGGCAGATAGATGGATGGATAGAGAGATGGATAGACAGGTAGGTAAAGAGAAAGGAGTCAAGAAAGAAAGGTAGAGGTAGCTTGAGAGAGAGAGAAAGATGGGTCTAGAGAGATAAGGGAGAACGTTAGGTACAGAGGTGTAGAGAGGTAGTTAGAGAGGTGTATAAAGATAGAAAGAGGTGGAGAGTGAGAGGTACTGTAGGTAAGAGATGTAGCAAGAGAGAGATAGAGAGGTGTACAGAGAGACGTAGGCAGAGGGGTGTAGAGAGGTGCACAGACAGAAAAGCGTTGAAAGAAATAGGTAGAGAGAAAGGTAGGTAGAGAGAGAGAGAGGTAGGTGCATAAGTGTGGAGAGAGGTATAGAGAGAGAAAGGTCTAGAGAGAAAGGTCTAGAGAGGTAGGTAGGGAGATGCAGGTAGGTAGATAGCTATGTAGGTAGCAAGGTAGTTCGATAGACAGAGATAGATAGGTACAGAGATAGACAGGAAGGCAGGGAGATATAGAGAGGGAGACAGAAAGATGAATAGATAGTTAGACAGATGGATAGAGAGAAGGATAGACAGGCAGGTGGTAGATCGGTAAAGGGAAGGAGAGGTACAGTTAGTAAAGAATGTCGGGCGGTAATAGAAGGAGAAGCAGCTATGTAGAGAGACAGGTGGATAAATTAAAAAAGTAGGTAGAGAGGTACCGTAGGTAGGTAGGTTGATAGACAGAGGAAGGTGTCGAAAGAGACACATAGGTAGAGATAGGTAGGTAAAGAGATAGTTAGAAAGACAAGTAGATAAGCAGCAAGAGAGAGAGAGGGGTTACAAGTAGGTAGAGTGGTAGACTTTAGTAGAGAGGTAGGTAGATGGATGATAGTGAAGTAGATTGACAGGTAGGTAGATAGGTGAATGGATAGGGAGGGAGGTAGAGAGGTAGATAGATAAAGAGGTAGGAAGGTAGATAGTCACCTTTCTTTTCATTGATTGACCACTTCTCATCATTATCAAGATGTAAGTCTCCATCGATGGATTTCTTGGACTTGCTGGATGGTGGCATGAAGGCATGGCCTAGAACACGACCTGGGCCATCAAAGGCATTACCGGCTCCATCATTGTGCAGTCCGGAGACAAAGAACATGTCAATGTCAGCCGTCTGATTGATGTCCACTTCAACAAATTTCAGAGAAGACACGCTTTCCCAGACCTGTAACCAGCAGCAATAACCTTTAAGCCAAGGATAGACATAGGACATTCATACAACAGACCGGTCTGCCGCTGCCCGGTGGGGTATATTCCCCAGTAACTGGAAAATACCAAAGTAGTTTTAAGTTTTTACTCTGTAAAGTGTAGAAAAGTGTAGAAGAAAATCTGCTTCTATCAGGAAACTGTCAGCAATCGGCTGTTGGTGGATATGTGCCTCGTCAGTGCTGGTGTGCTGCCGTGAATGAGCTGTTTGCCGCTCTAGTCATCTCTATGGGACTATCAGATATAGCAGAGTACAAGCGCTTGGCTATCTCTGTCAGCCCCATAAAGCTCAATGGAGAGGCCACACACAAGCATAACCGCTGCTCTATTCAAACTAGGGTGCATGGGTCCCTATTCTCATGATCGGTGGGTGCCCCAGTGGTCAGACACAAGGTTGCCTGAACGAGGACCTGCTTCCAATAAATGAATGCAGTGACCCAGTGGTTCACTGCTACAGGGATAAGTTATACTTGCACTTTGAATCCCAAAGACTGTATATGGAAGAGTGAGAGAGTTAATTAGCTAGCCTAAGGGTACGACCACACAATGTTGTCGTGCCACGGCTGTGATTTGGCAAAGTACCATGTGGTCGTTTGGGGTGCATAACTAATAAAGGTCGGACTGTTTAATCGGTCTGTATTGTTAATGGCCACATGGTATTGAAGATGCCACGTGGCCATTAGCAATGCAGACCGACTAAACAGTGGGGTCTTCAATAGTTAACAAGAGTCAGCTGCTCCCCATATGGCCTTGCGGTACTCAACCGTTGCTCAGCCACGTCATACCTGTAACACAAGCACACCGTGTGGTTGTACCCTTAAAGACAGTTGCTGAGTGTAGGCTGGCCCCACCCTTGTAGTTTGGAACTGTCTGTGAGGAGAAGCAGTAGACTGGATACACCAGCCCTATGAGATATAAACTATCAGAAACGTGACTGAAGTGAGAGCCAACCTCTGAGGCAATGAAGACTTGAGCCTAACAGAAGGTTTGGTGGACCGGCAAGGAGAGTGAGTACTACCTCTACCACCATTCACCTCACCACTGCCACTTGTGTCTTCTCTCTCAACCTTCTCGGGCTCACTACATGAACATGAGGAGCTTACAGGTCTTAAAAGTCCCTACAGCATCATTACGTACATGCATGTCATGGAATGCCTTTATTTGGAGCATCTCCCCTCAGAAAACCCTCTCCCTCTTTTCAGGCTGTCCGCAAAGTGATCAGGGGCTTCCGATGCTTCGCAACGGCAGCCAGAGACCTAACAATGGCGTCCATGTCTGCTAAGTATGGAAGCCTATTAGGTAGGGTCTAATAGGCTGCTTGTAGGTACAATATGGACAAGCAGCCATAATACAGCAGGTAAGTGTATTAGGTAGGTTTTTCATTGGTGGGCATTCACTTATATGCAGCGCTGAACAAGGAAAAAGTCGAAGGGGATTCTACCAATTCGTTTTTGGGACTGGCGATGTCAGACCCCACCACTGATCGTAATGTCAAGGCACATGCTAGTGGGAATACCCCTTTAACATAGGAATTCTAGTGCTCTGTAAGTATTAGATATTCGTACCTTCAGGGATTTTACTAACTGTTCTCTGACGAGCTTGTCTGGTAGCAGAGCGGTCGTGTTAATGATCTTGTAAGTTAGAGTATCTTTCTTCCACTTGGAGCCCACTTTATACGACATGCGCTGCTCATGCTTGCCGCAACGAGGCAGCTTCATGGCTTCACTGGTTTCATCATCCAATCTACCTGGAGAAAACAACACAAAAGGAGGTCAGTCTCCTGCTGCAATACCAAACAATGCCTATGGACAAAAGGGGCGCTGCCCCCAGACAAGAGCATCGGAGCAGTTCATGCTCCGATGCTCTCCTTTGCCCTGCGCTAGGGCAAAGGCATTTTTAGGAGTTCCGGTGACGTACCAGGCTCTCCATGGTGCTGCCAGGAAGCCCGGTGACGTAACCGGCACTGATGGGTGGGCTTTAGCACTGCCCTAGACAGTAAAGTTTCCGCCCGGCAGTGTGTTATGATAAACAAAAGAGACCGTGCCCTGCGCGATCTAGCACAGGGCAAGGGAGCGCATCGGAGCATGAGATGCTCTTGTCAGTGGGGTGAAAATAAGGGTATGTCCCGGTTCAGCTCTGAACCCGGACAACCCCTTTAAAGTCATTTATCTCGGCAACATATAAACAATGTAGATAGATGTATGTCTATTATCCACAAAATGTCTTCTGCAACTGACAAGTTCACTTGGATAGTGCAGAGAGGGGAAAGGGTCAAGAATTAAATAGAAAACGCAAAAAAAAGTATGAAAAATTTCAGGAGCCCCATCCACTTGAGCTGGAATACCAGGCACAGCCTGGTATTCCATGGTTTCTGGCACTCTTTCCTAAACCTGGACAAACCCATTTTAATCCTTCATGAAGTTAGGAAGGTTATTACACTAACACTATAGAGCGGACACTGAGACCTCTCCAAAGGTCTACCTCTTTACAAGACTCAAGAAGATGACCAGTTTTGACTGGTGCTCATCTAAAAAAGGTTTCACCGTAGTGTTTGCTGCTTACCGGTGACTTTTAGTCCATTCTGCCTCTGAAACCATTCCAGTCCGCTGATAAACTCTTCTGGCAGCTGGTCCTCTGGGATTAATGGAGTGTCAGGAACAGCATAATCTGTGAAGTTCTCATCGGGGAGGTAGCCAAACTCTATCAGATAGTCCTGGGGGGTGACAAAAGATCAAAGGATGTCTCCAATCTAGTGTCTACTCAACATCAATCCTAAAGATGGATGGTGTGCGCTTTCTGTCTCAGAGGAGATCCCCAGCATTCATATCTACTCTTATAAAACCCAACTATGTATCCACAGGATATTCCATACATGTCCTATAGTCTTAGGTCTCACCTCTGAGACCCATACCTATCTGGAAAAGGGCCCCATCTTGTTCTGCTCTGAATGTAGAGGTGGCTGTCCATGTGGGACTTTCTCCATTCACCTCTATAGGAATTCCTACAACAGCAGAGTAAGCGTGCTCAGCTATTTTCAGAACTCCCATAGAAGTGAAGGAAGAGAGCTGCATATAGGCGGCCACCTCCCCATTCACGGTCTCCTTCTTGACATACGTGTGGGTCCCCAAAAGGTGGAATGGACACCTGTCAGACATTTATGCCATAATTGTTCAGGTGGGACAACCCCTTTAAAACACCTTTTACATAATAGCTATTTCTTATGAACTCCTATAAGCATCCAACATGCCCAGTCCTAATGTCCCAGAATCTGCTGCAGGGGGAGAATATGGTGGCCTCCATAGACATTGGTGTCAGTCATATGATGGATCTGGCACGGCCATCATTTTAGTGTTTTTTTTCCCTATGATGGAACAGAAAAACGGAAATGGTGTGGTAAACCTACTTACTCTAAGGGGCAAAGGCACCTTTACTGTGTGTGCGTCAGCTTCCATCTCTGGTGCCTCGTAACCTTCAGTGTAATCCATCTACTGTTATCTAGTAGTGTGCAGGCCTTTCCACCTCACCTTTGTAAATGTATGTTCTTGTCTACCTTTTTTTTAGGTCTAAATTGATACAGACCTGATACAGAGCTCTATATCCTCTGCATAGACACCAATAACAAACTTCTGTCTGCCTGCTGCCACCACTAGGGGGAGCTTACTATAAAAATCATATAGAGTAAGCTTTAAAACTCCCTCCAGTGATCGCTAGAGGTTAATCAGTTTAACGATAGGTCTGGGATATCCTTCGGGATTTGGAGTTCTGTATCTGAAAAATAGAGCTCTGACCTCAAAAATACTTTAAACATAGGAGCACACACTTGCGGACCTAAAAATAACAGGATGATAAAAAAAGTGAACACTCAAAGATGATCAAGAGAAATTGGAGGCCTCCTCTGAATTCTTATGTCTATGTGAAATTTAAGTTTTTCCTTTTTAATGAGTTTGCAAAAATTTCCAAAACTCATTATGGGGTATTGAGTGCAGATTGAGGGGAGTAAAGTAGATTTTTTTTAACTTTTTTGATTTTAGCAGGCCACTACATAACAAAATGTAAAAAAAAAAAAAAGTTAAAGGGTCTGAAGACCTTCCCGATCTATCTTATCTCGATCTATCTAGAAACACGTGATCAATGTGTAGAATGTTCAGGTGAGGTTCGTGAAAGATACAAATGGTAGTAAATGTTAATTTGCAACTACGGTATATTGCGTAAGATGTCCTTGCAGTCGTACATACAGCACAAGGGCGTACACCCCCCCCCAGGGTTGTGGATAATTAGAGGGGAGGCAGTAGGAGGAATGTCTTCCTTCCAGCCACATTCTAATGGAATAGCAAAAAAATCATCTGCAGCATTATATTACATGTTATACACAGATATTGCAGAATTTTGGGATTCCTTAAATAGGTTTACCTGCAGTCCTATGTAAAACCTCTGACAACACATCTTGATATTATGATAACCATGTAGTTGAAATGTTATATATATATATAAGCTTTTTTGTGGGTGGGTGTTTTTTTTTTGTGTTTGTCACGCGCTTTACTACATTTTTTGTGTGACTTTTTTAGTCTTTGGGCATGTTCACATGGTGGATTTTTGCCTCTCGAATAACCTACAGCGTATTACACTGAAGTGTTCATTTTCAATGCCACAGGCCCCCTCAGGGTTTAGCCCTACTGAATGGATGCCCACAGCAGAGTCTGCCCGGACATGGCGCCAAGAAGGGACATGTCACTGGTTTTAACCATGGGCCCTGCAAATGGCAGTGGAGTCTTTCACTGAGATCCGGGGCAAAAGACGCAGTGTCAAAAGACCCTTTAGGGAAAAAAAAATGCTACACCCAGAGCATATTGTCCAAAAAAACGCCAGTTTTAGAACACCACTACAAAAAAAAAAAAAAAAAAATGAAGTATTTGTAGAGTGTTTTAAAATTTCCGATTGGCCTAACGTAACATCGTAAAAAGAAAAAGGTGCATAAAAAAAACTGTGTGCAACTATCCTGATAATGTGAGCACAGCCTAATACACACACGTATCATACTCTGTCCTGATAATATGAATGGAAGAAGGTTGAGTTTGTCTTGTGGCACAACGTATCACATCATGATGGGTCGTGTGGTTGTGCATAGGACTGCAGTATCTTAACAAGTTAGGATAACTTTGGCTCTGCTACTTCTACACCTCCAGCTTCTCCAGTATGTCTGATTATATAAAAAAATATATAAAAATCTTACCGCCGCAAATTTAAATTCCTCTGAAGGGATCTGGTCCACGGCCTCTGCTTTCCTTCCACGAGGCTGCAGTACAGGATATCCATTGACTTCTGGAGATGAGACGTCGGTGGATGATCCATCTATTGTTTCTTCAGTTATCGGTCTGAAGGACCCGAAAGGTAAGATGACCAACAAAGCTACACATGCTAAATGAACCAACATAAATCTCTGGGCCATTTCTCCACTGTAGGCGTTCAGACTGTTGACTCTCTGTCAGGGTCTGGCGGTTTTAACCTGGCTGTACATTAAACCTGTCCAAACAGGTCTTGTGTACTCATAATTATCTCTACAAAAATGCACAGCAAGCAAGCAAGCCCACCAAGAGGAGGTCAAAAACCTATACCGTGCTGTGCTGAAAGCATGGAGAGCTTCAGAGGATAGAGATGCATAGAAAGGGGGTTCTATGGTCAATAAATGAGGTGCATTTTACTCGTACACATGTTCATACAGCAGAGACTGTAGACATGCTGCAGCATATCACTCTGACGACACCTATATGGTTAAATAGCTCCTCACCTTCATAAATTGTGGAACCAGCGATATGGAGAATGGGAAGAATTGTGGTGACATTATCTACAGCGATTTTAAGGTTTGCAAGCAAAAAAATAAGAAATTATGGGCAAGGGCAGACTGTGAACCTAAAGTGGTGAGGGGGGGGGGGGTGGAATTTAAAAAATTGGTGAGCCATCTGGGTAGATGGCAGCTGAAATAGCGTATATAGCTGTTCCTTGCTACTAATTTAGTATGAGTGCTGCACATAATTTTGGAGGCTTCTATTTTAATATTAGGATCCAAGAAAGTAACTTCATTGTGATGGACTGTGGGGTAAATATGAAAATAATATCATCGATATACCGGCGCCAGAGCACCAGACTCGGGCGGACCACCTCGTTCTCCCAATGATCCAGAAAGAGATTGGCATAGCTGGGGGCGAATCTGGTGCCCATGGCGGTGCCGGTCAGCTGCAAATAAAACTGATCTTCAAATACAAAATAATTGTGAGACAATATATAATTAACCGTCTCTAGAAGAAATTGTATCCATTCTACTTGTAGTTTATTTTTTCTAAAATGATCTTCCAGGGCCTGCAAACCCCTTTTGTGTTCTATCACTGTATACAGCGAGCTTACATCTAAAAAGGTTCCTATGATGTAATGATCTTCCCACTTTAATTCTTCCAAAACCTTAATTATCTCAGTTGTATCCTTGATATAAGATGGAGTTTCTTTGACCAATGGTTGTAACCGAAATCCAAAACCTTAATTATCTCAGTTGTATCCTTGATATAAGATGGAGTTTCTTTGACCAATGGTTGTAACCGAAAGTGGCCATGGAAAAAAAAACTACAAGTGGCCCCATGTTGTAGGCAGGTCCAAACTGACAGAAGGCAGTGCCAGCTATACCATAGTCCAACACAAAATACCACCCCAGCAGCATCAAATACCACAGTACAGAACAAAATAATCCCACCCCTGCCGCAGTTTTCAACTGTATCACCGTCCTGAGGATAGTGATTCAGTCGATTGCAGGACACCTGCGGATGCTGGCCAGATGCATGATTATCTGATGCTCCCAGCATTAATGCCAAGAACATCAGATCATTATGCACCCGGCTGGTGACTGGTGAGGAGGGCTGGGTCGGCCCACCTGGAAACTTCCCTGTAGGGTCTATGGGCCAGTCCAGCCCTGATTATGGTAAAAAAAATATGGAAGCTGAATGGCCTGAGGTCAGGAAACTCTTGTCTCTTACACCGCGGTTCCACCATCAATGCCTCTGAAGGTTTCTTCTTGTACTCTGTAGACATAGATTTTAAAGTAAGCAGCACGACTATAGTGCTGCATGGGCCCATGCACATGGCTGTATTTCTGCTCCCTACAATTGCTGTACAAAGCCACGGACTTCCATGTGCCCTTATAGGACACTAACTTTATGCAGTTTTTTTCTGCTATACTCCATCATGTAGATGTAGTACTGGAGATGTTCTACTTGAGATTCAGCATGCCTATGGTATGTTTCCAGAAAGTCTTCAAGCATGGAGCCTACAGGCCAAGAATGGGCAGAGTAAAAATGGAGAACATTCATACATCCTATTTACAGGGGATCTTCTTAGAGATAAATGCAGGGAAGACATACATTGCGTCGACCCCTGGAATGCTGGGATCCCAAAAAAACAAAAAAACTGCTCCAGTGGAAGATATGGTCCTTTGAAAAGGTCATTTTTGTGGAATATGATACAAATAAAACGATGAGACAACTATTCTGAGAAATTGTTACTTTATTTGCCGATTCATTTATTATATTCTCCTTGGTATTAGACAAAAAACTCTCATTGTAGACTTGACAAGAAAACTCACACAAAAGGTACAAAATACAGTTATAAAGTGCAAGGATCGCAGTGCAAATCAAGATTTTTCCATACGTTTCATTACAAACAAAAGAGAGGGCACACTTACAAATATTGCATAGATTTTCCCAGAAAGATGTCGTTGAGGGCATCAGGGTTGACCGTATACTCAGTCTATTACACAACAGTTACACAAGTCCTACAGAAACCCTAGAAGCACACCGAGAAAGCAAGCTGGTGTCCTTCATATATGAATGTCGAACCCGGAAATCTATAAAAGTGCCCTAAGATATTTATGCAAAGAAGAAGTTGTCCTCTTCAATCAAGCTACATCTGTTTCTGAGAAACCTGGGTGTCCGTCCATTGTCATGACCATTAGAAGTCGGGAGGAGGAGGCTCCTGCTGCAGACCACTGCCTTACAGCTAGACCATGGATCGTGCAAAAGTAAAAAGGGAGAAAGACTGGTTTTTCGGGAACACATATAAAAGATTTCTACATCTATAGCTCACACACTGAACTGTAATATGAGACCGGAGAGGAGGATGTTTAGGGAGGAGTTAGTGAGGATATTTATTGTATATTTAGTGGTCTTCTAACACCTTGGGATAAGAGAACATCTCCAGGGAGATGACTTATTTTATGTCCCTTATCTCCTATATTTTACCATCGTAATCAAGCAATCAAGACAACTATGTCAGATAAATTAATATATTATTGGCGCAGATGCATTATGTCTGGGGCTTGTGTGACCACCCTAGATAATTATCGGAATCTGTGGGTTCTACACGTTCCATCTACAGAGCATTGCTGGAGTCCTGGGCCAATGGCTTTTTTAGGCTATATACATACATGACAAGTCTGGCACAGAATCTCGTATCCTATATGCGGGATCCAGTAAGTAAGATAATGCTCAGCATCATGTTCATAATCAGGAAGAGATGTAACCTTCACAATGTCATCCAGCAACATCACAAGTAAAGCACATGAGACGTGTCCAGCGTGCCACCTGGGTCAGTGCCATACGGCTGTCACCCAGTGCAGACAATGACTAACTAAATCAATACTGATACTTCTAGGTAGCACTGCACACTGTACATATCAGGAACTACACAATACATCATGTTCAGAATTTTATCCTATACAAAAGATGGGATATCCAGGCTGACAAACTAACACTTACCTGTTAACCCCCTCGGCCCACCACCGCAGTGCTGCCGATCCCATGGTCCTCCACTGGACTGTTTACACTGCAGCACTGATCACGTGTTATTTAAAGGGGTTCTTCAGCGGGAATATTTACTTTATTGGATAAAAACAATTAAATAAAAGAAGTATGAGTCACTTCACAGATCCCCAGTCGCTACCGGTGAAGGGTCCCTGCTGGTATCTGCTTTCTGGTCCAGTCTGTGAGTCAACTCAGCAGTGGAAGAGGATCAATGCAGCAAGTAATGCTAACCGGTATTTAATTTTTTAACCCATTCTGCTCCTTTTATGAAACCTTTTTTTTCTCTCTCTCGCTGGACAATCCCTTTATGAGAAGAGTATGGGTTTGTCATTTTATCAGGTAAATTTGTTTCAAAGCCAGAAGACCCTCTTAATATTCATCAATAAAGAGAGATCTCCAGTATACCGTATCTCCCCATTTCACCCCTGAACCGGCAGCGGCACTGTTCACATAGGACACAGCCATAGACACAGAAACCCTTCATACCCATAGGACTAAATAGTAAGAACATCATACAGGGGCAGTATTGGACTGGGGATATTGGGGTCCCACCAGAGAACATTTTTCTCAAGGCCCAACCCCTATACCATCAATGAGGTTCAATAGGTTTGAATCAAAGAAATAGACCCGAGAGGAAAGTCAAATGGGAATTCTTCTGTATTTTTAGGGCCCACTAAGGTATCAGAGCCCGAGCCCACCAGAGGATCTTCTGGAACGCTGTTGGGTCAGTCCGACCTTGTACAGAGCCTAGATGTGAGGAGAAGTACCTGTTGCTGGTACTTCATGGTGCCCATAAGGTAGGTTAAGACTGATTTCCATAAATGATAGATATAAGGTTCTATGTATACATACATAAAATACATTAGTCAGCCATATTCTATATCCATAAAAGTAACACAAATCAGATCATATATCATATAACCAGAACCTTTTAGAAGTAAACTTAACAAGAATCTGTTCTCCATAGGGTCAGAGTCAGGACCTCTTTGATCTGGACCCCTCTGTGGTGACATATTTAGCTGAAATCAAGCAAAACAATCTAAAAATTTCAGTTTCCTGCCCATGGGCCGTAACTTGACACTGCAGCTCAGCCCGATTTACTTGAATGGGCCCGAGATGCAATACCAGACACAACCCACGGACAAGGGTGGCAGCCTTTCAGGACAAATCTCATCTACTGTGCCTACGCTGCTACGACACAGGCTGCCACAAAAACAGCCCCCGCCTAATGACAGCAAAAGTTTTTAGGAAAACTTACATTCTTAGTGCTCAATGTGTCAATGACTATGCGTCACTTAAAGGGGCGACTACTAGAAAACCCCTGTAACACTTGTTATTTGATGTAGGCCATGTTGAGGTGTTTGTAGGTAAAATTTCAGTAATGAAGCAAATAGTAATTAATGAAACTGCTGCACATAGTACGTGGTCAGGAGCGTGGCTGTATGCACATAGCCCATCACACACATTATAAAACACCAGTATAAAAGTCAGGCATCTACGGTTAAGGAGTGAGGTAGACACATCTAGGCCAATGGTCGTCAACCTGTGGCTTCGAACTATGGCTCTCAGGTTGGAGACCACTGGTCTGCACAATACAGGTACATCACTAAAGGTCCTCCTATCTCCTAAACAGAAGTCACCCATCTTGGCCCCTCTTTTCTTCCTCCAGGCACCAGGCTCACTTGCGAGATGTATGGCGCTGTGCCTGCTTCGAAACTGGAGGGTGCTCGACAAGCCACTTGGAGCAGATGCCTTGGACCACATTGTCATTCAGGTTGTGCGCCGCTTGCCATACTTCCTGTACTAGTTGGATGGCTTTCTCGTGCTCTTGCTTAACGGCGGTCAAGTAGGCTGAGCGCATCATGCGGCAGGCCAGAAATGCTTTGATCTTCAAGGGTGAGAAGAAAGTGATGTCAATAGGGAACACACAATGCTAAAAGAAATGCTATACTATAGCAATAAGGTAGTTAGGGGAAAAAACAATGTGTAGTACCACATATCACCCATAGGCAAGTGTGGCGCTGTTTCTGGTTTAATATTAAAATGTACCTGTCATTAGATATGGCGCACCACAGCCTGATCAAAGGCTACAGACACAATAATTATCACTTTTAACCTTAGGAATTTCTGAAAATCTGTCATTTACAGTTACAGCACCTCAACCCCTACCTTGATTTCATCACTTCTCATGCCTTGGATGAGCTTCTCCAGTTCCTGGAATCAAAGAGGAGATCAAATGAAATGTATTTTGACCCATTACACTCCGATAATAGAAAAGAGGCTTTACATTACAGCACATCTTTTCAAGCGATTTTAAAGGGCACTCGTCAGTAAAATCAACCCTATTAAACCAAGCATCTTGACTGGCAGGGTTGATCCTGCTGATTAAAATGATACATGTCTTGTGAAAATCCGTTGTGGCAGTCCTGAAAAACAAAGAATTTTATTCACTGTGCAATTGAGGCCTTCAGTACAGAAGGGCGTGGCCTGGCCCCTCAGTGAACACCAGCTTTCCACTGCTGGCCACGCCCCTCGGAGCACTGAAGCTGTAAACAATAAAAGTCTATTTTCTCAGGAATTCCACAACCGATTTTCACAAGACAGGTATCATTTTAATCAGCAGGGCCAACTCTACCAGGCACCATAGGATTGATCCTGCTGACAGGTGCTCTTTAACACAATAATTCTGGTAACGCTTCTATTGTTGACATTTTCAGATGAGGTTGCCCTTTAAACCCGAACGGCTGCCAATTTGTTCCATGTTTTGTGCCTCTTATTCTGGCCACAGAATAACCAGCATCTTACATCAGAAGGAACGTCTGCCATTTCTTCAACGCATCTGAGTAAAATCTGATCACAGTCCTTCTCTGCCGCGATCCCGGACTCGCTCACGCACTTGACCAGCTGCAGGATTTCGGAGTAATTCTCCTGTTGCACCAGCTGCTTGCACACTTTGCTGTACACCTTGAAGGCGTCAAGCTGGAAATCCTGAAATTTAAGATATAAAGAAGTTCATTCACTATACAGATAGACACATGAGATACAGAGGCATCGAATGAAAGTCATGAACTTCTCCTTGAACACATTGAATACTAGATGCACAAGACATTACTGCTGAAATGTAGACGGTACCAATACGGTGGAGACGTCTTACCTGGATGACTCGAAAAGCAATTCCAAAGCCTTCTTCTACGTTCTTCCCACCTAATATGACCTACAGAAATTGTGTAAGAAAACAAAATATACATATATCACTTTGATATACATCCAAGCAAGGGGGCTTGTGGCGGGATCTTCTGTGATTGACTTGCAGCCGTGCATTCACATTACATCGATATTCTGGACAAACGTCATAAAATGACGCTACTAGGGTCACGTAACACGCCACGGCCACTACTTCTGTCACACACAATGATCCCTCAAATGTAATTTACCAAGGGGTTTTGTACACTATAGGTCAATGTTACTGGGCTGTACAGCAGAAGTTTCCAAAACGACATCCCCTTCTCTGACATCACTCACTGAGCTGAATCAGCTGAAGCTTCATCTCACCAACTTCCTGCTCTGGCCGCCCCTGCACATAATACTGGTAATACAGAGACTGGACTGTTTTCAGTCCCTCCTGAAGTGCTGAAAACAAAACTGTTCCCTCACTCTCTTCATAATATGTATGCGTCAGCCGGCTGTAACGTTCCTGTCTGCAGTCTCTCGCTTCCATAGGGTGCGTCCTATACAGCATAAGACAGCCTTATCTAGGTTATTTAAGGCACCTGCCTGAGCAATACGGTTCCTAGCTTGCCTAGTCACTCCAAAGGTGTAAAGAGTCATCTGATCTTCTATGTCTGACTTGACAGTGTTAAACCTGTTCTGCTTCCTGGACATCTGCCTGTTTATGGTATAGACCCTCTGCTGCTTGCCCTGACCATTGGCCTGATTACCGGATTGAACAAATGCTACCTGCCCTGACCTTGGTTTGTCCAATGACTATGATTCTGCCTGTCCCTTTTGGTGGTGCCACGCACCGGTGTCTCCTGACCTTCCTGGGTCAAGTGTCACTGAATAGAGACTACTCCAAAAGCTAGCGGCCTGGTGGTTCCCCTGCAGCGAAGACCAGATTACTATATAGAAGTGAAAGGGTGAAAAGCAGGGGGGAATTTAGGAGTAGCCCTAGGTCAAATCTGTTCAATGGCACAGTGAATCCACAACCACTGCATTATACTGACACAAGGGCAATGGACTATATGAGGACCTTATTAAATAACCAAAATGACGAGGACCCCTGAAAGTACGATTTGAGGCGGAGTGACACTGTGCTTAGCTGGATCAGAATTTTTATTATTATTCTAGTTGTGGGGTTCAGTTCTGGATTTCACTTCTTTTTTTTTTTTGTAAGCAATGCCAGAACAGATCGCACCGAGAAGACAAGATGATATTTTCCTTTATCCTTCTTTCCTTTCTGGGGTCAGTTCATGTTCTTATATAATAAAGAGAAACTCCAGAAACGATTGAAGGACTACTGCGTTGTGTGAACCGGGCATTATCATTTGCTAAAAGTCAACAGGGCACTCACGCTGCTGGCCACATCGATCATCATGGCGCTGTTTCCGAACAGCGTGGGCGGTGGCTTGTCGTACACCTGAGCAGTCCGCAAACTCTCACATCTCTGCAGGAACTTCGTGATCTCCATCTGCAGTTCAACAGTGTTGATATGCCTAGGAGACAAGGGTTAGGTAGTCCTTAATGCAGACTTTTACCTCTTAATAAATGTGGCGCATTGTCTGCCAGTGGACTTTATGCTAAGACTGGTGTTTGTAACCACCACTAGGACCTGCTCCATCACCAACTCCATCCTTCCAGAGGTGGTCGGAAAGCCGCGTGGACCATGCTTCCCCGCCCTAAAATCTGCTGTTAAAATGTCCTACCTCCCCTTCTGAACAGTGGAGGTGACTTCAATGAACCCATTCCCGCATAGTCCCTCATTTTACGCTAGACGAAGCGCTTACTTTGTAGAGTAATTACCTGGAGACGTCGGTTGCAGACATCTTTTTCCTGAATGTATCGAATGATTTTCTTCTATTGCTTCGGGACACTTCCTGTAAGTAGATTTTTAGATGCTCCTTGGATTTTACCAGCCACGTCTGATTGTTACCCAGGTCACGGTAGCTCTTAGCTTTGTGTGAGAAAAACCGTATGCAGGTCATGGCTGCACGTACATGGTCCTGTCAAAAACCGAGACATATCTCATTTAGGAATGGTCACCTTACATGATCAAACGTCTCAGAGAATTGACCGTCTGCATCGCTCTCCTTGTACACAGCTGGTCCTCAGATACTGAGAAATGGTGCCGCTCCATTTTTCCCGATCCAAGTAAAGGGGTCTTAAAGCAGATAGATGGAGACCAGAAGAGTTGCTTGGACGGCTATCCCACAAACAGATATAAACTCACCTTCATAAACTGCTGCAGTTCATACAAGATGTTGTAGTAGTTCTTCTGCTGGAGATGTTTGCAGGCATCGATGAGGTAGGTGCTCCAACTCTCCAGAGTCGAGTCTATAGATTCTAACATCGTTTCAAGCGTTTGCAACTTGCCACTTTCATAGCTGGGCACAAAAATGCCTTCTATGAAAATATCTCCCGAGCATTCCTACATGAAGAGCAGTCAACCAAAATCAGCAAAAGCAATGCAAATACAGAAAACAGATATGAGGGGGAAAAAAATGGTATGGCCCATTATAGTCCTACAAAATGCATCCACAGGAGAAATAGATAGGACCAAACATGACATCAGTCATGAGAGCCATCATGTGAGTCTCGCATGTATCATCTGACCTGGCTTTCAGTTAACTGACCAGGTGATAGTAGTGTAATGAAGAGCAAAACATGTACAGTATATACATTATTACTACCTCATCATGGCTACCAGTGTCTGTGGAGAAGCAGATCTGTGTGTGTTTTTTTTTTTTTACACTAAACTTTATAAAAAATGCAAGATCACCACCTAGAGCCAGACAGGCAGCCATTTTACAATATCACCTAGAAACAGGAGGCCATTTTACAACATCACCTAGAAACAGGAGGCCATTTTACAACATCACCTAGAAACAGGAGGCCATTTTACAACATCACCTAGAAACAGGAGGCCATTTTACAACATCACCTAGAAACAGGAGGCCATTTTACAACATCACCTAGAAACAGGAGGCCATTTTACAACATCACCTAGAAACAGGAGGCCATTTTACAACATCACCTAGAAACAGGAGGCCATTTTACAACATCACATAGAAACAGGAGGCCATTTTACAACATCACCTAGAAACAGGAGGCCATTTTTACAAATACCATTCTACATGCATATAGGGGTCGACTTCCTGATATAAGAAAGGTATGTATGCAGAATTTTAAATACATACAGTATATATAAAGTGTATTAGAAAATAGTCAGATCAGATTGCCTATTATATAAAAAAAATATATATATTAAGTGGTTGGCTGGTCCTGTTAAAAATTAGCAGGTTCAGCCAATGTTCACCTAATTAAAAAGTGATTGTGAACTAAGGCCTCATGCACACGACCATTGTGTGTTTTGCGGTCCGCAAAGCGGATGCACATTACACGAATGGCGTCCGTGTGCGTTCCGCAATTTTGCAAAAGTGCACGGACAGCCTTTAATATAACTGCCTATTCTTCTACGCAAAGCGTGGACAAGAATAGGACATGTTATATTTTTTTTGCGGGGCCACGGAACGGAGCAGTCTGTAAATTAGGACTTTTTTTTATCTTTTTTTTTTTTTTTATCTAGCGGCTGAAACCTAAACCTGTATCCAGTCCAGGCAATAAAGACATGTACAATACAAAGCTCTCTCCTATTCTGATAGTTTCCTTCAACGTATTTATAAAAAGGGCACAAAGGGTTTTTGCATAACACAGCTCCCACCTATTCAGGACAGCCACTTGGTCCCCGCCACCGGGTTGCAGCAGTGACATCCCATACACCACTTCAGCCAATCTAGAGCCTCAGCCATCTCATGCTGTACACCTCTGAGGCCAGAGACTGGCTGCAGTAGTATATGGAATATCAATACTGGAGCCGGGAGGAGCAGACCAGCACTCTGGGTTGGAGGAGGCCGGGAAAGGGAGTTAAAGGTTTTTGCGTATTTTTTTTCGGGTTCAGAGCTGAACTCGGACATACCTACAATTTCACCCATGCATCCCCCCTGATGTTAGCATTTCATGCTCTGATGCTCTCCTTTGCTTTGCGCTGGATCGCGCAGGGCAAGGGCTCTTTTATTCACAATAAACACACTGCCGGGCAGAGGCTTCCGCCCAGCAGTGTGTTCAGCGACGTCACCGGCTCTGATGGGTGGGGTTTAGCGCTGCCCTAGCCGTTTTACAGGCTAGGGCAGCGCTAAAGCCCACCCATCAGTGCCGGGCTCACTGTTGGGCGGAAGCCTCCGCCTGGCAGCACCATGGACCGGAACTCCAGAAAATGCCTTTGCCCTGCGCGATTTAGCGCAGTTCAGCTCAAGTCAGGGGGGCTGCCAAGGTGAAAATGGGGATATGTCTGCTCTGAACCTAGACAACCCCTTAAACCCTGTCCTGTAGTTGGCCTGTAATAAATATAACTTGGAAAACCCCTTTAGACTCACGGAAGAAGTCTAGAATGTCACTATTCATAGACAGCAAACTGAGATCTTGAAAACGATTAGAAAGTCCCATAACTGAATTGTGCAATGATTTGCTTACATACGATCTGACAACCTTCAAGATACCCTACCTTGTTCAATAGATGCAGCAAAGCATCCCGCATGAGGTCATGTCTCATATAGAACTGTATAATTCCCAGGTGGGTGCCATACGTGTGCAGGTAATACAGACACTCCTGGTAATAGGCGTTATTTTGGATCTTCCCCTCTGGCATCATCTCGTACCAAAGGCAGCGCGCTTTCAGGGTAACTTCCAGTTCTTTCAAGGTGGCAAAATACTCGTCGTCTTTCTGCAAGAACGGAGAAAAACAACTTAAGACCTCACACATGATCTTACTATTCGAGAGCCCGAGAAAGACAGTAAAACCTGCCACAATGGAGAGAAATGGCTAGCCTTGAACAAAACATTGTTTTTAATCTATATTAGGTCTTTATAGCATTCTGAGCATCAAATCCCATGCATAGACATCAGATTTAGGTCATGTAGACATATCCCTGCCAGTAATATATGCTGCATGTGAGATTTGTGTGTCTAGGATACTGCTGCCTTCACTAGCTGACATATCAGCACAACTTTCTTCCAGGACTGATTTATCTTTCTTCAGCCCATGAGGGATGTCCTCTCATTTGTACTGACAGACATTGATGCCGAGGAGCGCAATTCCCTCTTCCTTTCCATTTTCCAGTCTACAGTGGGCGCTCTCCCCCCTCTCTACAGCCCTTCTCTTGTACACAGCCCATGTTATTGACTCTTCCTGCAGACTTCACTGTGTGTGCTTTCCTCCCTACCTACAGCCAGTGGGATCTGCCCCCCACACACTGTAATCTGCTGTGACAACCTCCTCCCCCTCCCTGCTGCTATATCTAGCACTGGGAGAACAGAGGCTGGAACAGAAGAAGCAGACCCAGCCAGAAGCAGTGCTCTGTCAGATTCAGCAGGACAGTCAGCTGCGTAGGCAAGGAAGTTATACAGACTCCAAAGTAGAAAACTGGTTACCCAACAAATATTTAGGATAGGTTGGCGAATACTGGATCGGGGGGGGGAGGGTCCAACTGCTGAATGGAGCGGTAAAGCATGTGTCAATCCACCACTCCATGTACTTCTATAGGACCACATAGACAGCGGTCTATCAGCTCCATAGAAGTGAACTAAGCAGAGGACTGACATGGTTACTACCCCTCCATCTCAGCAGTTGGATCTCCGGCAAACATTTATCACCTATCCCCTAGCGTTTTGTGAGATAATCCCTTTCATTAATACAATTAGCTCCCCCTAGTGGCAGCTGCAGACGGACAGAATGTTATCTTTTAAATCACTGTATTCGGGAAGAATGAGGAGCTTTTATCAGAAAAAAAAAAAAAAGGAGCATCAAAATAAGATCTAAAAACGACACGATGATCATCTTACACATACAAAAACCCATTTCCTTATTCTAAGGGTCACTATAAGGCAGTGGATCATTTTAGGTTCTCCCTCACATTTTGTAGTAATAATGACCAGTCAGGTCTCTAAAACCCCTTGACCATACATAATCACAGAAGGAGGACATCTTACCACCAGTAGAATGGGTTTGGCTGCAGACTCCAAGTGCTGAACAACATCTTCCAAGAGCTTCGACCCAATATTCTTTTGGTTCAGATCTAAAGGAGCTTTCATACATCTGCTGAACTTCTCCCTGGCCCCGGGTAAGTTATCAGACTTCAGACACGCCATGCCCCAGGCGTGCCACACACCAGAAGGGTCCAGTCCGGTCTTTGTAGATACCTAATGTGGAAGCAATGCAAAAACAGCAATGCTATGAAGCATACTGGAAAAAAAGTATGCTACAATAAATTTTATACAATACAACAAATGGGCATATTTTGCTAATTTGGGGCTAAAAATCTTTTTTTTTTTTCAGTTGGTCTTGTTAGTTTCTATTTTCTTTGAATCCCGTCATCTGATGACTCATGTGTAGGTCTTATCCATGATCTCCTGACCTCATAAACTGTTATTATAACTCAATTCTTATAAAAACTGGTAAGAATATGGCTTAAATAAGTCTGAGCGCTGAGACCCCCACCAATCTCTAGAACGAGGGAGAAGCGCTTGCTTAGTGCACTCTCGAGATGGGCCCATTGACTTTTTTTGAGAGCGTGCTAAGCGTTCTAGAGATCGGTGGGGGTCTCAGTGATCAGACTATGTATGTAAACTTTTGATATGTCCCTATGATAATGAATGTAAGTACAGTGACCCTTTCAAAGTGTTACTTCTTGATTCTGTGTAAGTATAAGGGGCGGGTGGGGCTGCAAGTCTCCAGGGACACCAGGGATGGAAGGGCGGGGAGAATCCAGGAACTTTTCCTCATGTTATCACCCACCTCGCCAATGAGAGAGGATATAGGCCCTCTGACGGTCACACTTTGGGATGACAACAGGAGCAATTACATGTATATTTGCACCCTGCACGTAACTAACTGACTCAGATGTTAGCTGGCTTTTGTAATATTTAATATATATACAGTTTTTTTTGTTTAGTTTTTTTTTTTTTTACAAGCAATATAAATTGTCTTATTTGTGAACCATTTTATTTTTTGAATGCCCTTTTCTGCACGGTTGTTATAAATTCTGATTATAAATTATTTAATCTAAATATGAATTAATCCACCACTGTTTAATAATATGATATAAATAGGCTATTAATCACATTTTATGCATTTCACATAGTTAAATTTTACCGAAACCATGGCTTTTTATTCATAATTTTTAAATTCTAATTTTGATCACTTGGCTGACATCATGATTGGAGTGTAATGAAGCTTTTTTGGAGTATGCACTTGGCACTTTACACGCACTGATGGTCACCCTCATACTAGTCCTGTCGTTTCTTTTTCTTTTTGGTTACGCCTTGCTTTATTTTGTTCCAGCCTTATATATACATTGAGAAGCTCCCTCTAGCTACACTCTGGACCAGACGCATCCTATATGTGCGCTGTGGCCCAGCATCGTTGTGCGCTCAGCATTGCCGGTTCCCATAGCTACAAGAGGCGTCCGCGCTGACGTGGCCACGCTGATCACGTGGTGCGCTTCTCGCGAGACGTCAGCTGGGGGCAGGGCAGGAGCGCAATGGCGATGATGTGAGCCTCATCACATTAGGTATGTGTGCTTGGCCTATTTAATACCTCACTCTTTACTGTGTTACGAAGCCAGTGAGATTGCTACTAGTTCTGGAGGGCCCGTGTAAACTCTAGCACTGCTATACAGTCAGGTCCATAAATATTGGGACATGGACACAATTCTAACATTTCTGGCTCTATACACCACCACAATGGATTTGAAATGAAACGAACCAGATGTGCTTTACCTGCAGATTGTCAGCTGTAATTTGAGGGAATTTACATCCAAATCAGGTGAACGGTGCAGGAATGACAACAGTTTGCATATGTGCCTCCCACTTGTTAAGGGACCAAAAGTAATGGGACAGAAGAATAATCATAAATCAAACTTTCACTTTTTAATACTTGTTTGCAAATCCTTTGCAGTCAATTACAGCCTGAAGTCTGGAACGTATAGACATCACCAGACGCTGGGTTTCATCCCTGGTGATGCTCTGCCCGGCCTCTACTGCAACTGTCTTCAGTTCCTGCTTGTTCTTAGGGCATTTTCCCTTCAGTTTTGTCTTCAGCAAGTGAAATGCAGCTCAATCGGATTCAGGTCCGGTGATTGACTCGGCCATTGCTTAACATTCCACTTCTTTCCCTTAAACTGTTTGGTTGCTTTTGCAGTATGCTTTGGGTCATCATTGTCCATCTGCACTGTGAAGCGCCGTGCAATGAGTTCTGAAGCATTTGGCTGAATATGAGCAGATAATATTGCCCGAAACACTTCAGAATTCATCCTGCTGCTTTTATCAGCAGTCACATCATCAATAAATACAAGAGAACCAGTTCCATGCCACGCCATGACACTACCACCACCATGCTTTGCTGATGAGGTGGTATGCTTAGGATCATGAGCAGTTCCTTTCCTTCTCCATACTCTTCTCTTCCCATCACTCTGGTACAAGTTGATCTTGGTCTCATCTGTCCATAGGATGTTGTTCCAGAACTGTGAAGGCTTTTTTAGATCTCGTTTGGCAAACTCTAATCTGGGTTTCCTGTTTTTGAGGCTCACCAATAGTTTACATCCTGTTGTGAACCCTCTGTATTCACTCTGGTGAAGTCTTCTCTTGATTGTTGACTTTGACACACATCCACCTACCGCCTGGAGAGTGTTCTTGATCTGGCCAACTGTTGTGAAGGGTGTTTTCTTCACCAGGGAAAGAATTCTTCGGTCATCCACCACAGTTGTTTTCCGTGGTCTTCCGGGTCTTTTGGTGTTGCTGAGCTCACCGGTGCGTTCCTTCTTTTTAAGGATGTTCCAAACAGTTGTTTTGGCCAGGCCTAATGTTTTTGCCATCTCTCTGATGGGTTTGTTGTGTTTTTTCAGCCTAATGATGGCTTGCTTCACTGATAGTGACCGCTCTTTGGGTCTCATCTTGAGAGTTGACAGCAACAGATTCCAAGTGCAAATAGCACACTTCAACTGAACTCTGAACCTTTTATCTGCTCATTGTAATTGGGATAATGAGGGAATAACACACACCTGGCCATGGAACAGCTGAGAAGCCAATTGTCCCTTAACAAGTGGGAGGCACATATGCAAACTGTTGTAATTCCTGTAAATTCCCTCAGATTAAAGCCGACAGTCTGCAGGTAAAGCACATCTTGTTCGTTTCATTTCAAATCCATTGTGGTGGTGTATAGAGCCAAAAATGTTAGAATTGTGTCCATGTCCCAATATTTATAGACCTGACTGTATATCCTTTTTTATTAATATATATTTCATCTATTGTTTGGTGCCAATAAGAGTCTCTCCGGACTTTAAGCTCTGGGGGCATCTCCGCTTTACTGTATTCATTGAAGTGGTACTATACAACTATTGTTCTGGTATTAATTACTATTTATATAGTCCTATGTCCTATTTATATAATTTTTTTTTTTATATTGTCTTTGTATATCTTATTGGGGATTATTGGCGGCCATTGTAGTTTCAAAATTGAGAGCTGCTAGGCCCCTGTACAAGCTTGTTATGTGCAGAGGTGCTTTTTGGTAATGTGTCAGACATTTAGCCACACTTTTCTGCACTTCTCACCAAACCTACGCCTGAAGACACCTGGGTAGCATTCTCACAATGTGCCAGGTGTCGACTTTCTTAAAATACTTGGGTATGTTTTTTTTTTATAACTCAGGTTTTATTCATGTTTAACAAAAGTGTGAAGACCGTCATGTAGCCAGGGCTGTGGAGTCAGAGTCGAGGAGTCAATTTTGGGTACCTCAGTCGGAGTCGGAGGAAAAAATTAACCCGACTCCGACTAGATTTAAATTGGAATAAAAAAATACAAAAAAGCAAGTTTAAATGTCCCAATTCACAAAAACTTTATTAATTACCATATGTTTCGTCCTATAAGACGCACCTGCCCATAAGACGCACCTAGGCTTTTGAGGAGGAAAATAAGAAAAAATATATTTGAACCAAAAGGTGTGCTTTTGGTGGGTTTTGAACCGTTATGGGGGCATCTGTGGATGGCACTGTTATGGGGGATCATTGTGGGGGCATCTGTGGATTGCACTGTTATGGGGGCATCTGTGGATGACACATATATAGCATCTTATCTTATGTGTCATCTACAGATCCCCCCATAACCATGTCCCTGTGTAGTGAATGGGGGCCGGCATCTGTTTCTGTAATGGCAGCGGGGCCCGGTGCCTGCCTCATTCATAAAGTGGGCGGCGCAGGCGCAGTGAGCGTACGCTACGAGCGCCCGCCCGGCCTCCTGACTGCCAAGAAGTTAGTAGTAAGTAGTACAGCGCTAGATTCAAGATGATTGGAATACTTTAACAATACCCACAAGTTAGATATGATTACCGTATACTACAGTGAGCGGGGCCCGGTGTAGTAGAATACAGTGACTGCAGCGGGCCCCGCTGCCATTACAGAAACAGATGCTGGCCCCCAGCCCCTCCTCCCTCTCAGCCTATTCACCGGACGGTAGCAGCATTCGCCCCATAAGACGCACTGGTATTTTTCCCCCACTTTTGCCCAAAAAATACGGTAATTCTCTACTGTAAGAATAAAGGCCAATGCATGCAGTGCGTCACGCACCGCAAAACGAACACGTTCAGTGACCGTGAAGAAGCATGCTTTTTATATGCTTCACTATATGGCACGCAGCGCACCGTTAAGGAGCGGCAATACTTATACTTTCCATTGTGTTGTGTTCCGCTGTTACAGGGAACGCGACGCCCATGGGTAACCTAGCCTCTCGCTGATAACTGATTAAGTAAATATGTTTTTTGCAGGACTAGAGACACTTGTATAAGTGAAGGGAATGGATGGTCAATAGCTCAAGACTGAAGCTGTAAACTATTAGAAAAACTGCTGTCATTCAGCTAAGGCCATAAAACCTTGTAAACTCGATTGTTAGCTTAAACTTTAAACATGACGACTATGGGATTCTACTAGGGAAATCATGTTTTACAATAAATGCCCCGTCCTGGATCCTCGCACTGCCCGTTCTTCAGCAGAAGATCAGCTCACAAAGGAGAAGGCAGCAGCTCCCTCGCCAGTAGTTCTGTGGTAATGACATGTATGTTGCCTTTCTTTCCTTGAAGGAATGTATAAAATACATTCGCATATTAAATACGTCGGAGTCGGAGCATTCATCTACCGACTCCACAGCCCTGCATGTGGCGCATCACTCACTGCACAATAAAATACCGTACCTCTATGGCCAAATTGTAGTATTCTGCCTCCAAGAGCTGATTCCTTAACCGTACTACCGCGGCTGGTCTAACAATCTCATCCAGAGAAGGGATGTCCTGGTAGGATGCTGCCACCAAAATCTTCAGCAAATCCACCTTACTGCTGTAACTGCGGAAGAAACAGGATAGGAAAAATCTAACGCGTCAGATGCGAACCATTGTGATGCTAATGGGGGGTTTGAGCTCGGGCGCGTACTACTTACCTGTCGCACAGCGCCAGGTCGTTACTCCTTGCTGCTTTGACAAAAATCATTTTGGCACCGAATAGCAAATTCTTAATGATGTCCAGCAGAAGACGACTGTCCATCTCGGGGTTGGTCAGCCCCTTGGACAAGAGGCAGCAGCGCTCAATCAGCTGGTAGCCACATTCATCGCTTTTTGAGTGCAGATTGAGGATGGCGGAGCACAATGATGAACTTGGGGCCTGTAGACATGAAGTAATGCAGATTTATACCACACTTCACATTCTTCTACATACTTGCTTTAGAATGGAGCAGGAGCAGACATGCTCGACCACCGCTCCGTTCAAACGCCTTCTCACGGCAGCCATGCTTCATCCCACTGGGGGTCGATCTGATACTGGAAGGGAAGTCAACTTTCTTTATGTGCTACATAACCCAAAAGGGTGGTGCCCCATGAACAACATCTATCACCTATAGGGGGGAGTCCACTGTGTGAATGCCAAACACATCTACGGGGTCTGCCAGTGCACTGCTCTGATTACACATGGGACTCAGGGTCCCCCGTTCTCGTGATGTGTGGGGGCTCCCAGGTATCATACATTGCTCATGGGCCAACTCCCCAAAATAACATATGTTCTAAGGCAGAGCGCTGGAGAGGTTACTAGATCCTAAAGTCGGCAAAACACATTACGTGGCTGGACCTACCACCCAGACTCCCCCATAGGAATTTATTTCACAGAGGAAAAGGGAATAAGCAACTGGCAGACGTGTCTCTGGCATCAGCTCATCTCCCAGGAGAACAAAGGGGCGACATGTTGAAATCAACCATTCTCTCCCACGTCAGGCTGCCCCATGCACATTATACTAGCAGCTAGGACAACTGCAACCGTTGTGTTGAGCCCAATGTGGACCCTGGCATTATTATATGGAAGCGCACATACCTGCTCATAATAAAACTCATTCCTCTCCACTTCATTTTCAGCTTCATTGAGCGTCAGCCACCATTGCACCTCAGCAGCTTTAGAAAGCCGGAGGACTTCTGAAAGATCCAAGATCCCGCCTGGTTTTTCTGTGTTAAACAACAATATTCAGACTTAATAACCAGTAAACATGAAGGTGAACAGGCCCTTACCGTGTTTGTTGAATGCCCCCCCACCAGTGCCATTGAGGGAGCCCCATCCCAAATGTCTTCGGAACAGGCAAAATCCCTTCGGCAGTGCTGACAAACAATGGCCTCAATGTCCACATTAAAGGTGAGATCAGAGGCAAAAGTGTCTGCTCGTCAAAAACACACCAGTCGTTTTAATGGACGAGACTGGGACATGCTAAATAAAGTTCACTCTAAGCAGTTTAGTCACAGTTACGTTGTCAGTTCCATTATTTCAGAAAACCGAAAGCATCTCCTGGGATCCAAAAAGCAGAACAATAGGCTGATACAAGCCTATCCCTGTTATAGATGAGCTCTGTCTCTGATGCTACCAGATGTAAAGCAGCTATCCTATAAGTCAATGTTTGACCTTGAGACATGACTGAGATATTAAGTAAGCCAGCATCTCATCTGCAGACAGTGCAGAGCAGAGAGTACTGGCTTCACTGGGCGAGAGGTCTAAGTCAGGATTCAGGGGATATTATATTTCCTTGTCTCCTTATTGA
Organism: Bufo gargarizans; assembly: GCF_014858855.1. Taxonomy (NCBI): domain Eukaryota; kingdom Metazoa; phylum Chordata; class Amphibia; order Anura; family Bufonidae; genus Bufo; species Bufo gargarizans. The sequence continues at coordinate 76,750,793 of NC_058090.1, forward strand.
CTTATAGGATAGCTGCCTTACATCTGGTGGCATTAGAGGCAGAGCTTGTAAAGAGCTCATTTGTATCCCTTTCTTCCCAGAATTCCAGCGGAGCGTGTATGGTCTTTAAAGGGGTTCTGCGCTTTGTTAAAACTGATGATCTGTCCTCTGGATAGATCATCAGCTTCTGATCGGCGGGGGTCTGACACCCGCCGATCAGCTGTTTGATAAAGCAGCAGCGCCGCGGCCTTCTCACTGTTTACTGCTGGCCCAGTGACGTCACGACTTGTATCAACTTGTCTGGGCAGGGCTAAGCTCTGTTCACTTGAATGGAGCTTATCCCCGCCCACGCTAGATTATACTAGTCGTACCGTCACTGGGCCGGCAGTAAACAGTGAGAAGCTGCTGGAGCGCCGCTGCCTTCTCAAACAGCTGATCGGCGGGGGTCCCGGGGTTTGGACCCCCCGCTGATCAAAAGCTGATGATCTATCCAGAGGACTAGATCATCAGTTTAAACAAAGTGCAGAACCCCTTTAAGTCTCCTGACGCCGTTTAATACACTGTGACACAGTAAAGGGAATTGTATGGGGAGGCAGGAATTTTCCTCCCAGTGTGTGCTGCTGGACTGATTGGCAACCAGGTGGGGTCAAACACCGGACTGGACTCATGTGCCGGTCCGGGTTTTGACAACCCTTAGCTGCCTTTAAAAGACAGCTGGGTTCAGCAGAAAGGATCTCTGTATTGGGATCTGAGGCTTGTGCTGGGCTTGGAGGTCTGAGACCAGTGTGAGGGGAAACAGGCCGCCTAAAGTCTGTTCATGGACTCTTTGAGGCAGATCTGCCAGCTGGGTGTAAACTAACACCAAAACCAAAAGGTGACTTTTTGTGTTGAATGTGACTTTTTGTTGATGAACTTGCCAAGAGTGTGAATAAACACTGAACTGATTTAAGAACTGGTTGGTGCCTCTATACTGCGTCCGCTTGTCCTGTCTACCAGAGCGAATCTCTGTAAGGAGACACTGCATTCCACAAATACTATCCCAGTTATAAGCATAGTAATATGGCTGAACCAGTGAACGATCTAACTCCCTATTCGCCCTCCTCATCTTCTCTCTCTGTCCCTGCTCTTTGCTGAGCCTGAAAAAAATTACCTTCCAATTGCTCTGAATCCTCGTCTGTCTTGTTAGCGCTAGAATGAAAAAATAATAATCAAATATTAAGTAAATGTACGAGTATGCTTTAAATTATGAACACACATAATCTTATCCCAAAGACATAATCTCATCCCATACCCACAAAATAGGTGATAGGTTGGTGTCTGCCCGATGGGACCCCCACCAATCGTCAGTAGGGAGCAGCGTGTTGCTGGTCCATTCACCTGTATGGGACCAATACCCTTTGGCAGTTTCACAGAGATGAAGGGAGTGGACGCACAAGGGGTTGTCCGGATTAAGAGCTAAACCTGGACAACCCTTTTAACCAGCGCTCCATTCTAATGGAGGTGGCACAGGACTCCTTTTCTCATCATAGCTGACTCCCAGCTGGAAGAGGTAAATGCTGCGTTGGCTCATGTAGAGGAGCCTCTAGAGATGTCCGACTGGTCCAGAGCACCAGGTCATTGTGCAGATGCTTTATTAGAGCAGATATCATGGACCACGGACTATCAGTAATGGAGTGTTATGGCAAGAAGGAGCTTCACGAACTACCATCAATATCCTTCCATCTCCTTATGAAACCAAATACTTACTTTGCAAAGAAATAGTTATGACACTGGTCACACACGCGGGCAGGATTTTCCCGGCAGCCTTCAACCACCATCTTCTTCATGGAGCAGGAGCTGCAGACCAGTCTTCCACATCGCCTGCAATGATGTCTGCGGTTGAACTACGGGGGGAGACAATACAGACCCATGAACATATGGACCATAGGCGAGCATGCAGAGAAAAGCCCATGCGTGGCCATTCATGGTGGAACCGTTCTTGAGACAGAAGTGGATCCCAGATGCGGGACCTACACATATGACATATTCTGTAGATCTGTCATTAAAAGGGGTAATACGGGAATTGATATTAATGATCTATCTTCAGGTCATCAATATAAGATCTGCAGAGGTCCAGCTCCCGTCAGTTAGCTGTTAGACGAGGTCAGGCACTCCGTGAGGACTAGGCCAGTGATGTCTCCGTACCTCAGTCACATTCAAGCCAATGGGGCTGAGTCTGCAAAACCAAGCACAGCCACTATACAATGTGTGGCGCTGTGCTTGGTGAGCTGTGAGGAGGCCATAGGGATCACTAGAGCTCCGGTGAGCGCTGTGGCTATCTGAAGCAGCGGATCGACAGGGGTGCCGGGACTCAGACCCTCACTAGTGTGATACTGATTAGCTATTCTGAGGATAGGTCATTAATATCAATAACCCCTTTAATGTCCACAGAGGGAGGGTTCTGATCGGACTAGCTGCTGAGAATTGAAAAGGAAAATTTTGGCTTTGGATAGTATTACAGGTTTAAAGGGTTCTACTCTTTGGGGAGGTCATCAATATCAGATTGACAGGTCCGACTCCCATCATCCCCACCATTCGGCTGTAGGCAGGAGCTCTGGTTCCGATAATAGACAGCAGTGTCCACTGTGTGGTGGCCCGGGCTAGTTACGTCACTGCTGCTCCCACTGAAGTGAATGGGTGCCAGAGTTCCAGTGTACAGGTGATTGTCAGGGATGATGGGGGTTGGACCACCACCAATCTGATATTAAAGATCTATCCTGAGAGTAGGTAATCAATACTTCAGTCTCAGAGAACCCCTTTAAGTAGAGGCAACAGATTTCATGCATTATACGGGGATTTACGGTATATTTTTGCCCTTGGTTAGAAGCCTACAGAGCAGACGTGAGATCGGCCCACATACTTACCATGGTGAACCTCTCGTCCTTGCAGACCATGCAGATGGCTTCAGTTTCATCTGGAATCCACTGTGTTTTAGCTGGGGGTTTGTCAGGAGGTACAAACTCTGGAGAAGACTTGTTCCTCCTGTGCCCTTTCTCCGATGACTGCACCCGAGATCGATCTGGAGCGGGCAGGACAATAGAGAAGAGGAGGTAGATACTTGGACCCTCTGCAATTCCTGCAAACTTCTGTAAGTCACATCACTTACATTTCAAAGTACTTACCTACAAAAGGAGAATTAGTCTGGTCTGCAGGAGGGGACGAGGTGACTTGTTCTGGATCTGCTGACTGACTGCTGCTTTCTGGGATGCGACTGACAGAATCTAGAGAAATGGAGTTTACTGCATCAATGCAAACGCTACGATCTGCTACGATGCCGGTAAGTGGTCATACACATTAAAGGGATTCTGTCAGCTAGTTTGAGCCTATAGAGCTGAGGACATGTGCTGCTAGCACATCCACAATATACATTTCCCATAGCTCTGAGTGCTTTTATTCCATCAAAAAAACGATTTTATATATATATGCAAATGAGGCCAGTAAGGAGCCCAAGGGGCTGTTACCAACATTTCAGGAGCCCAGACACGTCCACTGTGAAGGAGCACAGCACCGCCCGCATCCTCCGCATCTCCTCCTTGCTCCCCCGACAGTCACAGAGTTGAAGTGCTGTAATCTCGCACATGCTCGAGTATGCCGCATGTGAGTGCCGGCATGGTGTTCCTTCCCTGTGCTGGCATCAGCCTCAGGGAATGAACTGCGCATGCGCGAGATTACGGCGCTTACATTCTTCTTGCATCGCAGGGCAAGGGGGAGCATCAGAGCAAGAAATGCTAAACGAGTGAAGATGAGGTTATGTCCGGGTTCAGCTCTGAACCCGGACAACCCCTTTAAAGCCCAATTCTACTTGCAAAGCCACTTTCATGTGATCTAATAACAATCAAATCTTTCCCTCCTGGCTGAGCACCCCCTCACTGATCCCCACCTCCCCCCCATTTCTGCACTTTTGGGTCTGGTCTCTACTTCCTAGTCCGAGCTTTGACATGTTGGAAGTGTCCACTCAGCTGATCACTGGCGAAGGCCTGTCACCACTGCGGCCGATTGCCGAGACAGGACCAGAAAGAGACCAGTGGGCAGCCGGTATGTGCGAACGGCAGTAGGTATTTTTTTTACCCAGCCTGAGACCTTTCTAAAAAAAAAAAAAAAATCTGTCTTAAAGAGGACCTTTCACCTGGCTATGAGCTGAGCGCTGCGATTGGCCAGCGCTACAGCATAGGAGAAAGAGACCGCGGCAGGTTCCCCTGGGTGGAGCCTAAGTTCCCCTGGGTGGCGCCTAACTAGGAACATACCGGAGGCTATAACCAGAGAACAGAGCGGCGCCCGGGGATAACAGTAAGTGCAGGGGGATCCCTGGGCGCCGCTCTACACGTCGGTATAGTCAGTTTAGATACTTTTTTCTGATGAAAGGTCCTCTTTAAGACTCATTCACACGTCCGTGGAACACTGTCCATGAGATACCGGACTGGCATCCTGCTTAGTGCAGGAGCACACGACGTCATTGGTTGCTATGACGCCGTGCGCTTTGTGCCGCCGCCGCAGTACAGTAATACACTGGTATAGATCATACATACGTACTGTTGCGGCGGCACAAAGCGCATGGCATCATAGCAACCAATGACGCCGTGCACTCCTGCACTAAGCAGGATGCCAGTCCGGTATCTCCCAGACTGGTGAATGAGGCTTGACTGGAGAACCTTTTAACGAGGCGGACTTAGATCTGAAAAGCAGAGACTTAGGCCTTATTCACACAGTCAGTCTTCAGTCAGCGATTTCCATCAGCGATTTTGAGCCAAATACAGAACAGGAGCAGATCTTTCCCTCATACCTGATCTCTGTGGAGGCTCCGATCCTGGTTTTGGCCACAATCACAGACGTGTAAATGAAGCATTACCTGTCCGTTTCTCTCTGAAAGAGAACGGGATGTCCAAGGCTTTGCCAGCGTAACTGCACAGCAATCTGTCCACATCTTCAATAGAAAAGGTGAAATCGGACTCAATGGGAAGCTGCTGCAGTGTCTGTACCGCCATGGAGACCCACTCGATCTTCATGTTCATCAGCAGCTGCTCCACCATCAGCAGCGGGCTGGAGATGAGATGTTCATAGTTGGTGTGGGCGCATTCTGGAAGGGCCAGCAACAGCTGTAAGAGAGGCCATTATCAATGAAACAGGTCCGTAGCCATCTCATGTCAAGTCACAGCTCCTAGAGATCCTAGCCTATCATTTACCTTTGATCCCAAGTATACATTCCGGATTTCATTGCATCGCATCTCCAAAAGACTATTTGGAAAATGGGCCAGCAAGTACTCAGATAAAAAATGACTAGCAAATATGCCAGGAGTCTGAAGGAGCGCCTGCTCCGTGACGGCGAAACGCAGGTTCTGATCCTCGACTCTCTTCAGCAGCTATGGAAGACAGAAAAATAAAAACTGTGCCGGTCATAAATGAAGGAATCCCTGGAGCACAAGAAGCCCAAAGCATCTACATGACTAAGGAACTGAACAAAAACAAGTAAGCAAGGAAGGGATTGGCTTTTCTGAAAATCCCAAAGTCTTCAGACCCTTCCATCGTGCCCCCAATGCCACCATCTCCGCGGACTCTTCTGCTCAGGTCCTGACCGGATGGGTTCCAGAAGCTGGTCAGAAAGAGCCCCCGCCTAGTCTGAGCACAGCAGAGATTACAACATTCCTCCAGAGGGTCTAAGGACTTCAAGAATTTCAGAAAATTCCAGAGAACCCCTTTGAGAAACCCAAGTCAATTTGGACAATCCCTTTTTATTAGGAGGAACCTCGCACGACAAGATGATCAACAGAATGTCACGCTGGGACCCCCTGTGATTTCATGTAATCTGCAGCAGAAGGTCAATTTCTTTGCAGCCTCCCCACAAGGTGCTAAGCCATGAATTCAAAGGGGTTGTCCGAGATTTTGATATTTACCAATATCAGATTGTTGGGGGTCCGACACTAAGCCAGTGATGTCACATTTATCAGTCGCGTGGCCAAGGCGCAGCTGAGTCCTATTCAAGTGAACGGGACTGAGCTGCGATACCAAGCACAGCTGCTATCCAATGGACACCACTGTGCTTCACTCACCAGAGTCCCGCAGCCTCCTCAAACAGCTGATCAGCAGGGGTCTAAAGTTGATGACCTATCCTGAGGCTAGGTCGTCGATACCAGAATCTCGGAAAAAACATTTAAAACACTTCTTTACTAACTGACTGGCTCATCTGGAGGACTTTCCTCCCTTGCTGTGGGTGGGCAGTAGCTCACATGATACAATCAAGAAATTGTAGGAACCCAGCCCTCCAGTCCTAGAGAATCGCAGTGTACGTGGGCAGGCAGATCCGATGTATGGTAAAACAGAATCCCGGCACTCTGTCTTTTCCTATTAAAGGGGTTACCCAACCCCTATAATGAACCCGCCAATGCCCGGGCCCTTCATATAGATTATACATACCCTGCTCCCTGACACCTGCATCGCTCCTGATCCCTGCATGGCCAGCGATGAGAACATGGAGCAGCGGCCGTGCAGGGATCAGGAGTGATGCGGGTGTCGGGGAGTGGGGTAAGTATAATCTATGTGATGTGCCCAGGCACTGGGGGGGTCATTATATGCCTTTTACTATTATTTTACTTTCTCCCATCACAGCGTTCCTCAACGGCTACACAGGATACAATCAAGCATCTGCATCTCCCAGGTCGCAGTGCAAATAGCTCCTGTTAACCCCTTCCTTTTCTGCATAGAAAAATGGCCCCTAAGGTATAGCTCCAGAGACACATACGGCATATAACGCCTCTGCTGTCTACAGAGAGATAGGAATGAATGAAATATGTCCGGGCCAGTTCACCATGAGACTGGTACACCGGCTACTGAGCACGTCAGTCCACCTCCGAATGCAGGAGAAGGTGGACAAGAAGGAGAAACAGCAGGGGAAAATGTAAATGCCTCACCAAGCAGGTGCCACCAAATTCTGATACTGCTGTTCACATGTATGAGTAAAGTGGACCGGAAACTGCGCTCCCTTACCTCCAGGGATAAACACGTATAAAGCGGAATGGGTGGTCGTAAGCTTGTGTTCACATGTCGTGGCCAGATTGCGTTTACTGCATTTTTGCCACAGTATTCTAGCAAAAACTGCAGTGCGACTGCTACGTGTGAACACAACCTGCGACTGGAAGCTATAGTAGACGTCAGGATTACTACCTGCAGGGACCTCTCCGTGTCCTTTTTCTCCAGAAGATGTAAGAGATGCTCACGGTACAGGCTTATTAGCAGATCCATCGGGATTGGATAGAAGAGTCCCCAGTCCTCACACAGCAGATAATCCTACACAGATAAAATAAGGACGTCACGTCCATGATCATCTGGGCGCGGCAGACGGGAAAGAGGCCAGAAGTGCAGGAGGTGACCTTAAATTCTATACAGTAATCACTGCATTAGGTTTTAGATTGAGTCCGCTAGCACACGGTCAGTGTTTGGTCAGCGATTTCCATCAGTGATTGTGAGCCAGAAACAGAGAACAGGAGCCGATCTTTCCTTTATACCTTATCTCTGAGTGGCCACCACTCCTCCTGGCTCACAATCACTGATGGAAATCACTGACCAATCACTGACTGTGTCAAATCGGCCTTAGAAACACATGAAAAAAAGTATATTTTAAAGGGAGTCTGCTACCAGGAAAGTCACTGATAAACCAGGCACAGTGCCTAGTAGTGTTAGCTCAGTTAATTATAATGATGTTTTACGTAGGGATTCGTAGCTTCACTCTGTACTATGCAAATGAGCAGATAAGTGCACTGAGGGCGGGCCCCAGCCACTCTGTGCAACCTTGCTCCTCCTGCTTAATCTGCCTGTCCCTCCCTCGGCAGGGTCAGGTTCCTGTGTAGTCATCTCATCTGGCTCCATCACTTACGAAAAGGGAGAGGCTAAAAGCAGGAGGAGCAAAGGGTGCACAGAGTGGCTTAAACCCGCCCTCAGTGCACTTAACTGGTCATATACATAGGGACTAAAAGTACTTTTTTCTACAGAATGAAACAACGGATCGCTAAGTGAAAGCCATCAGAGATAGCCCTACAAGGCAGTGACTTTCCTGGCGTCATGAAGATAACTCTTGCCACATGTCCTTTTAGAGCAGGCATCCTCAACTCCCACAATGCCCTGCTGTAGGCTGATACCTGTAGGCTGTTTGGGCATGCTGGGAGTTGTAGTTTTGCAACAGCTGGAGGGCCGCAGTTTGAGGATGCCTGTATTAGAGGATATGGAGGGTCTATTTTGGTCAATACCTTCGCCTCTAGGATAATTGTGATTATGGCCTGAGGATCTCTAGTGCAGTCTTCCTTTAAATCTTGCCAACTTGCCCAGGCTACATCTTCACGCAGGCTCAGAATCTATAAGAAAGTAGTAAAAGAAAAAACTCAGTGTTACAAGTTTTGTGGGTAACGTCTCAAGTATTTCCCATATTCCAGAGAACTGTTCTACAGTGTAGGTTATCAAGTGCACATGCCGAGTCAGAAGCCACACTGCTCTCATGAGCTACACAGCCTCTTCCAACAACTGATTGGAAGACCACCCCCCCCCCCCCCCCCCCGATCAGATATTAAGGACCTACACTGAGAATAGGTCATCAATGTTTAAAAGGATTTTCCGATATATTTTTACTGAGGACCTATCCTTAGGAGAGGTCATCAGTATCTGATCGGTGGGGGGTCCGACACCCAAGACCACAGATGATCAGCTGCTTGAGAAGGCAGTGGCGCTCGCAGTAGTGTGCAGCCTTCTCACAGCCTCCCCTAGGCCAGTGATGTCATGTTCATCGGTCACATGCCCTAAGAGCAGCTCAGCCCCATGTAAGTGAACAGGGATGAGCTGCGATACCAAGCACAGCTGCTATACAATGTACGGCGTTGTGCTTGGTGAGCTGAGAGAAGGCCGGGCTGCTGCCTTCTCAAGTAGCTGATTGGTGGGGGTCCCAAGTGTCAGACCTCCCCCACTGATCAGATACTGAGGTAAAAATAAATCTGAAAACAGGTGCCTATTTTGCTAAATAAAAAGATATATATTTATAGTTTTAAGTGTAGGTGAAGGTTTATGTGCACTTTAATCCCTGCCAATGCTGCTGTGATCACAGGGATTTACTAGCTAGCAAGTTCCCTCTAAAAGCAGGCAGTTCTAATTCTCTGGGTAACATATTAAAGTTATTCTAGCTATATCTCTAATAAACCTTTGCTCTCTAACGTGGAAGGAAGTAAAGGACTGCAGTCATTCAACACCACTCCTACTCCTACCAGACTGTGCAAGTGAATAAAAACTAATAAACAAACCCTTTTCGCAATTCTAGATTTCACAAAAAGTGTTTAAAGGCGTTTTCCAATTTCATGATATTGATCCTATCCTCAGGATAAGTCATCAATTTCAGATCGGTGGTGGGGGGGGGGGGGGTCAGACTCCTGGCACCCCCAATGATCAGATGTTTGAAGGGGCCAGGACACTTGTACAAAAAGATACATCCTTTTAATACTTACCTGCAACCCGTCTAGATTGTAGTAGCTGGAAGCTGTAATTACAGCAGCCTCTTCCATTCAAGGGAATGGGTTGCACATCTCTAATGACACTGCATTGTACATTGGAGAGGAAGCAGCGCTCGCATGATGATCGGCAGGGGTGCCAGGAGTCTGACCACCACCGATTTGATATGGATGACCTATCCTGAAGATAGATCATCAATATCATGAAACAGGACAACCCCTCTAAGTGGATCCTGTGTACACATAATGCCACAAGGGTAATTTTGGGACAATACACGTCCACTGCTATTAGTGGATCAAATGACCCTTACTCTTGACATTTTTTTTTTTACAATGTCCCATTTTTTTCTAGTTTCTTTGGACAAGAAACCCAAAACGTTGATTTCACAACTTTATGAAGTACAAACTACAAGAGATCTCTCTCTACCTTCCTGTACACTTCCAGCTCTTTCCTTTTGGTCTTCAATTCCCCTTTAAGGCCGTCTTCCATATCGGTCTCGCACGCACAGTAAGACAAGAGCTCCCTGCACGCCTCCAAAGGCCATCTGTCCAGAAAACGAAGGGCCAGTCTGCTTCTCAACGTGGGGTCCTGAACAGCGAAAAGGTATCTCCATCCTTCTTTTTCTAAATATATTCGTAATAAGGACTATTAATATAAAAAACTACAACATTTACTAAATGCCAAGCTCCCCTCAAAGGGCACTATACTGTTATTAGAGCTGTCACCCATGTCCATGACCAGGACAGCTTTCTATCCACATACAGTAAACAATGGAGGTTCCTATTGAATGACTGCAAACAGAGATCTGGAAAGCTGCAAAGAATTGATGCAGAAATATAAAGGGAAATTTGCCGCCAACCGCAAAACCCTTTTAGAACGTTTACCTTCAGCAGCAGCGCAGCACAAAAGGGCATCTCTGACTTGTTTAAGATCGAAATCACCGACGTAAAGGCTCAAAAACTGCAGCGCGCTCCTCCAGTCCTTCCTGGAGAGCACATCTTGAAAAGCTTCAGATAGCACTGCAGATGCTGAGGACGCGTGCAGCCCTAGGAGGACTGAAGCGGTGCATGGCTTCCCACACAGAAAACCACTCAACCCACTAAGTTCCTGGGAACTGTCTCGAAAAGGTGCCGACATTAAGGTGAGGAACCTCTGTAAGACCGGGAACTCTGCCAGGAGTAGGTCACACTCCTTAGCGATGGTATCCATCTCCAGCGTTTCCTTCTTGCTGCCTCGTAACTCCTTCCAGGACAGGCCAGACTTGGCCGGCTTTAGGCTTTTGGTGGCACTTAAGCACACAACGACTGCGTTTAATGTAGATTTAGCCTTTAAAAAGTTGAGAGCTGATGCTGTAAGAGAGTACTGGCTGGAGTCAGAAGAAGGAGACGTAGGTCTGCTCTCAGCGGAGTCCTCAGAGTCCTGGGGACATATGGACATCACAAGGTCCACGTCAGGAAGGGAAGAGTCCACGCACTGCTGTGCGGACTGGACCAGGCTCAGTAACAGACACTGGGCTTGATTCACCCTCCTCAAGTTGCAGAAGGACAGACTCTCACAACAGTAATCTGCAATCACCTGCCCCACATCCAAGACCAGATTCTCCTTCTTCAACAAGGATGACAACCTTAAAGACAAGGAAGCGGGACATTAATAATCACCAAAATCCTATAAATATCTTCGAAAACTTAATATTAGTAGATCTCACAGGACAGGAAAAGTTGGTCCAACTGCCCCCACTAAACGGCCCATGATGGTGCAGATCAGGGAGCCCTAAAGGCTTTGGACACCTTCAGGGCAATTTTTTTTATAAATTAATTTTTCTCATTTAATAATTTTTTCAATTGGTCCTTATAAAAAATGTTCAGCCGTTTCTGTTATCCAAGGCTTAAAAATCAGTCTGCAAGCTGTCAAAGGTTGTTTTCTTTAAATCCTGTCATCTGATGGCTCATGTATAGCTCTTATCTCTGCTACCCTGACCTCAAACGCTCATGAAACCTCAAATCTTATCAAACTGCTAAGCAACAGAGTTAAATAAGGGTCTATTCACACATCCGTAGTGTATTGCGGATCCGCAATACACCCGTCCGACACCCCCATAGAAAAGCCTATTCTTGTCCGCAATAAGAATAGGACATGTTCTATTTTTTTCCGGAGCCGCGGACCAGAAGATCAGCGGCGCGCTCCGGAAATGCGGATGCGGACAGCACACCGTGTGCTGTCCCCCATCCATTCCGTCCCCATAGAGAACGAATGGGTCCGCACCCGTTTCGCAAATTGCGGACCCGTTATTACGGACGTGTGAATGGAGCCTAAGTGTTTATGAGATCAGAAATAAGAGCTACACATGAGCCGTCAGATGAGGGGATTCAAAGAAAAGACAAAGAGACAGCTGATTTTTAACACTTGCATCTCAGAAGTGGCTGGACATTTTTGATATAAAAAATGCAATCATAAAAAATGTCTCCTAAAGTGTACATAGCCTTTAAAAAAAAAAAAAAATAATGAGAGTCCCGATTACCCCATCCACCCTGTTTCAATGTGTAAATAGAGAAAGCTGTCAATCATCCCATGTGGACGGAGCAATCAGGACTCTCACTGTCTCTCCTAGGAGTCCTGTTGGGATTTACTCCAATCTGGACTTCAGACACCCCTGAACAAAAGGATCCGACATGCTGAAATTTGTCATAAGTGCCACAGCACAGCGAGTATTACCTTTCTGGTGGGACCTGCCGTTCAAACAGCAGATGGGATGCCACTTGTGATGGCTTTTGATGCAGAAGAACAAAAGGATTTGCCACCTTTACTTCCAAAGAGGTTTCTACAAAACAAACTCAAATTAAAAAATGTTCCTGGACCACCCCCCATGCCAGTGAGAGGCAAGTGTATTAGAACACGGTAAAGTACAGCGTCCCCACCCATCCTTTGGTTGAACTTGATGGACTTTTGTCAACCGTATTAACTATGTAACAGCAAGTCCTAGATTATTATTATAAGCCGCTTAAGCCCTACTCAGACATACCAACTTTAAAGGGGTTCTGCAGTTTGTTTAAACTGATCATCTATCCTCTGCATCTGATCGGCGGGGGTCCGACCCCCGTCGATCAGCTGTTTGAGAAGGCAGCGACGCTCCAGGAGCGCCGCGGCCTTCTCACTGTTTATGGCAGGCCCAGTGACATCACAACTAGTATTAACTGGCCTGGGCGCAGCCAAGCTATCTTCACTTGATTGGAGCTTAGCCGCGCCCAGGCAAGTTGATACTAGTCATGACGTCACTGGGCAAGCGGTAAATAGTGAGAAGGCCGCGGCGCTGCTGCCTTCTGAAACAGCTGATCGGCGGGGGTCCCGGTGGTTCGGACCCCCGCCAATCAGATGCTGATGATCTATCCAGACGATAGATCATCAGTTTAAACAAACTGCAGGACCCCTTAAAGGAAGAATGGGTCTCCAGCTTTAGAACCCCCTCTGTGAGCCATCCTTGTAGTACTTGAACACACAGGTAATTGACTGGCTGCAGCTTCCATGGCAAAATCAACTGTCCGGCAAGGGAGCGGTAACCCTGGTCAGAGCCTAACCTCATGCAAACCTCTAACAAACTTCATGGGGTTGTCCCATCAGGCATTTAGGACAAATGGGCCTCACAAGGAAGAGAAAAATGCTTGGCCCCCCCACCTCAATCCGCACAGATCAGGCTTCGCTGTATTCATTTTCTATTGTTCCCTATGCAGAACCCGTGCAAGTGGCCACTCATAGGAGGAGAAGACCTGCTGACATCTGGTCATCAGCAGTGATGAGCTAATCTACAGTAGACTGGTGTGGGCCCTCTAGCTTCCAAAAGTCAGGGGTGCCCCCAAGTAGAAAAGGTCATGCACTGACCTGAAAAATGTATACTAGAGTGGTCTAAAACCATTTACTCCCCCCTCCTGGGAAACTACAGCTCCCAGCAGCAGGGAAAGGGATCACTTATGTAGAGGTTTCTCCTACCCCAGCTGATCACGGGTGACCCCAGGAGCTGGACTAGTATCTCTTCAGATACCTGCAGTCTAAAAAGCAGGATGACAACTTTAACATTGAAGATTGTATAGCCAACCCTCAGCCTCTGCCCACTTACCTAAATCTGAATTTAAGCTTTGAATAATGACTTTGGCCAAAGTGTCCATGTAGGTGAAAAAGCAATGAATGGGGCTGAAGGTTAAGCCCTGATTGTCCGACAACAGTGCGAGTTCATCCAGGTTGCTCATGAGAAGAGTCATTTGCTTGCGGACAGGATGGATCTGAACATCTGGAGGTTTCATCGACAGCTGATCCACTAAGGAATGGACCAGATTTCCTTTTGGTTCTGTTGAAAACATAAAATCAGACAGACGCTGCTACAAGGTACAGTAACTCGGTAGAGGATGAGGAGGATTACACACCGCCAAATATAGGTGCATCACAATTATCAATGTTACTTCGCTGTCCTGGATCCAGCGACGGGCACTACCTTTCTCGCCTCCTCTGGCCGGTCCAGTCGTTTCTCCCGAGCGTTAGGTTGCCATGGCAACCCAATGCGCACCTATAATGGCACTTTGCCAGGTTATTATTGAGGATTGTTACGGGTGTCCCTGTACACCGGCCGCTGGTCATCAACTCTGCTACTTTAAGTTTTTTGTTCAGCTCCTTTGCCTTGTTAACTCAGCTGCAACTCTGCTACATCACTTAGCTACACGAGTCTCCAGTCTGCTGCTGCAACTCTGCTACATCACTAAGCTACAAGAGTCTCCAGTCTGCTGCTACAACTCTGCTACATCACTAAGCTACACGAGTCTCCAGTCTGCTGCTGCAACTCTGCTACATCACTAAGCTACAAGAGTCTCCAGTCTGCTGCTACAACTCTGCTACATCACTAAGGCTACTTTCACACTGGCGCTTTGGCTTTCCGTTTCCGAGATCCGTTCAGGGCTCTCACAAGCGGTCCAAAACGGATCAGTTTTGCCCTAATGCATTCTGAATGGAAAAGGATCCGCTTTGCCTCCGTTACGTCTCCATTCTGCTTTGGAGGCGGACACCAAAACTCTGCTTGCAGCGTTTTGGTGTCCGTCTGAAGAAACTGAGCCAAACTGATCCGTTCTGACACATAATGTAAGTCAATGGGGACGGATCCGTTTTTCTATGGCACAATAGAAAACGGATCCGTCCTCCATTGACTTTCAGTGGTGTTCAAGACGGATTTGTCTTGGCTATGTTAAAGATAATAGAAACAGATCCATTCTGAACGGATGCGTCTGTGCAGATCCATGACGTTTCCGCGCCAAACGCGAGTGTGAAAAATGGATTTTTTGTACTCACCGTAAAATCCTTTTCTCGTAGTAGGCATTGGGGGACACAGCACCATGGGTATATGCCCAGCTGCCACTAGGAGGCTGACACTAGAAACAAAAAAGTGTTGGCTCCACCCAGGTGGGCTATACCCCTCTGCTAGAGCCAGAACAACTCAGTCAGTACCAAAAGCAGTAGGAACGCCACACCTGAACCAAAAAGAAACGGAGTGCCAACAAGTCTTGAACTGGGGAACCCGACAACCACAAGCAAACGCCGGAACCACGAACAAGAACAGATGCTCCAAGGAAAGGGAGGGATCTGTGTCCCCCAATGCCTACTACGAGAAAAGGATTTTACGGTGAGTACAAAAAATCCATTTTTCTCGTGCGTGGCATTGGGGGACACAGCACCATGGGACGTCCCAAAGCAGTCCCTGAGGGAGGGAAGAAGATCGCCAGACGGCAACCTAAAGCACCGCTGCCTGCAGAACCTTACGCCCCAGGCTGGCATCAGCAGAAGCCAGGGAATGAATGTGGTAGAATTTGGCAAAAGTGTGAACTGACGCCCAGGTGGCGGCCCGGCAAAGCTGGGCAGCCGAAGCCTGATGACGCACCGCCCAGGAAGCTCCGACTGCCCTAGTCGAATGAGCGGTCAACCTGGAAGGGGGAGCGCGACCCTTCGCGGCGTAGGCCTCCTTGACAGCCGACCGAACCCAGCGAGAGATGGTGGCCTTGGAGGCAGGCAGACCTTTACGAGGACCCGCCGGAACCAGGAAAAGAGAATCCGAGAACGAAGCCAGATGGTGCGGCGGATAGGGGAAAAAATTAAAAGAAATAAAAATAAAAATAAAAGATAAAAAATTAGCAGAAAAAGGACCTGCTAGCAGGTCATGTCTGCCTCCTACGGACACTAGAACTAGACTGAGTTGTTCTGGCTCTAGCAGAGGGGTATAGCCCACCTGGGTGGAGCCAACACTTTTTTGTTTCTAGTGTCAGCCTCCTAGTGGCAGCTGGGCATATACCCATGGTGCTGTGTCCCCCAATGCCACGCACGAGAAAGTAGCCTAAGCTACACAAGTCTCCAGTCCGCTGCTACAACCCTGCTACATCACTCTGCTATGCTGGTCTCCAGGATGCTGCTCCAGCTGTGCTACATTATCACTGCTACCCCAGTCTTCTGTTCGACACCACTGCATCTGGTCTCTAGCTTCATTGCATTACGTCTACAGTTCGGATACATTAGCTCTCCAGCTCGTTACTCCTGCCTTCCTGCTCTGCTGCACTAGCATGGCCTACGTGTGTGGCCCAAGATCAGCTTTTCCGGACAAATGGCTTAGCACATCTACCTCACGGTGAGAGCATAACACTCGACCGCCACTTCATTCAAACGTTTCCTCACTGGGGTTATAAGAGTGACGATGAATGAGAACTAGGTGACCTCCAGCAGTCAAACATTTACCACCTAGCCTAGGGACAGGTGATACATTTAATCCACTTATTATTCAATTTAGAAGGAACAGTGAACATCCTGGTTATAGGACCCTAAGGGCCGTATTACACCAACAGATTATCTGACCAATGATTAGTCAGAAAATCCATCAGATAATCTGTTGGTGTACGACAGCCCTTAGGGTGTATTCACATTTTGTATGAACAGACACTGACTGGACTCACCGAGGGAAGCGACTGCAGCTTTGAGTTGTGCGCTGTTCTTCTCCAGCTCGTGGCTCAGGGTGATATGGCGCACCATGTGTTCATCTCTTAGCACAGAGTAACAGGTATGGAAGAGCTCCGTTATGCTACATCTCAGCTGGCCGCTTATCTTCTCCTCTGCAATGTCAGGGGAAGAATAGGATTACAACCCACTAATTCCTTTTGGAAGGAGGTTTTTAAGGGTGCAGCGGAATAAAGGATATGCAAGAACTGGAGCTCTCCTCAAAGACTCAACCAGTGGTCTGGGGAGAAGGTGTGACATCAATGACATTCAGAGGTTCATGATCAGATCTCTCTCAATATTAGGACCCTCAGGGTTCGTTCACACAGTGTCTTTTGCTGGTGGTCAAAATTTCACATGGTTTCAAAGGGAGGCAGCGCTAAATATTGTGAAGCTGCGGTTAAAGTGGCAGAACCTTCACAGTCTTCTCGATTTTTATTTTTAATGGGCTATCTTTAGAATAGGCCATAAATATCTGATCGGGGGGTCAGACAGCATGCATTACATGTCGATTATCTGTTCCCAAGTAGCTCCGGCGACGGAAGTACACAGCTCCATCAGATATGCAATGAACAGAGCCACGTAATTCTTGTGCCAGAGCTAAACGGACACAGCTGATCGGCAGGGGTGCGGGGTGTTGGACCCCAACCAATCAGATGTTGATGGCCATCGATCGTAAAATCCATGAATACCCGTTTTATGATCAAAGATTACTACCATAAAATCCAGAATGCCAGAATGGTCTCCACGGGCTCAGCTGACCTGGGAAGACCACTGACATAACTTAAAGGGGTGTTCCCAACTTGGACACTTACAGCGTATCCCTAGGATGTGCCATAAATGTCTGATAGGTGCAGGTCCCACTTCTAGGAACTGGACTGATCTCTAGAATGTAGCCACAAAGTGAAGGGACGAGCAGCCGCGCATGCACAGCCACCACTGTGTGACTTCTGAAAACACCTAAGCACTGGCTCGGCTATTTTCAGATGTGTAGTAGTGGTGAATGGCGGGTGGCCTCACTTGGGCAGCTAGGTCTTCATTCACTGCTACGAGACTTGCGACCATGGGCGAGCTCCTTGCTCGGTTAATTTTGGAAGTCCCATAGCAGTGAATGGAGAGCATGGGTGATGTGCCCTCTGTTCAAAAATGGCAACAAGACACACATGAACTAAAAAAAACACTATTTACAGAAAAAAAAAAAAAAAAAGAGACCACAAAAAGGCAAGTAACAGGAGAAAAAATCCAGACCCAATTTTTGTGTGAAGGAAGCCTAAAGGTGGATAAGAGGAGATACACATTTGGCTACTAGAAATAATCCACCGTCTGTGTACTCAAAAGACCATAGTGTAATTCAGAACTACCTATCTCCGTCTGTCCTTGTGGTAGGCTGGGGTAGTTAATGATTTTACTCATCTGCTGAAGAACCGCTTGGACACCTCTGATGCCTTCAGGATGTTCCTTCATCACCTCAGTACTCCGGCCTGTAAAAAATAACACACAAATTTTATTTTCCTGGTAAGAGTCTAATCCTTAAAGGGGGTGGCTCACAAGTAACACTTATCAACTACCTATGAGACTGCCGAGCGTAGGGCTCTGCTATGTCCATCAGTGCCGTGGTCACGTGCTCACTACAGTCCACACAGGGGCCTAGAGGATTGTATTCTTGTGATCGGTGGGGGTCCTAGTGGTCCAAACCCCCGTCATTATAGATTGATCACCTATTCTGCGAATGTGTGATAAATGGTTTTTTAGGCCAACCCCATCCCCTTGCAGGTCTGGCACTGGAGAAGCCAACATTACATAGTTGCTATTGAGGGGAAGCAGTGGACGTGGTATTACATCGATCCAAATAAATGAGCAACTCTATAATACAAAAATTTGTTGAAGTTTGCCTATGTACATTTTCAGGTGGGTGTCCACCATAAGAAGTTATCCACAGCAAAGTATCTGACTTAGCTTTTGGATTCTGATCTGGCCCTGGTTTTGCCCCCTTTCTGTTTTTTTACCCCACTTGGTTTAGGCACCTGCACTTAGCAAAGTCAGGGACCGTCGCCAAGTTGGAGGCCGCCATTTAGGGTGGATTGTCCAAGTAAGTAGGGACAGTGGTGCAGGTTGAGTATTGCTGGGAATTCCCATTTTATAATAAACAGGTGCCGAAGTTCATGGAGTGAATCAGAGTGGCAGTCCTGCATGCACACAGCTGTATTCGGCTTCTCTTCGGCAGTCCCACAGAATGGTAAGCGAGCATGACCACCGATCCATTCATTTCAGGGACCTCATTCTTGTGACCGGGTCAGAAACCCAAGATTAGATACTTACCCCTATCTTATGGATATGGGGCAAGTTCTTATAGCTTAAGACCGTCTATTCATCATCTGCCCTTCCTTCATATTGGAGGAATATAAATTTTATAATTTCGCTTTTACCTTTGCTCTCCAGACAATGTTGCAGACGTCTCTCCGCCGCCTCGAGCAGCTGTTTGCACGTTTTCCAGAGATGGGCTTGTGTGCATGCCAAATCAAAAGCTGCCATTGCGGCTGGATTCATCTCTTCCACCAGACGTCTCCAGCGATCAGTCTTCTCCAGGCGCGCACTTCTCAGCCAGAAGTCTTCTTGTAAAGTCGGTAACAGGCAGTCCGATGGAGCGACCAGCCTGTCCGTCACATCAGATATAGAATAGAAGACCATTCCTAAGAAGGGTTAATATCGGAATGTGATTGTGAGATCAAAACGGCAAAATAAAAGAATAGGAACTGCCTTTTCTGTGTGTAGGGGGCTGTCAAAGTACAAAGACCCAGGAAGCTGCGGGCAGTCATAAATGCTCCAGCAGGTGCCATGTCTACATTAATAGAGTTTACTGAGAGAGAAGAAGATGTGCACACACCCAAGACCATACACATGAATGTTGGAGAAACACGCCGATACCTGCAGGTGTCCTTCAGCGCCTCATTCTCCTTTCCCATTCAGAACGTATGCATGCTTGGTCAAGCTGGGCATGCATGTGTACGGGGCAGTCAGGAAGAGCTAATGTCCCAATGCACTTATTTACTGTCCTAGTAAACCACGAGGCTCACCTGCTGCGGCTGCGCTTCCTATTGCTTGCAGAGTAGAGCGGCTGCTGCCCAGCTTTTTGATGCTAACCTCGGAGGTCTGATTTTCATTTTTTTTCTCCACTTTTGAGAGTTCACGTGTGACTTCTTGATATCGCTCCATAAAAACGAGCTCGCCGTGGTTTGGAGAAGATTGCAGATTAAACATC
The DNA here is from genome assembly GCF_014858855.1 of Bufo gargarizans. NCBI lineage: Eukaryota > Metazoa > Chordata > Amphibia > Anura > Bufonidae > Bufo > Bufo gargarizans. The sequence continues at coordinate 76,770,558 of NC_058090.1, forward strand.
CTCGAGACCTAGACAATGTAAAATACATATAAATAAAACCTGGGGAGGTGAGAAAACCAAAAGACCAGTAGTACATACACACGTTTACTCTAGACCTCCAGGAGTAAGACATCACACCCTTTCATAGATGAGCAAGCATTACCCCCTTTCCTCAGTTTTAGCCTGGACCACCAATAAATAGAATATAAACCTCTTCTACCCTCGACCACCAGGTACGCACATCCTCTTCTACCCTCGACCACCAGGTACGCACATCCTCTTCTACCCTCGACCACCAGGTACGCACATCCTCTTCTACCCTCGACCACCAGGTACGCACATCCTCTTCTACCCTCGACCACCAGGTACGCACATCCTCTTCTACCCTCGACCACCAGGTACGCACATCCTCTTCTACCCTCGACCACCAGGTACGCACATCCTCTTCTACCCTCGACCACCAGGTACGCACATCCTCTTCTACCCTCGACCACCAGGTACGCACATCCTCTTCTACCCTCGACCACCGGGTACGCACATCCTCTTCTACCCTCGACCACCGGGTACGCACATCCTCTTCTACCCTCGACCACCGGGTACGCACATCCTCTTCTACCCTCGACCACCGGGTACGCACATCCTCTTCTACCCTCGACCACCGGGTACGCACATCCTCTTCTACCCTCGACCACCGGGTACGCACATCCTCTTCTACCCTCGACCACCGGGTACGCACATCCTCTTCTACCCTCGACCACCGGGTACGCACATCCTCTTCTACCCTCGACCACCAGGTACGCACATCCTCTTCTACCCTCGACCACCAGGTACGCACATCCTCTTCTACCCTCGACCACCAGGTATGCACATCCTCTTCTACCCTCGACCACCAGGTATGCACATCCTCTTCTACCCTCGACCCCCAGGTCTGCACATCCTCTTCTACCCTCGACCACCAGGTATGCACATCCTCTTCTACCCTCGACCACCAGGTATGCACATCCTCTTCTACCCTCGACCACCAGGTATGCACATCCTCTTCTACCCTCGACCACCAGGTATGCACATACACATCTACCCTTGACCACAAGGTATGCACAATACTGCAGATAAGGAGTCCAGATCACTACTTTTTAATTTTCCTACTGCCCCCGGTTCCCCTACAGTTTGCATTCAAAGCTAGTCTGAAATACACAGTCAGGACTGCTGTGCCACGCCAACATAATGGAGAGGACTTGTGTGCGCATGAGCAGCAGTCCTGACAATGTATTTCAGCTCACACTATCCTAGGTGTTTTTCTTGTCTAAACCTAGGTGCATCCCTAGTTGCGTAGTCATACAGTACGAGTGTGGGTAATGTCAGATCCTGATATCAGTACACATACACAGATAAGGGTCCATTGTCAGGCGAACAGTCCCACAAGTAAGTTCCATATTGTGGGAGACAAGGCAACAAGGGTGCAAATGCCAGCAGAAGAATAAAATACGGCAGTACGACCACTATACCGTTCACCTACATCATGGGCATCGGTATAATTTCCTCGCAATATACACGAAACGAGCAGGGATTCTGGTGGTGAAAGCATCATGGGGATCAGGTTATTTCGCTGCTGGAGGTAGCTTCCTGCCGTCCATGTCAGCTCTGGCCGACAGGTTGGTGGCAGCTGCTCTCTGTAACACAAGACGTAAAACTATTCAGAGCTAGTGTAGGCGTGAGGAGGACGTGCAGTACGCGGGGTCTCGCTGCTCGCACTCGTTACCTGACGTGCTCAGTTCGCTGCTCGTGCTTTCAGTCTGTTTCCTGGATCCTGCTGCGTTAAATTAACACAAAGAGGTGTCAGGTCACCATACATCGAGCAACAGACAGAGATGAAGAAAAGTCTTGTCATGCAATGGCTTCAGTGCAGGAGAGAAGAGAAGCTCTGGTAACCTCCCTGATCTTCCGGGGGAACAGATGATTGGACAGGCTGAACACCAACATGCCCAATTTGTCTTCTCTCTAAGCTTTGCCTGCCACCACAGACTAGACCTCCGGCTGTTCTGAAACTACAACTCCCAGAATCCTCCTTTTATGGGAGTTCCAAGAACAGCCAAGAAAGTGTGCATGCTGGGAATTGTAGTGCCGAAGCTTGCTGATCCCTGGACTAAACTGAAGGCAGATGCAGACATAGAGGGACTTGACTGCTTCCATCTATGGCCTGCATGATGGATAAACCGTGCAGATAAAGCCGACGAACATCGCACAGGAGCTGAATATATTGCTTTGACATAAGTACTTTAAAGGGTTTGGCCAATTTCTACAAATATTTCCCAATAGCTCCTTGGTGTGACCTACAATATGTCCTACCGCCCTGGGTCCCCATCAGTGTAAACCTCTACAATCCTCATCCAAGACGGCGGAGGTGACGCGATTCATCCATGTCACTGCTTTCTGTGATGTCCTGAACATGCTCATTTACTGTCCAGCGCTTACAGCAGGAGAGGTTCCATCCAGGGACAGCACAGAAAGCGGTGACACGGACAAGTCACTCCACCGTCGCCATCTTGCAGCCTATACATGCAGCGGCCGATCAATGCAGCAGCTTGCAGAGCCAACACATGGGAACTCGTGGGCTGCAGGGGTAAGTCATGGCGCATCAATCAGTAAGTCACACCAAAAAAAAGAGAGAGGCCCTATTGGAAAATATTTGCCAACCACTTTAACTACACTTCATATTTTACAAAAGGTGCCCCTGAAGTATAAGTTTAAAAAAATAAAATCACACTAAAATGAAAGTGAAATATAAGACTGAGCTGGACGCAAGCATCCTATATACTGAATGTATGGGGGGGGGGGGAAGCCCATGGGCTGGATTTTAATTCATCCAATTCCCTGCCTCCTTGGAAGGAGCTTCTCTCTCTTTTAGGCTACTTTCACACTTGCGCTTGATCGGATCCGTTCTGAACGGATCCGATCATATTAATGCAGACGGAGGCTCCGTTCAGTACGGATCCGTCTGCATTAATAACTTAGAAAAATTTCGCAAGTGCGCAAGTAGCCTGAGCGGATCCGTCCAGACTTTCAATGTAAAGTCAATGGGGGACGGATCCGCTTGAAGATTGAGCCATATGGTGACATCTTCAAGCGGATCCATTCCCATTGACTTACATTGTAAGTCTGAACGGATCCGCTCGCCTCCGCACGGCCAGGCGGACACCCGAACACTGCAAGCAGCGTTCAGCTGTCCGCCTGTCCGTGCGGAGGCGAGCGGAGCGGAGGCTGAACGCCGCCAGACTGATGCAGTCTGAGCGGATCCGCGTCCATTCAGACTGCATCAGGGCTGGAAGGAGGCGTTCGGGTCCGCTCGTGAGCCCCTTCAAACGGAGCTCACGAACGGACCCATGAACGCTAGTGTGAAAGTAGCCTTAAAGGGTACCAGTCCTTGATGTGGTTTCTAGCATAAATCACTAGTACTTGGGAATATATGACATTTTGCATGCTGTAGTCCCTTTCCCTGCAGGCTCGGAGACAATGTTCAGATGTTGGTCTTCAGTAGCTCTGGCTCTCCTCATCTGCATTGGGGCTTCCATGTACAACAGAAGCCAGAACGTTCTGCCAGATGCGTCAAATGAGATACCAGTAGAGCCCAGTGGAACCCACTGACTTAAGCAGGCCTTACACAAGTAGGTCAGTTGAACCTCCACATTTTGGTGGAATCTGCCGACCATTCAGTATGTATGAGGGCCTGCTGACCCTCTCCTATGACTGATGACTGACTGGTCGAGCATGTTAAAATCCTGAGATTCTTTTATTTTCGTGAAGACAAGCCACCTACCGGAGCAGCAGCTTTCTCCCCTCTCCCATTCCCAACATAATCATGCTCGGGGAAGCAGGGCCATGCATATATTTGTATGGGGAGATTAGGAGAGATATCTGTTGGCCGAAAGAGTGTTCGACAGGGTCTTATGTGCAAGGTTGGATTTAGAACGGAGTCAAGAATAGTACCGTAGGCACTACTATTCCTCCCATTAAAGGGCAACTAGACCTGGCCAAATGAAGGTGCGGAAGGCACTGAACGGCTTCCATGTTCATCAGTTCTGCTCGGCTGAAGCCTGTGGCGTATACAGCGTCTCGATCCATATACAACACGCTCGGTTTTCAGAGGACAGCTGAGCAGAACTGTTGGAACCTGATGGAACCAGTGCTCAGAGCACTGATGAGGTGGTCACGATAGGCGCGGTGATACCATGCACCTCTATGGGATCACCGCTGATCAGTGAACCTGGCTGCGATGATGCCATGTAGCCGTACCCTTAAGCGTAATAAGAAAATCTAAAAACAAGCTGATTTTTGGATGTAGATTCAGTGTATGATTTTTGATGGCATGAGAACATATGGGGTAAAGGAATCTTTTAGAAACACAATCGGAGTGGTTTCACTTTACACCTCCTAATGCTGGAGTCTACTTACATCCTTTGGCTCTTCTACGTCTTTGATTACTTGAAGCTTTGTAAGTTCTCAGTTGCAGTCGTGTAGAGACAAGCTCGCACTCTAGAGAAAACATGAATGGAAGAACACTGACATAAATGAACACGACAGGGAGCGGGTCACTTCATAAGATCCTTATCCCACAGGAGGGCCTCATGCAGTCCGCAAGCCACGAATCCACAAGACACGTGCGTCCTGCACATCCCTCCCTACTGTAAAAATGGACAAAAAGACACGTTCTATTTCTTTTGCAGGACGGACAGACTGTCTCATCGATGCGGAGGGCACGCAGGTGATATCTGTGTGATGTCCACATTTCTTGGTGCCCCACAGAAATTAATAGGTCCGTGAGCAATCAGCAAAAATCGTGGAGCTAAAATATGGTTGTGCGCATGAGGCCTAACAGCTATTCCAGAAAAGCATGACCAATGAGTCCGGCATCACACCAGAATAAAAACCCCCTTTAACATTGTGGTTCGATTATCCATCATTTAAAGGGGCAGGAATGGATAATGATGATCGGCAGAGGTCTGAGTCCCGGTGTTCTGCCAGATCTCCATACCTTGCGAAAAGTCTATACCGGAAGTGATGCGGCCGCACCAGAAGTGCCTACCCCTGAGTGCGCAGGCGCCCACAAATCATCAGTTGCAGACCATCCTTACCGCAGAGCTGAGTGCTGGATACCAAGGTCACCAGTCGCCTGCGCACCCAGGGGTAGGGAGATCTGATGCAACATTTTGCGCTGCAAAATCTCTATACCCCTAAGTGCGCACGCGCGGCACTGCAATGATTCTTTGCTAAGTCAGTGGATATGCGCTTGCAGCGCCCGCACACCCTCCTCCAGCTGATTCCTGTGCTGGCCAGCGTCACTTCCGGTATAGACATCTGGCAGAACACCGGCACCCCTGCTGTTTCAGGAAGCCACCACGCTCACCCGAGCTCTGGTGAGTGCCACCAGCTCCAAGCAGTTCTCCAAGCACAGCGTCGTATATTGTATAGTGGCTATGCTTGGTACTGCAGCTCAGTCCCATTCACTTCAATAGGGCTGAGCTGCAACTAGGTCATGTGACTGATGTACGGTGACGTCACATGGCCTAGAAAAACGAGATTTTTGTAAAACTTACCAGTAAAATCTCTTTCTCGCTCTTCATTGGGGGACACAGAGACCGTGTGTATAGCCATGTCCTCTAGGAGGCGCTGACACTAGTAAAAGCTGTCCCCTGGCAGCTATACCCCCTCCAGCCTGGAGAGAGAGCTTCAGTTTGTGAACAAGCAGTAGGAGAAGCAAGTAAACCAACGAAAAAAAACGTGGAACAGCAACAATGCCAAGAACCGAACCAGGTTCTAACCAGCAACAGTCACAACTGTGGCTGAACAACAATACTGGGTGGGTGCTGTGTCCCCCAATGAAGAGCGAGAAAGAGATTTTACTGGTAAGTTTTACAAAAATCTCGTTTTCTCGAGCTGTAGGAAGGGGCTACAGCCCTCAAAACAGCACTGGGGCCTCTTCACAGTACAACAATGTAGATTGCATAGTGGTCATACTTGGTATTGCAGCTCAATTCCATACACTTCAATGGGACTGAGCTGCACAAAGGCCATGGGACCAAAAGACTTGATGTCACAGGTCGGGTATAAGGTTGCAAGCTCCCATCCGAAGCTCTGCAGTCCTCTTCCAACAGGAGTCAAATCCCCACTGATCTGATACCGATGACCTATCCCAGGGATGGGCAAACTGCGGCTCTCCAAGCTGTTGTAAAACTACAAATACCATCATGCCCAGTCTGCCTACAGCAGGGCATGATGGGATTTGTAGTTTTACAACAGCTGGAGAGCCGCAGTTTGCCCATCTCTGACCTATCCTGATCACTGGTCGAGAAATGAAACTCAGTGTCACGTACCCGCATTCCTGTTGCTCATCACCACTTTGTACCTCCACTGGGCTTCAGAAATATACTTCGACAACTGGATTACTCTATTCTTGAAGCCATTCTGATGTAAGCAACCCTTCTTCATCGCCAAGGTTGGGATTGTCCATGCGAATGGCCTCTAGAATTAGGTCTACCTGTTCTTTCAACATTTTTAAGAACGTGTCCAACACAACCTCATCCACCAAAAATCCGCTCAACCTACTGGTGAAATGCTTCAGATCTATATAGTTCGATCCCACCAGGTCCCACAAATTGTTCTGGGAGATTTCTAAAGCACACGGTGTTGATGCCTGAGGTGTACCATTCAGGTCGGTGATGAAGGCGCTACTGTTATTATGTAAGGAACATTCTAGCGGAGACCTGGTCAGTGTAGACTCCACTTTTTCAGTGCTACTGTCCAGGCTACTCAGCCTGCCGCCCTTCACTTCCGAGTCTTCTTCACCTTCGTTCCCAGCACTGCCCTCTGGAAGGGGAGACTCGGAGTTGAGATCGGCCAGGGAAGTAAACATTAAGGAGAAGATGTTTTCCAGCAGCTCCAGTTTTAGTGGTAAAGGCAGAGGATATAAATAATACTGGCACTTGGTTAAATACTGAACAAAGAGATTTGGAGATTCTGCAAAAAAAAGGAAAAGGAAATATTGTGACCACCATGAAGACAGGTTTCTGCAAGTGATGAATGGGACCTTCAGATGTGTCCCTCACCTGAGCTCTTCCCACACTCGCTGTCATCCAGTGAGCTGCTCTGCTGGTTGGTATGGTGGTCCTTGTACTGGGCATTACTGGGAGCACTGACGCACAGAGAGTAGATGGCATACTTCATAGCACAGAACGCCCGAAACACAACTATGTTCCGGTGTTGAGTCTGCTCATGTACATCGTGATGTTCTGCATAAACTGTAAGAGAAAAGAGAAGTCCATCCCCAATCTGCACTAAACAAAACCCTGGACACTTGGTTATTAGTCACAAAAAGAAACCTGTAGCAATGCATTTGTGAATGTGGGACACCAGTTATTACCCCTTCACTAACCTAGCCCACCAGGGGAGCGCTTTTCCGATAACAGAAAGTGATGGCATATGGCTAGGAAAAACTATCACTCTCTGACCAATGAGTAGCTAAAACGCATAGCCGATCCTGAGAAGGAAGGGGCCACAGCGCTGGTTTAGAGCTGCAGCCCCTTCACAGTGTATCCGTGCAGGGCACTGCAGCAAAGCCTTATTATCTTCTGTGATGGGGTAAACACTTTATGTCCTCTACTATCCTAGACCACCAGGGAAGCATGCACAAAACCTTCCATTAGGATAAGGCTACCAAGGATGGTTGCATTTTTTCTTCTCCTAGTCTAGACCTCAAGGGAGCCCTCAACTACTCCAGACCATAAGAGGTGGTGTATTAAGTCATGTGCAACTGTAGAACATCATCTGTATTAACCCATCACACTACCCTTGACCGCCAGGGATAGAGTATTAACCTCTCCACTACCATAGAACATCATATATTTAACCCTTCATACTACCTTATAGCACCTCCGTCCTCCAACACCATAAAACTATAGGGAAATAATGTAATAACCCCTCATGCACTAACCTCTTCTACTACCCTAGACGACCAGGGACGGTGCATGAACTTAGCTGCTACTCATTAACTACTCTAGACCACCAGGGATGGCGTATTAACTCCTCCACTACTGTAGAACTCCTGAAAAAAATTATATTTAACCCCTCCCGCTACCTCAAACCAGCAGGGATGGCGGAGTAACTCCTCCAACACCATCGATCTCTAAGCAAATAGTGTATTGATCCCTCATGTACTAACCTAGACTACTAACCTGACTTACACCTCCACTTCCTCAAAAAAAAATGAAATATTGATACAGATGAAGAAAAAAGACATTTCTGTACATGAAAGAATTATTTCTATATGTCTAGCGAGTCGTTATCACTGCACAGGACCAATCAAAAATAGCCTCCTGTTTCTTGCGGCTAGAGAACGGGGCCTCTAAACCCACAGCTTATTAGAGTAGAGGGGAATATCACACATATGTTGTGCTCCCATGGAGCTTTAGTAAGCTGTATAAGAACAAATCCCAGCACCTTCCTGTGGGAGTCCTCTGTGCAGAAGCTTCAGAACTTCGTCTTCGTGAAGCTGAGGCAGGTTGGTGAGATGATGAAGAATGTACAGAGCAGAGTGGCTGTCCAAGGTGCATAAATGACGGAGAACGTCTTTTTTGGAAATCTCCTGCCTGTATTATTACATAATAGAATGAGGTTAAGGGGTTATCCCATCAATCATTTTCATGCCAAAACTCCTGAAATGCTGTTATAGTCGCTTCAAGGTAATTTACAGTTTTTTGTATAATAAATATATTTTTCACCATTTTTGATTCCCTAGTGCCCGCCCCACAGATAACCTGCACTACTGGGCTCTAAAGAATCAGTCTCCTCCATCCCCTGGAAGGTGACAACATAGTCCCTAATTTTCTGTGCAGATGGGATTAAAATGGTCACAAACTTTTCACACAACTTTGCATAAAACAGTAGCAGAAGCAGCCACAAGAAACTTCGTAATATATCTTCTCTGAGAATTGTCTAGTTCTCCTGTTATCTCGTTAAATGCTTTTCATCGCATTCTCCCGGGCCGACCACGACTCCCCTGACCCAAACTGGCTTTGTCATAGTAATTTATGACACAATGAGTTTGTATCAGATTGTGGGGCTAATGCAGTGTGGGGAAAAAATATATATATTATTCTAGTCAATATCTCAATGCAAGTCTGTGGAGAGGGGAGGGGGGAGGAGTGAGCAGGAACTCAGAGACAGGCAATGGCAAGGAGAGACTGCACAGCTACCTAGGAAGGTTAAGGCCCCACACAAGTGCTTCATTCACAAACATACAGGTCAATACTTCTCTGTAATGTCCTCCATTATTCACATGTTTGTGAGTGACTGTGAGCCAGCTAGAAAGTAGATTTTCCTCTACTTTCTGTGTGTAGAGTGGATGGCAGCTAGTCTCCACCCACCATGTGTGGGAGAACTGCAAACCAGATATTCAGCAAGAACAAGGAAAAGAGCTTGTGCTACCTTTAGGAAAAGCTTTTAATATCGGATCAGTGGGGGTCTGAATCCCAGCGCTCCTGCCAATCATGCCAGGAAATGTCATGCCTCCATCACTGCTTACAAGTCACAGTGCCATATATTCAGTGGTGGCTTAGCTTGTTATTGCAGCTCACTAATATTCACTTATTCACTTGAATAGGAACGAGCTGATGCACCAGGCACAAACACTACAGAATATATGACGCTGTGCCTTGTAAAAAGTGAATGGAATGTAGTACCTGAATGGCGGGGCACTGAGATTTGGAACACAGCCAATCAACCTCTGATGGCCCATCCTAAGGTTAGATTTTAACAGCCCCTCTCTGTCCAAATATTAGAACTAGATTTGTATTCTTGACGTTGTCAACCACTGTCAGTCACTTCGGGACCAAGTGAGAGCTAACTTGGGTCATCTGGTACCCTAATGGTATAAAAATTCCTGATCTGTCACCATTGACTATTTTCCCATGTCAGTCACAATTTAAAAGGTCTTCGATGACTCCATAAACCCTGGAATTAGCAATGCAGACTCCTCTTCTTAGGGTTTCCATTCATTCTAATGGAGGTCATAAAAATCAAAGACGAGGAGCAGTAGATAGGACCCTACTTTTATAAATGAGTGCACTCCAAATTTGCTCTGTAATTCAGGTACTAATTAAAATAATCTATCTAGCATTTAACGTACAACATATACACATTAACTGTATAGAGACGATACAAATACAGTAGTGCTGACACCCACCGGCTGTGCTCTATGCACCACTCCAAAGCTTCCACCTGGTACAGGAGGCCATCACAGAACTCTTTTAATAATGAATCATCGTGGAGATCCTGTCGAGAATAAATAAAAAATAAAATGTATAAACTCTGTAAAAATCTTTTATCAAATACTGGCTCCTATGAAAGGGACACGGAGCTGCATAATTCCAGTACCTGGTTCCAGCACAGCAGCTCCTGAAATCGCTGATTGCCGGGGGGTGCAGAGAGCTGGACCCTGACGATCTCATATTAATTACCTATCCTAACGATGAGTTAAAGGGGTTGCCTGCTTTATTCATATTGATGACCTATCTTCAGTATAGGTGATCAATATCAGATAAGCGGGGTCCGAGCGCTGCCTTCTTCTTACCTGCTCGCTACATGCAGTGTAATTACAAGCCATCCCATTCGCTTCTATGGGAAAGCTCCTTCCTATACACTTAAATAGGAAGGAGCCGTCCCATTGAAGTGAATGAGACGGCTGAGATGTAACGCCACTGCAATGTCGACGGCGAGCAGGTAAACAATGAGGAGAAGGCAGAGTTCGGACCCCCCACCTGTCACTCGCCTACTTTCTGTAGATCAAGAGAGACAAGCTCGTTCCCTCAGGTCCGATTCCTGGACGGACGAGAAGAAGACACCTAGACCCTCTATTGTGTCTTAATACACGTACCATATTTTTGTGCATGACGTGCAGCAGTGATTTGGCGGACTCTGTACTCTGCAGGTGGGTCCATCCCAAGAGAACTAGAAGACGTCTCAAAGGCGTAAACTCGTTAGACAGGAGCATGTGTAGACTGGAGAAATCTTCTTTTTTCAAGAGGGCCAAGGCAGTAAGCTGGAAACAATCAGTAAGCAGACAAGTCAGGTAACAGATCTGTGCTATGTATTATTTTATTACAGTCACAGAACCCCACTCCGAACCATCAGAATTATTCTGTGTGGTCAGATGACGTGTAATAACATGGGGGAATAACAGACTTGGGACCTGCACCTGACATCCTAGTGACATGCCATCAATGTCCCAGATGGGAAAACTTATTTATTTAAGTTTTAAAATTGCCAGACAGATGGGATAAAAATCAGCTGAACCCAATGGTATCTAATATCCATGGGGGCCCGCTGATTTTACCCTTGACTGCAGATGTAGAGGGAAACAAGGATCGGGCATGTTAGATTCTGACTGAGTTATCTCATGTGTAAGGCAAGGTTAATTCAGTCCATCAGTGTGGATGTCTACTAAGTAGTAACTGAGGATCATGAGTGATCCAGTAGCAGGAGCCGGCACAGGAAAGAAGTCCTCTACGTTCAGTAATAGAGCGGTGATACACGACTGACCAGAATCTGCAACAGGAAGTGTTTGTCTGTAGACAGACTGTAGAAATAGATCTTCTTCCACGGCCTTGCCTGCTCCCGATCATAGAATAAAGTAAGGACTGCTCTTTCTGCATCACTAAGGTCTTGAGCTGCTCCTGGTCCTTGAAGAAAGTGGAGAAGAACATGTTATCATGGAAAGATGATGCATCCAACGAGAAATAACGAGACCCAGAAGAAATCTCCAGAATCTTATGCAATAAAACCACAAGACAGCGGCCACTGATATCAATGTGGACAGACACGAGAAGCCATGAGGCTCTCCAGACCTCTAATGGGAAATAAATACTAATGGGTGACTATCCTCTGACTGTAGCCTTAAGGGGAATTTAAGAGGGACCCAGGAAATGTCTCAGTGGAGGTATGACCAATTTTGATTTTATTTATGCCGTGCTGAGCCTTTTATACTAAAAAATATCGGTCAGACAAGCCCTTTAAGGAGAATCTCTTCATAAAATTATTACATGAAAATATAAAGTCCCATTTACATGCCATATGTGGAGAGCAGGCTGACAACTCTATGGCCAGTGTCATTGCTCCTAATGGAGGGTGACACCCATAAATAGATCTTCTACCAACTGTATTTCCCACCATAGACATTTCTGGTATCTCCACAGGCTATATGTATAACAGGTAAGGGAGGGGGTCACAACACATACATATTATATAATGTATAATCTGTGGTATACAGTACTGAATATTACAGCAGACTGCTACATACAGCTGGAAAAAAGGAATACCAAAATATTCCAGGGCAACGGAGGTGGACCTCCAGGGGTAAATGGAGCCTATAGAAACCTGACATATACGTCTACGTAGCCTAAAGTAAGTCAAAGCCTAACATATTGTTCTACAGACCTTTTCCAGGAGACTTCTGAGTGATTATATGGGCCTTTATCTTCTCCTTAGACACAGTACCATACAAGGTAACGAGTCCAAAGTTCTGCTTCCTCAGCAAACACGCCTGAACATGATCTTCTGAGAGAATTCTCTTGTCAGAACAAATCTCAAAGAGCTCCTCACATAAATGGCGGAGCTCGCTGGCCTGGAGCTCCATACTGAAGTGCATAGAGCCTAAGACCCTGTATATCTGACTGACAGTATGTCCACGTGTGGCCCCAGCCTCATCTTTCTCCTGGAGTGACGATAACAAGTCTAAGAGGAAGTTCACCGTGATGTTCAGAAGGTAGTGGTTGTATTCACTAGAGGCATCATCCACTAATAGAAAACCTATCAGTGCCTGCACCAGCCGAGGATTCTGGGATAAACCTCCCCGGAGAGATGAGATGGTAGCCTCGCTGAATCGAGGACTTGGGGTTTCCCTTCTTTCCTTTACTTCTGAGTGACTGTATAGAAATGCTTCATACAGCTCCTATGGAGAAAAACCGTGTTAGCAAGATATAGGAACGCAGTAGCAGATGCTTTAGAGGTCATCTAAACCAAATGTATCAGCAAAGTCTCTAGTGGAGGTGAGGGCCCGCTGCGACTACGGGAGAAGGGGCCCGCTGCGACTAGGGGAGAAGCGGAAGGGGCCCGCTGCGACTAGGGGAGAAGCGGAAGGGGCCCGCTGCGACTACGGGAGAAGCGGAAGGGGCCCGCTGCGACTACGGGAGAAGCGGAAGGGGCCCGCTGCGACTACGGGAGAAGCGGAAGGGGCCCGCTGCGACTACTATAGTTGTAGAAAGCGCACTTATATGACTACTGCAAAGTAAAGGGCTGATGCGACAACTTTATTTGGTGGGAGCACTGCTGTGACTACTGGAGACGTAGAGAGGGCAGTGATGTGACTACTGGGGAAGTGGGAAGCTGTTGAAACTACTAATAAAATTAGGGGCTGTGCCGTGTCTGCTGGAATAGAGAGGGGCAATGCTGTGACTGCTGGAGACGTAGAGAGGGCACTGTGGTGACTATTGGTAAAGTGGGACCTGCTGTGACTACTGGAATAGTTGGGAGGACCATGCTTCGATGACCACAGAAGTGGGAAAGAGGGATTTTACTACTGAGTGGGAAGGTACACCACGGGGACTTAAATACTGATGACTAGTGGGGTCTGCTCTAACTTCCATTAAGGGAAGCTCTACTGGAGAGAGGAGCACAATCTCCAGTCAGGAGTAAGGTAAGGCTCGCTCATTCCTGGAAGCAATGTGTTTGTGGACTTTTCATGTATCAGTCACTGTGAACCAGCGAGGTCTCCCACCGGAGTGTCAGAGCTGGACTTGCACAGGATGTGTCCAGGCCTGATTTCATGTATTGCACGAGTAAATATAAGGCGATGAGGTGACAATAGATGTGAAGCTCCTCGCTGTGATAGTTCTCAGATCCTCTCGCTTTGGACAGAACAGGTTCTGAAACTAGTTCTCCAGATTTTACCTTCACAGCTTGCTCTGATGCTTCATCCTGAAACTCCTCCAGCAGAAGAAGGAACTCAGTTTCATCTGTGAGAACATCCGGCGGCCGCTTCTACAATACAAAGGAAGGAGGAGGAGAACGTTCACAGATGTTCACACTGGATGAGCAGCCTACGATAAAGACATGAACTGTTTTTCTTTGTCGTTCAGAGGTTGAAGTTATCCTTAGGGTCCACCAGTCAACACCTCTGGAGCGGAGCAGTGTTATCATGGGGACACTGTGTGGTCCTAAAATACAACACATCTGAAAGTCCTCACTGGCAGTGCTGTGGATGGAGATCTGTAGTCACACCATGTCCCTAGGACAACTATCACGTTCTATGGTGCAGTAAGAATGTCATCCCATAGTGGCCCCAGAAGTAATAATGTCATCCCATAGTGGCCCCAGAGGTAATAAGGTCATCCCATAGTGGCCCCAGAGGTAATAAGGTCATCCCATAGTGGCCCCAGAGGTAATAAGGTCATCCCATAGTGGCCCCAGAGGTAATAAGGTCATCCCATAGTGGCCCCAGAGGTAATAATGTCATCCCATAGTGGCCCCAGAGGTAATAATGTCATCCCATAGTGGCCCCAGAGGTAATAATGTCATCCCATAGTGGCCCCAGAGGTAATAATGTCATCCCATAGTGGCCCCAGAGGTAATAATGTCATCCCATAGTGGCCCCAGAGGTAATAATGTCATCCCATAGTGGCCCCAGAAGTAATAAGGTCATCTCATAGTGGCCCCAGAGGTAATAAGGTCATCCCATAGTGGCCCCAGCGGTAATAAGGTCATCCCATAGTGGCCCCAGCGGTAATAAGGTCATCTCATAGTGGCCCCAGAGGTAATAAGGTCATCCCATAGTGGCCCCAGCGGTAATAAGGTCATCCCATAGTGGCCCCAGCAGTAATAAGGTCATCCCATAGTGGCCCCAGCAGTAATAAGGTCATCCCATAGTGGCCCCAGCAGTAATAAGGTCATCCCATAGTGGTCCCAGCAGTAATAAGGTCATCCCATAGTGGCCCCAGCAGTAATAACGTCATCCCATAGTGGCCCCAGCAGTAATAACGTCATCCCATAGTGGCCCCAGCAGTAATAACGTCATCCCATAGTGGCCCCAGCAGTAATAACGTCATCCCATAGTGGCCCCAGCAGTAATAACGTCATCCCATAGTGGCCCCAGCAGTAATAACGTCATCCCATAGTGGCCCCAGCAGTAATAACGTCATCCCATAGTGGCCCCAGCAGTAATAACGTCATCCCATAGTGGCCCCAGCAGTAATAACGTCATCCCATAGTGGCCCCAGCAGTAATAACGTCATCCCATAGTGGCCCCAGCAGTAATAATGTAATGACATCCCATAGTGGCCCCAGCAGTAATAACGTCATCCCATAGTGGCCCCAGCAGTAATAACGTCATCCCATAGTGGCCCCAGCAGTAATAACGTCATCCCATAGTGTCCCCAGCAGTAATAATGTCATCCCATAGTGGCCCCAGCAGTAATAATGACATCCCATAGTGGCCCCAGCAGTAATAATGTCCCCCAGAGTGACCCCAGCAGTAATAATGTCCCCCAGAGTGACCCCAGCAGTAATAATGTCCCCCATAGTGGCCCCCCAGCGGTAATAATGTCCCTCATAGTAAACCCCTGTAGTAGTAATGTCATCCCATAGTGACCCCAGTACTAATAACGTCATCCCATAGCGGCCCCCAGCAGTAATAATGTCCTTCATAGTGGCCCCCAGTGGTAATAATGTCCCTCATAGTGGACCCCTGTAGTAGTAATGTCCCCCATAGTGACCCCAGTACTAATAACGTCCCCATAGCGGCCCCCAGCAGTAATAATGTCCCTCATAGTGGACCCCTGTAGTAGTAATGGCCCCCATAGTGACCCCAGTACTAATAACGTCCCCATAGTGACCCCAGTACTAATAACGTCCCCATAGTGACCCCAGTACTAATAACGTCCCCATAGCGGCCCCCAGCAGTAATAATGTCCCTCATAGTGGACCCCTGTAGTAGTAATGGCCCCCATAGTGACCCCAGTACTAATAACGTCCCCATAGTGACCCCAGTACTAATAACGTCCCCATAGCAGCCCCCAGCAGTAATAATGCTGCACTCATGTATAAGAAGATGTTAAAAAAAAAACAGTCCCATAGATGTTAATAGGAAAACGGACAGAAATAGGACGCGTCCTATTTTTTAACGGTCTCTATTCACTGGCTGTAAAAAATGGCCAGTTAACAGTCCTATAGTCTGCAATGGTTCTGAAAATGGCCGTTTTTCACTGGCGTGTGAATGTAGCCTTACTCAGCTCAGTCCTAATGAAGTGAATGGACCTGGGCTGCAATACCGAGCACAGCCACTACACAATGGAGGGCGCTGTGCTTGGTATACTATGAAGAGGCTGCAGCAGTCACTGATCAGATACTGAGGAGAGGTCACTGATATTTCACTCCTAGAAAGCCCCTTTGCCTGCAGTATAAAGCAATGTTCATGCGGAGTCCGCTAAGGATTGTCCGTCTGTACACGGCCTTAGGTGCACCTACCATATATAGGATTACTTACCTCAGCCTGGCCCAGCCAAGCGTCCAACGCGTCATACCAATACCAGGCGAGCCTCTGAGGCGAGCGCTCCTCATCACACCTGCGGGGAAAGCATCAGATGAAGACAACTGGATAATCCAAGAACTGGGTCACAGCCAATATGTATCCTAGGCTCGCCAGGAGGGTAAAGGCTGTTATGGCGGCCATACTGGGAGTCACCCAGCTTTCCAGGATACAGATAGAATGAGATATATAATGTACACACACATCAAGAAGCCGGGGAATAGAAAGGTGCGGGGTAGAATTACGAGCTGGCCGGCAGCCTAGGACTGGGAGCACTGGTGTAAATATTAGGACAGGAGGTAACAGGCTGTACAGAATGGGAGGTACCCCCCCGCCAGGCTTGTCAGTCACAGGGGGCGACATCAACACGTGTATCCGGATAAAGACAAAGGATATTGTGGAGAGCCCACAGGATGACATCTGTCAGCGATTGCTTCTGCCTGGGAGCCACCTGTAGCAGATAACTGGAAACTGCCTGCTCCATGCTAGTGGGGGGGGGGCGCTGTGGATGGCACCGTTATGGGGGGGGCGCTGTGGATGGCACCGTTATGGGGGGGCGCTGTGGATGGCACCGTTATGGGGGGACGCTGTGGATGGCACCGTTATGGGGGGGATGCTGTGGATGGCACCGTTATGGGGGGGATGCTGTGGATGGCACCGTTATGGGGGGGATGCTGTGGATGGCACCGTTATGGGGGGGATGCTGTGGATGGCACCGTTATGGGGGGGATGCTGTGGATGGCACCGTTATGGGGGGGATGCTGTGGATGGCACCGTTATGGGGGGGATGCTGTGGATGGCACCGTTATGGGGGGGATGCTGTGGATGGCACCGTTATGGGGGGGATGCTGTGGATGGCACCGTTATGGGGGGGATGCTGTGGATGGCACCGTTATGGGGGGGATGCTGTGGATGGCACCGTTATGGGGGGGATGCTGTGGATGGCACCGTTATGGGGGGGGATGCTGTGGATGGCACCGTTATGGGGGGGGGCGCTGTGGATGGCACCGTTATGGGGGGGGCGCTGTGGATGGCACCGTTATGGGGGGGGCGCTCTGGAGGTCACCGTTATGGGGGGCGCTCTGGAGGTCACCGTTATGGGGGGCGCTCTGGAGGTCACCGTTATGGGGGGGCGCTGTGGATGGCACCGTTATGGGGGGCACTCTGGAGGTCACCGTTATGGGGGGCGCTCTGGAGGTCACCGTTATGGGGGGCGCTCTGGAGGTCACCGTTATGGGGGGCGCTGTGGAGGTCACCGTTATGGGGGGCGCTGTGGAGGTCACTGTTATGGGGGGCGCTCTGGAGGTCACCGTTATGGGGGCGCTCTGGAGGTCACCGTTATGGGGCGCTGTGGATGGCACCGTTATGGGGGCGCTGTGGATGGCACCGTTATGGGGGCACTGTGGATGGCACTGTTATGGGGGTGCTCTGGAGGTCACTGTTATGGGGGTGCTGTGGAGGTCACTGTTATGGGGGCGCTGTGGATCGCACTGTTACGGGGGGGGGGCGCTCTGGAGGTCACTGTTATGGGGGCGCTGTGGATGGCACTGTTATGGGGGCGCTCTGGAGGTCACCGTTATGGGGGCGCTCTGGAGGTCACCGTTATGGGGCGCTGTGGATGGCACCGTTATGGGGGCGCTGTGGATGGCACCGTTATGGGGGCACTGTGGATGGCACTGTTATGGGGGTGCTCTGGAGGTCACTGTTATGGGGGCGCTGTGGATGGCACTGTTATGGGGGGCACTGTGGATGGCACTGTAATGGGGGCGCTCTGGAGGTCACCGTTATGGGGGCGCTCTGGAGGTCACCGTTATGGGGGCGCTCTGGAGGTCACCGTTATGGGGCGCTGTGGATGGCACCGTTATGGGGGCGCTGTGGATGGCACCGTTATGGGGGCACTGTGGATGGCACTGTTATGGGGGTGCTCTGGAGGTCACTGTTATGGGGGCGCTGTGGATGGCACTGTAAGGGGGGCACTGTGGATGGCACTGTAATGGGGGCGCTCTGGAGGTCACCGTTATGGGGGCGCTCTGGAGGTCACTGTTATGGGGGTGCTGTGGATGGCACTGTTATGGGTGCGCTGTCACAGGTCAGCAGTGTGTGAGGACCAGGCAGTCCAGCAGGGGGCAGTGCGCTCACCGGAGCAGGTGCGGGGCTGTGACCAGACCTCTCAGTATTTCCTCCACTTCTTCAGCATCAGGACCCCGGGAAAGTTGCGGCAGACAGGCCCGCGCCAGCCCCCAGTGCCCCCGCCGCAGACTCCGGCAGAAGAATTCCCGAAGACGGCTCAATGACGCCGCCTCCTCCTCCCCGAACGGCGCCCGCCAAGACATCTCCCGGGCACGCTCCCGCTGCCAGCCCTCACAGCCAACCGTGCGCGCCCCCGACGCTCTCACCCCTGCAGGTCATGTGACCAGCAGGCAAGAACCTGCCGAGATCATGTGACACGCTGACACTGCGATCACGTGATATCAGTGGTCCGTCAAGCAGCCGAGGTTGAGGTGGCGTTATTCTAATCTACCAGCAGGTGGCGCCATTGATTTCTAGAAGAGTACACAGCGCCTTCCGCTGCGCCTGCACTACAGAGATTACTATGTGGGGGATATGGGGAGTTGTAGTGCTCTCCTCCTATGCTCCCTCTCTGCCATGTCCTCTGCAACCCATAATAATAGCCTGGGCATGCTGGGAGTTATAGTTCTCCCATATTCCCAAACAGTAATGACTTCTAATATCCCATAATACCAGCCTGGACGTGCTGGGACTTCTAGTTCTCTTATACAGGGCTGTATTCATATTTATTAACTCTTAGACTACCGAGCAATTTTCAGTTTTTGTGTTTTCGTTTTACGCTCCCATCTCGGAGCCATAACTTTTTTATTTTTCCGTTCACACAGCCTTGTTTTTTGCGGACAAGTTGTGCTTCCTATTGGCGCCATTTAATATTGCATACATGCATGTAGTGAGATCCTGGGAAAAATACCAAATACGTGGAATTGGGGGGGAAAAATGCAATTCGGCCACAGTTTTACGGGTTGTTTTTATGGTGTTCCTTATGCAATAGGTCAGTACGATTACAACGATACCATATTTATATCATTTCTCTTGCGTTTTAATACTGAAAAATGAAATTAAAACTTTGGGGAAAAAAACATTTTTTTTGCATTGTCATATTCTGACCGCCTATAACTTTTTTTTATTTTTTTCAATTATGTCTATGGAGCTGTGTGAGGGCTAATTTGTTTGCAGGACGATTTGTAGTTTTTACTGATTTTGGCGTGTATATGACTTTTTGATCACTTTTTATTCCTTTTTTTTGGTACGTAAAGTGAGAACAAATAGTGAATTGTCCGTTTTGATATTTTTTCTATTACGCTGTTCGCCATATGAGATACAGGGAGTGCAGAATTATTAGGCAAATTAGTATTTTGACCACATCATCCTCTTTCTGCATGTTGTCTTACTCCAAGCTGTATAGGCTCGAAAGCCTACTACCAATTAAGCATATTAGGTGATGTGCATCTCTGTAATGAGAAGGGGTGTGGTCTAATGACATCAACACCCTATATCAGGTGTGCATAATTATTAGGCAACTTCCTTTCCTTTGGCAAAATGGGTCAAAAGAAGGTCTTGACAGGCTCAGAAAAGTCAAAAATAGTGAGATATCTTGCAGAGGGATGCAGCACTTCTTAAAATTGCAAAGCTTCTGAAGCGTGATCATCGAACAATCAAGCGTTTCATTCAAAATAGTCAACAGGGTCGCAAGAAGCGTGTGGAAAAACCAAGGCGCAAAATAACTGCCCATGAACTGAGAAAAGTCAAGCGTGCAGCTGCCAAGATGCCACTTGCCACCAGTTTGGCCATATTTCAGAGCTGCAACATCACTGGAGTGCCCAAAAGCACAAGGTGTGCAATACTCAGAGACATGGCCAAGGTAAGAAAGGCTGAAAGACGACCACCACTGAACAAGACACACAAGCTGAAACGTCAAGACTGGGCCAAGAAATATCTCAAGACTGATTTTTCTAAGGTTTTATGGACTGATGAAATGAGAGTGAGTCTTGATGGGCCAGATGGATGGGCCCGTGGCTGGATTGGTAAAGGGCAGAGAGCTCCAGTCCAGACGCCAGCAAGGTGGAGGTGGAGTACTGGTTTGGGCTGGTATCATCAAAGATGAGATTGTGGGGCCTTTTCGGGTTGAGGATGGAGTCAAGCTCAACTCCCAGTCCTACTGCCAGTTTCTGGAAGACACCTTCTTCAAGCAGTGGTACAGGAAGAAGTCTGCAAGGTAAGAAAAACATGATTTTCATGCAGGACAATGCTCCATCACACGCGCCCAACTACTCCACAACGTGGCTGGCAAGAAAGAGTATAAAAGAAGAAAATCTAATGACATGGCCTCCTTGTTCACCTGATCTGAACCCCATTGAGAACCTGTGGTCCATCATCAAATGTGAGATTTACAAGGAGGGAAAACAGTACACCTCTCTGAACAGTGTCTGGGAGGCTGTGGTTGCTGCTGCACGCAATGTTGATGGTGAACAGATCAAAACACTGACAGAATCCATGGATGGCAGGCTTTTGAGTGTCCTTGCAAAGAAAGGTGGCTATATTGGTCACTGATTTGTTTTGTTTTGTTTTGAATGTCAGAAATGTATATTTGTGAATGTTGAGATGTTATATTGGTTTCACTGGTAAAAATAAATAATTGAAATGGGTATATATTTGTTTTTTGTTAAGTTGCCTAATAATTATGCACAGTAATAGTCACCTGCACACACAGATATCCCCCTAAAATAGCTAAAACTAAAAACAAACTAAAAACTACTTCCAAAAATATTCAGCTTTGATATTAATGAGTTTTTGGGTTCATTGAGAACATGGTTGTTGTTCAATAATAAAATTAATCCTCAAAAATACAACTTGCCTAATAATTCTGCACTCCCTGTACATTGTTTAATAGTACAAGCGTTTTGGGATGTGGCGATGCCCATGATCGTTATTTTTATTGTTTCTTTTTTATAAAATTATGGGGGAAGGGGGTTATTTTAATTTTTATATAATTTTTTATGTTATTAAAAACATATTTTTTTAGGCCCCAATTGGACCTCAACATGCAGTCGTCAGATTTGCCGTTTCTATTCACTAACGGGACTTAATGTATGACTGATTAACCCTTTCCCGACATGTGACATGATACTTCGTCACATGTCGGGTCTTTGAAGATGGCTGCCCGGTCCTGAGCGGAGCAAAGTGGGTGCCTATTGTTTCATAAAGTAGACACCCCGCGGCTAATGTCCGCGATCGGCGGTAATGCCGATCAGCAGATATTTTACCCCTCAGATGCCGCGTTCAGGCATCCGAGCGCGTGTATTACTGGAAGTGCGCACTTCTGGTTGTGCTCCGGCTCCCCCACGCGGCGATCGGAGGAGCCGGAGCTTGTGTGCAGCAGCCCCTGTCTTTGTGAATGACAGGAGGCTTCAGCACAGTGTTTCCTATGGAGCCCTTGCCTGTAATAGGGCTTCATAGGAAAGTAGTAAAATCATCCAAGACTCCAATGCTAGTGCACTGGAGTCTATGAGAAGACTGGTTGTTTTAGTTCCCTATGGGGGACTATAAAAAAAAAGTGTAAAAAAATAATAATAAAGTTTTTAAAAATAAAAAAGAATAAAAAAATTATTAAAAATTAATAAAAAGTAAAAAAAAAAAAAATAACTTCATGGGTATCGCGTGCGAAAACGCCCGTACCATCAAAATATAGAAGTATTGATCCCATACGGAAAAAGGCGAAACGAAAAAAAAAAGCATCTAAATGGCGAGCTGGCATGTGTATTTGGTGTGACATCCAGCGCCGTTTCACGCTGCCGTGACCTGCTCACAGCACACCTGATATGACACTACCGGACCCTCCAACCACTGAAAGTGACCAATCTACCAGCGATGAATGGGCAGACCCCCCCCCCCCCATGCTCTCCAGAGCCACCGCCCAGTGGGAGCCATCTCCTACTGCTGTCCGGAGAATCTGGCACCTTCTCGCAGATATTGATCCTGTGGCTCCAAATTTCACCCCAGTATAAATGATACGTTACCTTTATTCTGCGGGTCGGGACAATGACACAGATATTAACGTGAAGTCCATTTTACTACTTTTACACAGTGAAAATACTTTTAAAAAAACATACATTTTCGTGTCACAATATTCTGACAGCCATAACTTTTTTTTTTTTATAGGTTTACTATAAGGGCAGATATTGGGGATATTGTTAGGGCCCCTGGCTGCCATGGCAACCCATCAGCATCAGGAGCCCCTTCTCTAATCCCGTAAATGCCATGGTGGCTAAGGGGTTAAACAGGGTGACAGCGGCATAATACAGCCGCCTCTCACCCATGGCCAGTACATATGGCGGTGAGGAAAAGCTGTTGGGGGCGCCATCACTTCTCTCTCATCCCCTCAACAGAAAACATCCAACTGACTTTTTTTTCAAACTGCAGCTGTCAACTGCAAAGGGCATGTGCACTACAACTCCCAACATGCTCTTCTAGTGTCAGAAAGGACTCTAAGACATGGGTAGATTGAGACTTTCATACTTAGTATACTAAGCCCCAGCCCCCAGACTAAACCCATCTGTAAACACCCGCTTCTGGGCGAGGCTCGTGTCATTTTCTACCCTGGTTTGCCAGAATTGTCTCTAAAAATTAGGCCAAGTCCCTGCAAATTCTGGACTGTGAAGAATATAACATCTCCGCTGGGTCCTCCTGGAACTGAGAAGATGGAAGAAAAACACATTGGGTTCAACACTGCTAAATATCCTGCCCTACACAGCTAGGATGGGTTTGGTTGCCATGGGCGACAACGTTGTTTACCTGCATTAGCAACCTGTTGCCGAGCGCGGCTTTATGACATCACAGAAGCGTTGCCCTTGAGCCCTGGAACACTGGGTGAGATCGGTGAGTGTGAGGCGAGGATTGCGGAGAGAGGAGGCTGACCACTTTTAGCGAGCGATTTCTTGTATTTCTTACCTTTATCCCGGTTTTTTTTTTCCCTTCATCCCCCCCGCCCCTTCCCCACATACACTTTTATTGGTGTGTGGCGGAAGAGGCAGCCACATGGCTGCTACGGGGGCTGGAGGAAAACTCCAGCCCCGGAGACATATCTATCGTCCCCGGAGGCCCCCGTACGGCCAGAAGCCAACAACATCTGGCTTCACAACGCGCCATCTGACAGCAGGATTGGAAGGTATCGTGCCGTTTATAACATCACCGTCTGAAACACCTAGACAGGAAACTGGCCGATACCTTCGACTGCAGGGAGGAGCACCACTACCGCCGGCAACACCACCGCCGGCAACACTACCGCCGGCAACACCACCTGCCGAGACCATCATAGCAGCACAGGAAGAGAAAGGACATCAGGTACCGAAGCCCACCAGAACACCAGGTGAGGTGCAGACCCATCCCCACATGCCCAGGTTACCATCTATCTGGAGGTTTCTGAGACTGTTATCAGGGAAAGTAACATCTACAGTCCGCAGTGCGCCTTACGCCCTACCACCGCGCGTTCGTGTCACTGCGAGACCGCGCTATGACACCAGACCAGGCGCCCCTATCAGTTACGAGGCTCGGGAGATCATGAAAGCCATCCCATACAGAAACTTTGTGGAGGAAGGGGGAGTAAACAGCACATCTATGGTCCGAGTCTGAGTACCTTTATTCAAGGTAATATTACCTGCTGCTGCGTAGTAATGTAGTGGTGAAGCTCCCTGCAGCGTGCGAGTACCATCTTAGCACACTGCTGTTATCCTGATTGATTTTTTTGGTTTTGACCTCGGCTTGACTAACGGACTATGCTTTTTGACTGCTGCCTGCCCTGACCCCGGCCTGTTTTTTGACTATTCTTGTTTGCTGCCTGCCCTGACCCCGGCCTGTTTTGAGACCATGTTTGTTTGCTGCCTGCCCTGACCCCGGCCTGTTTTTAGACCATGTTTGTTTGCTGCCTGCCCTGACCCCGGCCTGTTTTATTACTCTGATTGTTTGCCGCCTGCCCTGACCTTTGCTTGCTTGACTACTCTTCTGCCTGCCGATTTGGTACCTTGTTATAAATGACTGCGGGATGGACAGTCCTCTCTCCGAGCCTCACCTCTGGGCAGATTTCTTGTACTTTCACCCTCATATAGGGAACTATCGAGGGCTCCTCTCTCCAACACTGCACATGCCCCGAGTGAAAGCTTTGTAGATGCCATAATTTGCATCATCCTGACTGTCAGACGGCCATCTTTTTTTTTCTACTTTGCCCATACTAAATTGTTTTCTTGCCCATGTAGTCATTTTTGCTTTGGGCACCAGGCAGGCAGACACACTGACGGCAGAATAGTGGACTGTATTTAACATTACCTCCTGAGAGATAAATCAGGCCTGGACTGGTTATCTCCCCCACAGGACCGATTCCCGGTTGGCCTGTCAGTCAGGGGGCCCACCACCCTGGTCAATTTGAAACTGCACTAATAATGTCAGTACGGTATAATCAGTGCAGTTTCCATGGCCAGAAGAAGTAAAGGACCTGTGGTGACATCATGTTCTCTTGACCACAGGTCCTGCACCCAGTAGTTCTGGGGAAGCCTGGATAGCTCTCCTGACACTCTCCCTTCCACCTCCAGCAACATTTGTGCTCCTGGGGGTGGGAATGGGGAATGTTGCTGCCAGTAGGTACGAAGGGAGAAATGCTACTGTCAGTGGAGGAGGGGAGAAAGAAGGACAATACTGCTGTCAGTAGGGGAGAGATGGGAAGGGGCACAATGCTGCGATCAGTGGGGGAGGGCTGGGAAGAGGGAAATGCTCTGTCTAGTGGGGGGAGAACCAGAAAAGGGGGAAATGCTCTTTTACTGGGGAGGGTGTGAAAGGGAAAATGTTTCTGTTGGTGGGGAGTGGTGGGAAAGGGGAAAATGTTCCTGTTGTGGGGAGGGGTGGGAAAGGGGGAAAATGTTCTTTGGTGGGGGAGGGGTTGGGAAAGGGGAAAATGCTCTGTTTGGTGGGGGAGGGTGGGGAAAGGGAAAATGCCTGTTTGGTGGGGGAGGGGTGGAAGGGGAAAATGCTCTGTTGGTGGGGGAGGGGTGGGAAAGGGAAAATGCTCTGTTGGTGGGGGAGGGGTGGGGAAAGTTGAAAAGGAAAATGCTCTGTTGGTGGGGGAGGGGTGGGAAAGGGGAAAATGCTCTGTTGGTGGGGGAGGGGTGGGAAAGGGGAAAATGCTCTGTTGGTGGGGGAGGGGTGGGAAAGGGGAAAATGCTCTGTTGGTGGGGGAGGGTGGGAAAGGGGAAAATGCTCTGTGGTGGGGGAGGGGTGGGAAAGGGGAAAATGCTCTGTTGGTGGGGGAGGGGTGGGAAAGGGGAAAATGCTCTGTTGGTGGGGGAGGGGTGGGAAAGGGGAAAATGCTCTGTTGGTGGGGGAGGGGTGGGAAAGGGGAAAATGCTCTGTTGGTGGGGGAGGGGTGGGAAAGGGGAAAATGCTCTGTTGGTGGGGGAGGGGTGGGAAAGGGGAAAATGCTCTGTTGGTGGGGGAGAGACGGGAAATCTTCTTTTATTGGGGGAAGAGTACAATGCTACTGCCAATAGGGAGATGTGGAAAGGGGAAAATGCTGCTGCCAATGAGGGAGGGGTGGGAAGGGGTACAATTTTACTGCCTTGTGGCATTTGGGGAGGCACTCTGTGCTGCAATGTGCTGCGTGTCTGGCACTGCTGGGGAGGCATGTTGGGTTGCACTGGCTGCATGTAAATCCCAGTCCGGTCCTTCATATGACGTCTGCACAGTGCAAGTGTCAGGACATCCACACGTCTGGACGGCCGTTACCTTCTGCTACCTCCTTGGCTCTTTCAAAATGTCCAGAATAAGAACCTGGTGGTCGACCTGAGCGGTGGTGTCATCTCCTCCATGCAACTACTACACCCACTGGACCTGATCAAGATCCACTCTGCAGGTAAAACCACAGTGCTTATATCATCCATTATGGAGGTGAAGGACATCTAGCACATCACCACTGCCTCTATGTAGTGTTTTCTGTAAATCTATGGGGGGCATCCTGAGCTTTGTAGTCCCACTTAACAGTTTAATGACAAGTCAGGTTACATTAAAATACAATTTGTACTTAAAGTCCTCACCAATTTCAAGATCTCTGCTCCTGTCAGTAAATGGAGTACAATAAGTAACATTAAGCACAAAATGTAAGGGCCACAAGGGGCGTTCATGTTTATTCAGGGGCCACAAGGGGCAATAATATTAAGTAAAATACTTGGGGGCACCTTGCGGTGCAACAGGTGCAGTAACAGGGGCAGATGAGGATGCAACAGGCACAGAATTGGGGGTATCAGCAGGATGGGGAGTTTTTGTAGGTTTGGGAAAAGCAGGATGGAGGCTACAAAACTGAGGACCTGTCCTTCATGACTTCACCAGGAAAAAGCTGTAGAAAGTCAATTCCCCCAAGCATGGAAAGTGCAGAAGATTTGGTGGAGAAATTTCTGTGACTGAAAATCAGTTGTTTTGGCGGCAATCACCTGGATTTCTACAAGCTCCATACAGAAGAAATCTCTGCAGAAAATCTGCTGTGTGTGAATACACCGCGGGAGAACAGATCACGTGGGGGCAGGTAAAGCCCTGGTCCAGCTTCAACCATTGCACCGTCATATATAGACTATCAGGTAATTGTTGCTCTTGGTTTGTACCTTGTGAGGATCATTTCTATCATGCAGGTGCCTTAACCCTTTCCTGTACTAACCCATTATGGGTTACAGACTCGTCTTGCTCTTCAGTACGATGATGACGAAGACTCTTCAAGACGACAATCCAAAGACACGTTCCCGGCTCTGGCTGCAATCTATAGGAGGAAGGAATTCCCTCCTGGACAAGGTAACCGGTGTCTATAATGTCCTACCATCATCGCAGACGTCAGGCTTTTCCATCCGTCACCATCATGTCCTGTATTTGTAGGGGTTTGTACCAGGCCTGCTGGAGACGTCACACTGGGCCCTCCAGGTTATGTCCTACGAGGAACTGAAGATACATTATAAGAAGAATTACATCCACCCAGTGACCCCAAACTGGTAATAACCCATCTCATTATCTATGTATTGTCCTGAGTGGTAGGTCTCCTGAGCAGTGGTGTAACCGTCACAGGGGTGCGACCAGACCAGGAGAGGTAGGGGGCCCGTCCAGATCTATAGTGCCAGGTATAAATGTATCCGCCTCCTCAGGATGCATGAAGGGGATAATAGTAATGTAGAGGGACATTATCATATAGAGGCACATATGAGGAGGTTATTATTGGCACAGTGGGGGCCACTAGTACTGTGTGGGGAGGACTATTACTGTATAGAGCTACAAAAGGTGCACTGCCACTGTGTGGGGCATAAAATAGGGTATTATTACTGTGTAGGGCACAATACGGGGCATTTTTACCATCTAGGGCACTATAGATAGTCAGCATTGAGGTGGAAAAAAGGTACAGAGGACGCTAGAAAGCAATAGATTTAACTATGTCTGTGCGTTACACTCTGCAGACACAAGTGGTGGCTGGAAGAAGTCTTCATGGCAGTCTGGGCCGGAAGGAGAAGAAAATGGAAAGTGAACGACTCCAATCAGAGATATGACCTGTAAGTCACTGAATATAACTGTACTGTATCGTATGGCCATGGTGCCCATATTGTGGCCTACAAACAGCGGGTCTGCAAATAGCCAGTGCCTGTGTGAACTATATGGTGCGGATGGGTCCATGATCTACAACATACGACTGAAGATAGGACTTCATCTATCTTTTGTGGAGCGGAGGCACAGATCGGGTGCACCATGGAAGCACTTTGAAGCGCTTCCATAGGCTTCTGATCCGTGCCTCCGCACCCCAAAAAGATAGAACATGTGCTATCTTTGGCTGTATGTTTCAGATCGTGGACCCATTCAAGTCGTTATGAACCACCTTTACACCACACCTCGGAATACTTCACAATGGCTGCCTCGTCGCGGACATTTGCTGTGACGCTACTTACCCCATAATGAATGCTGAGGGTCATAGATGTTATCAGATAGACATGGAGGTAAGTCGATGTGAGCTGTGCTCTAGGATGATAAAGGCTCTGGATGTGTTAGAAGCGGTGATTTATACACTGGTCCTAATCTCTGTCCCGCTGGCATCAGACGCACCACAATTACGGAGATCTTCATGCCTCCTAATGATTGTGACACTGCCTGGCAGGTCCGTGTGACAGAAGTGAAATCTACACCAGCTCACAATGGTAAAATGTTGGGGGTGACCCACTGTATGGAAAAGTGCAGTCTGCTGTGGTCAGGCCTCCGGCAGGTGAATGGGGGTCTATGGCTTTGTCGCCTTTGTCTCATACGTAATCTAAGATACAATGAAGTATGAAATCTGAAGCGTATGGAGATGTAGGAGGCCCCATAGACTCCTTTAGGGGCCACATGATGTAACTGGGAGGTTGTAGGGAGGTGGAATACCGTTGTGTACATGAGGACATAATCCACATCTCGGGGATACTGGGAATTTTCCAGAGGATTCCCCTAGTATTAATGTAATGGGAGAAATCTGCAGTCTCTACAAGAACGCGGCACTCTGCCCATGTAGTCTGGAGCGCCCCCTAGCTGCCCAATAACAAATGACTGGGGGCGGGCCAGACTACACTGACTGATGTGCAGCTGCTAACAGAGAGGACGGGGCGCTACCTTACAACATGAGGTCCTATTCCTGTCTCTTCTGTCTTATAGGAAAGGTTTCCACCACTTCTACCAGGACACAGCCCCCAACGTGCCGGGAGTGCCCCCCGCCTGCCGCATCTCCTCACTGCTCTATGAGAACGTCTCTCACCTCCTGCTGGAAACCAATAAAGAGAGAAATTCTACTATTTCACACAATCCCATTCTACGACCACCGTCCAGATGTTCTGTAATAAAGATGAATGTAAAAACCATAGACAAGCCTGACTCCGATAATCATTTATTACATGGACGCTGAGTTACCTATTACAGTGACATTTCTGTAATCCGGCATCTAATAGTCCAGAAGGTCTGATTATCCGCCACTTGTTTCCAGGCGAGATCTAAAGTGGAACAGGCCTGTGATAGAGAGTTTGGTTTAGTATTTGTATGTTATATCTCTTAAATTCAGCCAATAATCTAGAATACAGGTCCTTCTAAAAAAATTAGCATATTGTGATAAAGTTCATTATTTTCTGTAATGTACTGATAAACATTAGACTTTCATATATTTTAGATTCATTACACACCAACTGAAGTAGTTCAAGCCTTTTATTGTTTTAATATTGATAATTTTGGCTACAGCTCATGAAAACCCAAATTCCTATTAAAAAAAATTAGCATATCACGAAAAGGTTCTCTAAACGAGCTATTAACCTAATCATCTGAATCAACTAATTAACTCTAAATACCTGCAAAAGATTCCTGAGGCTTTTAAAAACTCCCAGCCTGGTTCATTACTCAAAACCACAATCATGGGTAAGACTGCCGACCTGACTGCTGTCCAGAAGGCCATCATTGACACCCTCAAGCAAGAGGGTAAGACACAGAAAGACATTTCTGAAGGAATAGGCTGTTCCCAGAGTGCTGTATCAAGGCACCTCAGTGGGAAGTCTGTGGGAAGGAAAAAGTGTGGCAGAAAACGCTGCACAACGAGAAGAGGTGACCGGACCCTGAGGAAGATTGTGGAGAAGGACCAATTCCAGACCTTGGGGGACCTGCGGAAGCAATGGACTGAGTCTGGAGTAGAAACATCCAGAGCCACCGTGTACAGGCGTGTGCAGGAAATGGGCTACAGGTGCCGCATTCCCCAGAAACAGCGGCAGAAGCGCCTGACCTGGGCTACAGAGAAGCAGCACTGGACTGTTGCATGTCATTCGGAAATCAAGGTGCCAGAGTCTGGAGGAAGACTGGGGAGAGGGAAATGCCAAAATGCCTGAAGTCCAGTGTCAAGTACCCACAGTCAGTGATGGTCTGGGGTGCCATGTCAGCTGCTGGTGTTGGTCCACTGTGTTTTATCAAGGGCAGGGTCAATGCAGCTAGCTATCAGGAGATTTTGGAGCACTTCATGCTTCCATCTGCTGAAAAGCTTTATGGAGATGAAGATGTCAGTTTTCAGCACGACCTGGCACCTGCTCACAGTGCCAAAGCCACTGGTAAATGGTTTACTGACCATGGTATTACTGTGCTCAATTGGCCTGCCAACTCTCCTGACCTGAACCCCATAGAGAATCTGTGGGATATTGGGAAGAGAAAGTTGAGAGACGCAAGACCCAACACTCTGGATGAGCTTAAGGCCGCTATCGAAGCCTCCTGGGCCTCCATAACACCTCAGCAGTGCCACAGGCTGATTGCCTCCATGCCACGCTGCATTGAAGCAGTCATTTCTGCAAAAGGATTCCCGACCAAGTATTGAGTGCATAACTGAACATAATTATTTAAAGGTTGACTTTTTTTGTATTAAAAACACTTTTCTTTTATTGGTCGGATGAAATATGCAAATTTTTTGAGATTGGAAATTTGGGTTTTCATGAGCTGTATGCCAAAATCATCAATATTAAAACAATAAAAGGCTTGAACTACTTCAGTTGTGTGTAATGAATCTAAAATATATGAAAGTCTAATGTTTATCAGTACATTACAGAAAATAATGAACTTTATCACAATATGCAATTTTTTTTAGAAGGACCTGTATTTGATAATTCGGCATCTGTCAGGTTCCGTTGATGCCGGATTTAAGGAATTTTCCTGCATTCATGTTGTTGCTGCAACTACAATAAAAAGTAACACTTCCCATTGTAATAATTCATTAAAGGGGTGCTTCTATAATATCAAGTTTTCTCCTTTTTACATGATGGGGTTAACTATTAGATCAGTGGGGGTCCTAGTACTGGGACCCCACTAGTCACAAGAACAGAGGGCCCTGTACAGAGCCCCCCAAAATAGCTGTACTGGGCAGCGCTATCTCCAGCAGTCCCATACAGTGCGTATGCCCATCCTGCCGCTCAGTTCATTCCAGGAGCCTGCAGGTCATGAGTACCCTGTTCTCGTGGTCAGTGGAGGTCCTAGTGGTGGGACCCCCCAACAATCTTATATATATCCCCTATCCTGTATAAAGGGAATAACATGAAATTCCTGGAATATATCATTAAGCGGAGTGTAATTCTTTGATGAGACATTCCCCTTTAAAGTCCTTTGCACTATCCTGTGGAAGAAGGATCTTTTGGTTGATACTTACTCGCCCCTCTCTCCACCAGTGCCGCTGTCTCCGCTGCGGTCACACAGGCTGCCGGCTGTTCTTCCTGGGTCCTGATCGGATGTGCGCCTTTCTCTTCCCATTCAGCCGCAGAGTGTCCCAATGGTCACAGCTCTGTAGTGAGTCTATGACCAGGAGATAGGAGCGAGCTGGTGTAATTACATGCCAGGGAGGGAGTCCTGTAAATAAAAGGGGAGTGACCTATGTCCAAAAAGCTGGTGCACCACTATCTCAAATAAAGCAGGGGCGGCTATGGGACACCCTGGGGAGAGGGAGGCCCAGCACTGAACTGCCTCTTCTTGTGTTCCTGACATAGATCCATGACAATTTCCAGCAGCTGCCACAAGAGGGAGCTCAGTGCAAAGATATTTTTACAGCTTCCATTACATGCAATGGTAACTGTATATAGTCCAATGCACTGAGCTCCCCCTAGTGGTGCCTGCAGACAGACAGTTATATCACTTACTATATGAAGGGAAGGAGGAGACACAGTATGTATGGAGGAGATTTATCATTGGATGTATGCCAGTTGTGTGGTGTAAATGCACTGAGCAATATTGTGATCTTCTATTTCCTACATAGAAGTCGTGTAAAGTGGGTGATGCAAAAGGCCACTTTTTTTTAAGTTAGTGACCATTCTCTGACATGTCCTACACTTTGGCGGACATCACTATCCGTACATGGGGAGAGCAGCCGGTGTTGGTGTCTAATTCTCTTTTACTGGTTAACAGACGGCGCTAGGACGTCTCCGATTCTGGACAAGTATAGGGTGGCGGTGGGCAGGACGACTCTGGAGGTCAGTGGCTTCTTGGTAAACTGAGGCCCTTTCCTGTCATCCATGAGGAGTAGTAAGTGGTCACTTACTGTATTCTCTTCTCCTCAGGACATCTACTACCGACAGGACTGCATGTGGCCTCAGACCCTTCTCAAGTCAGTATGATTGCTAATAAGATTTGACTATGAAAACGTGATCTGAACTCTAGGTTTAGACTGATCTGAAAAACTCATTGGGGGAGATTTAGCTGATCTATGAGATCCACTGCCCTGCCGGAGGATGCATCTAATTTATGATGAGGCTCCTAATCTGAAATCTATGGAAGCTTGGAGCTGCTTTTGATTTCAGTCTTCTTCTATGCCAGAAAACTAGCGTAAAAGAAGATAAATGTGATGGTCCAGATGCCCCACCCGTCCTTGCCCTTACCACTCCCCCTCCCTGCCATCACCATGTTCACTTTTTGAAAGTGGTAAGGGCAGTGCAGAAAATACACTTATAACAAAAATTGTTGAAAGTGGCGTTTTAAAAATTTGCAAACACTGCGTTTCACACTTTTTAAGTCAATAATAAATTCCACCCATTGTCTGGTTGTCTTTCCCTCTTCAGCTTATCCTTGTACCGTGGAGGAGAGAGACCTACAATGCGTCATCTACTGCATGCGATTCCTCCCATCAGCAGTCTTCAAGAAGGATGGTCAGTGACCCTACTGCCTATCATGCTGTCCAGATACCCAATTCTTCCATGTTCTGTCAATAGATGGGAAGGTTTCATAAGAACGCCTCATAGACCACTGACTGAATCTGCTCTTAGCGCCTCATGCCGACCAACTACAAAGCTCATAAGAAATACCTGTCTTGACCACTGGATGAAGATGATCCAGAACCTGCACTGATGACAGAAAGCCAACTGTGCAAAGACCTAAAGGTGGAGGAGGACAAGAGAGAGCGAGAAAACTCAGAGACATCCCGGAAGCAGGAAGATGAGACTACTGAGAATAAGTCCAAAGAAAAATTGGATAAAAAGACCAAGACCATGAGAAAAGTTCAAAATCAGGCAGGAAGAAGACAGAGGATCCGCCAGCAGTCCATCCAGCAGTACAATAATACCAACCTCAGAGGAAAGAAGAACATCATCTGGACCATCCTCCGACCATTCTGCCGGTGATGGACGGCAACAAGCTCTTATACCACCAGCAGCAACAATCTATAGAAATAAGATAGATAGTGATGATAATAATAAGAGTCTAATAATAATTTTAAGGTTAGGAAAGATTAAAATATGACAGTAATAAAAGCAATGTAATATTGTCAGGTGTAGTTATATAATATATAATATAACTGTCATAATAAAGCCAGTGATAATAACATCTGTTATTGAGAATGATAAGTAGAGGTCTAGAAATAATATCAGGGGGTTTGATCCAGGGTTCTAGGACTGATCGTCTTTTCCTGGGGTCAAGGAGGAATTCAAGCATTTCAAAGGCTCTGTCTGCCTCTCTCGTCCACTTTGAAGGATTAGCTCCCTTGTTAGTGAGGTTTGTGAGAGGTACCACTATTGCAGAGAAATTCTTAATAAACT
Source organism: Bufo gargarizans (assembly GCF_014858855.1). Taxonomy (NCBI): domain Eukaryota; kingdom Metazoa; phylum Chordata; class Amphibia; order Anura; family Bufonidae; genus Bufo; species Bufo gargarizans. The sequence goes on from NC_058090.1 coordinate 76,804,797, forward strand.
TGCGGTAGAAGTTGGCAAAGCCTAAGAAACGCTGCAGTCCCTTCAGATCCTTAGGCTGGGGCCAATCCAATACAGCAGAGGCGGTTCTCCCTCAGTTTCTGGAAAACCTGACACATGTGTCTTCGATGAGACACCAGATCCGACGAGTAGACTAGTATGTCGTCTAAATAGACAACAACAATTCTACCTAAGGACATCATTGATGAACTCCTGGAAGACCGCGGGAGCATTACAGAGACCAAAAGGCATAACGAGATACTCGTAATGCCAATCCCTGGTGTTGAATGCGGTCTTCAATTCATCACCTTCCCTGACGCGTACCAAATTTTATGCACCCCTCAAATCAAGTTTGGTGAAGATCCGGGCCCCTGCCACCTGAGAAAACAGATCGTCAATCAGAGGGTACCGATTCTTCACCGTGATCCGATTGAGGGCTTGAAAGTCGATGCAGGGTCTCAAGCCTCCATCCTTCTTCTCCACGAAGAAGAATCCGGCTCCAGCATGGGAAGTGGATGGACGAATGAAACCCTTCTCGAGATTCTCTTTAATATAATCAGGCTGGCCCTGAATCTCAGGCCCAGTGAGATTATATAGATGTCTCCGGGGTGGCATAGTTCCTGGCAACAGATCTATGGGACAATCATATGACCTATGGGGAGGCAACACATCAGCCCCCTGTGGACTGAACACGTCGTGGAAGTGATGGCAATGCTGGGGTAATGTACTTAATACTTCCGTGGAAGCTAGTGGCAACTCAGGACATATGCACCGAGTGAGGCATTCAGTACTCCACCGGCAAATCTGACCTGAGCGCCAGTCCACTATCGGATTATGGAGTCTCAACCAAGGGAGACCCAAAATCACAGGAGTGGATGGCATGTCCAGGACAAAAAGGATTAAGGTCTCCCAATGATCAGCCCCTACTGTTACCTGCATCCCGGGCATCATCCACACTGCACGACCATCCTGGAGAGGAGATCCATCAATAGTGGTCACCGACAGGGTGGTCTTTGGCTGAATAAGTGGGATGCCAAGTGGCTGAACCAAGACTGAGTCCATAACATTCCCTGCTTCCCCAGAATCAAGCAGGGCAGAAAACACATGGACTTTGTCTTGCAATGTAGTGAAATAGGTATCATCACTCGAGTTGGAGGAGGGATAATAGCACCTAGGAGGTTCTCCTCTATGCCCCCTAGGTTTATTTGTTTCCTGCTGACAGAAGGGGACAGGTCTTAACGAAATGTCCTGCTTTTCCACAAAACAGGCATAGATCTTTCTGTTGGCGACAAGCTCGTTCCGCTTGTGTAAGATGGGAGGACCTAACCTCCATTGGCTCTTCTGCTGGCTTGGTGGCCCCTGGAAGTGGCTGTGAAGGTGTAAAGCGAGTCAACCATTCTACCCGCCTCTCACAGATCCGTCTGTCAGCATCGATTGCCTGGGAGATGGCCATCTCCAATGAGACGGGAGTGGGTAAGGCTAGAAGAAGATCCCGGACTGCATCAGAAAGTCCCAGCCGGAAACGATGGCGGAGGGCTGCGTCGCCCCAGGTGGTGAAAGCTGCCTATTACCTGAATTCCGCCGCGTATTCTTCGGCAGGGCGGCCACCTTGCTGAATATGCTCGAGATGGTTCTCGGCAGTACGGGTACGAACCGGGTCGTCGTAGTTAACGGCCATGGCCTCAAAGAAAGCTTCGACTGACGAATAAGCGGCGTGATCCTGGGGCAAATTAAACACCCAACATTGGGGATCTCCACGCAGCAAGGATATTATGATCCCAATCCTCTGTCTGGTATTGCCAGAAGCTATCGGCCACAACCGGAAATATAAAAGGGAAGCCTGATCCGTGCATAAGTCCTTGTAACTTGCCAAGTGAACGGATGCGACAGAAAAATCCCGGGTCCTGGGTCCCACTGGAACGGACGAAGTCCAAGCAAACTTCAGTCAGCAGCAAGCAGTACTGGCCTGCACCTGGATGAGGGAAGATAACAGTGGGCACTGACCGACCTGGGAGGCCACCTTTTATGTGCCTGCTAACAAATCCCATGGCGCCAAGTGTCCACTCCCTATAGGTCATGATCCTGCCCTACACCTGTGTACAAGGCTTTGGTCGGTCATTAGTCAAATAGACCAACGCCGGCCCCCTAATCTGCTTTGAACTTGCGGCCAGGTGCTATTCCCTTCGCTAGTCGGAGAAGCGCATAAGAAGTGCGTACACGCGACCGCGTATCCCATTGCGAACCCGTTTTCGAAAGTAAATGCGGATGCGTGACAGGCTCTGCGAGAGTGCGCGAGTGCATCGACATGGACACTGGAATGGAATCCGCAACAGGCACTGGAGACAAGCTCGGCCGCAGCGTACTGCCACTAGCCTGGCCAAGCTGTCCCCGAAAGCCATGTGGTCTTCCCCTATGGTGCACATGCGAACGCATCCCCGCTTCAGTTCGCAAAGGGGTCGGAGCTGGTGTATCAATGGAGACACGTGTAACCTGTCCCGCAGCTCCACAAGGACCCTTTTTGGTCACACCGGAGTGCGAGACAGGCGAGGATCTTACAGTGATTAGGTAAATAAAATTAGGGGTATATATAGGAGGGAAAGGTGGGTAACAACTAAATTCCTAACTAGGATCACATGAAGAGTATTAGCGGCGGCGCAACCATACACCATCTTTTAGCGCATATCCACATTGCGCACGCGCGGCGCATACAGTGACGTGGAATGGAGTGCATCCAGAGGGAGCCCGACAGCGCATGCGCCGAGTCGTGTCTTTGATATAATCATGTGATTGTTGGATATTCAAAGGAGAATCATGTGATATGATCTTACAAAGGGTACTATTTGTACAAAAAGATTGTATATGAGCGACATCCCAGTTTCAAAAATACATGACCGTAACCATATATCTATACATTAAGATTGATATTTTAATGATGATTTGAATAAAATACACTTATTTTATAAATATGACCACATGGTCAAAAAAACAACAGACATGGCTAATACACAAATAATTAATTAAATCCCATGATCGTGATACCAATAATAAATTAAATGGACAATCATGTAATATAACATTTTATAGCACAAATAATCAAGATACTGATAAAAATAAATTCATAATATAAAATCTCATAACGCAAATACACAATCCTGTATAGAAAATTCACTTATAATATAGATAGGTAATTATTTTGATATAAATTACAATTGTTGTGATTATTTAGTGCTACACACGTCATAAGGCCCAAAAATTGAGCAATTATGTGAAAATTGTCATGTAAATATCAAATTGCTATTGTGTCGTCCTTCTTTCCAATGTCTGTGTCACGGTCATATTGTTGTTTGACCGTGACGCGGTTGCCATGCAGATTGGTTGCCGGTGGCAACGTGTTGTTGGCATTTTGCATGTGCACTTCCCCTTTAAGGTTTGCCTCCCTGCTGTTTGGCGACCAAGGGGTTAATCTTCTTGCTAGTGGGGATTTAGGTGTTTTCTGGGTGTGGCCGCGGGCTTGATATATACCTGTGGTTTGCTGGCTGGGGGCAGTATTACTACAGTCTTGCTTGGTGTTGGAGCTTTGCTCTTTGCCTAGGTGTTTCTGCCCAGTCTTTGAGGGCCACCTTATGCAACATAAATCGTCCTCCCTTATGTACCCTCCATGTACCTTTACCCTCACTTATTGTATGTGTGGTGTGGGTTTATGTTCTGGGTGTGTGAAGCGTTTTGTTGGTTGTTACATGTCTGGGCTGTTGTTGGTGTTGGTCCCTGCATGTATGCTATTCGTCACCCGGTATGTTGATACCTCCGGAAGGGGGCTGTTTTCCCGGAGGGGTGAACCATAAGTCTGGATGCAGTATTGCCTGGGGCTGCCGTGCACCTTGCTGTATGGGGCCCAGGTAGTATCAGGTGTGCTGGATTCCGGTCTGTGGTGGTGTTTGTACGATGTCCTATTTCGTGTGTGGGCACCTGTACTTATGCACGGGTTCCAGTTTTGGTGGCTGCGGCAGGTAAGTGTGTTTCTGGTGTTCTTACCTGCCGACTCTGTTGCTGTATTCAGTTGTCCACTTTTCCCTGCAACTAGGCCTGTGGAGACTCTGGTTAATCCGTATCTTGGATGAACCTGGTTGTCTCTTGTGCCTGTCTCCTAACCTCAGGGATATTTATGGATTTCAGGGTTCTGAGGTTTCCAGTGTACGGGCCCTCCTACCTTAAGGGTAGGCTCATACAGTTAGGAGAACAGGGCCAGATTTAGGGATGCTATAGGATGTGACCAGCTCCCTTTTCTTGGCAGCCTGGTCTAGCTGCTACCCTTATCCCTTTTACATTGTACGGTGGGGGGTTTCCCCCACTCCCCACTGTAACAGTCTGATCAATATTATGAATTTTGATAAATAAAGATTTCTATATATGGTACATGCTGGAAGGGAGGCAGGCAGCAGCCTCAGCAGTAGCAGCCATATTGAACATGATTGTAAGCAAGCAGGCAGGCAGCAACAGCGACAAGATGATACACCGTCAGCAAGGCTAGATCTATTTATCAGCCTCGGCCAAAGAAGTGTGAAAATCCTCCTGGATCCATGCCTGGCTCATTCTGACAACACTGATACTTTGGTCACCGGCAGAGGACAATTTGGGTGTCACCAGGCCTCCTGCCATGCTGAAAACCTTCTCTGAGATGACACTGGAGGCTGAGCAAGAAAAAGGCAGAGAGCATACTGGGCCAGTTTGGACCACTGTTCTCGTCTGCCTGCCTAGAAGTCCATGGGTTGGGAAACAGAGTATGTGCCTGAGAAAGGCCAGAGTTTAGGTAGGACTGAACCTGGGCATTGAGACGGGAGGTCGCTGTTTACTGATTTGCCTCAGCCTGGTGCGGCACATGAGAAACTGCTCCATCATGTTGAGGAGACTAAACTGGCTGCTGGCAAGTTGTGTACACAGGGCTTTTTGGTAAAAATAGAATTTGACCTCCCCGGCAGCTGGAAAACATTCCTCAATTTTGGTTTGTGTAAAAGTATGGCTGTCCAGTAATCATCAAAGTGCTTCATGTTTATGCCTGTCAGTGGCTAAGCAAGCAAGCATACAGGTTGCAATTGTGGCCAGCGTTCTTTTCAACTATGCCTCCCACTGAGACGATTGGGTGTAGTGGCTGGTATCATCCTCCACCTCCCACGCCTCCTCCAGTGGCAGCTCCTCAACCACCTCCTCCATGGGAGTTTCTCCTTGTGGGTCCCCAACAGCTATTAAGGGGAGAGCAAGATGTGTTAGCTGTTCTGCCTACGCCATCTCCCTCTCCTGTCTGAACGTCAGTGTCTGTTTTGAGATATATATGAGGGGGATGAGATCGTTCATGCCGCACTTATACCTAGTGGCAAATTTTGTGGCATCTTCGAAGGGCTTCAGCATCGGACAAGCGTCTCAGATGAGCTGCCACTGTCTGACCTTGGAATAACACATGCTCCCTGCTGAGGCGGTCTGGTGCATGACAGAATCGTTCACGGCTTTCCGGCTCTCTAGCGTGTGTAATGTTAAATTCCAGTGTACTTATTGTAAGAAGGAACAAGGGGTTGTCATTGATGGTCGGTACGTGTCACCGAGGTTCCTGGCATCGGTGAGGTAAGAGACGTTTTTTCTCAAAGTAGTCAGTTTTGCAGATTGCAGTCTGACACTTCAGCAGTTTTAGTATGGCTGCAAAGCTAACCCGGGACGGCTCTTATTGGGAGTAGTCAAAGTTATGGGTGGCTACTCCCCACATCCAGGCCGGGTCTTGGTTTGGAAAATAAAACACAGGCAGCACTGTCAGGTGGGGTGGGTTACTCCTCTCTGACAGTGGAGTGCTGCCAGTGTTGGGGCCTGGGAGTTTGGGCCAGGATTAAGGCCTGCTACCTTGTTTGTGTGAAAGCACGTGGATTCTGCTTTATGCAAGGACCTCTGTGTTACTGCCTGGTGTGAACGAACACCAGAATCAAGGTGACTTTTTTTTCTGGAAACTGATTTTTTTTGTCCCTTACTTAATGTGTGAATAAACACTGAACTGTTTAAGTTAAAGACTTTGTTATTGCCTCTATACTGCGTCCGCTAACCTGAACAGAGCGAATCCCCACAATTGGTGGCTTGGAGCGGGCACATGCAGTGAGGCTGGCCTGAAGGCCAAAAAGTTTTTGTTTTTCAGGGCACGGGTTTATGTCTTATATCAAGCCGGCAAGGTTACGACCCGTGTCCCCTGACAAAATGGAGGCGGTCGTGAAAGCCCTTGTGGAGGCTAACTTGCAGTAGCGGGAGGCTAACAAGCAACAGCAGGAAACCAACCAGCTGCTATTACAGCATGTGATGGCGTTACAAGCGGCAGGAGCGTCCAAGAACGTCCACGATGCCCGAAAAGCAGTCCGCGCGTCGATGACCTAAGATGACCCCCTCGGACAACGTTAAAACCTATCTGGCGGTATTCAAAAAGGTGGCCATGAGGGAGAAGTTACCCCGAGACAAATGGGCTGAGGTTGTCGCTTCGTTCCTAGCGTCTAGACCCCAGCAGGTGTTTTTAGACCTACAAGATGATCAAGCAGCTGACTACCCGACCATAAAAGGTGAGATTCTGCTAAGACTGAGGGTGAATGTATTGGTCCGGGCCCAGCGGGTGCGTCAGTGGGAATTTAACCCAGCTGAACCCGCCAGACCGCAGTATTATTATCTTTTCCAGTTGCAAAAATGGCTGCAGCCTGACGTACTGAGTCCCACTGCTATGCTGGACCGTCTGTTGGCTGATGTATTCTGGAGGGCTTTGCTGTACCCTCTCCAGCACTGGATCGGCCAGGCGTCTCCTGGTAATTTCAAAGGATAGGAAATATTCAGGCGGCACTCACCATTCGGTGCAACAGGCTTTTTATTCCCCCAGAATTGGTCGCTGAGTACATCAAAAGCTGAATACATAGAAGCTGTAGCTGGATACATCAATAGCTGAATATATCAGAAAGCTAGGTACATATGAAGCCGAGTACATCAATGACTAGATAAAAAAGCTGAGTACAAATAGGATGTGGCATGGGACGAACTTACATACATGCAGTGAATAAACTTTGGCGACGTCCGTTTCGCGCGTCAGCTCTTTATCTGGCCCTTGGTTTAACTGCGCGTCCACGCCAGTTATTTAAGCGTCGACTCTCGTGTCTCACATCTGTGATGTCACCGGCTGCGCCGCGAAACCAGGCGCTCCCGTCTGACATCACCTCGGAGCCAGTGCTATGTGGTGTGTTAAAACACAAATATAAAAACAAAGAATCTCTTTCAGACGTACTAAATAGTCATAGAAACACGTGCCCGTCTATTTTATCATTTAAGCCTAGCGGACCCATTGCGCCTGTCCACTTGCTCTCTCTCCTCAATAGTTCACGATGCCTATCTCCTCCCTGTGGGGGGGGTTCTGTGCTATTTCTATGCGAATGTCAGTACATTGACATTTCCATTATGTTCGGAGTTTACGTGATCTAAGTTCGGAGTTTAGGCGTCTCCTGGTAATGCCCTAGAGATGGTCGACCTGGTAGAGTGCTATGAGGCCACCAGAAATCTACAGGGGGGGGGCAGTTAAACCCCGGAAATCTCCACCCACGACCAGGTGGCTAAGGCCAGCAAAACCCGCTTGCGATATACTCCCTACAGACCCAGCTCCGATGGTCTGTTGGCGGTGTCAAGAGCCTGGTCACATAAGGCTACCCCCCCTCAATATATGCCAGGAGGTTGTGTGCAACCGGTACCCCTCAGACAATAGTCACCTGTGCCAGGTGCAAGTGGGAGATACCATGGCGGTGGTGCTGCTGGAAGTCTGGTGTCCCTGGTAAGAGCTGCCCTGGTGCGGCCCACCGAGTATACTGGCCGAAAAGTCTGCGTTGTGTGCATCCATGGAGACTTAAAGGACTATCCCACTGCCCTGGAGTCTCTATCCACAGTGGCCGGCAGGTGGACTCATGAGGTGGCAGTCGCCACAAAGTTACATTATGAACTAATAATTGGGAGAGACTTCCCCGGTTTCCAGTCACTGTGGCCTGAGGCGAGAGTCAACAATACCCATGAGACAGGGTATGGGGTGACCGCCACTTCGGTGGAAGAGGGGGAGACCACACTGCTAAGTGTGATGGTGGGAGACGCGGAGGACTTGCCGCCATGTCCAGAGTTTTGGCAGACCTCAATGTCTCCGGAGACAAATTTGGTACAGCACAGCACCAGGCCCGACTCTATCTCGAGCCTGGGAAAATGTGGTAGTAGTTGAGGGTAAGCGGCAACAACCGGGAGCCGAGTCTATGCTTCCTAGTTTTGTGGTTCAACAAGAGATGCTGTACTGGGTAAATCAACTACGGGGTGAGCACATTGAACAGTTGATGCTGCCCAAGGCGTATCGCAAGCTCATGTTGGAGATAGCCCACCATGTACTTGGGGACACCTGGGCCATCAGAAAACGCAGGGCCGGATTCTACGCTGGCCCAGTGTGTTCAGAGAGGTGAAGAGAATTGCAGGTCTTGCCCAACCTGCCAGATAACCAGCCCCCAGCCATATTTCTGTCGTCCCTGGTCCCTCTCCCGATTGAGGTTCCATTCTAGCGGATCGCTATGGATCTCATAGGCCCAGTACCGAAGTCCGCTAGAGGGCACCAACACATCTTGTTAGTCCTGGACTATGCCACTCGGTACCCGAGGCGGTGCCGCTGCGACATACCTCCGCCAAACTCATAGCTAAAGAGTTAATGGAGATGTTTTGCCGAATGGGCCTACCTAAAGAGATCTTGAACGACCAGTGGACCCCTTTTATGTCAAAAGTCATGAGGGAACTCAGTACACTACTACAGATCAAACAGTTGCGGACGTCCGTCTATCACCCACAAACAGACGGCCTGGTAGAAAGATTTAATCAAACCTTGAAAAACATGTTAAAGCGGGTGGTGTCTAAAGATGGAAGGGATTGGGATCTTCTACTGCCCTATCTCATGTTCGCAGTGCGAGAGGTGCCGCAGGCCTCTACTGGGTTCTCGCCCTTCGAACTGCTGTATGGCCGACATCTGCGTGGTTTGTTGGACATAACCAAAGAGGCGTGGGAACAACAACCCACACCGCATAAAAGTGTGATTGAGTATGTCACTCGGATGCAAGAACGGATGGAGACGGTGTTGCCGCTGGTTAAGGAACATATGGAGGCAGCCCTGTGAGTCCAGAGTAGGGTCTATAATCGCCAGGCTCGGGTTCGGAATTTTAACCCAGGAGATCAGGTTTTGGTTCTGGTGCCGACAGTGAACAGTAAGTTACTGGCTAGGTGGCAGGTTCCCTATGAAGTGCTCGAAAAAGTCGGGGAGGTAACCTACAGGGTACACCAGCCAGGGCGGAGAAAGCCAGAGCAGGTGTACCATGTAAACTTACTGAAACCATGTAAATACAGGGAGACCAGTACAGACAACAGCCCCCGAAGCTAAGCAGCAGGTCTGCGGCTGATGGGAGACCGAGTGCGCCTTCGGCGCCCTGTTACACCAGGGAGTTTGTCAGCAGAAACACGGTTGTGTTTTCGGACCTCCCTGGACGCACTTCTATCATCCGACATGACATTGTCACTGAGCCTCAGGCCAGAATCCGGTTGAAACCATACCGGTACCTGAGTCGCAGCGACAAGCCATCTCGGAAGAAGTGCAGCTGATGTTACAGCTAGGTGTCATCGAGGAGTCAAAAAGTGAATGGGCCAGTATGATTAACACCCAAGCCGGACGGGACGTTACGATTCTGTAATGACTTCCGCAAACTTAATAAGGTTTCCAAGTTTGACGCATATCCCATGCCCCGAGTGGATAAGCTTATTGAGAAGTTAGGCCAAGCACGGTATTTTTCTGTTTTGAACCTCACCAAAGGGTACTGGCAGGTACCCTTGACGGAGGTTGCCAAGGAAAAAACAGCTTTCATCACACCAGAGGGTCTGTATCAGTACAAGGTATTAACCTTAGGTCTACATGGCGCTCCAGCCACGTTTTAAAGGCTAATGGACACTGTACTAAGTCCACATCATCGGTATGCTTCGGCGTACCTGGACAATATCGTTATCCACTGTACCGATTGGGAAAGTATCAAACCTCAGGTTAACAAAATTGAGGCAATTCGGAATTGGCCCTGACCTGTAACTACTCGGCAACTAAAGTCGTTCCTGGGAATGGTGGGATACTATATGAGATTTGTCCCCCACTTTGCTACAGTGGCCGCACCATTGACAGGCCTTTTGAAGGGACGCAAGTCAGTGACGGTCCACTGGAATGAGCAGGTCGAAAAGGCTTTCTCCGCTTTGAAGTCGGCCGTGTGTGAGTCCCCGGTTTTGGTAACGCCCGACTTCAAAAGGGAGTTTATAGTAAAGACTGATGCCTCCGAGGTAGGTCTCGGTGCTGTTCTGTCTCAGGAAGTCAACGGGGAAGAGCATCCCATTGTCTTCCTCAGCTGGAAGCTTACCCCAGCCGAGACCAGGTATAGAATAGTGAAGAGAAAGTGCCTGGCTATCAAGTGGGCACTCGAGTCTCTCTGCTATTATTTGTTGGGGAGAAAGTTTCATCTGGTGACCAACCACTCCCCCCTCAAATGGATGAGCCAGGCCAAGGACAAAAATGCCCGGCTCACCAAATGGTTTCGGTGGAACACAGGGCAGGCTGGTTACTAGGAAACGCAGATGCACTGTCCCGGGTACACTGTAATGTGTGTCTGCCCTCTCAGGGTGTCACGGAAGGTGTACAGAAAACTAGAAGACACAAATGAAGATCCGACTGACTTGATCCAAAACTAAGGAACAGGAGGGTAAGCCCTGTAAGAGCCCTAGCTCTCTCCCTTACTTCTCAGCCTATGCAAAAATCTCAATGGTAGAAAATTGCATATCCTCATTCCTCGACTGTATGCACCTGAACACCCTATAATAGTGAGGGGACACGACCACTGGCTCCCTACACTAAATACGGAGGGAGTCAGGGTCACCTAGGATGAAGCCCACAGGAAAACAGAAATAAAGAAAACAGACTTATCTTGTGGATGCAGTAGTAACAGCTTCTAGCATCAGCACACTCCATGAAGTTGTATAAACCGCAAAGTGATGCAGTATGGGAAGGGATTTAAAGGGATGCAATCAGTGCAACTACATGACAGCTGAGAGAGGCTAACGAGATGAGAAAACGAAAGAAAAACAAAAGGAACCTCAAGCAGAAGGTTCTGAAGAACATCTGTCAGAGCTTTTCAGATGTCTGGTGGTGACACAGGGTTGAACAAAGGGGGGAGGTATGTAGGAAGGAACAAGGGGTCGTCATTGATGGTCGGTACGTGTTACCGAGGTTCCTGGCCTCGGTGAGGTAAGAGCCGTTTTTTCTCAAAGTGTCAGTTTTGCAGATTGCAGTCTGACACTTCACCTGTTTTAGTATGGCTGCCAAGCTAACCCGGGACGGCTCTTATTGGGAGTAGTTAAAGTGATGGGTGTGTGGCTACTCCCCACGTTCCAGGCCGGGTCTTGGGGTGGGTTACTCCTCTCTGACAGTGGAGTGCTGCCAGTCTTTGTGTTGGGGCCTGGGAGTTTGGGCTGTGATTAAGGCCTGCTACCTTGTTTGTGTGAAAGCACGTGGATTCTGCTTTATACAAAGACTTCTGTGTTACTACCTGGTGTGAATGAACACCAGAATCAAGGTGACAGTTTTTTCTGGAAACTGATTTTTTGGTCACTTACTTAATGTGTGAATAAACACTGAACTGTTTAACTTAAATCCTTTGTTATTGCCTCTATACTGCGTCACCTAACCTGCCTACCAGAGAGAATCCCCACATTAGATATAGACAGGTAAATCCACAATGCTTTTTTCAAGATATTGGGTATACTTTTCCAGCAATGTTTCTGGAGTCCAAGATAATCCGGGTATATTCCCACTTAAGATCCTTTAGCCTCTCAACCAAAGGAAGAAAGCTAATAAAACCAATAGTGAAGCACCGCCACGTTGTGTATCGCAGGAAAAAACAATTATTCTCCTACCAAATATAAAAACACAATGCCGGTATAAAATTTAAAAATAGTCTTCTCAGGTCGACTCGCCCATCTCAGGGTTTTACATCCGCTTCACTAGGGGAAGTGATGAAGAGGATGTGAAATCCTGGGTTGGGCTCTACATATATACTGTATGTATATTCCTCTGGCTCTTAAAGGGCGGGCACATTCATTCTAAACTGTCCAGCCTAGTGGCGAACCTATGGCACACTTGCCAGAGGGGGCACTCAGAGCCCTCTCTATGGGCACACATGCCCTGGAAAAAGTCTATGATGTTCCAATATGCCTTGGACTTTTCCTGCCATTCATCAGCGCAGGGTGTGCTTTGAACAGCATAGGCAGAGCAGCGATGCTGCTCCGTCCTGCACTCTGCTTTCAAGATGTGGAGGGGGAGGCTCCTGCAGTGCCACATGATTTTCACCCAGAGGCACTAGGCAGGGTATGCAGACTTGCTTGGCAGTGGGGTCCCTGATGTTGCTGTGGTTAGCAGTCGGCTTTAGCGAGGGTCCCAGCTTTGAGACCCCCGCTGATCTCGAGCCGTCTAAAGCGAGGTGCTTCTCCTCACTGCTGAGCGCTGTAGTGAAGACAGTCTCAGTATAAAGTCTATGGGACGTCTTCACCATCCTGTTTAGCGGTGAGGAGAAGCAGCTCTCTGCTGAGCGCTTCAGAGTGCTCATTATAGAGATCAGCGGGGGTCTCAGAGCTGGGACCCCCACTATCAACACTTTTGCTATGCATATCAACAGTGTCAAAAAAGTGTAGTAAAGTTATAGTGTTGGACAGGGGACCTGTCTGGGGGTTTTGAGCCCTTGGTAGGGGGGTCTGGATTAAATATAGGCAGGCTATTATAGCTAACTGATAAAGTACATGGAAGATATACTATATTGGACTGTAGTATTCAGGTTAAATCACTTTGCGATAAAGAAGAGGGTTTTGGGTTGCAGTTTGGGCACTCGGTCTATATAAGTTTCGCCATCACTTTTCTAGGGTATTTATTTCCACTGTATGAGGGTGCCTGAGCAATAGGTTCTCTAGCTTGCTAGTCCATGGGAAAGTGCGCTATATGTCGTTCAGACTTCCTGAGCTTGACTTCTGCCTGTTGACCAGATTTGACTCTTGTCTTGAGCCTGTGCTGCCTGCCCTGACCTTTGGACTAATAACTGGATTGCACTAACCCTGCCTGCCCTGACCTCAGCTTATCCTATGACTACAACTTTTCCTGTGCCCTCCATGCCATGCACCGCTGTCACTACTTGACCCACTTGAGGTCAGCTGTAGATGTAGCAACCTGGTGGTTACCCTGCAGTAGAGTCCACATCCCAGTATAGGAGTGAACTGAGGGTGCCTGAGCAATAGGTTCTCTAGCTTGCTAGTCCATGAGAAGGTGTGCTATATGTCGTTTAGACTTCCTGAGCTTGACTTCTGCCTGTTGACCAGATTTGACTCTTGTCTTGAGCCTGTGCTACATGCTCTGACCTTTGGACTAATAACTGGATTGCACTAACCCTGCCTGCCCTGACCTCAGCTCATCCTATGACTACAACTTTTCCTGTGCCCTCCATTCCACGCACCGCTGTCACTACTTGACCCACTTGGGTCAGCTGTAGAGGTAGCAACCTGGTGGTTACCCTGCAGTACGGTCCACATCCCAGTATAGGACTGAAAAGGTTAAGACCAGCAGGTCACTTCAATAAAGCCCTTAGTGGTAGGCCCAAGCCAAATCTGTTCATCGACACAGCGAATCCACATCTGCTTTGTAACAAATTCCTCGTTTTGCTTTACCATTAAATGATTCCCAAAAGTGTTTCTGCTCAGATCTCCAGACAATTGAATTGTCACTGAAGGTTTTGTCAGAAAGTATAAAAGGCGTCATGTTTTAAATGCGTATAGGGAAGGGATCAGCTTAGATTTATAGGTTATATTTTCTGTTGACCTACAGGTCCTACTGGGAAGATGCAGGAGGATGTTGTCCAGACGGTAAGTAAACCATTCAACTCATCAGAATCCAACTGCATGTGCCCTGCACTGATATATAAGATTTGCCGTACATGAGCCCAAAGTTCTAAGATCTATACAATTATATCTACAGTTACGGGGTAATTACACCAAAATCCTTCTCTACCTCTAGAGAATCCAGGTTCTTTGAGAAACATATTTTCTTGCTTTCAACATTTCCACATTCAACTTAATCCAAGATCAATATTCTTAGACATTAGGACATTTTTGGTCTTCATGACTGAGATTTTTGTCAGCAGATTTTATTAATTGAAATCATAAATATTATAAAAAATAATAATAATATTTAAATAATAAAATGTAATATTTAAAAGAAATGGGTTTATAGTTTTTCTTTTGCTTTGTTACTTTGTATTCGCTTTATTTTTTTTAATTCGACATTGCAATATGATACCACCTGGTTGCTTAGGACAATATATCACACATGTATCTGTTAGACCTCTTTCACATGAGCGGAACATTTCAGGGTCTGATGATGACCCTGGGATTACAGCTAATTCCAGACCAGTGAGTTTTCTGACCGGATCCTTTACGTTTTGTGAACGGATAGCATCAGGACTAAATCCTGACCCATTCGTATCAATAGGTATTTGTAGATGAGCAGTGTTTTTTACTGACCATCTGTCCGTTCAGGAAAAATCGCAGCATGTTCTATAGGCCTCATGCACACGAACGTTGTTTTGGTCCGCATCCAAGCCGCAGTTTGAACACATCATGGTTCACATACTTTTTCCACCTGCACTGTGAATGTTTACATGATGTGTTCAATAGAAACATGGTAACATGTAATTCTTTGTGTGTTATTAGCTTAAGCAGACTGTGATTGTCTATCTGTCCATCCAGTTCGGCCTGTTATTCTGCAAGTTGATCCAGAGGAAGGAAAAAAAAAAACTGAGTTAGAAGCCAATTTTCCTCACTTAAGGGGAAAATAATTCCTTCCCGACTCCAATCAGGCAATCAGAATAACTCCCTGGATCAGCGACCCCTCTCTAGTAGCTATAGCCTGTAATATTATTACACTCCAGAAATACATCCAGGCCCCTCTTGAATTCCTTTATTGTACTCACTGTTACAGGGGATATTAATTATTGATATTTATGCAAATCTCAATAATTAATATTCATAACTAGGCGTAATCGTCTGGTGATGACTCCGCCTATTTATGCCTTAAGAACAACAATTTACAGCTGATTACCTTAGTCTAATCACCAACTACACTTACTGCATGCGCCTTACTGACTACCGCTAGTACTCACACGTTATACAATAGATACAAATGACACAGTATTTATTAATCCTTACAGAATACACAAGTAATACAGTGCCAACAATATGCTACCTCTACGGCAGCGATTCATTGCAATTATAAAGGAATTATAGGTTTATAACTATATATATCTATAAACAGATAGATAGATATATATTGTTATAACAATGCACAATAATATAGATACACACACTAATACAATACACTAACACGGCACTGACTACACTAACGCAGTCCAAAATCCACCCCAAGATCTAACTAGTATCAATGATCATACACATTCATACACTTTAACGGTCGCCCACCCAAGCCTGACTATATACTATCCCTAAGGGGTAAAATCAGGGGTTATTACATAAACTGTGCTGCTGGGGTAAGCAGAACAGCCGCGGGGGTAGAGACACCGGGGAACAGGGGACGTTAATGCCGGGGATATCAGGACCTGGGTCAGGGGAAAATGAGGGTCACCAGGGGTACAGGAGATGAGGGTATATTATGGGGGGCAGTAAGGTATGGGGGGAAATAAGGGATATAGGGCAGGGTAGATTCTATAGGGTTAGGAGGGTGTATAGGGGGGTAGATAGGGTATAGTAGGGTGGATTAGCCTTGGTGGTATAGGGGGGGTAGGTAGGGTATAGGAGGGTGGATTAGCGTTGGTGGTATAGGGGGGGTAGGTAGGGTATAGGAGGGTGGATTAGCGTTGGTGGTATAGGGGGGGTAGGTAGGGTATAGGAGGGTGGATTAGCGTTGGTGGTATAGGGGGATACTTATGTTATCCTCTGCTTGTTGTCCAGGGGGGCTCGTTTTGTCCAGGGATGATCCTCTCTAATGCGGGTGGTGGTGGACTCTCCTTCTCCAGCGTAGCGCTGCCGGACTATTTAAGTCCAGCAGCGCTCGCTCCCGAGGCCGCCCGTCCCGCGGTTTTTTAATGCTTCCTCGCTACCTTCCTGTTTTAGTGATTTACATACTTTATTTTTGTCATTCATTGCTCCCTTTACATTTCCATTTATTTCCATAAGGTATGTACCTCTCACAATTAAGGTTTAGGATGCCTTTAAAAATATCCCATTTTGTGGCTGCATTCCCACTCCAAAGGACATTGTCCCAGTTATTGAGGCTAATGGCCTCTGTTAGCTGGTCAAATTTAGCTTTTTGGAAGTTCAGTATTTTTGTGCCTCCTGTTTTGAATGAAAATTTAATTCCCAGGTGTCCTCTAACCTACACATCTCTTGTTCTGTCTGGTTTATTGGTTAATACTAAGCCCAGTATGGCCGTCTATCTAGTCGGGTCCTGGACCAATTGGGAAAGATAACTGTGTTTGCTTATTGTCAAGAACCTGTTTCCTTTATAAGATCTACAGGTATGATTTTCACTGAATGTACAGATAGTCAATGAAAAACAATGCTCACATACACATACGGTAAGAAGGTACCTGGAATCATCGTAGATGGAAGGTATGTGTCACCAAGGTTCCTGGCCTCGGTGAAGTAAGAGCTGATATTTATGTGTCAGCAGCAGCTATTGCTAATTGACACCGTGAGTCATAGCTGATCCGGGAGGGCTCTTACTGGGAGTAGTCAAAGTGCTGGATGGGTGACTAGTCCCCATGTTCCAGGCCGGGTTTTGCCAGGCATAAAAACCAGCCAGCACTGCCAGGTGTGGTGGATTTATCTCCCTGTGACAGTGGAGGTCAGGAGTCTGTGTGCTGTGAACTGAGGGCTGTGCTGGGATTTGAGGTTTGAGCCGGGCTGGAGGACTCAGGCCCCTCTAAAAGCGAACAGGCCGCCTATGGACTTGATGAGGCTGAATTGTTAACAGGGTGTGAATTAACACCCAGGAGAAAATGTGACTTTTATTGTGTATGGACTTTCCTTGTGTGTGAACAAACACCAAGCCACATCCGTTTTGTGATACACCTTATCTGCATTTTGTTATACACCAATGTGTGAATAAACACCGCTGTTTGATTCAAGAACTGTGTACTTTGCCTCTATACTGCATCCGCTAGTCCTAACTACCAGAGCGAATCCCCACAATACCCATTGAAATAGATGGGTCAGGATTTTAGTAATTTTATACACATAGCATTAAAGGGGTTATCTCAATCCAGCAGTGGTGGCCATGCTTGCACAATATAAAAAAAGCACCAGACTCTCTGATAGACAAGACCATGGGAGCTCACATAGGCATACATGTGCAGCAGCACCTGTCCTGGCCACCTTGTATGTGGCATGTACCAGCAGGCGTAACCTCTGGAAACGAGCAGTGTATAATATGATGGAAAAATGAATGAAACCAGCAAATGGGGCAATATTGACAATCACAATACATTCGTAAGTACCTTGTATGACCTTTGTCTACACCATTTAACGTTTTTGGTTTTAAGGACATGTTCCTCTTAAAGAGAATCTCTGATGGTGGAAGACTTAAAAAAAAAATGATTAGGGCTACTCTAGATTGTAGTACTTCAAGAAACTCCTCAGGTCATTTGGTGAGTGGGTTCAATTGCTGGCTTATATAATCTAGGCTATATTCACATTTGTATTGGAGACTCTCTTAGATGCAGGAGTTGTAGATTTTGTCAAAAATACAGGACAAAAAAATGTGACAAAATAGCGCAACCCAACGGTTGGATGGGGTCTATCCAATGCTTAGTCTCAGTTTGCCTCTTGTTATATTCATTGTTCTGCTCCTATACCAGAGAGTACTACAGAAAGAACAATGCTTGTGTGAACCCATCTCAAGTCTATCTGACAGATACCCTAATTTAAAGGGGTCTACCATCATGACCTACTATATGAGGGAAACCACCATGGTGCTCTAGAAGCAGACACAGTGTGCCAGGCTCATTCTCTCATGACTTTTGTGAGGTTTTAGTTGACTCTTTAGAGAAGAAATGTTGCTATACTGACCGTGATAATGTGCTTCCAGGTGAAAGACAACTGCAGTACAGTTCGAGACATCCGTTTGATGGGATTACAAATTGACAGCAGTCTTAAAATCCCTTCCTTTCTACTATTTCTGATACTCTACAGCGTGACATTATATGGGAACATCACGATCGCCACACTGGTGTCCATATCTCCTAATCTCCAATACCCAATGTTCTTCTTCCTGGGACATCTTTCTATTTCAGACATCATGTTCACTACCAATATTGTTCCTATGATGTTACATGCCATCATGAATAAAGGGGGCACCATATCTCTTCTCGGGTGCCTTGTACAGCTCCAGTTCTTTGGTATTTCTCTAGCTGCACAATGTCTTCTCCTTGCTGTTATGTCTTATGACAGATACGTGGCCATCTGTAACCCCTTACATTATGTCTATATCATGGGCATCCATCGCTGTGTTCAGCTTGCTGCCACATGTTGGTTCTTAGGCTTTGCCATCACATTGGTGACTGTCATCATGACAAGTAAGCAAGATTTCTGTGGGCCTCGCATCATTGACCATTTTTTCTGTGATTTAGTTCCTCTTCTTAAGCTTTCTTGCTCGGACACATCGCCAGTGATACTGGAAAATATATTGTTGGCTACTCCCTTAACGCTGTGTCCGCTTGTTTTTATCTCAGTGACCTATGTCTACATCTTCACCACCATCCTCAAAATCCCCTCCACATCTGGCAGACAAAAAACGTTCTCCACCTGCAGCTCTCATTTGACCGTCGTAGGGATCTTTTATGGGACATTGGTTTCCCTGTATGTAGTTCCATCTGATGGACACTCCCTGAACGCTAACAAAATCCTGTCTCTACTGTACACTTTTGTCACCCCACTGTTGAACCCTATCATATACAGTTTGAGGAACAAGGAGATAAAGTTGGCCATCAAAAGATATGTCTTGAAAATAAAGTGAGAAATATTAGGGAGTCATAACAGTTTGTTTTACCATTACCATTTTTTAAAGAAACAATGCCATCAGTGTTCACAGGTTGTGCCTGGGATTGTAGCTCCGCTTAATTTTCCAATTTTATAAATTTTTATGGAACCGGCATGGGGGAGAGGTCCCACGTTCAGGCCATAGTTGCCTTGACAAAGAGCACTTGTCACTCTGGAGAATCTATCCTTCCCTGCTAAAGGCTACTTTCACACTAGCGGCAGGACGGATTCCACAGGCTGTTCACCCTGTCCGATCCGTCCTGCCGCTATTTCGGATTAGGATAGCTGATAGCTGGGGGTGTCAGCAGGGGGACATTGTGTGAATCACTAATTTTCTAAGGAATTCTGTGAATCAGTAGGGACTGTACAAAGCAGAGAGCCCCTTTAAATGAATAAGGCTGAAATGCAATACCAGACACAACCCATGAGAGTTGGGTAAATTTTAACCCTTTCTTGACATGCAATGCAACGTATATGCACAGCGCAGCTACCAACTCATTCTAGAAAACTACCCTACACGGCGCTGTGGCGCCTGCCGCATGTAAAGTGCTGACATAGGGTGCGTACTCCTTCTGTCTCTCATCAGCACCCTGCAAATGTGATCGCCGGGTGCCGATGTGTGTGAAATCTGGCTGGGGTCTCATGTAGGCCCCAGACCAGCCTTAAGTAATTTTCAGCAGGCTGTGCCTCTGTGGCGCAGCCTGCTGATCAATGTTAGAATATCACTGACATTAACCCCTTCCCGACACATGACGTACTATTACGTCATGGAAGCCAATGTATTCCCGCAATATGACGTAATAGTACGTCATTGTGATCGGGCGGGCACCGGAGCATGATCACTGCAGGGGCCCGGCAGTCTCTGGTATCCGGACCCCTGCTGTATCCACCAGCATCGCTGTAAAAGCTGATGCCGGTGGATTAACCCCTTCTATGCCGCGGTCCGTACTGACCGTGAAATAGAAGGGGTTTGTGTCGGGTGAGGGAGCGCATCGAGTCTCCGCGCTGCTGTGTCAGGGACTGGATGTGTCAGAAGGCAGCTCGATGCCGTGCAGAGGCTGCCCAATGCCTTGCACGGCATCGGGACCTGGCTTCTACGGGTGCCGAGAAGATCCAGCCTCAGGCTGGGTCTCCTAGGCAACCTGTTCGTGTACTACTCACTGTAGTGCACAAAAAGGCAATGCATTATAATACAGATGTTAAAATACAGAAATGCAGAAAAATACAGAAAGTAAAAAAAAAGTGTTTTTAATAAAATTAATAAAAATAATAAATGCCCCTTTCCCCTTATTTTATAATAAAAAATAAAAATACACATATTGGGTATCACCTCGTCCGTAATGATCAGCTCTATAAATATATCACATGATCCATCCTGTTCGATAAACACCATTAAAAAAAACGGTGTAAAAAAAGACATTTTTGTCACCTTACATCACAAAAAGTGCAACACCAAGCGATCAAAAAGGCGTATGTCCCAAAAAATTGTATCAATAAAACTGTCATCTCATCCTGCAAAAAATTAGCCCCTACTGTTTTTGTTTCAAAACTGCTATTATTGTGTTAAAGTGAAATACATTAAAAAAATATATACATTAGGTATCGCTACGTCCATAACAACCAGCTCTATAAAATATCACATGAACTAACCCCTCAGGTGAACACCGTAAAAAAAAAGCAATTTTTGTCACCTTACATCACAAAAATTGCAATAGCAAGTGATCAAAAAGGCATATGCCTCCCAAAATAGTACTAATCAAACCGTCACCTCATACCGCAAAAAATGAGACCCTACCTAAGACAATCATTAAAAAAATTTAAATGGAGACAATGGAGACACTAAAATATGATTTTTTTTTTGCTTAAAAACTGCTATTATTGTGCTAAAGTGATATAAATAAAAAAAGTATACATATTAGGTGACGGCACGTCCATAACAACCAGCTCTAAAAAATATCACATGACCTAACTGCTTAGGTGAAAACTGTAAAAAAATTAAAATAAAAACTGTAAAAAAAAAAAGCTATTTTTGTCACCTTACATCACAAATATTGCAACACCAAGCGATCAAAAAGGCTAATACCCCCCAAAATAGTACCAATCAAACCATCACCTCATCCCACAAAAAATGAGTCCTTACCTAAGACAATTGGTCAAAAAATAAGAATTGGCAGACATGGATTTTAGGTGCCATGTCGCATTAAATAAATTTCCTGAGGTCCCCAGAAATGAAAAACCCCAACAAGTGACCCTATTTTGGAAAGAGCACCCCAGTACGAACATTTTAAGTGGTGGAAAGGGCACTTTTCAGCAAACAGGTGTCTCACAGAAGGCAGAAATAGTAGAGAAAGGATTTCAAAGCACACATTTGTAAAAATGAAAAAATTACTAGCAGACCCCAATTTTTCACTTTCACAAGGGGTTAAAGGAAAAAATGTACCCCCGTTTATGTTCCCCATTTTCTCCCCTTTTTGAAAACACCCGATATGTGCTCGTAGCCTGTTGTATGGGCGCACAGCAGGTCTCTAGAGGCAAAGTGCAAAAACAGTTTTTTGCAGTCCTGAATAAACAGACATGGATTTTAGCTGCCATGTCGCCTTAAAAAAATTCCTGAGGTCCCCAGAAATTAAACAACCAAAAGAAGTGACCCCTTTTTGGAAAGTGCACCCCTGTACGAACATTTTAAGGGGTGGAAAGGGTACGGTTGTCTCACAGAAAAAAATATGTAGTGGTTGTTGAAAAGTGGATATGCAAGCGAGGTGGACTAAATCAGAGATATAAAGTGGAAATATTACAGGAAGCATAAAGGATGAAATTTAATTAATGCTCCATGGATGAGTGGTAGATTTTAAAACACTTCTTCATGCACAGGCCAAGTTTTTCAGTGGTAAATGGTGTCCTTCCTAATACCCCTTTTTGAACGCACTGCATCTTTTTTGGGTCCTTCCCTTTCTTGCTGTCTGGGGGACTTCAGCTGGGAAATGTTGTCCTGATACAACACGGCCACTGTGACTTACAGAAGTACTAGGACCCTCTTCTGCT
The DNA here is from genome assembly GCF_014858855.1 of Bufo gargarizans. Lineage (NCBI taxonomy): Eukaryota > Metazoa > Chordata > Amphibia > Anura > Bufonidae > Bufo > Bufo gargarizans. The sequence goes on from NC_058090.1 coordinate 76,827,021, forward strand.
TGGTTTGGAAGCATTAGGGCCTTGATCACTACTTCTTGAAAGAAATGTTCCTGTGTGTCCGCTAGACTTATATAGCACGTACGCATTGTACATTGCCGTCTGTACAATGTGTACGACCAGCTTTTTGTACCACACGTTTGTTTTTCGTGTGGTACTGTAGGGCTTCAGAACTTGATCTGAAAGATCAACCCTGCCCATCTGCCTGTTGTAGTCCAGAATGCAGTCTGGTTTTGGGACAGTGGTAGTGGTACCATGTATAGCGGCAGTGGAGCTGGTGTTACTGTGAATAGTGGTCAGTACGAGGACATCCCTCTTGTCCTTGTACTTAACCACCAGCATGTTCTCATTGTGGAGAGTCCTGCTTTTACCCTAAGTGGTTGCCCTACCAGGGATCTAGGGAGGCCTCTCTAATTTTTGCGTACTGTGCCGCAAGCCACAGTACCTCTGGAAGGTAGGGACATGAATAGGGGTATGCTGGTATAGTAGTTATCCACATAGAGGTGGTAACCCTTATCCAGCAGTGGGTGTAGTAAGTCCCACACAATCTTCCCGCTAACTCCTAGGATGGGGGGCATTCTGGGGCTTCTATCCGAGAATCTTTCCCTTCATAAACCCAAAACCTATAGGTGTACCCGGAGCTACTCTCACAGAGTTTATACATTTTTATGCCATACCTTGCTGGGCAGGTACTGGCGGAATCTTACCCTCCCCTTGAAATGTATCAGGGACTCATCTATACAGATATTTTGTTTTGGGGTGTACACTCTAGCAAACTTGGTGCTGAAATGGTCAAGGACGGGCCTAATTTTAAAAAAAGCCAATCAAATGTTGGGTCATTTTGGGGCGGACACTGTGCATTAACGTTGTAATGCAAAAACTTCAGAATCGACTCAAATCTATTCCGGGCCATGGAATTACTAAACATTGGAGTGTGGTACAAGACATCAGGCACTCCAATACTGTCTAATTTCAGTTTTTTTTTTAACAAGCCCCATATGCAGCAGAAGCCCCCAGAAGATTTTCATTTCTGCTGCTGTAACTGGGGTCCAACCAAGGGGTATTGCAAATGGCGATGTGGGGTTCTGGGTAATAAACTGCTGGGCATATAAATTTGTTTGGGCCACGATAAAAGTTACTAAATCTTCACTGAAAAAGATTTAGAAAAAATCTATTTCTGTGAAGCCCGTGCAGTCAATTTGGATTCCAGTTTTTCCAAAAACTCTGGATATTGAGGCTGATGGGGTCCATATGGGATCACTCTGGGGGGCTGCCTCCGCTGCTACCCTGGGGCTCCTTCTAGAGGGTACCTCATCAGCGGATGATGGTGATGAGGGGGTAGAGGAAAGTGGCATCCTCTTCTCCCTCGCTAGCAGTCTCAGTATCGGAAGCAGAAATGGCGTATGCCTCTTAAGCGGAGTATACTCGTTGGGATGGACGGGGCATTTTTATTGGGTTGTGATGTGTGAAATGTGTAAAACTTTATTTAGTGTGAGGGGTGTGTATGTAGTGTTTTCACACGTGAAGGCGCTTGTAATTGCAATAAATAAAAAAATAAAAAAGTATTTTCTGCACAAAAAAGTCATTTCTGCAAAAAAAAAAAAAAACTTGCAGTGCAAAATGAGCTGATGCGAAGGGATAGGGACCGGGACGGAGGGTCGTTTAGGGATCTGGAACAGCTGCAAATGAAAAAAAAATCAGTGCAGCTATTCCAGATGTTCTTCTTCTTTCAGCAGAAAAGGGTTAAATTGCAGTGGTGGCGCTGCCATTGGCTGGAGCGTTGTTCCAGCAAATAGCAACGTAGGCAGGGGATGCCAAACACTGGTGACAGGTGCTGACTTGTTCAGCACCGGTCACCTCCAGATGACACCCCCCACCCTCGCTGCAGCTTCGTATGGCAGCGATGCGCATGCTTGTGGAATCAGGCCAATAGAAGCGATCGGGGCTGCAGGGGACGGATATACCTCCCGCAGCCCTTAGCTAACACGGCTGCCTGCTTGGCAGAGCAGCCATCCCACCCCGGTTCCCGAGCGATTATGCCCGGTAAGTCGCATCCCTTTTATTCCGTATGCGAATGAGGCTGTGAAGGTGCCCAGGGGCGGCCTTACAACGGCCGGTGCCCAGGCCCCTGGGTCATTTTCATACCAATTCACTCCCCCTCCTCCGCGTCTGCCCGCCCATCCGCCGCGTCTGCCCACCCTTGGTCTCTTCTCTATCTTTCCTCCTACTGTCCGTAATCCCGCGCATGCGCCGATGACCGCGATATCGGCGCGTGCGCATTGAATGACCACAGTCTGGCCGGGGCATCACAGTTTACTGTGCGCATGCGCCGGCCTAACTTACGTTCTTACTGTGATCACAGCATCACGGCAAGAACGTAAGTTAGGCCCGGGCCGGCGCATGCGCACAGTAAACAGTGATGCCCCGGCCAGACTGTGGTCATTCAATGCGCACGCGCCGATATCGCGGTCATCGGCGCATGCGCGGGATTACGGACAGTAGGAGGAAAGATAGAGAAGAGACCAAGGGCGGGCAGACGCGGCGGATGGGCAGGCAGACGCGGAGGAGGGGGAGTGAATTGGTATGAAAATGACCCAGGGGCCTGGGCACCGGCCGTCGTAAGGCCGCCCCTGGGCACCTTCACAGCCTCATTTGCATACGGAATAAAAGTGTTTTTTGGACGAATGATGCTAGCAGGGAACTAATGGTAAGAACCGTTTTAATAGGGGGTATGCCGTGGACATAAGTGTGTTAATAGGTTAATAGGGTCAATCGGCGTGAAAGACTCCCTTTAATCTCTCATATTCCTACTACTATAAAACGTTTCTATACGGAGACGCCCCTGAACATTGAAGAATTGTACACATTTACACGGAGTTACAATTTTATTTCTAATGATGGAACTATGTTGGTCGTTGTTCAGATTCGTATGTTTTCTTCCTGTTTCATAGAACAAGTAGGTTCTTCTAACGACGATTCACTGAAAACACAAGAAGATGACGTCAACCTCTGGCAGACATTTACAGGTACCTGCCACACTTGCAGTCCTCTCTTCTCCACCCCTTTCTAGAAGACACTTTTGGTGCCCATGTCCCAGAGCCCTTGTGTAATGAGCAGGATCTCTGTAGGACATCTGCTCAGCTTCACTCCACAAGATTTCCCATGCAGTGGTCACCAGTATTACATGGTGGACATTCATCCTAGTCAATGTAATACATGGAGGGTTTGAGCCTGTCGGAGTGCGAGCGGCTGCTGTGTTCTGGCTCACAGAGGGGTCAAGAGTCGAACCCCCTCTATGATGTCCATACAGATGTAGAACCTGAATGAATATGGAGGACGCAGTAAATAACACTCACATTTCCTCCGCTTTTTCCCAGCATGCTGATGGCCTGCTGTTGGTGTTGGGTCACACTTGGTGTTATCCGTCTGATCAGCACTGGTAGAGAAGAGGACAGAGAAAGAAGTCACCATGTGGAGAACATCATAGGTGACCTGACCTGGTGCATAAACTGCAGCTGATAACAATGTCATCACTTCTGTCTGTGTGCCGCAGAACCAGGGAGGATACATTTACCAAATGTATGGGAATAATAGAGGAATTGTCTACCCCTCTGTATTCTCCTCACTGGTGGTGGTCACCACATGAATCCAGAAGTCTTCTACAGAGCTGTGTTATGTATCATAACCCCCCAGAGCTGTGACTTACCTGTGCTTACGCTTTCGGGCATGGTGACCCTTCCCAGACGTCTTCTTCCAGTCGTAGTAGAATTTGACAATGCTGCCGCAAGATTTATGAGGAAGCTGTTAGCGATCAAGTGGAAAATTAGTGACTGCGCATGGAGACAGATGGGGTAAATGAAGCCTATTCAAGGGCCCGGGGGTGCTGATTTCAGGATCTCAGCCCCAGGATAGGGATGTTTTACTTTTGATTGGTGGTTTCAAGGGGGATGTAAAGAGGACCTGTCAGCACTTTGGACATGCCTGTGTTACTAAATACATGTACTTCCCAGATATACCAGTCTGGAGCATGTGTTGTGCTGTTCCTCTGTTATTCCTCGTGGAAATATATTAATACATATTGACAACTAAGAGTTTTTCATTACCATTGTCAACAGGGTGATTGGACAAATTGTGAAACATCCATTTGACAAGAGGAATAGTAACCAAATAGTCCAGGGATGGCCAAGCTGAGGCTCTCCAGCTGTTGCAAAACTACAACTCCCAGCATGCCCACACTGTCTACAGCTATAAGCCTACAGCATGGCGGGAGTTGTAGTTCTACAGCAGATGGAGAGCCGCAGTTTGGCCATCCCTGAAATAGTCAATGTATTCCAAATTTCCAGGAGGGGTAACAAAGGAACAGTGCAATGGAATGAGTAGTTCAAGTATTTACGAAAACAGATGGAAACCCCGCCATTCACAGAGCCCATCTATCTTCTGTTACGTGTAATGATGTAATGATGAGGCACGGTCTTAAAGGAGTGACAGCCAATGCATGAAGACACTGGGTAGCCAGAGAGTTGAGAAATGAAGCTGAATGGGACTGTAGTCCTGGGGATCTGCATGGCGGTCATAAAGTAATCGGAGATCCTAAGCACTATTATACACACAGGAAGCATTATCAAAACCAGCCAACCTCTCTGATATTAACACCCACATGACAGGCGCCCATTAACCCGCAGCTTTATTGTATTCTAGCGCTTTAACAGACCCTATGTATTATTAATGGCCTCTGCACAGAAGTTACCATTTTCTGAAAATCTTTGAAGGACTTTCCATGGATGTCAAAAGCCTTCTCAAACAAGGACTTGTCCTCCTCTGTCCACTCTTCAGCCGAAGGAGTGAAGTTTGGCATGTCCGCCAGGGCTGCCTCCATGTCGTGCTCGTGCACCAGGAGCCAGCCGAGCGCCTACAAGAGAAGTGATGATGAGTAGAGAACGAGGATATCTCCATAGAGCAGGAAGAAGTCTAGAGATCTGCTGGACATCTCCTACATCATTATCAGTAGAAGTGTGGAACCCATTGAGATTGGCGATTTGGGCCATGCTGCATGAAATTGAGTAATTTGGGCCTTGGACTTTCTGGATGTGAGGGTTATTAGTGGAGCATGGGGAGGTGAGGGAGTGTTGTGGAGATACTTATGTCCTACCATTCGGCTCCATCTAAGAACAGCTCTAGGACTGGCCATACATTACCTGCACCTCATCATAGCCATAAAGCGCTTTGGCACTCGTTATGTATTCATCCACTGAAAAACAAGGACAGAAGATCGGTTATGTCTATGGCCTCCATGACATGAAAGCCGCGTCCTATCTAATATAGAAGTGACCAACTTACTTATTGTAATGGCGTCTAAATAAGATATTGAGGTGAAGACCCCAGATAGAAGAGCGGGGGACGCACACTACAGAGAGCGGGACACTTACATTTGGCCTCTGTTATATCTTTATTAGGAGACCACATCAAGGCACCGAGATCCTTACGGTCGTCATGTTTTCCCACTTCTGTAGAGGTAAAAATGATTCTTTACATTTGTAGATATTTATCTCCACTGATGGAGAAGAAGAACCCGATAAACATCTACAGGAACCAGTTTGTCATACCTGGGAGCTTCATCATTTTGACGGTCGTTCAGGAGAGCAGGTGAATTCTGTCCGCTCACACGGAGAGAAAAGTCTTCACTGATTCCTGTCTAACTGTGATGTCAGCACGTGTCATAAGGCTGCAGTGATGTCACGGAACCCTGTGAGGTAACTGCATGGCTTAAAGTGACAGGATTCTTATGGTCTCGATCTGCAGTACTGGTCCAGAATCAGGGTGACAGATTCTGTTTAAAGAGGTTCTGCCCCAGTAATAAGCACTTCCCAATCCATAGAGCAGGGGTCAGGAACCTCCTCCAGATGTTGTGAAACTACAATTCCCAGCATGTTCCACTTACCTCTATGAGAGTTCTGAAAACAGCTTTGTGCATGCTGGGAGTCGTAGTTTCACCACAGCTGGAGTTCTGGAGACTGACAATCCCTGTTATAGTGAATAGCAAAATAAATGTCATACTTGTACTATAAATGTATGACTTATATATTATACTATAACTTTATGAAGACCACATTTTACAAAAAGAGGGGTTGACTGGTCCGCCACCCTCCTGGTTCATGCTGTCATTCAGACACAGGAAATGACCGGTCAGCCAGCAGTGATGGCCAGTTCGTCCGCGAACACATGCGGGCTACCATTTTAAATCACAAGTCCGGCAATGCACAGGTAAGTCCTTACCTGTAGCAGCACCTAGGTATTTGTAGCAGCAGTTAATCACAATAGCAGCACCTAGGTAATTTTGTAGCAGCAATTGATTATAGTATCAAAGATAGTTATATAGCAGCAACTAAAGACAGCTTGTTACAATATTAGTTGTTGTGGCAATTAATAGAGAGTCTCTATGGTTATTTGATAAATGTTTTTAGCGATAGTTTATCCTTAAAGCGTGCATTGTGTGCAATAAGACTATCTCAGCATGTCATGGCACCGATATCCTAGTGGCTATTAGAGATAATGTCTCCTTTGCTGAACGGTGCAGATGATCGCATACTCCACACTATGTCATCCTTATATCTAGTTCAAGTTGATTGGAAACACCTGAATTCAATCCACTTGGCCACTGAGGAAGGAGCGAGTCTACGTTCCTGAAACATGTTTGGGTGAACAAGCATACAGACTGAGGATCACAACATTGGAGCACCGCAAAGAGACACCCACGGTAAACTAAACTGACCTACCTCCATATACGCGGAACACCGGCAGCTGATTATAAAAGCGAACCGAATACTGGAGGGGCGAACTAAGCAGAGACGCCGCCATACCACGAGGGACGCTGACTTTTCATCACAGCTGCGATCGGAGTTTCTAAAAGGAACAATACAAAGGACGGTCTGTGTTTAAATTCCATGCGGGACGCTGCATTAGGGGATAACCGTGAGTAAAATTATGCTTTTCTATATAACGGAGGAACTACTGGATATATAAAACGTGACTGTACACAAAGGTGCGATCATCTGCACCGTTCAGCAAAGGAGACATTATCTCTAACAGCCACTATAATATCGGTGCCATGACATGCTGAGATAGTCTTATAGTAACATAGTAGATAAGTCCGAAAAAAGACATCTGTCCATCCAGTTCGACCTGTCATCCTGCAAGTTGATCCAGAGGAAGGCAAAAAAAAAAACTGTGAGGTAGAAGCCAATTTTCCCCACTTTAAGGGGATAGAAAATTCCTTCCCGACTCCAGTCAGGCAATCAGAATAACTCCCTGTATCAACGACCCCTCTCTAGTAGCTATAGCCTGTAATATTATTACACTCCAGAAATACATCCAGGCCCCTCTCTAGTAGCTAAAGCCTGTAATATTATTACACTACAGAAATACATCCAGGCCCCTCTTGAATTCCTTTATTGTACTCACCATCACCACCTCCTCAGGCAGAGAGCTCCATAGTCTCACTGCTCTTATCGTAAAGAATCCTTTTCTATGTTTGTGTACAAACCTTCTTTCCTCCAGACGCAGAGGATGTCCCCTCGTCACAGTCCTGGGGATAAATAGATGATGGGATAGATCTCTGTACTGACCCCTGATATATTTATACATATTAATTAGATCTCCTCTCAGTCGTCTTTTTTCTAAAGTGAATAACCCTAATGTTGATGATCTTTCAGGGTACTGTAGTTGCCCCATTCCAGTTATTACTTTAGTTGCCCTCCTCTGGACCCTCTCCAGCTCTGCTATGTCTGCCTTGTTTACAGGAGCCCAGAACTGTAGACAGTACTCCATGTGTGGTCTGACTAGCGATTTGTAAAGTGGTAGGACTATGTTCTCATCACGGGCATCTATGCCCCTTCTGATGCAACCCATTATCTTATTGGCCTTGGCAGCAGCTGCCTGACACTGTTTTTTGCAGCTTAGTTTGCTGTTTATTAAAATTCCTAGATCCTTTTCCATGTCAGTGTTACCGAGTGTTTTACCATTTAGTATGTACGGGTGACTTGCACTATTCCTTCCCATAACTATCGCTAAAACCATTTATCAAATAACCAAATTGCCACAACAACTAATATTGTAACAAGCTGTCTTTAGTTGCTGCTATATAACTATCTTTGATACTATAATCAATTGCTGCTACAAATACCTAGGTGCTGCTACAAATTAATATCGCCATTTGTAAAAGACTGTTATTATCACTGTTTTATGAATTTTATGAATGTTTAATATTTTAAATTGTTCTCTAAATAAAATCTCACTTTCTCATGAACCCATAAATTGAGTGCCTGCCCTGCATTACTTTATTTTCTAAATTTTACATAATTGACAAGGGTGAGTCATATTGGGCAAGAGCACCTATTTCCAGAAAACCTGTGGAGAGCCGCCTTTTTGTTATCTAAGTCCTTACCTGTGCCTGCACCGCGAGCCGGTCTGAAACAAATGCGGTCAGCGGGAGCCTTCATCGGGCTGTTCTCGGAACTGCCTGCTCCCGGTGACCGCATTTGTTTCAGACCGGCTCGCGGCGCAGGCACAGGTACGGACTTACAGTACCTGTCCATTGCCGGACTTGTGATTTAAGATGGCAGCCCGCATGTGTTCGCGGGCGAACCTGCCATCACTGTCAGCCAGTGACTAGCTGCAGCGGGTCACCATTCGCGCCACTTTTATGTATGGTTTGGAATTTATTACATTTCGTAACATAGCAAAGAAGTACAAAGCAACAATAATATTAAGCCAAAGTAAGCTCACGGCACAAATAAGAAAAATGATATGTAATACTGCATAAATCCACATTATACCGAGCCATCAATATCATCCATAGTCTGTTCAAAGTGCATCTGTCAGCAGTTTTGTACCTATCACACTGGCTGACCTGTTCCATGTGCACTTGGCAGCTGAAGGTGTCTGTGTTGGTCCCATGTTCATAAGTGTCCGCATTGCTGAGTAAAGTGATGTTTTATTATATGCAAATTAGCCTCTAGGAGCAACGGGGGCGTTGCCATTACACTTAAAGGTTAAGCTCTTTCTGCAACTGTATCTCATGCACCTTGATTGACTTTAGGAGAAGTCGTGTTCACATTTATACTGCCTGGCCCTGTTAATCAAACTGGAGAGGGTGCGGCACTTGCAGAGAGAGCTGAGCCTCTAGGTGTAATGGCAACGCCCCCATTGCTCCTAGAGGCTAATTTGCATATATTCAACCATAATTTTTCTCAGTAATGTGTGCACATATGAACATGGGACCAACACAGACGCCTTCAAGTGCACATGTAACAGGTCAGCCAGTGTCATAGGAACAAATCTGCTGACTTTACTTCTAGGTGTCAGATAATATGCATGGCATATACTGTATATCTATAGAAACACATAAAAGCAGAATTGCACAGGAATGATAAAAAAAAACCTCCATAATGGCTGCCTGCTAAAGAGTAAGGCTAGGTCTACACGACGACATTTGTCGCGCGACATATTTTGCACCAATGTCGCGCGCCAATTTTTATAATGGCAGTCTATGGTGTCGCACTGCAACATGCGACATGCTGCGACTGCGACGCGACAGTCGCAGAAAATCCATTCAAGATGGATTTTTCTGCGACTGTCGCGTCGCATTCGCAACATGTCGCATGTTGCAGTGCGACACCATAGACTGCCATTATAAAAATTGTCGTGCGACATTGGTGCAACAAAATGTCGTGCGACAACTGTTGCGCCCTATCTGTCGCGCGACTTTTTGTCGCGCGACAAATGTTGTCGTGTAGACCTAGCCTAACTGTGCCTATAGTGGAATTTCCAGTTTTAGAGATCCACTGGCAGCCCTGGTCCCAAGACGTCTACAGGGTGAGTCAAAAGTCGCAGTATGCTGAGCGTTAGGGTGGCTCACCCCAAATGACCATGGATAGGTGCTTAAACCCGGAAGTTAAATCACCCAATTCAAAAGCAATGGAAATAATTGACCTGGATGGGCAAGCACTCAAAACATCCCCGACTTCACAGAAAGGCGCAGTATACCTTTTTATTTCAGAAACTAAAGATGAAATGAAATATCTGAATACCCCAGCAAGTAATGGGTCAGTGGGGCCTATTTTTAAACCTATGTCTGGAACATGGCCACCATCTTGAAAGCCACCATATTGGATCAAGGGCAAATTTTTCTAATGGGAAGGGGTTTATGTAGCTTATCAAAGAAGATCAGAATTTTCTCAGAAATTGATTGCCGTAATCAGATTCGAAATATCTTGTGGTTTAAACGTTATCAACACAGAAAGTTGCAACAACAACTGGGAATGTTTCCTATGATGCACATCTATTTGTCGCACCAATGTGTTGTTCCTGGTGGTGCTGAACACAGAGCTGAAGGCTCAAATGTTTTGAACTTTCTGTCTTTGTTGATAAGAGATATTGCAAATCTGATTGCGGCAATCGATTTCTGAGAAAATTCTGGTCTTCTATGATATGCTACATGACCCCCTTCCAATTGGAAAAATTTGATCCAAATATGGTGGCCATGTTCTGGACATAGCCTAAAACAGGGGTAGGCAACCTCCGGCATACAACTCCCAGTATGCTTACTTGCTCTGCTCTTCTAAGAAATGAATGGGGCATGCTGGGAATTGTAGTTTCACAACCGCTGGAGTGCCGAAGGTTGCTGATCGCTGGCCTAAAAGATAGGCCCCCCTCACCCATTTCTTGCTGGGGTATTCAGATATTTGATTTTCCCTTTCGTTTCTGAAATAAAATGGTGTCCTGAGACTTTTGACTCACCGTCTTAGTCTGGACATGAGATCTCCCATTTCCTTTTCCGTGTTGCGACTGACAGGCTCATTTCAGTAGCTAAGCCTGCCCCCTTCCAACTCAAAGAGGGGAAAGGAAGTGCTAAAAAAACCTTAAGCTTTTTAGCATCACAAACATTGCCCCCTGACTTGTAGACTCTTAATTTATATTTTCTGGAGATATTACAAAGTTTATGACTAGTGCAAACTGACATAAAATAGCTGAAAAGTCCACAAAACGTCTGGTCTTTACGTCTTATGTGCTGTGATACCTCAAATTAGGTCACATTTTGTGAAGACCGTGCCTTGTACTTCTTACCGATCTGATAATGCTTTTGGTCAGCTATGTGGCACCATAGCTGACCATGTAGAAAAGTTGTTTGCAATTTTAATTATTCAACCACCTTGACTGATTTTACACGTGTGCAGATTTGACATGGGTGGTCAGGTGAGCCTTACGAGTGAAACACTTGCCACACTCCGAGCAAGCATAGGGCCTTTCACCGGTGTGGGTTGTCTGATGGCGGACAAGATCCCTATTGAGAGCAAACCTCTTATCGCACGTATTACATGCGTATGGCCTCTCCCCCGTGTGTGACCTCTGGTGAACATTGAGGTTTGAGTAGCAAGTGAAACCTTTACCACACACAGTACAGATAAACGCCCAATTTCCGGTATGAGCAGTCTTATGTTTTACTAGTCGAGAGTTGTCAGCAAAACTTTTTCCGCACTCGTCACAGGTGAATGGCTTCTCTCCTGTGTGAGACCTCTTGTGTATGACAAGAGCGGATGTGTATGAAAAAGTCTTCCCGCACTCCACACAGATGTATGGCTTCTCTCCTGTGTGTGTCCTGTTATGTATAAAGAGAGAAGAGTTACTGGTAAAACTTTTCCCACACTCCCAACAGACATATGGCCTCTCTCCAGTGTGGATTCTTATGTGAGTGGAGAGCGTCGCACTGCTAGTGAAGCTCTTCCCACAATGTGTGCAGGTGTATGGACGTTCTCCAGTGTGGATCCTCTCATGAATTACCAGCGAAGACTTTCGGGCAAAACTTTTTCCACAGTCATTACAAGAGAAAGGCCGTTCTCCAGTGTGGGACCTCTGATGTATGATGAGGTGAGAACTGGAGATGCAGCTTCGTCCACATTCGGTGCATATATAAGTCTTCTGCACCTTGAAGGGGCAGTAAGGGATAGAGAATTTTGAAATCTCTAGGGAATCTTTGTCACGTTTCTTGCTCTTATACTTAGACTCCACAGTTAATTTACGTAGACGTGGTTTGCTAATGTTCTTCTCTTCATCGTCTTCATTTTGAGTTTTGACTTCATTTTCTGGAGAACTCATATTTTCAAAGACACTATCTGATTCCTTACAGCTAGCAAATTCCTTACTTGAATTTATCTCCATGGGCTTTTGTTTGCTGAACTTCCGGCACCTTAATTTTTGCTGAGTATAGTTAGCTTTATCTTTTCCATCTTCTTCATCACTTGGAGATGGTGGCTCACATCCACTTGGTGAGATGGGTTCTCCTACATTGGAAGTAAAAAATAGAAGTTACACTATTTGAGTACAATAAATGTCACAAAGAACAGTATACAGTATATCACACATTGACTATGGACCAAAAACATTGGTTATAGGTGAGTCCTTAACATTTCAAACAAACGTCTTATGTCTTTAAAGCTACCTTCTAGTTAGGCCTCCTGCAAAATGCAGGCCGCAATGCACGAACACAGACCGTGGGGCAGCCTCAGTGGATCGCGGACCCATTCACTTTAATGGGTCCGCGATCCGGCTGTTCCACAAAAAGTTAGGACATGTTCTATCTTTTTGCAGAACGGAAGTACGGGACGAAACCCCACGGAAGCATTACGGAGTGGTTCCGTTTCATGCTTTCGTTCTGCCCCATCCGCATCTCCGGATTTGCGTATCCATTGAAGTGAATGGGTCCGCATCCTACGGAATGGCGCACGTGTATTGCTGGTCCGCAATACGGCAACGGGCAGGACACGTTTGTGTGCAGGAGGCCTTAAAGAGGGTTACTTTCAAATGTAATGAGTTGAATAGCTTTAGTCACAACTACAATTTATTTTACGTGAAGATGACCACAAAATCACAAAACTGTTTCTCCTGATGGATCATAGTGGGCGTCAGTAGTCTGAAACACGTAGACTTCTTTCATTACTTGTGTGGAAGAGGATGGTGATGTAATTTCCTAGTGTTTGCCCATCCACTTCACTTCAGCAATGGGTCTCCTTGACCAGATAAGTATAATGTTTTTCTTTTTGTGTGTTGCATGCAGAACTTAATGTGTGGTAAGTATACATACATGACTGGAATTTTCTTGTAATATAAATCTAAACGTCAACCAGGTTAAGTTGTGGTCAGCTATTTTGGGGAGTGGGTTCCACCTAAATCCACAGAGAAAATGAAGTATAAGCTGCTTTACTTGGAGCAAAGAAGCCAAAAACAGCAACGCTATGGCACACCGGTCTGTCTATAGCTTGAGAAAGGCCTGTGTGTTAAATTATTGCTGTTTTTGGCTGATGTGCTTCAAATTAAGCAGTTTATATGTCTTGGAATCTTCTTGCAAGTTGAGATTTCTCCTAATACATTTCTTAAAGTATTTTTCTGGGAGTTCAGTATAGATGGCCTGTGTTTCAAGAGGCTGCAACACTGGCCTTGTCACCGCATACCAAGCACAGCACCATACACTGTGAAATGGTTGTGCTTGGTATTGCAGCCTAGGCCTATTCAGTTGCATGGGACTGACCTACTCCCAGAAAACCCCTTTAAAAGGTTATTCCCTGTATCCCCTTGGGTTGCAGCTCAGCTCTACTCCAGTAACGGTGGCTGAGATAAAATGGCATACATCATCTGTGTCAAACATGACACTGTTTGGGGGGGGGACAGCCATGTTTTTCTAGTCCTGGGCGTGTCTTTTAATAGAGCATGTAGAGCTTTTTGATACAAATACATCTTCCATCACATTTGTCTCCTTATGGACCAGTGGAGAGTTGGCCTTTGTCGGTTTGAAAAGAAACAGTGAAATGGCCAGTTTTTAGGACAGTAGTTTAGCCGTTTGGGTACGTAAGGTTCAGGTTAGTGTTTGCTCATCAACCTTTTAACCTTCTAGCTAGCAAATGACCTCTCCTCCAGAAGGAAGAAAACAGACTCACTATTAGGACCCATTCACACGACCGTAGTGCCGCTGTGCCTGTGTTGCAGACTTTTTGGGGTGGCGTTGGGCCCCGCAGAGATGTCGGGCCTGGGGCTGCCAACCCAAATGTCCCTATTATGATGTGCCATTGCACTAGGGCCACCATTAAGTAGCTACCCTATAATTCAATGCCTGACCCATAAAAGAGCCTTGAAACATAACTTGAGGATATTAGCCAAAGTACACTCCCATCTGTAGACAGCAGTTTTGGGTTTCTTGCCCCTCATCAGGTAGCTACCTATAGCTGACACTAGAGAGACGGGGGTCATTTAGTAAGACCGCCGTTTTAGACACCAGTCTTAATAAGGCCCTGTGGTGGCGGTGGATCTGTTGAAGTTATGTAGAGGCGCCTACATAACTTCGGCGGATCCAATGCCGCTTCTAAATAGGTAGCGGGCGTAGGTTTAGACCATTTGCTCATTTTCCCCGCCATGCCCACTTTTTTAGAACTGGTGGGAGCTGACAAAAGTTGCAGATTGCGGTGGAAAAACCTTTGCGCCGCAATCTGTGCCTGAAATACGCCTAATATACACGTTAGTAAATTACCCCCACAGTTTTCTTCCTTCTGGAGGAGATGTAATTTGGATACTTTTTCCTATAGAGTATTGCTGTTCATCTTCAGCTGGATCTTCTGAATGAGAACCAGAAGCCCCTACAGTGCATCAAAGGCACCACATCTAACCAACCAATACCCTGCTTTTACTGACGAGTGGCAAGAACCCCAATAGATCTACAGACAAGAGACTAGTTTGGCTAATACTCACCATAGTCATGTGGTTTTGAAGGATTTTTATCTTGATGGCCTTTCCTCAGGATAGCTTATTGGCCACAAGCAACATGTCATCTCTGAAGCCAATCATTGGCTGGAGGGTGCATGTAACCATGCCCATGCTGTGCCGGATGTTGACACGGCAGAGACCGGAACATGGACACACCGGAGGTAGCGAGGAGTACCAGAGCAGAGGGAGCAGGTAAGTATGAATTTTCTGTTTAGAAAACTCAGTCCCAGAAAACCCCTTTAAGGTAATTTAAAGGGGTGATCGAGCTAAATAAAAGTAGCTGGCTGTGTGGTCAAAGGGTCTTAAAAACATAGAAGAACTCACCTCCAATGATCCCATGTCAACATGCAAGAAATGTCCTCTCAAGCA
Source organism: Bufo gargarizans (assembly GCF_014858855.1). Classification (NCBI taxonomy): domain Eukaryota; kingdom Metazoa; phylum Chordata; class Amphibia; order Anura; family Bufonidae; genus Bufo; species Bufo gargarizans. The sequence continues at coordinate 76,842,192 of NC_058090.1, forward strand.
ATCACTGGGCACAGCAATGACCCACCTAAGCAATTTTGAGGAGAAAGTCAAGAGCAGCAGGGACCGGGGTAGTGTTTCCAGAAGGGGATCAGTGAAGGTTTACATTTATAAGCTCCTCTGACAACTGTTCTTGATTAGCTCGAACATCCTTTTAAAAATACTTATATGCTAGTGACGTGGTCAATGTGAAAGGTAAAATATACGGTCCATACACCATATCATGAAAAAGTAATACAGAGCACATTAAAATAAGCATAAATCTATTCAAAACTCACGTATTAAAGACCTTAACTAGTCAAATCCATGATTGCAAAATGGGGACGATCTTTATGCTCAACATGTTCTACCTGGACCATCACAGTCTAAATGGCTTTGGGAGGCTTGTTACACTGTTGGGTAAATGCATCAACCCACTGATGTTGGACCTTCCTAGATCTGTATGTATTACACAGACAACCACCAATTTGGAATTGTGGGTGAGAAATCCCCATCGTTTACCGGAGCAGCAAAGTGGATCAGATTCAAACAAAAGCAGCCATGTGAATTCCGCAGGGAAACTGACATACGGTGTAGATTTTCAATCTATGGCATGTCGATTAAAGGGGCTTCTGGGAGTAGAATACTGATGACCTATCCTCAGATGTACGCGTGATGTGACGTCACATGGCCTAGGAAGAGGCCACAACTTTCATGGAGCACTGGTCTCTTCTAACAGCTGATCGTCAGGGTTCCAGGGCGTCGGGCCCCCACCATTCTGATACTAATGACCTATCTTGAGGATAGGGCAACAATATTTATTACTGGATAACCCCTTTAACTCCCAGAAAACTCTCTTTAATAATGGGGGTTGTTTCCTTTGGAATACATACAGCGAAGCAAATCCGTAGCAAAATCTGCGACAAGGTCACCAGTAATTTATTATGGATTTTGCTACAAAACCAATTTAGAAGTGTCTCAGCCAGTCACGTTGCTAACCTTCCAACTATTGTAATAGGTACTTATAGTCTATTGCAGGGATGCTCAACCAGCTGTTGTGAAACTACAATTCCCACCATGCCCTTCTGTAAACTGATAGCTGTGGGCTGTCCGGGAATTATGGGAGTTGTAGTTTTCCAACAGCTGGAAGGCCACAGGTTGAGCATGCCTGGTCTATTATAATCTACCTTACAGTTAAAGCATTCTCCAAACACCATAGAGCAAGAAAAACAACTTTATATGTTAAATAATATACCATAAAACAAAAAAAAACACAACACGACTATACAGTATATATTTATATCAGCAATGAAAATACTGACATGGTCATTCATTAAAAGCAAAAACGATCAAATAAATTGAAAAATGTAGTAATACTAATATAAAGCCGATATATGATACAACACTTTAGGACATAATTCCAGAAAATGTCAGAAATCCTTATAGTTTCCCCCCTTTTCGAGCATGTGAAGCAGACGCTCCTCCCCTTGTACGTAAGGTGTTCTTTCGTAAGTTACTTGGACCTCCTGTTTGAAGAGTCACATGTTGACGTTGGGAGTTTGACTCCAAGGAAGATTCCATCGAAAGCCTTTTGGCTGCAATTTCATTGGCTTCCATGAGAAGTTTGAGCTTACTTGCCCGATAACGGGCCATCTCTTCCCGATGGCGTGCAGTTTCTACCCGATCCTTCTCTTGATTGGCAACTAGAAGGTCCAGCATGTGATTCATAGCCACCACCTCTGCATGTAACCGTTGCATACTGCTGCCCAACTCTTGCAGTGCTTTCCCCTGACAATGGACACACTCGTCAGGTTCTAGTGTTTGGTCAAGCGTAGGTTCGCAGTCTACATTGTCCACATCAGCTCTATCGCGTAGCATTCCCTGCTGGTTAGAGTTCTCGATGGCGGACATTGCTTCAATATCCAGAGTATCCACTTTAGTCACAATGATTTCTTGATTCTCATCTAGGAAATGGAGGAAAAATTAACTTAGTATTAATGCCTGCGCAGCAAGCGACTTGCTATAGGAATGCAAGTATTGTATGTATTTACTTCCATATATTTACCAGAAGATGTAGAGCCAAAGTCGCTGTCGGCAGTGTGCTCAGGAGATGCCCCCAAGCCCATCAAGTCCTGAAACATTTCTGAAACAAAAGGAAACTCAGTCATATATCGTATGCTGCAACAATCGCATACAGCCTAGGAGTATTTGCTTTAGGATCCATTCAGACGTCTGCACTTTGGGTGCGGAACGGGTGCGGACCCATTCATTTTCAATGGGGACGGAAAAGATACGGACAGCACACAGTGTGCTGTCCGCATTCGCATTTCCGGTCCGCGGCTCCGCAAAAAAAATAGAACATGTCCTATTCTTGTCCACAGCTGCGGACAAGAATAGGTATTTCTAATGGGGTGCCGGCCCGGTGCGGACGTGTGAATGGACCCTTAGGACTATTTTTATAATAGGAACTATTACAGGTACAGATCCCTTTGAAGAGTTTCTCCAGTTTCATATTCACAAGTTGTTTCTCTGCCTAGAGCAGGGGTGCACAACCATTTCTGGTTCGGGACCACATTGTCAGCCTGAACCAATTCTAAGGGCCGAAAATAAAACTTAAGGGGTATTACCAACTGAAATACTATATTTATAGCATATTGAACATACAGTATATATCATAAATGTCTAGTTGCATTTCTAGTACTCCCATCTAATGGGGAATTACATGAAAGATCCGTGTGAGCAGCCACAAAACATAGACATACATGTCTGTTACAAGATGATTGGGGGCCACACAGTATGGTATCGAGGGCCGCATGTGGCCCCCGGGCCGCAGGTTGTGCACCCCTGGCCTAGAGTAACCCAAACACTGAATATTTTTGCCCCATATACCTGTTTTTTCATGTCAGCACTTTCCTTCCCCTGTTCTCAGCATCACTGCATCCTGGCAGGATGTTTACATGTAGAACTTCCTGTTTTCATCAGCTTCCTGATGGGATTTCTAATCAAATTCAGCATGCTTTGTTCAGTAATTTTTATCAGGTCTTGCTCCTCCTATCTAACATGTACAGGGGAGGTGTAGGCGGCAAGATTTTCGTAGCGAGAACAATGTGGCGGGTGCTGCAAAACCCTGAGTAAAATTACAGAGCAAAGCATGCTGGGGTTGGTTAAGAAACCCAGCAGGAAGCTTATGGAAACAGGAAGTTGTGCTTGTAAACATCCTGCACGGATGCAGCGATGCTGAGAATAGGGGAAGGAAAGTGCTGCCAGGAAAAACAATCATATGGACAAAATATGCAGTGTTTGGGCTACTTGAGCAGATAAAATATATTCATTATGAAACCAGGGAACTCCTTTAAATCCATCCATGTCTAAGCCTTCTCTCGCCAACAAAGAAGCAATAAAGAGAGCTGAAGGAAAAAAGGAAGTTACATTTGCTACTGAGAAGAAAGGTCATGTGATATGCTCTGGGACTCTTTGGAAACCCTCTGCTTCAGAGGAGTCCAAGGACAAGAATGTCATGTGATTCTTACGCACTTCTGATTGGGTATCAGTAAGGTGGCCAAAGGTCAAAGTCCTTTTTCAAACGGCCCTAATATGGGCAACTTTTAGCATCCATATTACATCCACAACACCAAGAATCCCATGGTTGTAGTGACCCACAGTAAGATCCAAGTGGATGTAATACAAAAGCCAAAATGTGGCCATATTACGAATGTGTAAAAACATTGAAAACCATAACAAAATGAGGGCTGGCTGTGTTAGTACTCACTTGTAATAAATTCAACTAGAAAAGGTACAATTTCTGGGGAAATTGTGTGATGTGTTCTTGCCTCCACCAGTAGCTTACAACTGGAGTGGGCGGAGTAACTGGGTGGAGTGTAGACTCCACCCACTTTTATAAATTTTGACCTTTGTCTCACACTGACCCACCCTGCCGAGTTTGGGTGCTGTGAGAATGACAGCTGTTTAAAGGTTTCTTATTGAAGTCAATAGGGAAAATCTGATTGGTTGTTTGTGGCTCCGCCCACTTTTTAGCATCCCCAAAATGAGATATACATTGGCACAGTCCTCCAGTGACCAACTGTGCCAAGTTTCGGAACCCTGCCATTAACAGTCTAAGAGCAGCGGCAGTTTGAATTTTTCCCATTTAAACAAATGGCTGAAATTTGATTGGCCGTTGTAGACCCCGCCCACTTTTTAATTTTTTTTGACCCCAGTCACCCAATGACCTACGGTGCCAAGTTTGGGTATTCTGACTTAAATATTGTGAGAATGACAGCAATTTAAAGGTTTCTCATTGAAGTCAATAGGGAAAATCTGATTTGTTGTTGTTGGCTCCGCCCACTTTTTAAATTTTTGAATCCAAATTAATCTATTACCTGATTTCAGAGATTTGAAGCCCCTGACATCAATCATGGAAGCATTTTTCAATTTTCTGCATTTTTTTTTTTCCACATTGAAATCAATGAAAGAAATCTGATTGGTTGTTTTTGGCCCCGCCCACTTTTCAAAATTTTAATCCTAATCCTAAATTGTCCAACTGTACCAAGTTTGGGGATCCTGCCATTAACAGTCTAAGAGCAGCGGCAGTTTGAATTTTTCCCATTTAAACAAATGGCTGAAATTTGATTGGCCGTTGTAGACTCCGCCCACTTTTTTATAAATTTTTGAATCCAGTCACCCAATGACCTACGGTGCCAAGTTTGGGTATTCTGGCTTAAATACTGTGAGAATGACAGCAATTTAAAGGTTTCTCATTAAAGTTAATAGGGAAAATCTGATTTGTTGTTGTTGGCTCCGCCCACTTTTAAATTTTTTGAATCCAAAGTAATCTATGACCTGATCTCAGCGATTTGAAGCCCCTGACATCAATCATGGCAGCATTTTTCAATTTTCTGAATATTTTTTTTTCCATATTGAAATCAATGAAAGAAATCTGATTGGTTGTTTTTGGCCCCGCCCACTTTTCAAAATTTTAATCCTAATCCTAAATTGTCCAACTGTACCAAGTTTGGGAAACCTGCCATTAACAGTCTAAGAGCAGCGGCAGTTTGAATTTTTCCCATTTAAACAAATGGCTGAAATTTGATTGGCCGTTGTAGACTCCGCCCACTTTTTCATTATTTTTTGACCCCAGTCACCCAATGACCTACGGTGCCAAGTTTGGGTATTCTGGCTTAAATACTGTGAGAATGACAGCAATTTAAAAGTTTCTCATTGAAGTCAATAGGGAAAATCTGATTTGTTGTTGTTGGCTCCGCCCACTTTTTAAATTTTTGATTCCAAAGTAATCTGTCACCTGATTTCAGCGATTTGAAGCCCCTGACATCAATCATGGCAGCATTTTTCAATTTTCTGAAATTTTTTTTTTCCATATTGAAATCAATGAAAGAAATCTGATTGGTTGTTTTTGGCCCCGCCCACTTTTCAAAATTTTAATCCTAATCCTAAATTGTCCAACTGTACCAAGTTTGGGGATCCTGCCATTAACAGTCTAAGAGCAGCGGCAGTTTTAAATTTCCCCATTGAAATAAATGGCTGAAATTTGATTGGCCGTTGTAGACTCCGCCCACTTTTTAATAAATTTTTGAATCCAGTCACCCAATGACCTACGGTGCCAAGTTTGGGTATTCTGGCTTAAATACTGTGAGAATGACAGCAATTTAAAGGTTTCTCATTAAAGTTAATAGGGAAAATCTGATTTGTTGTTGTTGGCTCCGCCCACTTTTAAATTTTTTGAATCCAAAGTAATCTATGACCTGATCTCAGCGATTTGAAGCCCCTGACATCAATCATGGCAGCATTTTTCAATTTTCTGAAATTTTTTTTTTCCATATTGAAATCAATGAAAGAAATCTGATTGGTTGTTTTTGGGCCCGCCCACTTTTCAAAATTTTAATCCTAATCCTAAATTGTCCAACTGTACCAAGTTTGGGAAACCTGCCATTAACAGTCTAAGAGCAGCGGCAGTTTGAATTTTTCCCATTTAAACAAATGGCTGAAATTTGATTGGCCGTTGTAGACTCCGCCCACTTTTTCATTATTTTTTGAATCCAGTCACCCAATGACCTACGGTGCCTAGTTTGGGTATTCTGGCTTAAATACTGTGAGAATGACAGCAATTTAAAGGTTTATCATTGAAGTCAATAGGGAAAATCTGATTTGTTGTTGTTGGCTCCGCCCACTTTTTAAATTTTTGAATCCAAAGTAATCTATCACCTGATTTCAGCGATTTGAAGCCCCTGACATCAATCATGGCAGCATTTTTCAATTTTCTGAATTTTTTTTTTTCCATATTGAAATCAATGAAAGAAATCTGATTGGTTGTTTGTAGCTCCGCCCACTTTTTAATGTCCCCAAAATGTGACAGAAATTTTCAGGTTGACCCCATGACTGAGTGACCCAAGTTTGGTGAGTTTCACTCCGAAGCTGTATGAGTGACAAACATTTGCATTTTTCCAATAAAACTCTATGGGAGAAAAAAAGAGGTTTTCGGGGGCCCGCCCCAGGGGCCCGGAGGGTGGGATCGGTTAACAAAGCACAAGCAAGATAGTCGGGTATGTGCCGACCAAGAGTGCAAAGTTCGGTATTTATACTCCTAAATCTGTGGGAGGAGTAGCAATTTGAACGTCTCATTGTAGTCAATGGGGAGAATTTGATTGGTTCTGTGTGGCCCCGCCCACATTTTCGGGTCTCCGAAATGTGCTAACAAATTGCGCGTTGACCCCATGACTAAGTGACCCAAGTTTGGTGACTTTAGTTTAAAATCTGTGCGACTGGGAGCGATTTGAAAATTGTCCCTGTCAAAGTCAATGGGAAAAACATGGATTTTGGGGGCCCTGTCCCAGGGGCCCGGAGGGTGGGATCGGGTAACAAAGCAAAAGCAAGGTACTCGGGTGGGTGCCGACCAAGTCTGCAAAGTCTGGAATTTGTACTCCTAAAAATGTGGGAGGAGTAGCAATTTGAAGTTCTCATTAAAGTCAATGGGGAGATTTTGATTGGTTCTGTATGGCCCCGCCCACTTTTTGGGGTCCCCGAAATGTGCCCAAAATTTTCGGGTTGACTCCATGACTAAGTGACCCAAGTTTGGTGACTTTAGCGTCAAAGCCTGGCGAGTGGGAGCGATTTGAAAATTTACCCTGTCAAAGTCTATGGGAAAAAAGGGGGCTTCCGGGGCCCGCCACGGGGGCCCCGGGGGTGGGATCGCTCCACAAAGTAATAGCAATCCGATCGGGTACAATCTGCACGTTTTGGTAAATTTTTGTCTATGTAGTGTAAAAACTGTGGGAGGAGTTAGGGTGGCAAATTTGGCTATAATAATAATAATAATATATATGTGAGATAATAGTATGTGGTCTTGCTATGCAAGAACACATAACTATTTCTTCCCTGGCTATGTAAGCCCTTACGGAGGCAACTGTTTTGTGTCTTTTAAGGGGATTGTATTGCCAGTATCACTAATAAAAACCAGATTCTTCACATATTTGTTATCTATTTTATACATATATTTTTATTTTCTGTACCTAATTATGGGACAGGTTTCACCTGATCTTCTGTCAACAGTATTTAGAGATATGTTTTACGGAAGCCACATGGAGCATAGGAACCTGTTGTTTGGAGATGACTCATTGACTTCTATGGCAGATTGTTGTGGACATGCTCTGTGACCTGTGCAAAGATCACTGTGCAGGGAGGGGGAGGATGTGAGCGGTCTTCTGATGACACATTCTAAATGCCAAGACTCATAACATACTTATTTTCCAGGCGCCGAAACTGTATGAGCGCAGGTTTGTGGGGGACAACTTGTACTTATCATTGGCACCATTCTGTTGTACTTACAATATTTTGCACATGGCATTGTTTCTGGGGTCTTTTTTTGTGGCTTTCACCATAGTATGAGACGCTAATATAATACACTGCAATACTTCTGTATTTCACTGTATTGTGATAGAATACACTGATAGTGCTACTGGTTTTCTGTCTCTAGAAAAAAAAAAAAAAAATACACCTTTTTCCAAATTTTATACAACCATTTTAAAGGGGTTGGCCAATTTGTAAAAAATATGTTTCCACGCCCTATTCTGTCTCTTAATTTTTGCTTAACATTTGGTAGATTATGTAGAAGTAGGGGAGGCATAAAACCAAGTAAGACTGCAGGATGAGACTACATAGGGTTTGTTTGTAGTCTGTAACCATAGAAACACATTGAGCATCAGAAACAAAAGGGAAAATATAGAAATAGAGTAGTATATTTAACTGTAAAACTAATTAACAATGTAAAACTTAGATAATTTTACTGACAAGTGCTTCAACGGGACCATTTGTCCTCCATCACAACTTTACCTTAAAATACTTCCTTGTAATGACCCTCAGTCCTCTAAATACAGATATATAATGCTGCATTCTGTACCATGTGGTTAGGCAGGGTACTGCATGCAAGGCTTTCATTCCCATCAGAAAGTGAGATTAAAGGGAACCTGTCAGGAGCCCATGGTTTGGGCAGTATGAAATTACAACAGGCTCCCTGGTCACAAACAACTATGCTGCACTTTGAAACTTTGCACCATTTTAGAGAGAGCGTCAATCGATTAACAAGTCGGAGACAGGGAGAAGAGTCACAAGGGTGGCTCCTGGAGGCTTCTTCCCGTGAAGCTCAGGGTTGACTGACATGTCTCTCTCTTGACAGGTTACATAGTTCTTTGTAACCAGGGAGCTTGGATTTCATGCTGGTCCTTGTTTGGGCAGCATAAAGCCAAGATGATGGCTGGAAATGCCATTACGTTATGATCAGTGTGGGTATGACCCATGAGATCCTCATCGATCCTGAGAACGAAGGGGCAGATGTTGGACCTCCCCCACTGATTATAAAGTGATGGCATACAGCTGAAACAACCCTTTAAAGGGAAAAAAAGATGTTCCTTTACCTGAGGAAAGGCCAGTATCTATAAATCCCTTGATCTTCACATCATCTGTGATTTCAGTGCTCAGAATTTTCCTCAGTTCCTCTTCGTAGTCGGTGAGCTCCACGTCCCCTGGCGGTTCTTTCCCATTCAGCCTCTTATGTTTTTCGGCCTCGGCCAATTTTTTTTTCACGTGTCTCTTGATATCGTGATACCTCTTCTTACAGACGTCTACACTGCGCACATGAGGGCCCACGGCATTCACTGCATCTGTAATTCTCATCCACAGGGCCTTCTTCCGCGATTTTGGCACTTTGATAGCCTTCTGGCCAATGATCTGATCGTAATACTCCACCACCTTGGAGATGAGGACGCTGTTTTCTTGAAAGGAGAATCGAGTGGCTCTTCCTGACTGACCAGAACAGTTCTCTCCCTGTCCTTTAGGAGTACCCTCATCCGAATGGCCGAAAACAACCTCCTCTCCAGTATTCGGCATTCTCAATTTTATATCTATGTTAAGATGCCAATATGACAGACAGCAAAGGAAAATCTGAATATAAGTCTTTCAGAAATATGTATTTAAGTGGGTGCGATGCATGAGAAGTGTTCTTAAAGCAGTGCTTGAAAACCCAAAGCTGGAAAAAGAACAGAAAAACAGATCACAGGCTCCTGCAAATTGTGACTACAGTAGATAATTTTACCTTGGATTGGAAAGCAGCAGATTTCTGGTTATCCTAGAAAAAATTATTATTGGTCAAATTGCAATAAACCTACCGTTCTGATTTTTATGTACACTGCATTTTCTTCTGTTTCTCCTTGTGGTCCACCTTCTGCATTCAGTGGTGGACTGACATGCTCAGGAGCTTGGGCTCCTTTCTCATAGTGAGGCATCCCAGACACCTTTCATTAATTTAACCCAACTTCTAAATCCTTAGATGTATAAACCTATATCTCTCTATAGAAAGTGGAGAAGGAAAGTGTTGGGGACATTATATACCATATGTATCTCTGGGGCTAGATGTGAGGGACTATTTTCTATGCAAAAGAGGAAGGGCTTGACAAGGACTAATTAAAATGCATTCTGGAATGATGCCGATGCTTGGTGAGCTGCTTCCTACCTACAGAAAGGGAAGTCCTTCAGATCAGCAGATAAGTAAATTCATAGGATAACCCCTTAAAAGCGGTTCTGTCACCAGGAACAACCCTACACAACCAAGGCATATAGCCTGGTACCGGTGATGAAGTTGATTCAAACGATACCCTTGTTTTCTTCAGCTGAAGCTGACTGCCCGCCATTTCCGGGTTCAGTGACGTGAATGGCGCGTGTGCAGAATTCATCTTACCTCATCTGGATGAAGCCAAAGATGTTGTACAAGGCAAGTGTGCAGGCGAGGAGATCTCAGCGCTAGACACGAAGTCTAGCGCTGTCAATCTAAGGGGAGGGGGCATGTTTTGGAGAGGGGCACCAGTATGGGGCACCAGGGCCTCCTGGAGCTCTAATAGCTCATTTACATACTAATAAAAGTCCTCAATAATGCTGATACCTACAGAGAAAACAGAGGTATCGTTTGTTACTAGTTGTATAGGGCTGAACCGCATGACAGAGCTGTTTATGTTGCGGCTCTGTTCAAACCTACCTCAACGGACCGAACTGACTTATCGTAGGGTCCAACAGGTTCCACTGTGTTGATGTCAAACCGGGCATCACACAATGCAAGATAAAAGCTCCCGAGTGCACCTAACCTATGCTTCTTCATACCTGATGTTCAATATCTGTTCAGCAAAGAAAGCTGAAGTAGTACTGAATGCCAAGCTATCAGAATGACCAGGCCTCATAACTGGTCTGCAGTACCTACTGAAGATCAGAGCATTTCTATAAATGTTAAGTTATAAGGCAATGTTATCCGCATACAATACACTATGGGATCCAGAGGCCGAACTACACTTTTTTCCGGAAGAGCAAAAATACTTATCTTACCATTTTTTTAGCACTATTTTTAGCCGAGGAGGAGTATGAAAGTTGCAGTAATTCAAATAAATGACACGTGGGTGTACATAACGTTAAGGTTGCAATTTATGCCACTGTGGATGCATGGATGGCATCCGTGCTGCGTCCGTGTTTTGCCCAACAACTTATAGGATATGCTCTGAAAATTAAACTTTCAGCTGAGCAGTGTCCACGGAGTACAAATGACACACCAAGGTAAAAAAACAAGCACACAGACCAAACACGGACATCCTCACGGATAAGACATGAACTGATTTTTTTCACGGACGTAAAACGGACACAAGGCCTAACCCTAAGCAGTGCCACACAGGGTCTTACAGATCGACTAGTGCCCACAGCATCTCTTACACGAGGCTGCCCACCCCGTCATGCTGCCACGCCACTGGCAGTACTAGTAAAGATTGGAGCCGGCGGAACGCCCAAACTGACAAATCAGCAGCTTCCTTACTTAAAGGGAACCTGAGATCAACTTTATGCTGCCCATACTAACAGCAGAATAAAGTAGAGGCAGGTGAGTTGATGTCAGCGGTCTGTCATTTAAAAGTTAAAAGTAAGTGGTTGCCGAGAAGCAACATCACAATCATGGCAGACTGGGCCTGGAAAAGAGTCACGGCCACCTGAGAAGAGTCCTGGTTATTCATGAGTTCCTGCTCTCCTGCCCGCCTGCTGATGACTGACTGTCTTCTACCTAGTTTTCTCCCTTTCTCTCTAGGAGAGAACTGCCATCATCAGCAGATGGACGGTAGAGCAGGAGATTAGGAATAACCAGGACTCTTCTCAGGTAGATTTGACTCTTTTCAAGGCCTGGGCTGTAATGATTATGATGCTGGTTCTCGGCAACCACTTACTTTTAGCTCATGAGTGACACAGCGCTGACATCAGAGCATCTGTCACTATTTTATCCTGCCCTCAGTGAGGTCAGCATAACGTTGATGACAGGTTCCCTTTAAAACATGGCGCCTTACTGGCCGACTACCCTTGGTTGTGACCTTCGAGTACAGAGCTTTGTAACTGGATGTGTCAGGCACCAGCAGTATCGATCCAGAGACACAATAATACAGCATGTGTAGAAAAATAGGAACACTGTGACAAGTCCCACAAAAAATTGCGTTTCGAACCACTTAGTGTTCGTAGTCGCGCAGTATTGCTGTGCTGCCTGTGCCGTTCACAGCGCGCTCATTAATAGCAAGTCTTATGTGTACTAATACTAGACTTTTTTTTCAGAGAGTAAAATTGCCCGTATTGCCTGAGTTACTGTGACCTCTGACAACTGGATTTAAAGTGTTTTTCCAGGATTACTATAGTTTTTAAAAGATACGTGCAAGTAGTTGCTTATCCTTTTATGTCCTTTTTTTTTTTTTACATTTTGGACTCTCCTGACACATTTTCACAATACAAACCGATTACTCTTATTTCTTTCCATTCTGTGTGTAGCAGTTCCTGTTTCCAACCATACCCATGATGCACTTCTCTCTTCTCTGCCACAGCTCCAGCACCGCCCCTAACAATGCCCAGCTGGTTTATAGCCCCTCCCACCCAGCTAGTTACATAGACACCCACCCAGCTAGTTTATAGCTCCTCCCACCAAGCTAGTTACAGAGACACTCCCCTATTACTGCCCACCCAAGGCCATAACATTACAGGAAAATAAAAAAAGAGCTGTATGGACATCCCAGAACGATCGATAGGAGCAGTAAAGGTAAAAGAAATACATCATAAAATGATAGCTGCCTCCATAAATGATTATTTTAAAGGATCTTGATGCAAAGTGGAAACCCCCTTTAAGCAGATTGGGGTTTTACTGACTGACTTTGAAGCTATATCCACTAGCGGGAAGTCACTCTAGACATAACTGGAAATAAGAAAACAGCTGGTGGTAAATTTTGTGACTTTTCTTTTTCTCACCAAATTTGCAATAAAACTTGTGGCCATGCTGAGCTGATACAGCCTTTGTCTTTACCTATTGTAACATGGTGGCTGGTAAAGTACTGGAGGGGGTGTATATCTCACCCAGAATGCTCAGATGGGTGAGGTGAGGAATCCAGGGAAGTAGTTTGCTGAGGCACTTTTTTTTTAAAGGGTTTTTATGGGATGGTAGGTTGGTAGAGGGACCTGCCATTCCTTCCCTCACTCCAGTACACCTTTCTTTACGAGGATAAATACAAGGTTAAAACGCTCATTCAGTGCCAGAGAGCCTGGAAGCTGCATGACCTGTTGGCTGTGTGAAGCCCAATCTCCCTGTGTTTATGGAAGTACCTAGGCTAGGTAATCTTCTGTATAGTTAGCGCACAGACGGGCAGGTATTTGATTTCTGTTTGTGTACCTACATCTGAAGTGATTCCCAAAGTGAGTGTTCAAATTTGGCTGCTGTAAACTGTTTGGAGAAAAATAAAGTTGTTTTTGGACTTTTAACCTCAAAATTTGTGAAGTTTCCAACCCCACCACAAGCACACGGAGCCCGGCACTATGTATATTAGGACATTTGCTATTTATGTTTAAAAAACTCACTGCCACTAATATGAAGGAAAGTCCTGGTGTTCAGGCTGATTGACAGCTTACTCCTTATACTGTAAATAGGGAAAAGGCTGCCAAATCAGCAGGGGTGGCCGCTCACGAATATTGAGGACTACACTGAGCAGTGACTTTTTGAGAACTATTAAATAAAAAAAAGTGACCCAGCAGTGAAATCAGGGTCACAGACACTAGTTTAGTGTCAGATTGTCTTTAGGGCTCTCATAGTGAATCTGCATGAGGACCTTCCTGCTGCCACGTATGGTCTTATTAGTCAAGGATTTGGCAGCATGTCTGAAGAACAAGGTAACCATCAGTCAGCCAAACCTGTCACCTGCCTAAAAGACAATGACTGATTCCTGTACACGGAAACTATCTAATAGATGTCCATGCAACAATGTTACTCACTTGTGATGGGTTCAGACTCTGCTCCGTGCTCTGGTACACCTAGGCTTGGTGAGTCTTCTGTGTCGCTCTTAGATGTCACCTCCTGGTCCATGATTAGATCTCTGCAAAATATCAGAAGAAATTTATAAATCTGTCACAGTGCAAAAGCCAATGAAATTCAGGGCTGGACCCATCCTAAGAACCACATCGACAATGTGCCTAGAGATGATAACTTTCTGAGTCTAGAGACGTTCTTCAGTAAATCCACTAAACCAAATGTCAAAGACTGAGTGAGATAACTGGAATCTTGCCCAAATACAGAGGTTGACAGACAGACCACTAGCAAATGGTTGATTTTGTCAGAAAACCACTATGGCCATATAGCTAACTAGCTGTTCATGTCAGAAGTGGAACTTCATAAGGTCACCTCTCCACATTCCATGCCTCAAACTTTTTTGATTTTCTGTTCTATCTATTTTAGAATGTAGGAACAGGAACAATTTAATTTCTAGCGCTCATCCTTCTACAGAGGTGTCCTCCTTACCTTTCTTCCTGGCTCAACATATCCCAAGATGACCAGCTTTTAGAAAACAAAATCCTGAGATCTTTTGAGATACTCTATCACGAGATGCCTACTTTGTATGTGGCCACCCAATGGTTAAATTGTGTATTACAGTCCCAATTGAGAAATTGGAGTCCTTAACCTAAGTCGAGTGAAGGTCAGGGTGGACACGTGCAGTCGTTGGCTCTTTTATGGATCTTTGAGGCATTTAAAAATAGGTGCATTGTGGGTAAATGGCAATAAAAAAAATTACATTTTTTTTTATCAACTAAATGGAAAAAAAATAAAAAATCTATGCCCATGTTACACCAGTGACTTACAGCAAGTACTTTCATTGGGCAGCACCATCCCAAACGAAGATGAAACCCCAACTAATGACATCAATGGGAAGGCAGCCCCTTTAGTTTTCTCATCTTAAAGGGGTTTTCCAGGAGTGCAATATTCATGGCCTACCCTCTGGATCGGTCATCAATCGATATCTGATTGGTGGGGTGGATGGATAGCGGCTGTGCTTGGTATCGCAACACATCCCCTTCACTTGAGCTGCACGTAGGCCATGTGACCAACGAACGTGACCTCAGTGGCCTAGGAAGTGGCGCTCACTGGAGCCTCTACGAACAGCTGATGTGCCAGGAGTCAGACCCGCACCCATCAAATATCCGACGTGCCCAACATAAGTACTGCATTATTCATGGTGATAAATTAACCCTGGACACAGACAGTTTTCATTTTTTTCTCCCAGTCTTCTAAGAGCCACAACTTTTTTATTTTTCAGCTTGTTTTTTGCAGGGCGAGTTGTATTTTGTAACCCTTGATGACATCTGTTGTCTCTTTAAAGATAGCGCTTGCACTGGGGCAGAGAGACCGTCATAGGTGCTGGGTGGCTGCTCTTTCACACAGCAGACAGCCAGGGCCAATGTCTGTGATCGGCGATAATACTTCCCTACGGTAGCATTGGTTCCCCCTGAAAGATCCGGGGGCCTCAGCAATTACTACTCCGCAGCTGAACAGGAAAAGAAGCGGCCACATCTTGTCGAGACCCGGGCAAAAAAGCCTGCACCCTGAGTGAGTGCAGCAGAGACAGGGGAGCGAGAGACAGGTTAGTACTATGTATAGATCTTCCTTCCACAGGCTACTACTAACTATGCATTAGATTTGAAATGCCCAGAGAACCCCTTTAAAGCGGCTCTATCACCCGGATCACCCTAAACAACCAGCCATAAAGTCTCGTAGGGTCGCCGTTACTTCAGAAGCCGAGGGTGCCGCCACTTGTGAACGGCGCATGCGCAGTTTGCATCTTCACTCATCAGGATGAAGCCAAAGATGTTGTGCGCGCGCGCCCTTCTAGACAGCGAGTGCGCAAGATCTCAGCGCTAGACCAGATTTGGATTAGGTACGAATCCCACCCCTTCCCCCAGAACCATCAAATTTCCGTTATTTGAGCACTCCCCCTAGGTGCTCCATACTGACGTCACTCTCCTTCAAATCACACCCTCTCCCTTTACATTGACAGCGCTAGACTTCTGGTCTAGCGCTGTCAATGTAAAGGGAGAGGGCGTGATTTGAAGGAGAATGACGTCAGTATGGAGCACCAGGGGACGTGCTCAAATAACGGAAATTTGATGGTTCTGGGGGAAGGGGTGGGATTCGTACCTAATCCAAATGTTTTAAGGGCATCCGTCAGCATTTTTGCACCTATGAAACCGGCTGACCTGTTACATGTGCACTTTGCAGCTGAAGGCATCTGAGTTGGTCCCATGGTCCTATGTTCCCGCATTACTGAGAAAAATTATGTTTTAATATATGCAAATGAGCCTCTAGGAGCAACGGGGGCATTCCTCCCGTTACACCTAGAGGCTCTGCTCTCTCTGCAACTGTAGTGCCCTCTGCTCTGTGATTGACAGGACCAGGTAGTTAAAAGCGTTATCACGCCTGGTCCTGACTTCATTGAGGGTGTGTCAGTTGCATGAAAGCAGAGCCTTTAGGTGTAACGACAACGCCCCCGTTGCTCCTAGAGGCTAATTTGCATATATTATAACATCACTTTTCTCAGCAATGTGGACACATATGAACATGGGACCGACACAGATGCCTTCAGCTGCCAAGTGCACATGGAACAGGTCAGCCAGTGTCATAGGTACAAAACTGCTGACAGATGCCCTTTAAGTGCAACCTGTTGTGTCCCCATCATGTGGCGGATACGCTGTGGACGTACGGTTTCTAGACTGGTGCAGCTGATTAGAGATGAGCGAATTTCATGTTATGAAATTCGTTTACGCTTCGTCTGGCGGTAAAAGCAGAACTGCGTTATGGATTCCGTTACCACGGACCATAACGCAATTCTATGACGGAATGCCTTTAGAGAACTTCCATTATTGTTTCCGTCATAATAGAAGTCTATGGGCTGCAAAACGGATCTGTCCCGTTTCCGCTATGCAGGAGAGGATCCGTTTTGCAGCCCATAGTCTTCTATTATGACGTTATGGCAGTGTGAACACGGTCCTGTGTATGTAGACAGCCACCCATGTAAAAAACTGGAAATGATGCATCATGTGACCTATATATATATATATACATTGCCATACTTGTATATATAAGTTAACAAACTGCTATGCATCCACATAAGCAGCGCTTTTCTGCAGAACCTCCCCTAACAGCACACACCCATCCAGTCTACACTGTCATCTCCCAGCTCCAGCGCTTACCTGCCCCGGCTTTGTCTGCGCATGTGCGAAGGCTATGGTTCGCCGCACAAAAGCTGTTTTGCCGTTCTCTAATTCTGATTGGTTGATGCGCTGAACCTAGCAACCCCCGTTGGATGATGGGACTTGAAGTCCTTCCTTGCGGACGTTTGTGAGTAAAGCAATACACGCACGACTACGTCTCCCGGAGTCCTCGTCATTGTCAGCGTCTCTGAACTTTTTTTTTTTTTTAAAGCAAAACTTTATTAGTTTTAGATGCGTTTAACAGGAGTGATTGGCGGGAAATACCCTGTGGCTTGTGTTTTCATATAGAAGTATATGAGAGGTTTAGTTGTACGTGTTTTTAGTCAGCCATGTTGTAAGAGCTGGAGCAGGGTCAGATAGAGATACCTTGGGGTGTCACATTGAATAAAAGCCATACATACGACTGTGGTGTTACAAATAGGAATATGATACTTGGACGCGCCATTTTACCTCAATGGCAAATGTGGCGCTAAGTTTTGGATCAATATGTCAGCCATGAGAAGGTGTGCGGATCAGAAATGGCCATGACCTGTGGCAGACGGCGTATTTTCCGTCCGTGTGCGCAGCAGACTGAACACGGACCCATAGAGGTCACTAGTGCAATTCACACCCCCATTTTTCCGCACAGACCTAGAATCCGTGTGGAGAAACTCGTTATTCTGGTCCGTGGCTTACTCGCGCACCTGCAGACAATTGTTTCTGGCGGTCTCGGGGTCCGTGTCGTATACGGACCTCACTATGCACTGAAAATCTTACAACCGCAACACATACGATTTTTAATATGGCCGCCCAAGGCTTGGTTCACATTTGCATTGGAGGCTCCGTTATATTCTGAAAAAATAGTGCAGCATCTTGCGCCATGTTGTCCCATTATAGCCATCTCCCAGGATGCATTGCAATTAGTTCTTCCATTTTTGCGTTTTCATTTTTAATCTCTGCCTTCCCAGGGCCATAATTTTTTTTATTTTTCAGTTCCTATAGCTATAGGAGGGCTTGTTTTTTGCCGGACAAGTTGCACTGTCTAATGGCGTCATTTAATAGTGCACCAAATTGGGTGGAATTAGAGAAAAACGCAATTCTGCCAGTTTTATGGGTTTTGTTTTTACAGTGTTCACTATGCAGTAATGCTGACCTTTTACCTTCATTTTCCAGGTCAGTACGATTACGGCAATACCACATTTACATAGTTTTTCTCTATTACAGAAAAAAAAAAACTTGCAAAAATGTTTTTTTTTTCATCGCCATATTCTGACCCCCATAACTTTCTTTATAGTTACCGGTATATCTACGGAGCTGTGTGAGGGTTCATTTAATGCGGACTGATCTTTAGTTTTGATACCATTTTGGGGTATGTATGACTTTTGTATTACTTCTTATCACTTCTAATTATGAAAAAATGCCGAATCGGCCACGTTGATTTTTTTCCTGTTTTGCCATTATGGGATAATTAAAAAAAATATATTTTAATAGTATGGGTGTTTTCGGATGCGGGGGTGCCTATAATGTGTATTTTTTTTTATTGTTTATAAATTTTTATTTTAAGTTTGGGGACGGGGTAGAATTTATTTATATTTTAAAAGACTTTTTTTAAGTCCCTAAGTGGACCCCAGCATGCAATCATTAGATCGGCTATTGTATAAATTGATGAAATGTTGTCCATTACAGTATGTGAAGTATGCAGTATTAGTATATACCAATGCAGTGCTGCCACCTGCAGGCCTGGTCCTAGAAGCACGCTCTGGCTTACTACTTCTGTGGATCGCCTTCCCCAATCTCAGGCAGGGAAGGCATTCCGGGTTCTTTGCCCAGTGCAGTTTCTAGGTAAAATTTCTCTCAGGGCGAGTGTCAAAAAAACCCCCCCCCCCCCCCCCCCGGTAACAGACAGGCAGGCAGTGCTGACCTCACTCACTGTACGTCACGCAGTGCTTGAGTTACAGTGAGTGAGCGCCGCCGCCCGCACTGCCTGCCTGTGGGGGGACATTATTTTTAATAAGGATCACTATGGACATTATTTAGAATGGAGGCTGCTGTGGATGTCATTATAACTGTATAATGTCTGATAGGCCTAGTCCTGAGTTATATTACCCTGCCCTGTATAATAATGTACCCCGATACCCCTTAGTTATATTACTCCAGCGGGGTAATATAACTTAAGGCTCCTTTCACACTAGCGTTCGTCGGTCCGCTCGTGAGCTCCGTTTGAAGGAGCTCACGAGCGGACCCGAACGCAGCCGTCCAGCCCTGATGCAGTCTGAATGGAGCGGATCCGCTCAGACTGCATCAGTCTGGCGGCGTTCAGCCTCCGCTCCGCTCGCCTCCGCACGGACAGGCGGACAGCTGAACGCTGCTTGCAGCGTTCGGGTGTCCGCCTGGCCGTGCGGATCCGTTCAGACTTACAATGTAAGTCAATGGGAACGGATCCGCTTGAAGATGTCACCAATTGACTCAATCTTCAAGCGGATCCGTCCCCCATTGACTTTACATTGAAAGTCTGAACGGATCCGCGCAGGCTACTTGCGCACTTGCGAATTTTTTTAAAGTTATTAATGCAGACGGATCCGTACTGAACGGAGCCTCCGTCTGCATTAATATGAGCGGATCCGTTCAGAACGGATCCGCCCGAACGCTAGTGTGAAAGTAGCCTTAGGGGTATCAGGGATGGGTACATTATTATACAGGGCATGGGCAGGGTAATATAACTCAGCTCAGGACTAGGCCTATCAGACATCATACAGTTATAATGAGTAATGACACCAACAGCAGCCTCCATTCTAAATAATGTCCATAGTGATCCTTATTAAACTTAATGTCCCCCACAGTGACAGTGGCCCCCATTTTCATGTCTCCCACAGTGGCCCCCCCCATTGTAATTAATTCCCCCCATTGTAATTAATGCCCCCCCCCCCCCATTGTAATTAATGCCCCCCCAGACCATCACTCGCCTCACAGCAGGCATCAGCACTGCTCAGGGGCTCAGGGCGGGCGGTAACAGGCAGGCAGTGCGGCGCTCACTCAGTCACTGTATGTCACGCGCCTGCGCCGCCTAGTGGGAGGAGCAGGCGCGTGACGTCAGTAAGTCTGACCAGGGCCGGTGCAAGGATTTTTGCCGCCCTAGGCAAGATAAAAATTGGCACCCCCGCCCCCCCCCTTTATCAGATCCGGAATTGCGGACCCGGATCCGCAATTCCGAACCTGAAAAAAAATAGTACATGTCCTATTCTTGTCCCCAATAACGGACAAGAATAGGCATATTCTCTTAGTGCCGGCAATGTGCGGTCCGCAAAATGTAGTATTAATAACTAAACAATTAAATAATACACATATTGCATTGTCTACTTACCACCAGGACAATTAGATGATCTGGTCTCTGGCTGCAGTCTGGCTCTGCGGACTCCCTTGTCACTCTCTTCTCCCCCCCTCCCTTGTCACTTTCTTCCCCCCCCCTCCCTTGTCACTCTCTCTCCCCCCCCTCCCTTGTCACTCTCTTCTCCCCCCCTCCCTTGTCACTCTCTTCTCCCCCCCCCCTCCCTTGTCACTCTCATTCTACTACTCCCCCCCTCCCTTGTCACTCTCATTCTACTACTACTCCCCCCCCCTCCCTTGTCACTCTCATTCTCCCCCCCCTCCCTTGTCACTCTCTTCCCCCCCCCCCTCCCTTGTCACTCTCTTCTCCCCCCCCCTCCCTTGTCACTCTCTCCTCCCCCCCCCTCCCTTGTCACTCTCTCCCCCCCCTCCCTTGTCACTCTCTTCCCCCCCCCTCCCTTGTCACTCTCTTCTCCCCCCCTCCCTTGTCACTCTCTTCTCCCCCCCCCCTCCCTTGTCACTCGCTCCCCACCCCTCCTTGGTCACTCTCGTCTCCCACCCCCCTCCCGTGGCACTCTCTTCTCCCCCCCCCCGTCCCTTGTCACTCTCTTGCTACTTCTCCCACCCCCCCTCCCTTGTCACGTGCTCTTCTGCCCCCCCCCTCCCTTGTCACTCTCATTCTCCCCCCCCCCTCGCCTTGTCACTCTCTTCTCCCCCCCCCTCCCTTGGTCACTCTCTTCTCCCCCCCCTCCTTGTCACTCTCTTCTTCTCCCCCCCCTCCCTTGTCACTCTCTTCCTCCCCCCCCCTCGCCTTGTCCACTCTCTTCCCCCCCCCCCACCTCCCTTGTCACTCTCTTCCCCCCCCTCCTTGTCACTCATCGTCGCCCCCCACGCCCCGGCCCTTGTTCACTCTCTTTCTCCCCCCCTCCCTTGTCACTCTCTTCTCCCCCCCCTCACCTTGTCACGCTCTTCTCCCCCCCCCTCCCTTGTCACTCTCTTCTCCCCCCCCTCCCTTTTCACTCTCTGCTCCTCCCCCCCCCTCCCTTGTCACTCTCTTCTCCCCCCCCCTCCCTTGTCACTCTCATTCTACTACTCCCCCCCCCTCCCTTGTCACTCTCATTCTACTACTCCCCCCCACTCTTGTCACTCTCATTCTACTACTCACCCCCCCCCCTCCCTTGTCACTAGTCTCATTCTACTCCCCCCCCCTCCCTTGTCACTAGTCTCATTCTACTCCCCCCCCCCTCCCTTGTCACTAGTCTCATTCTACTACTCACCCCCCCCCCCCCCTCCCTTGTCACTAGTCTCATTCTACTCCCCCCCCCCTCCCTTGTCACTAGTCTCATTCTACTCCCCCCCCCTCCCTTGTCACTAGTATCATTCTACTCCCCCCCTCCCTTGTCACTAGTATCATTCTACTCCCCCTTGTCACCTCTAATGTAGCGTGGCCGAGCTCTGTTCGGTCCGGGGTACAGGAGCTTTTGTTTCCTGTACCCGGCTGACAGGAAGTGCTCACTTAGTGTGCACTTCCTTTCAGTCCGGCCGGGTACAAGAAACAAATGCTCCTGTACCCCGGACCGAACAGAGCTCGGCCACGCTACACTAATAACTCAGCAGTCTGCAGCGCAGGCAGGCTGCGCAGCACTGAGCCGGCCGCTGAGGAGGCTCAGCATGAGGGGCGCCGCCGGCCGGCCGCCCGATCATTTACCATCATAACGATTTTCTTTTTTTTTTTTTTTTTTTTTTACCTCAACGGGCGCCCTGCTGCTGACAGCGCCCCGGGCGGCCGCCCGTCCCGCCCGCCCCTAGAAACGGCCCTGTCTTTGCCCTTAGGCCCCTTTCACACGGGCGTGACGGATTGGCTCCGGATGCGTTCAGGGTGCGTTCAGTGAAACTCGCACCATTTTACAAGCAAGTTCAGTCAGTTTTGTCTGCGATCGCGTGCAGTTGTTCAGTTTTTTTCCGCGCGGGTGCAATGCGTTTTGATGCGTTTTTTACGCGCGTGATAAAAAACTGAAGGTTTACAAACAACATCTCTTAGCAACCATCAGTGAAAAACGCATCGCACTTGCTTGCGGATGCAATGCGTTTTTCGCGCAGCCCCATTCACTTCTATGGGGCCAGGGCTGCGTGAAAAACGCAGAATATAGAACATGCTGCGATTTTCACGCAACGCAGAACTGATGCGTGAAAAACAACGCTCATGTACACAGCCCTATTGAAATGAATGGGTCCGGATTCAGTGCAGGTGCAATGCGTTCAACCCGCGCGGAATACTCGCCTGTGTGAAAGGGGCCTTAATATGCCATGGTCACTGGCCCAGAAAAAAGCCGCAGAGCTTACCAGAGCACTGCAGTCTCTTAAAACAGCTAAGGAGGTTGTGGGAGTCGTAAAGATATCAAAATCTCGGACAACGCCTTTAACCTGTTGGGGACACATGACGTACCGGTACGTCATGACGCCCTGGTACTTAACCACCTCCCATCCGGGAGGTGGTTCTCTATCTCTGAATGGACGTTTTAAAATGTCCATTCAGAGATCGCAGCTGCACGCTAATCGTTCAGCTGCTGATCGGGTTGCCCGCTGTCAGTTGACAGCAAGGCAACCCTTACGCTGGGTTCACACCTAGGCGTTTCTCAAACGCGCGTTTCTATGCGCGTTTTTGTCGCGCGTTTTATGCGCGTTTTTTTTAATAGTGAACGCGCGTTTGACAGCAGTGTTGTCCAAAGAGTCTATGGCCCAAACGTGCGTCAAACGCGCCAAAAAAAGCTCCTGTACTTGTTTGAGCGTCGGGCGTTTTACAGCGCGATCGTACGCGCTGTAAAACGCCCAGGTGTGAACCCTTCCCATAGGGAATCATTGGTTCTTACCTGTTGTGCGTTTTACAGCGCGTAGGAACGCGCTGTAAAACGCTCAGGTGTGAACCCAGCGTAAGAGAAGGCAGGGACAGTGCCCAGGTGTCCCTGCCTTCTAGATCACTGTATACACAGCGCTCACAGAGCGCAGTGTATACAGAGCAGGAAGGTCTATGCGCTTCCTGTTCCGGCCCGGCGGTCATACAGCTGTACAGCCTCTCTGGGGGGTGCATTTCTCCTGTAACTGGGGCTACTATGTCAGCCCCAGTTACAGGAGAAATCAACAGTGGAAAAACAAAAACAAAGTAAATGTCCCCCAGAGGTCTTGTATGACCTTATGGGGGATGCAAAGTGTAAAATAAAAAATTAAGTGTTAAAAAAAGAAATAAATAAAAAAAGGTTTCACATGTAAAAAAAAAATTCCCTATGTAAGGAATAAAAATTGAATGGTAAAAATAGAAAAAATAAAATAGACATATTTGGTATTGGCACGTCCGTGACTGGTCTTCTCTATAAATATATCACATGATTGACCCAGGCCGATAAACACCATAAAAAAAAAAAAAAAACGGTGTCAAAAAAAGCCTTTTTTGTCACCTTACATCACAAAAAGTGCAACACCAAGTGATCAAAAAGGCATATGTCTTACAAAATAGTACCAATAAAACAGTCACCTCATACCGGAAAAAATGAGCCCCTACATTAGAAAATCGATAAAAAAATATAAATAACTATAGCTCTCAGAAAACATAATTTTTTTGTTTCAAAAATGCTATTATTGTGTAAAACTTAAATAAATAAGAAAAAGTATACATATTAGGTATCACCACGTCAGTAACAATCTGCTCTATATAAATGTCACTTGACCAAACCCCTCAGGTGAACGCTGTAAAATTCAATAAAAACTGTGCTAAAACAACCAATTTTTTGGTCACCTTGCCCCATAAAGTGTTATAATGAATGATCAAAAAATCATATGTACCCAAAAATAGTACCAATAAAACTGGCACCTTATCCCCTAGTTTCCAAAAAGTGAAATTTAAAACTTTGAGCTCCATTTTCCTTTAATTCTTGTGGAACACCTAAAGGGTTAACAACGTTTTTAAAATCGTTTTTTAATTAACTTAAGGGGCGTAGTTTCTACAATGGGGTCATTTTATGGGGATATCCACTATGTAGGCCCCACAAAGTGACTTCAGACCTGAGCTGGTCCTTAAAAAGTGGGTTTTGGCAATTTTCTTAAAAATTTTAAGAATTACTTCTAAGCCTTCTAACGTCCCAAAAAAATAAAATGACATTTCTAAAATGATGCCAACATAAAGTAGACATATGGAGAATGTTAAGTAATACATTTTTTATGAGGTATCACTTTCTGTTTTAAAAGCAGAGAAATTGAAATGTAGAAAATTGCGAATTTGTAAAAATTTTTGGGTAAATTTGGGATTTTCTCATGAATAAAGGTAAAATATATTCACTCAAATTTATGACTAGCATGAAGTACAATGTGTCACGAGAAAACCATCTCTGAATGGCTTGGATAAGTAAAAGCGTTCTAAAGTTATTACCACATAGTGAGATATGTCAAAATTAGGCCTGGTCAGGAAGGGTCATGTGTATTTACGATCACCGCCGCTCGGCGGGCATTGGTCGGAGCAGAGTGCCTACTGAAATCATTCAGCAGGCACTCTGTGACAATGCCGAGGGGGGGTCCTGTGATGCATGGTGGTACGCTGCGTCCAGCTTGCTGCTCCGAAGGTGGTAGTGTTTCATGTGGCCCAGGGGGTTATCTGTACTATTAAATGACAAACAACGTTTGCATACTGTTTCCCCAATAGGTTCTGCGTTACCGCAAGTTCTGGATTTAGGTCCAACATCAGTAGCTACAACAAACCTTAGCACTATCTTCGCAACAGGAGAAATGTAAGCTTTTTTGAGGGGGCATAAAGGGGTCACGGTCAGGGTTGTAAGGTAAACAAAAGAAAAGAAAAAAAACAAGGGGACATACACAGTGGGGTCGGGCAAGTCATACGACGCTAAGATTTCTGCATGTTAGCAACTCCAGCTCATTTATAGTCACGTTGGTGTAACGGTCACGTCCACACACACACAGGGGGAAGGATAGTGACCACCCTCACCCCTGGTCCTGCCTACTTGCCTCACGAGTCCTGATGACAGGGGACAACTGGACGACAGTCCCTTACTTAGGATATGTGCAGGGAAGACAAAATACGGAACGTGAACGGATCGGGTCAGAACCAAGAGAGCTACGCAGTACAAAGGGTTAAGCAAAGAATGGTCAGGAGAAACCGGGGTCAAATACCAGGTAGGTAGAGAAGTACCAGAGGAGACCGCAAAGAGTAGTTAGGTGGGATCCGAGGTCACAATACCAGGAGGGATGCGCAGTACAGGAGGAGCTAGCAAAGGATCGTCAGGATACAGGATCAGGTGAGTATTCAGTAGTCTAACAAATAGCCAGGAACCTAGAATTAACAGCCAACCTGTGGCCAGCAGGCTGCCTGTATTTATAGTGGGGTCTGAGGGTCATGTCACATGACCGACAGACAGATAAGTCAAGCACCGAGTGATCAGCTTGGCACTCAAGGCAGACCTAGGAGCAGGGAGCCTCCCAGCTAGCAAAGCCGCCCTGGGAACGAGGCCAAACACAGATCCTCGCTCCCGAAGCTAAGCAGCAGGTCTGCGGCTGATGGGAGACCGAGTGCGCCTTTGGCATAGCTGAATTTGTTTTAGCCTTCAGTCTATACAGAGATGTCATCTGTACTGTTAACCCGCAGCGCAGGGAAGAACTGGATTTGTACCTGTATAAGGTGGCGGACCTGGCCTATAAATATGGCGGGCCCACATTCTATGACTATCACTGTTCCTTCTCAGCGAAGGCAGTGGCGGCACTGGTGCCGTTTCAGCACACGGTAGATTGGTCCAACATTGACACAGAATTATTTTGTAAACATTTTGCGGGTATTAAAGCTCCAGCATGCGCCAGGTTTAACTTGTATTCCCACACGACAGATTGGTGTTCATTTTCTAGTCATCCCGCCCAGGTGCCAGCCAGTAATAACCCAGGCCCATCAGTCAGCAAAGCGGTTCAGGGGTTCGACAAATTGGGATGGCCTATCAAGTATTTGGGGAAATCCCAAATTTGCAATAACTTTAACTATTCTGTATGTCATTATAGTCAGTGTCGCCTATTGCATTTATGCGCGATTTGTTTCAGAGCATATCCCCCCCGGCTTGTATGTTAAAAAATAAGAACGCAGCATGACTAGGTGTGGTGAATGTTGATTTGTTTAGTTTATTGCTGAAAACTCATCCTGATTCTGATTGGGTCCAATTCATGGTTAGTAGCTTGACCTATGGTTTTCATACAGGTCTGGTGGCTCTTCCGCAATCCATCTATTGTGTAAGAATTTGCAGTCGGCTTGCAGAGACCCCGCGGCCATATCACAGCTCATTCAGACTGAATTGGACAAGGGGTATATGATTGGTCCTTTGAAGCATTCCCCCTTCGAATGTTGGAGGGTCAACCCTGTCGGGGTAGTCTGCGGGAAATTCTATAATTAAAAGAGATTAATTTATGATTTGTCAGCCCCACATTCTTTACCCATACCTAGCCTTAATTCCTTAATCCCGTCTGAGGAATTTGCCATGAAATACTCTTCAGTTGATAAAGCCACTCAGTTTATACTGACGTTAGTTAGGGTGACCTGGTTATCCAAAGCGGACATTACGGACGCTTTCAAGTTACTCCCAGTTTAACCTGAACTGTGGCAACGGCATGGTCTGAAGTGGTTAGGTCAATATTACTTTGCGAACAAACTGACGTTCGGTTCCAAGTCTAGCCCTTGGATTTTCAATCAATTTGCCCGGGCATTACATTGGATTTTAAAAGATTTATTTTGTGTTAATCATGTTATCTATTACATGGATGATTTTTTAGTTGTTCGAGCTCCCTACGCAAGCACCTCAAGATCTGCAGGTATTACAGTCGGTATTTGCTGACCTTAGAGTTCCGATAGCTCCACATAAGGTGGAGGGTCCCAGTACCTCAATCACGTTCCTGGGTATATGTTTGGACACAATTAACATGGAAGCTAGTCTCCCTCAAGATATGTTACTGAGGGTCAAAGAAGTGGTGCACAGGCTAGCTCAAGTCAGCGTTACCACCAGAACAGACCGCCAGTCAACTTCACCATGTATATTATACCCCAAGGCAGGTCATTTATCTCCAGACTGTTGAATTTGCTCCCTCACACTCTAGGTCGGGATAGTCCAGTGCACCTAGACCAAGAAGCTACGGCCGATTTGCTCTTGTGGAATAAGTTCTTGGCTCACGGGAGTGGCGTCTCATTTTTCATTCCGGCGGTTTCTAATGATTCCCCGATGGTCCACACGGATGCTTCATCCACTATGGGTTTTGCAGCTATCTATGGCACCCACTGGTTTGCTGATCTGTGGCCACCGGAGAATATTCAGTTGACAGGTTTTTCCAGGTGTTCCCCCTTGTTTGAGATCTTCCCCTTAGTGGGCGCAGC
Organism: Bufo gargarizans; assembly: GCF_014858855.1. Lineage (NCBI taxonomy): Eukaryota > Metazoa > Chordata > Amphibia > Anura > Bufonidae > Bufo > Bufo gargarizans. Next base: position 76,869,970 of record NC_058090.1, read on the forward strand.
CCACGTTTGGGGTTCACTGTGGGAGAATCAGATGGTTCTTTTTCTCACGTATAATGAGCCTTTAGTAGAAATTCTTAAAAAAGGTAGATCAGACTCCAGGCAGATCATGTCTTTTGTCAGGAGGCTGGTCTGGCTGTCCCTACAACACAATTATCACATCAGGTGTGAACACATCAGAGGGCACAATAACGTGGCTGCAGATGCATTGTCTAGGCGTAACTTGTCACTCTTTTTCCAGGTTTGCCCACAGGCGGACCGGATACCGTCAGCTGCCCCCCCGACTCGACCAGTTAGTGATGGATTAGCAACTCACCTCTCTACCGCTAGGTCTCTCATGTCTAAAACCTTATCCAGAAATACTCTGAAGACTTACTCCAGAAATACTCTGAAGGCCTGGGGGTTATTCAACGACTTCAAAAGGTCTTATTCACCAGCAGGGGTGGATAATATAACTCACCTATTGGCTTTTGCCGCATTTTGCCACTCTCACCGTAAGTTGGCATAGAGCCGAATTTGTACCTAGCTGGGATACAACATCATTTGTACAGTCAGGTCCATAAATATTGGGAACATTTTTGGCTCTATACACCACCACAATGGATTTTAAATGAAACAAACAATATGTGCCTTAACTGCAGACTGTCAGCTTTAATTTGAGGGTATTTACCGTATTTTTCGCCCTATAGGACGCACCGGCCCATAAGACGCACCTAGGTTTTTGGGGAGGAAAATAGGAAAAAAATTATTTTTAACCAAAAGGTGTGCTTTTGGTGGGTTTGGAACTAATGGTGGTCTGTGGGTGGCACTATTACTGGGGATCTGTGGATGACGGACACTGTTATGGGGGGGATCTGTGGATGACGGACACTGTTATGGGGGGGATCTGTGGATGACGGACACTGTTATGGGGGGATCTGTGGATGACGGACACTGTTATGGGGGGATCTGTGGATGACGGACACTGTTATGGGGGGGATCTGTGGATGACGGACACTGTTATGGGGGGGATCTGTGGATGACGGACACTATTATGGGGGGATCTGTGGATGGCACTGTTACGGGGGGGGGTCTGTGGATGGCACTGTTACAGGGGGGATCTGTAGATGGCACTGTTACAGGGGGGATCTGTGGGTGGCACTGTTATATATGTGCCATCCACAGACCCCCCACCCCATAACAGTGCCATCCACAGCCCCCCAGCCCATAACAGTGGCATCCACAGACCCCCCCCCTTAACTGTGCCATCCACGGATCAGCTCGATCAAACCACCCGCCCACCGCCGCCGCCGCCCCCGCCTCTGCCGCCTCCAGTATACTAATATTAAATGTCTTATTCAATTAAAATATATTAGATATGCCCCCTTACTCCTATATTGCTAATCGTACCTTAAATCCTATTCCTAGGTGCTGTAATGCAGGCCGGGCGGCCGGCACGTCACTCGCTGACGTCACTTGCCTGCGCCGCCTGCTTCATTCATAAAGTAGGCGGCGCAGGCACGTGACATCAAGGGAGTTACGCTGCCGCCCTCCCGGCCTGCATTACAGCACCTAGGAATAGGATTTAAGGTACGATTAGCAATATAGGAGTAAGGGGGCATATCTAATATATTTTAATTGAATAAGACATTTAATATTATTAACCGGAGCGGCGGGGCGGGGCTATAGTACATTGATTGCACCGCCCCGCCGCTATTCCCGGCCCCCAGCTCCTCCTCCCAGTCCCTCCCCCGGCCCCCGCTCACTCTACATCGCATCCAGCGATGTTAAATTGTCAGCATTCGCCCCATAAGACGCAGGGGCATTTCCCCCCAATTTTTTTGGGGGGGGAAAGTGCGTCTTATGGGGCGAAAAATACGGTACATCCAAATCAGGTGAACAGTGTAGGAATTACAACAGTTTGCATATGTGCCTCCCACTTGTTAAGGGACCAAAAGTAATGGGACATAATAATCATAAATCAAACTTTCACTTTTTAATACTTGGTTGCAAATCCTTTGCAGTCAATTACAGCCTGAAGTCTGGAATGCATAGACATCACCAGACGCTGGGTTTCATCCCTGGTGATGCTTTGCCAGGCCTCTACTGCGACTATCTTCAGTTCCTGCTTGTTCTTGGGGCATTTTCTCTTCAATTTTGTCTTCAGAAAGTGAAATGCATGCTCAATCGGATTCAGGTCAGGTGATTGACTTGGCCATTGCATAACATTCCACTTCTTTTCCTTTTGCAGTATGCTTTGGGTCATTGTCCATCTGCACTGTGAAGCGCCATCCAATGAGTTCTGAAGCATTTGGCTGAATATGAGCAGAATGTTCTAAACAGTTGTTTTGGCCACGCCTAATTTTTTGCTATCTCTCTGATGGGTTTGTTTAGTTTTTTCAGCCTAATGATGGCTTGCTTCACTGATAGTGACAGCTCTTTGGATCTCATCTTGAGAGTTGACAGCAACAGATTCCAAGTGCAAATAGCACACTTGAAATGAACTCTGGACCTTTTATCTGCTCATTGTAATTGGTATAATGAGGGAATAACACACACCTGGCCATGGAACAGCTGAGAAGCCAATTGTCCCATTACTTTTGGTCACTTAACAAGTGGGAGGCACATATGCAAACTGTTGTAATTCCTACACCTTTCACCTGATTTGGATGTAAATACCCTCAAATTAAAGCTGCAGTTAAAGCAAATCTTGTTCGTTTCATTTCAAATCCATTGTGGTAGTGTATAGAGCCAAAAATGTTAGAATTGCGTCGATGTCCCAATATTTATAGACCTGACTAACTACATTGTATATTTAACTAGAAAATCATGGTGCTTGCTTAGTAATATCTTTACTCCTTCCATTATGCCCTATTCAAAAATTGCCCCATCTAATACCATGGTTGAATTATTAGCCAAAATGTCTGCAATGCACATACTGTAGATACAAAAGTTTTGAGAATGACACAAATATTAGTTTTCACAAAGTTTGCTGCTAAACTGCTTTTAGATCTTTGTTTCAGTTGTTTCTGTGATGTAGTGAAATATAATTACACGCACTTCATACGTTTCGAAGGCTTTTATCGACAATTATATGACATTTATGCAAAGAGTCAGTATTTGCAGTGTTGGCCCTTCTTTTTCAGGACCTCTGCAATTCGACTGGGCATGCTCTCAATCAACTTCTGGGACAATTCCTGACTGATAGCAACCCATTCTTTCATAATCACTTCTTGGAGTTTGTCAGAATTAGTGGATTTTTGTTTGTCCACCCGCCTCTTGAGGATTGACCACAAGTTTTCAATGGGATTAAGATCTGGGGAGTTTCCAGGCCATGGACCCAAAATGTCAATGTTTTGGTCCCCGAGCCACTTAGTTATCACTTTTGCCTTATGGCACGGTGCTCCATCGTGCTGGAAAATGCATTGTTCTTCACCAAACTGTTGTTGGATTGTTGGAAGAAGTTGCTGTTGGAGGGTGTTTTGGTACCATTCTTTATTCATGGCTGTGTTTTTGGGCAAAATTGTGAGTGAGCCCACTCCCTTGGATGAGAAGCAACCCTACACATGAATGGTCTCAGGATGCTTTACTGTTGGCATGACACAGGACTGATGGTAGCTCTCACCTTTTCTTCTCCGGACAAGCCTTTTTCCTGATGCCCCAAACAATCGGAAAAAGGCTTAATCGGAGAATATGACTTTGCCCCAGTCCTCAGAAGTCCATTAACCATATTTTCTGCAGAAGATCAATCTGTCCCTGATGGGGTTTTTTTTGGAGAGAAGTGGCTTCTTTGCTGCCCTTCTTGACACCAGGCCATCTTCCAAAAGTCTTCGCCTCACTGTGCGTGCAGATGCGCTCACACCTGCCTGCTGCCATTCCTGAGCAATCTCTGCACTGGTGGCACTCCGATCCCACAGCTGAATCCTCTTTAGGAGACGATCCTGGCGCTTGCTGGACTTTTTTGGACACCCTGAAGCCTTCTTAACAAGAATTGAACCTCTCTCCTTCAAGTTCTTGATGATCCTATAAATTGTTGATTGAGGTGCAATCTTAGTAGCCACAATATCCTTGCCTGCGAAGCCATTTTTATGCAATGATGGCTGCACGCGTTTATTTGCAGGTCACCATGGTTAACAATGGAAGAACAATGATTTCAAGCATCACCCTCCTTTTAACAGGTCAAGTCTGCCATTTTAACCCAATCAGCCTGACATAATGATCTCCAGCCTTGTGCTCGTCAACATTCTCACCTGAGTTAACAAGACGTTCACTGAAATGATCTCAGCAGGTCCTTTAATGACAGCAATGAAATGCAGTGGAAAGTTTTTTTGGGGATTAAGTTAATTTTCATGGCAAAGAAGGACTATGCAATTCATCTGATCACTCTTCATAACATTCTGGAGTATATGCAAATTGCTATTATAAAAACTTAAGCAGCAACTTTTCCAATTTCCAATATTTATGTAATTCTCAAAACTTTTGGCCACGACTGTATTTTGCTTGCTAGGAAAGGGTGTAAGAGACAGGAGATCACCACTGATACAAAGAAGTCTCCTAAGGCTGCAAAAAAGAAGCATCCCGGGAACTGCTTACCGTATTATCCATGTTTGTTTTGCAGTTATGTTTTTACTGTTCCTTTAGAGGGCAATTTACCTTAGTCACTGTTGAATTTTCTTGGCTTATTGTTACCTCTGGGAAAGAGGCAGAAGACAGAGAAGATGAAATCTCCGGTGCATGCTGTAATATACAATTATTATTGCCAAACTAATTTATCATTGGTACCACTTGGATCCGAACCCAAGTTCGGGAAATGTTCTTTTACAGTACAAATTAATTTATGTTTAAACTGTTTTTATTCAGTTCATTTACCAAACATTTAACATGCCCACATTTCATCCAATGAGGTACATAGTGTATATATATGTATCAACATGAATACATGCCAGCAAAAGTATCTCTGAATGTGACACGCTAGTGTGACGTGGGGGAATAACCCCAACATTTTCTTTGAGAAGATAAAACTAAGCATACAGGAAAAGAACTAACAGGAGAAAGAGGAGAAGGTGGAGATAAAGAGAAAGAAGAGTGGGGGGGGGAGGGAAGGAAGAGGACAGGAGGGGGAGTATATGATGAGAGTGCCAGCCATTTACGATGTGAGTATTGATAAAAGTTCTGGAGAATCCTGAAACTCGATCCATTGCGACCATACCTTATGAAATTTGCTCGAAAGGTCGGAAGCCTCAGCAGAGATCTCTTCCATTCTATTTATGTGCAACATTTCTTGATACCATTCTCTGATATTAGGCGTATGTGTCGTGCGCCAATGTCTAGGGATCACAGACCTAGCCTCAGAGATAAAAAATCTCAACATGTTACGTTTCTGAGATGCGATGGAACCTGGTAAGATGGAGAGGAGCGCCACTTGAGGTGTGTCTTCTATTGACTTCCCAGTCATCTTTCTATGTATGTCAAAGACTTTGTTCCAGAAAGGTTTAACCTTATTACAGCCCCACCAGATATGCAGCATAGTTCCTTTCTCTGTACCGCATCTCCAACAGGATTCTGGGACTGAAGGAAATATCCTATGTAGTCTGGCTGGGTACCTGTACCACCGAGCCATAATCTTATAATTTTTTTCCTGTGCTGAACAGGCCATTGATAATTTGTGAGAGAATATAAATGCTTTCTGTTGGTCCTCTTTTGTTATAGAGGTACCCAATTCCTGTTCCCAACCTGAAATAAAACTTGGTTTGCCCTTATGTGTGTCTTCCATCAGATTCCTATATAGCGAAGAGATCAGGTGAGTCGGCAGAGATGGTAACATAAATAATTTCTCAGTTTCGGATAAGGACGTTCCAAAGGAACCTTTCTCACCTTTTGAGGAAATATAAGATTTTAATTGTTCGTATTCCAACCACGATATACGAACATTCAAGTGTTTTGCAGATAAGTCCTGAAAAGACGGCAAGGGAGCTCCTGATAGGAGGTGATAAAAGCGTGGATCTGCAGAGGCCTGTAACCCCAGGAAGGAGTCTCTGTTGGAACTAGCTGGGAAGGCTGGATTGTGGAAAAGTGGAGTCAGGGGACTAAATTTTCTGGAACAAATGCCTTTCCGTACAAATGAGTCCCATAATTTCAGGGTTTGTTGAGTCAGTTTGTTATAGTTTTTAAACTGGGGGCGAATCTCCATGTCAATCCAAGGAGCATGGTTAAGGGGAGAGGAGTAAAGGGACTGCTCTAGTTGGACCCACTGTTTAGATCGACTATGGTGTTGCCAGTCAAGTAGTCTGAGAAAAGAGGAAGCTGCGTGATAAAGTTTAAAATCTGCTAAGCCCTCCCCCCGAGGATTTAGGTCTATTCAGTGTGGTAAGAGCGATTCGAGGACTGGAATAGCGCCATATGAATCTGGTAATTAAAGCCGGCATAGAACAAAAAAATGCAGAAGGAGGTATTAGCGGTACTGTTTGAAAGATGTATAGGAATTTTGGCAAGATATCCATTTTTAAGACATTCATTCTCCTAAACCATGATAAACCTTTTTTATTATAGTTTGATAGTTCTTTTGTCGTCCTATCTAATAGTGGGAGAAAATTTAATGTATACAAAGAGTCTGAATCTACTGGAATCTGTACTCCCAAATATTTTATTGATGAAGGTTGGTGTTTAAATTGGAACGATGTGAGTAATTGCTAAATTCTTGATCTGATTTCGTATAATTAACCTTAAAGTTGCTTAAGTGTCCGAAGCGCTCAAACTCCTTTAAGATTGAAGGGAGGGAGCTATGTGGTTGAGAGACATATAGCATTAGATAGTCAGCGTATAAGGCCGCCTTATATTGTGTTCCCTTTATCGTGGTTCCGTGTATTGAAGAATTCATGCGGATTACTTTGGCCAAGTGTCCATTACAATAACATACAGTAGGGGGGATAGTGGGCATCCCTGCCTAGTGCCATTGCGTATTTTTATTGAAGGTGATAATAGTCCATTCACCTTCACTCTCGCCGTAGGGGTAGTATATAATGCACGGATTCTGTTCACAAATTTAGAACCTAGCCCTATTTGTCTCAGGGAGGCGTCCATGAAACTCCAATGGACGCGGTCGAATGCCTTTTCGGCGTCGATCAATAGTTGGCACAAAGGAGAGGAATTGCATTTTGCCGCATTGGTTAGTAATAAGGTCTTAATTGTGTTATCTCGAGCTTCCCTGCCTCTTACAAAGCCCACTTGATCCGAGTGTATTATTGATGGGAGTAAAGGGGATAGTCTATCCGCAAGAATTTTGGAGTATATTTTGATATCTATGTTAATTAAGGATATGGGTCTGTAGTTTGATGGAATGGAGTGGTCTTTACCAGGTTTAGGTAAGATGCTAATGTGAGCTTCCAAGGATTGAGTGACGAATGGTGAGTTTGTATCAATGTTATTAAAAACCTTCGTCAAGAAAGGAGACAGGAGGTCCTTAAATTGCTTGTAAAATGCTGGTGTGAAACCATCTGGGTCAGGGCTTTTCCCCGTGGGAGATGTGGAAATGGTGTTTGTGACTTCAGCGACTATAAAATCTGACTCAATGGCCTCTTTATCCTGTGATGGTATTGTAGGAAGTGCCGTTTCCTTTATATAATTATCAATACGGATATTTAGAGCCGCAGGTAAGTCTGCGACGTGCCCTTTTATGTTGTATAATTGGGAATAATATGAATGGAACACTTCCAATATTTCCGTGGGATTATGAGTTTTATGGCCATTCGTTTTTTTTATGAAAGGGATAAAAGTTTGAGTCGACCTAGGGTGTATAAAACGTGCTAACGGTCTGCCGCATTTGTTGGAGTATTCGTAAAAGAAGCCTTTCCCTTTATCTGTATATCTTTTATATTTTTGGTCAATCAGAGACTTAATGGAATCCCTGACTTTTATTAGTTCTATATGTGTTGTTGGAGATAAGGTTCTTTTATGTCGTATTTCTAAATCATGAGCCTGAGTTAGTAATGTGGTTAACTTGTGTGCCTTCTCTTTCTTTAATCTGGCCCCATGTTTGATAAATGTTCCTCTCAAAACACATTTTAATGCCTCCCACTGTATTGGTAAAGAAGTGTCGTCTGTGCAGTGAATCTGAATGAATTCATTCACTTTCTTTTGGACATCTGCGACACAAACTATGTCCTTGAGGAGATTATCATTCAGTCTCCAATTCCATGGTTTGTGGGCAGAATCGGGAAGGTCTATGGAAATATAAATGGGGGCATGGTCTGAAAACAGAATGTCTCCAATGGATGCTTTTGGCTTCCTAGCCAGTGTGTGATGACTGACCAGGAAAAGGTCAATGCGGCTGTATGATTTGTGGGGAGGTGAGTCAAATGTGTAGTCTTTACCTTGTGGGTATAGAGTTCTCCATATGTCCACGAGTTGTAGAGAATGAAGCTGTGAAATTAAAGATCTCAATTGCCGCCTGGAAGAGGAGCCCTGACCGGTACTGGAATCTATAGCTGGACCTAGCGTGAAGTTAAAATCTCTGCCGATCAACACCTGACCCTCCGCAAACTCAGACATCTGATCCAAAAAAGATCTACAAATAGAAAGCTGTTTTTGGTTAGGCAAGTACCAATTGACTACAGTGAATAGGTTGGAATGTACTCTTAATTTGATGAAAATATAGCTCCACTTAGACATCCTCCACCGACCCCTGTACGGATTTGTGTAATGCTATTGTAATGCAAGGCACCAACAAACAGACCAGTGATGAAAGCAAAAAGGTGTTTATTCACCAGAAACATAAACGTCCAGGACACTTGCTGGTAACAAGGAATAATAACAAAAAACCAGGCAAGGAGATTCCAGGAATAGTCCCAACCAGTGCTGAATGATGCTGTGCACTTGGCAGTCGAGTCACTCCAGATCTTGGGTCCGCTGTAAGGACAAAGTTCCTGGCAGTCTTCAGTCACTAGGAGTTGTGACCTATACCTGGTTGAGGGAAAAAAAAAGTGGGCACTGATCACCCTGAGAGACCTCCTTTTAAATGCCTGCTGACCAATCCCAGGGTGCCAAGTGTCCACTACCATAGGTGAACAAATTGCCCTGCACCTGAGGACAAGGCCTAAGGCAATCACAAGTTGATTAACCCATGGCTGGCTCCCTAATCCACTTTGCTCTTGCGAGTCAGTATAATATGCGCCACTGGCCGACGAAGTGCATAAGAAGCGCGTACTCGCGACCGTGTATCCCTTTGCGAACCTGCCCTCGTGCGTACGCACGGACGCATGATTGACTCAGCGCGAGTATGCGAGCGCGTGGACCCAGATGCGGAAACGGAAGTCCCAGGAGACACCGGAGACAACCCTGGCCGCGGCGTCTTGTCACTCGCCTGGCCACTCTGTCCCCGGGACTCCGACGGTCCTCCCCTCCGATGTCCACGCGAACGCATCTCCGCACTGGCTCGCAAAGGGGTCAGCGCTGGTGCATCAGAGACACGCATAACCTGTCCCGCAACTCCACGAGGACCCCTCTTGGTTCCCCTGGAGTGCAAAGCAGGTGAGGATCTTACATTACCCCCCCCTCGAGGAGGCGGCTCTGAAGACTCCAAGCAAGCTTTCCCCGGATTATCCCGGTGAAAGGCTGCCACCAACTCATCCGCATGCACCTGGCGAGCAGGTATCCAACATCTCTCCTCTGGACCAAAACCCTTCCAGTCCACCAAGTATTGAAGAGACCTTTGGACAAAACGAGAGTCCAAAATTCTGTTCACTTCGAACTCCGGTACCCCTTGGACCTCCAGCGGGGATGGGGTCTGAATGAAGGGAGCGGAGTCGGCTGCCGATTTGAGAAGTGAAACATGAAAGGTGTTCACTCCTCGGATCGACGGTGGAAGAGCAACCTTGTACGTAACTCGGTTGATCTTTTGTGTCACTGGGTATGGGCCAATGAATCGAGGACCCAACTTGGAAGATGGCTGACGCAGCGGAATGTTCCGGGTGGAGACCCACACCTGATCTCCCACCTTAAACTTTTGCTCTACGGTGCGATGACGATCAGCAAATTTCTTCTGTTGCGCCACCGCACTGCGGAGATTCCGCTGGGCCGACAACCAAATGGGACGTCTATCCTTGAACCACTGATCCACCACCGGTGAGTCAGTGGAGGGTCCGGCCAAAGAAGAGAGTCTTGGATCCCTGCCCCCCACGCACCTGAACGGAGACATCTTAGTGGAAGCATGCTCAGAGTTATTATAAGCCACCTCCGCAAAGGGTAGATACGCTGCCCATTCCTCCTGGCAGTCTGACACGAAGCACCGGAGATATTGCTCCAGGGTCTGGTTAGTCCTTTCCATCTGACCGTTGGTCTCTGGGTGAAAACCAGAAGAAAAAGACAAATTAATACCCAATCGGGAGCAGAAAGAACGCCAGAAGCGGGAGATGAATTGCACTCCTCTGTCTGAAACAATGTCATCCGGCGCTCCGTGTAATCGAAAGACATGATTCAAGAACAGATCTGCCAATTCTCTGGCCGAGGGCAATCCAGGGAGTGGGATAAAATGGGCCATTTTACTAAAACGGTCCACCACTACCCAGATTACCGTACTTCCAGAGGACCTTGGCAAATCTGTGATGAAATCCATGGAAATGTGAGTCCATGGAGCCTGGGGAATAGGCAGTGGGAGTAAAGTCCCAGAAGGGGCAGACCGGGACGGTTTACATCTGGCGCAAACAGTACATGCCTGGATATAGGCCTTAACATCCACGGACATGTTGGGCCACCACACGTGACGTTTAACAAGGGCAAGTGTTTTTTTAACACCCAAATGCCCGGCAGACTTTGAGTCATGAAGCTGTCGGATGACCTCCAATCGAAGGTTAATGGGTACGAACCATCGACCCTCGGGTTTGTCAGGTGGACTCTCTGCCTGTGAGGGCTCAAGAAGAGAGGACAAGTCCTCCATTACTTCTGCGGCCCCCAGGGCAGCAAGAAAACATTTAGTTGGGAGAATGGTTTCTGGCTCAGAGTCCAGGACGGAAGCAGCCTCAGGGAAGCAGCGGGACAGGGCATCTGCCTTCACGTTTTTGGAACCTGGTTTATAAGTGAGGCGGAAATTGAAGCGGGTGAAAAACAATGCCCACCTGGCTTGTCGGGAGTTGAGTCTTTTGGCACTCTCTAGATACTCCAAATTTTTGTGGTCAGTGTAAACCGTGATGGGATGTTCTGCACCCTCTAGCCAATGTCTCCACTCTTGAAAAGCCAATCTTACTCCCAGAAGCTCTCTATTGCCGATATCATAATTACACTCGGCTGGAGAGAGCTTCCGAGAGAAGAAGGCACAGGGATGTAACCTCTCGGGGTCCCCAGAATACTGTGAGAGAACTGCCCCTACACCGACCTCTGAGGCATCGACCTCGAGAACAAAAGGTCTGGAGGTGTCTGGATGAGTAAGAATTGGTGCCGTGCAAAAGGCCTGTTTCAGCGTCTCAAAGGCTCTGACTGCCTCTCTCGTCCACTTAGAAGGATTAGCTCCCTTCTTAGTGAGGTTGGTGAGAGGTACTACTATCGCAGAAAAATTCTTAATAAACTTGCGGTAGAAGTTGGCAAAGCCTAAGAAACGCTGCAACCCCTTAAGATCCTTAGGTTGAGGCCAATCCAAGACAGCAGAAAGTTTGGATGGGTCCATAGCCAATCCCTTTTCTGAGATAATGTACCCCAGGAAAGGCAACTCCTTCACCTCAAACAGACACTTCTCAAGTTTGGCATAGAGGCGGTTCTCCCTCAGCTTCTGGAAAACCTGACACACGTGTCTCCGATGAGAGACCAGATCCGAGGAGTAGATTAGTATGTCATCTAGATAGACAACAACACATCTATCCAAGAAATCTCTGAGAACATCGTTGATGAACTCCTGGAAGACCGCGGGAGCATTACAGAGACCGAAAGGCATCACGAGATACTCGTAATGCCCGTCTCTGGTATTAAATGCGGTCTTCCATTCGTCACCCTCTCTAATGCGAACTAAATTATAAGCACCCCTTAAATCGAGTTTGGTGAAGACTCGGGCCCCTGCCACCTGAGAAAACAGATCATCAATCAGAGGCAGTGGATACCGATTCTTCACCGTAATCCGATTAAGGGCACGATAATCGATGCAAGGTCTCCCAATGATCAGCCCCCACCGTTACCTGTATTCCCGGAGTCATCCACACTGCACGACCATCTTGAAGAGGGGAACCATCAATCGCGGTCACTGACATGGTGGTTTTTGGCTGGATCAACGGGATGCCAAGTCGACGAACCAAGGTTGAGTCCACAAAATTCCCAGCGGCCCCAGAATCGATTAGTGCTGAAAACTCATGGACCTTGTCTTGCCACCGTACGATATGGATACCATCACCCGGCTTGGAGGAGGGATAATAGCACCTAGGGGGTTCTCCTCTATGCCCCCTAGGTTCATTCGTTTCCCGCCGGCAGGAGGGGACAGGTTTTACCGAGGTGTCCAGACTTCCCGCAAAATAGGCACAGGCCTCTCTGTTGGCGACGAGCTCGTTCTGCCTGTGTGAGATGGGAGGATCCAACCTCCATTGGCTCTTCGGCCGATTTTAGAGGCCCTGGATGTGGTCGAGAGGATGAAAACCGAGACGACCGTTCCACTCACCTCTCACGGATTCGCCTGTCGGCATCGATTGCCTGAGAGATAGCCATTTCCAACGAGAAGGGGGTAGGCAAGGCCAAAAGAAGATCCCGGACCGCATCCGAAAGTCCCAAACGGAAGCGATGGCGTAGGGCTGCGTCGCCCCAGGTGGTGAAAGCTGCCCATCGCCTGAATTCTGCAGCGTATTCTTCAGCTGGGCGGCGGCCTTGTTGAATATGCTCAAGATTGGTCTCTGCGGTGCGAGTACGATCCGGGTCATCGTAAATCACAGCCATAGCCTCGAAGAAGGCATCCACTGACGAAAAAGCTGTATGGTCTTGAGGCAAGTTAAATGCCCAACGTTGGGGGTCTCCACGTAGCAGTGACATTACAATCCCAATTCTCTGCCTGAGAGTGCCAGAAGCCATCGGTCGTAACTGGAAATAAAGGAGACAGGAGTCCCTGAAGTTTAAGAACTCCTGTCGCTCTCCTGTGAAGGGGTCAGGCAGAGGGATCTTAGGTTCTGTTTGATGCCTTGCGATAGTGACGGGTAGTGCTGAGGCTCCCTGGATAAGCTGCTGAACCTCCTCCATCACAGTTGTCAGTTGCTCTTGGATTTGCGCTGCAGCGGCTGCTGGTATATTTGGGCGTCGTTGGAACAGCAGGTTAACGGCTCCCGTTAATTCATTCAGCTGCTGCTGGATCTTGTCCATAGCAACTGTTAGTTGGGCCCACTGTTCTGTAATGCAAGGCACCAACAAACAGACCAGTGATGAAAGCAAAAAGGTGTTTATTCACCAGAAACATAAACGTCCAGGACACTTGCTGGTAACAAGGAATAATAACAAAAAACCAGGCAAGGAGATTCCAGGAATAGTCCCAACCAGTGCTGAATGATGCTGTGCACTTGGCAGTCGAGTCACTCCAGATCTTGGGTCCGCTGTAAGGACAAAGTTCCTGGCAGTCTTCAGTCACTAGGAGTTGTGACCTATACCTGGTTGAGGGAAAATAACAGTGGGCACTGATCACCCTGAGAGACCTCCTTTTAAATGCCTGCTGACCAATCCCAGGGTGCCAAGTGTCCACTACCATAGGTGAACAAATTGCCCTGCACCTGAGGACAAGGCCTAAGGCAATCACAAGTTGATTAACCCATGGCTGGCTCCCTAATCCACTTTGCTCTTGCGAGTCAGTATAATATGCGCCACTGGCCGACGAAGTGCATAAGAAGCGCGTACTCGTGACCGTGTATCCCTTTGCGAACCTGCCCTCGTGCGTACGCACGGACGCATGATTGACTCAGCGCGAGTATGCGAGCGCGTGGACCCAGATGCGGAAACGGAAGTCGCAGGAGACACCGGAGACAACCCTGGCCGCGGCGTCTTGTCACTCGCCTGGCCACTCTGTCCCCGGGACTCCGACGGTCCTCCCCTCCGATGTCCACGCAAACGCATCTCCGCACTGGCTCGCAAAGGGGTCAGCGCTGGTGCATCAGAGACACGCATAACCTGTCCCGCAACTCCACGAGGACCCCTCTTGGTTCCCCTGGAGTGCAAAGCAGGTGAGGATCTTACAGCTATTGAAACACCTATGGACCTAGAGTCCGAACTTGGACTGTGAAACCATTGAGAGTAATATCTATCTCGGATAGATGGTATATGGCCTTTTTTTAAATGCGTTTCCTGTAATAATAATACCTGAACTTTCTGCTTGTGCATATGGTAAAGAATCTGAGATCGCTTCTGAGGAGTGCTGAAACCTCGGACATTTAGAGACCCTAATTTTAGGGTAGCCATCTCTCCTCAATACTAGGAAGGGGGGGAGGGGAAGGAATGGGAAAGACAAGTAGGGGTAGAGAATTAGGTTAGAAAGAGATAGGGAAAAAGAACAGTAGAAATAAGATGAAGTAGGGTACTAAACACGCCTAGAGAGGACACAGGGAGAAGTGTGACCCCGCTACTATGTGACGTGATCCCTAAGTGGGACTGACTTTCAACAGAGGAGCTACTCCCCTCTGACCATCATGGAGAGACCAAGAACAAATATTCTAAACATCATATGTATAGCAACAAAAACATTGCCTGAGATGTACTAATTAAATGTAACGGACCCGTACTACACTAACAATAGGGCGGAATAAAAGTTTACGAACTTACTAGTGAATGATTAGACCCACATGCCTTAAATCCCTGAGCTAAATATGCCAATTTTGGCACAGCACGAAATAGCGCATATAAGCTAACATGCCTGATGTTGATATACTAACTGGGATGATACACAATGAATATAATATATCTGGAATCCTTTTCATCTAATATTCCATCCCTAACCAGAGTCACGGGAAACCCCCCCCCCCCCCCGGCGGTCCCCCCAGAGATAATCCGAGGAGACCCCAGGAAACAGATCCCCCGCAAGGCGGTCAGAGACAGAAGACCTGCGTCACAACAAAAAGGAGGGAAAACGTACATTATGTCTCCGACCCAGCTGTCAATAATTTCACATTAATGCGGTCTATAATATGACAACCCTCATGCACATTTCAGTATGGCCTAAACTTCCAGTGTCACCGTCCAAGTATCTACTGATGCCTATGAGGAAATGATATGTGGTCACACATGAAAGGTCATGCCAGTTACATAACTAATACTGTGCATTGGGCAAGAATTCTGTTTCACAACATAATGATGTGGAGCTAATCTCCAAACTACATAACACATATAATTTGTCAGAGAACATCCACAGCTATTATACTAGATATATGCGCCATCTACTATAGTTGGCTATAGACTTCCTTATATATAGCTAACATATATCCGTATAACGGGACACTTATAGGAAACTATGGCCTGACCGCCAAATCTTCTGCATGTCCTTTTAGAATTACGCAATTCTGCGAGGCTGTCCATTAAATACTGGGTCAGTCTTGTAGGTGGTATTTTAGCTAACAAGTGGCCTCAGGTGGAACATGACCACAAAACTAGAGAGGAACAGTAAGTAACCGAAGAACTGACTGTATTCATCCTGTACTATAAAGACAAGCTAGCGCTCTCAGATATCATGCCTCTAGGATTTATGTCCCAAAATTAGGAGTTTCGGGTCATGCTGTGCAGGACCAGTGGGTCTTGTATCAGCTGATACATCAAACATGGCGAGGATCTATTCTGTGTGAGATCCGTCGTCCGCGTCCAAGCTTCTGGGTGTGCGGTGCTTCTTCTGACGAGACGATCTAGAAGCTCTCTGAGGAAGCGGCTCCGCCCCCTCATGGGGCCAGTTGGTAGGAATGGCCAGTCATGCACCCTCACTGGGGTAATATCTAAGGATGTCGCAAAAGATAGTATGTCTCTGGGGTGACGCAGTGTCACCATTTTGCCATTCAGGCGGGTTTGTAGGCAAAAAGGAAATCCCCAGGTATATGCAATCTTGTTTTGTTGTAACACATCCAGGAGAGGACGTAGGGCTTACCTCTTCAACAGGGTAATTCTGGATAAGTCAGCCAGTATTTGAATTGGCGTGTCATTATAGAGCACTTGGCCGGCTTGTCTAGCCTTATTCATGATGGCTGCTTTCAGCTGGTATCGATGGACGCGGCATATAACGGTTCTAACCCTATCCGTATTATCCGGTTTAGGACCTAAGGCTCTATGGGCCCTATCCAGCTCCAACGGATTATCGAGAGGGGCCTGTAAGATATTATTAAAAATTAGGCACAGGGTAGTGTCCAAATCTTTAGATGCTACGGACTCAGGCAGCCCCCTCACGGATGTTATTGCGGCGCCCTCTATTTTCAATGTCATCAAGTAGGTCAGCAAGGTATTGCAGTTGGTAAGTGTGGGACTCCAACCCTGTTGTTCTTGTCTACCGGTCACTGCTCCAACGTCCTGTTCCACACAAGCCACTCTTTCCCCCATAGCGAGTATTTCGCTCTTGATGTTATGGACTTCATTCCTATATGCTGCTTCTAATCTGGACACATAAGTTTCCATGTCGTCTTTTGTGGGGATAGAGAAATCTCTGATGAGGAGGTCTCTCAAATCCGCCAGGGTAGGTGAGCCCTGTACGGGTTGGGGGGTTGCTAGTGAGCTGTTAAAGTCCCAGACATAGGGAAGGCTGAAGGTGCTTTAGGGGATGGAGGGTTGGAGATTATATTTCTCTGTATTGGGACATTTTCCCATTCTCCCTCTCTCCATGTGTCAGACGGCTCCTCCGTTATGGCGGTTTCCTGCTCTTCCTGAGGCTGGCGCTGGTGGCAAGATGGTGCGGTGAGTGAATCCCGCGTCTCGCTCCCTCCCGTTACCTCTGAAGTCATTGTTGAGCTGTATCAAGGCGACGGCTCCGCTACACCAGGCTCCCAAACCGCTGACTTTGCAAGCGGAGACCCCGCTCTGCAGGTCTCTGTCTGTTTATCCTGATGGGGATCCCAGGAAGATGGCGCCGGTGATTCGCGCTGTGATCCGGAGGTCAAGAACTTATTACTACCCTGTGGGGTGAGGTGTTCGGGTTGGCTGGATGGCGCAGACCCACTTTTCTTTGCTCTTTTAGGTCCTATTACGTTAAAATTTGCAATGCTTTGGCTGTATTAAGGTCTCTCCAGAGATCCAAGAGCAGGAGCCGAAGTACCGTGCATCTCTACTCAATAGCCAGGCCACGCCCCCTACAAATTAATTTATGAAGTTATTCGCGAAGCAATAACTTCGGCTCATCAGAGCCAATACATTCTAATACTGTACGGAGCTCCTTCTCTGTACAGTATTAGAAGGAAGTTTTATGAGAATCGACTTCGGATGTTTCATCCAAAGTTGATTCGCTCGTCCCTAGTCATCAGTATTAGATCAGCGAGGTCTGACTCCTGGCACCACTGCCGATCAGCTGTTTGAAGAGAAAGCAGTGCTTGTACGAGTGCTGCCTTCTCTTCGTTGTTTACCTGCTCACCATCGTAACAGTGTAATTATAACTCCACTATCCAATTCCCTTCTAGCGGAGGTGCTAGGAGTCAACCCCTGCCAATCTAATATTGATGACTTATTCTGAGAATAGGTAATCAATATAAAAAAAGCGGACAACCCCTTTAGCTTATTATACGCACAGCCCAGCTGATAGATGGGACAGTTGGCAGACATGGCTCTCCTCCTGACAGACTCTATATTCCTCCCTGATACATCGGTACCTTTAGTTTGTTCTGCATGACCTCACCTCAGACCTGCACTCTCTCTTAGACCAGAGTCCCAAGCAAATCTACTGTGGAGGGAGACTCCCTGCCAGCGCCAACTGTTACACTTGCAGACAGCTTCTGTCTCATTGTGGCAATGAACTCTCCAAGTTACTCCAAAAACTTCTTCTAGTGGTGGGAAAACCAGTTCTTTTTAAAGGTGTTCCCTGAAGATGATTTAAAATGGCAGCCGGGAACCTGCCCTAGAATTTGAGCAGGACTGTTGGCCACCACTTTTAAAGCTGCCTAGGAGTTTTCTCACTAACCTGCCCTACAATAGATGGTAGAGATACGATCCTGCCTATCATATGGGACCATGTCTAAGCAGCCTAACATGAACTCTGACTAATATTTAGTACAGTATATGAAAGCCCCAGAGCGTAGTGTGGACCGAGGAACCACACCCTCGCCTTCTCCTAGGCAGCTATGCAAGTGGAGGCAACCAATCCTGCTCACATTCTAGGACAGGTTGCTGGCTGACATTTTAAACCATTCCTGGAGAACACATTTAATGACTAATTTGCTGTGTCTATTATGAGCAACATGGAATCCTACACTTATGTGTTCTCATGCTACTAAGGCCCATACACCATGCTGGTCCCCACTTTTCATGGTTCCTGGTGCTGTTCTTCCCTGACACCTTCTTGTTACATGCTGGATTATCATGATGTCCAGATCATTGGGTGCCAGAATAATTACAGTTTAATGAATATACACCTACAATTTTATTAATTAACTTAATCTATATTTGTTATAATTTGTTATTATAAAAATTGGTAAATATTCAGTCATCTACCCAACAGTCCCTAACCCTAGAAATGAGGTAAACTTAAAAATAAAAGAATGTTAGAATGTTAGCAGACTTAGTCGAAATAGTTAATTAAACAGTATGTTTTCTCTCTTTCCTAATTATACTCCGGGGAATATTTTGTACGATTTATTGCAATCTGAACTTTAATAAGGAGCCTTTAGTTGGGCAGAGAAGGTATAAAATATTGAAAACCTTTTGCCTTGAGACTCAGAAAGCCATGACTTGAATGTAAAAGTCTGTATTTTTCTAAGGAACGATACTAGAAACTACCGTATATATTTCATTTATAAATTACATAAAACAATGTAAGTAAGATTTTTTTTTATTTATTCTTAATAATTATAATAGAGATCCTCTTGATTAATAGCTATAGAAATGTCCCTTTAAGTTTCTTTGTTAAGCATTCCCATGGTCGTGACGGGGCGATTTTTTTAGTTTTCCTTTTTTTACTCCCAGCCCTCCCAAAGCCATAACTCTTTTATTTTTCTGTTCACATAGCTGTATGAGGGCTTGTTTTTTTGCGGGGCATGATGCCTTTTCTAATGGCACTATTGACAGTTGCATACAATGTGGTGGGAAGCAGGAAAAAAATTATAAATGGGGTGAAATGGAAAAAAAAAAATTCCAGAACTGTTTTTGGGGGTTTTGTTTTTATGGTGTTCCCTATATCATAAAACTGACCCTTTACTTTCATTCTCCAGGTCAATACAAATCAGGCAATACCACATATGCATATTTTTTATTGCATTTTTATACTGAAAAAATTAAATAAAAATAAAAAAAATTGAAAATATATATTTTTTTAATTTAGTCTCCATATTCTGACGCCTATAACTTTTTTGTATTTATCTATGCGGATCTATGTGAAGACCGATGGTTTTTGTGACTGCACTTGGGGACACTTTCAAAGTTTTCCCAATTTTTCTGACTGACTGACCTTCATTTCTTAAAGTAATGATGGCCACTCGTTTTTCTTTACTTAGCTGCTTTTTTCTTGCCATAATACAAATTCTAACAGTCTATTCAGTAGGACTATCAGCTGTGTATCCACCTGACTTCTCCACAACGCAACTGATGGTCCCAAACCCATTTATGAGGCAAGAAATCCCACTTATTAAACCTGACAGGGCACACCTGTGAAGTGAAAACCATTTCAGGTGACTACCTCTTGAAGCTCATCAAGAGAATGCCAAGAGTGTGTAAAGCAGCAATCAAAGCAAAAGGTGGCTACTTTGAAGAACCTAGAATATGACATATTTTCAGTTGTTTCACACTTTTTTGTTATGTATATAATTCCACATGTGTTAATTCATAGTTTTGATGCCTTCAGTGTGAATCTACAATTTTCATAGATATGAAAATAAAGAAAACTCTTTGAATGAGAAGGTGTGTCCAAACTTTTGGTCTGTACTGTATATATATATATATATATATATATATATATATATATATATATACACACTCACCTAAAGAATTATTAGGAACACCTGTTCTATTTCTCATTAATGCGATTATCTAGTCAACCAATCACATGGCAGTTGCTTCAATGCATGTAGGGTTTGTGGTCCTGGTCAAGAAAATCTCCTGAACTCTAAACTGAATGTCAGAATGGGAAAGAAAGGTGATTTAAGCAATTTTGAGCGTGGCATGGTTGTTGGTGCCAGACGGGCCGGTCTGAATATTTCACAATCTGCTCAGTTACTGGGATTTTCACGCACAACCATTTCTAGGGTTTACAAAGAATGGTGTGAAAAGGGAAAAACATCCAGTATGCGGCAGTCCTGTGGGCGAAAATGCCTTGTTGATGCTAGAGGTCAGAGGAGAATTGGCCGACTGATTCAAGCTGATAGAATAGCAGCGTTGACTGAAATAACCACTCGTTACAACCGAGGTATGCAGCAAAGCATTTGTGAAGCCACAACACGCACAACCTTGAGGCGGATGGGCTACAGCAGCAGAAGACCCCACTGGGTACTACTTATCTCCACTACAAATAGGAAAAAGAGGCTACAATTTGCACGAGCTCACCAAAATTTGACTGTTGAAGACTGGAAAAATGTTGCCTGGTCTGATGAGTCTCGATTTCTGTTGAGTCCGAATTTGGCGTAAACAGAATGAGAACATGTATCCATCATGCCTTGTTACCACTGTGCAGGCTGGTGGTGGTGGTGTAATAGTGTGGGGGAGGTTTTCTGTGCACACTTTAGGCCCCTCAGTGCCAATTGGCCATCGTTTAAATGCCACGGGCTACCTGAGCATTGTTTCTGACCATGTCCATCCCTTCATCACCACCATGTACCCGTCCTCTGATGGCTACTTCCAGCAGGATAATGCACCATGTCACAAAGCTCGAATCATTTCAAATTGGTTTCTTGAACATGACAATGAGTTCACTGTACTAAAATGGCCCCCACAGTCACCAGATCTCATCCCAATAGAGCATCTTTGGGATGTGGTGGAACGGGAGCTTCGTGCCTTGGATGTGCATCCCTCAAATCTCCATCAACTGCAAGATGCTATCCTATCAATATGGGCCAACATTTCTAAAGAATGCTATCAGCACCTTGTTGAATCAATGCCACGTAGAATTTAGGCAGTTCTGAAGGCAAAAGGGGGTCCAACACGGTATTAGTATGGTGTTCCTAATAATTCTTTAGGTGAGTGTATATATACAGACGATACTCGAAAAAGTTGAATATCGTGCAAAGTTTATTTATTTCAGTAATGCAACTTAAAAGGTGAAACTAATATATGAGAGACTCATTACATGCAAAGCAATATATTTCAAGCCTTTATTTGTTATAATTTGGATGATTATGGCTTACAGCTTATGAAACCCCAAAGTCTCAATTTTGAGGTACCCTTTGCTCAGGGGGTATGGATTAATTAGCTGACTAGAGTGTGACACTATATTTCAATTAGCACCGATCAGTAGTGTCTATTACTGATCGTGTCTGCTCAGTCTGCAGTTTTATTTTGTGCAAAAAAGACTTTTTGTTACAATTTTTTTTCTCCTTTTTTTCTTCTAAATTTAATTTAACATTTATTGCAAGCCCCTTCATGTGTGAAAACACAACATACACACCCCTCACATGAAATAAAGGTTTCCACATTTCACACCCCAATAAAATAAAAATGGCCCGTCCATCCCAGCTGAACTCAGCTGAAGAGGCATAAGCCATGCTCGCCTCCGATACTGAGTCTGCCAGTGAGGGAGAAGAGGATGCCACTTGCCTCTACTCCTTTGATAAGGGACCCTCTAGAATGTGTGCCAGGGTAGCAGCGGAGGCAGCCCCCCAGAGTGAACCCTTATGGACCCCACCCCCTGACAAATTCCGGATTTTGAGGCCAGCTCCGGAATACATATAGATAGTGTGGGCTTCTCTGAAGATTTAGTAACTTTAATGGTGGCTGAAACCGATTTATACACCCAACAATTTATTGATCAGAACTAGGGATCGACCGATATTGATTTTTTAGAGCCGATACCGATAATCTGTGAACTTTCAGGCCAATAGCCAATAATTTATACCGATATTCTGTGCATTTTCACTTTTGAAAGAAAAAATCATACACAAATCTGCTGAAAATGAACATGTTTATTGTTAACGTTTAGCTTTTTTTTGTAAATCTTTTCCTTTTCATTTATACTTAATATTGTTTTTTGTGTTTTGTGTTTTATTTTATTTTTTACTATTAGCCCCGTTAGGGGCTAGGACCCTTGTCCTATTTACCCTAATAGAGCTCTATTACAGTGAATAGGACTTTGCACTCTCCCTGCTGCTCCGTGCATAGTACACACACCAGCAGGGAGCTGACTATGGCAGCCAGGGATTCAGTAGCAACCTGGCTGCCATGGTAACCGATCGGAGCCCCAGGCTTACACTGCTGGGGCTCTGATCAGAAGCTGCCACTGCCACCAATGAGGAGGAGGGGATCCTGTGGCCACAGCCACCAATGACTAATACTGAGGGGTTTGGGTGGAGGGGCACACTGCGCCACCAATGTTTTTAAGGGTACTTTCACACTTGCGGCAGAGGATTTCGGCAGGCAGTTCTGTCGCCGGAACTGCCTGCCGGATCCGTCAAACCGTATGTAAACTGATGGCATTTGTCAGACGGATCAGGATGACAAATGCATTGAAATGCTGGATCCGTCTCTCCGGTGTCATCCGGAAAAACGGATCCGACATTTTTTTTAATATATATATTTTTAGCGGTCTGAGTATGCTCAGACCGCAATGCCGGATCTGTTTTGCCGGAAAACTCAGGGCTGGATCTGGCATTAATGCATTTCAATGGGAAAAAATGCCAGATCCGGCATTCCGGCAAGTGTTGCGGAATTTTGGACGGAGATAAAACCGCAGCATATCTAGATACGAAAGTCCTTGCAAGTAGCCATTCTCTTTGGCATATTCTATCTCTAGTAGAAGATCACTTAGTTCTTGTAGCCGCACGTTGTCTCCTTAGCCCACCTTGGGAAAGACTTTATGTTTTTTCAACAGTGCTCCTTCTATTACCTCTAGGGATCCATACGTTTCTTCTAGTCTTCTCCAGGTCATGTTGAGTCCTGCTGCAGGGTTGAACAGGTTTGCTCTTCTCATCCTCTTAGCATGCTCTGCTGACTCGGTTCCAAGCCATTTTATCATTAAATTAAGCATTTCTGCTGGTGATAAGTTCAGACCTTCAGTGGCATTCAGAAAGGAAGATTTCCATGCCCAATAGTTTTTAGGACAGTCATCAAATTGGAGAAAGCCTGAGCTAACCATTTCTTTGCAGATTAGATATTTGGTGATATCCACTGCACATTGTTGTTCGCGCATGTAATCTATAAATTGAGGTGATGGGAACACTTGTTTTTTGTTCTTAGGGGCTTCTGGTGCTTAATTCTTGGTTTGCTGGCAGCCGCTGACCTCATGTGGTTGATTGGGCCTGCTCAAGGGGTATGTTGATCTCGGCCTGAGTTCCAACGCATTTCAAGAAATTGTAGCAAGTTAGAGGACTATAGAGAACAGGGACAGATGGTCAAGAATAGATTTTTAGAAAAAGTATATGAAGAGGAATTTTTAGATCACTGTAAAGAAGAAATTGAGCAAAAACGCATTGTTACCAAGTTACGGATAAATAATAAGAATGAACAGAAAAAGAAAGATTTTAGATATACATTATTGACCCAGTATAACAGCAAAATAGGATGTATCAAGAATATGATCCATAAAAATTGGCACATTCTTCAGAATGATCCTGTACTCAGTAAAGATTTACCTGCTAAACCACCAGTAGTTTTTAAAAGAGCCGATAATCTTGCTAATAAATTGGTCCGCAGTGCCAGTCTCGCAACTAATAAAAAGTGTATCACTACAAATAAAGGCAGGTTCACATGGTGCGGCTTTTGCTTACCCTGCAAAAACCGCATCTCAAAAGACCGAGAAAGGTTTGCTGATAAAATCACATCTACTAAAATAAAAGACACAACCTTTAAAATTAAAGGTGATTTTTCCTGCAATAATGTCGGTGTGATATATCTTTTGGAGTGCCCTTGTGGTCTCCAATATGTTGGAAGGACCACACGGAGTCTCAAGACTCGGGTTCAGGAGCATATCCGTAACATTAAAAAAGGACTTGAGACCCATAGTGTCTCGCTACATTTTAAGATCAACCATGACAAAAATCCAAGAGGTTTGCGCTTCACTGGATTGGAATTAGTACATACCCCTACCCGAGGAGGGGATTTTATTGCTCTGATAAATAAAAAGGAGGTTGAGTGGATGTTCCTTTTGGGCACCATTCAGCCTCAAGGGTTAAATATTGAGTGTGACGTTAATACTTGCTTGGTGTGATTATATTTGCCACATGTTAGGTAGGTTCCCCTCTGCCTATTTTTACCATTTGTGTATTTTATTCATTTTAATTTGTTTGTATGTGTTTGTTTCATGCCTTGTATTATTTTTTTTGGATGTGATCATGACGTGGTTTAGGGGAGGTTTCCCTGCTGATTTAAACCCAGTGGTATCCACTTACCAATCAACGCCCCAGACGAAGCATCACGGCGAAACCCGGGTCGGGCAGTATAGAGACATTTTAAACACGTTTTAAGCTGTATTTTTGTGAGTATATTAAATAATTTTATCTGACCCACTGGTGCGTACTTCACCATACTTGCGACTTCCTTCCCACGAGATCCTTGGAAGCTGGGGTCTGGTGTCATTAAGGTGTTACGGTATTTAATCTGCTGGACTGGCTTATCATACCGACGTGCTTCGATCCACGCCTGTTCCATCTACCAAGCTTAGTTTGCTCCTGAATATCATCATCTACGCACCTTATCAGCGAAGTTCTGTGAGTACAATCTGTTTGCAGGAGTGTAAAGTGTTGCTACATACTACACTATAGTGTTCTCCTTTGTAACAGATTTTCGAAGAGAGACAATATTCAGATTTCTACACGCCTTCACTAGCGGAGTCTTGTGAGTATAACCCATTCACATGGTGCGTCAGGTGTTTGGGGCTTACTACACCATAGTGCGCTTTCTCATCACATTACAGGTTTCCTACCAATGTTGGACTGTGAAGTTTGCATGTGGTCCTATTAGTTGAAGATTTCATAAAGAGAACTTTATTACCCAGAGAGCAGGGAGCTGACTATGGCAGCCAGGGATTCAGTAGCAACCTGGCTGCCATGGTAACCGATCGGAGCCCCAGGCTTACACTGCTGGGGCTCTGATCAGAAGCTGCCACTGCCACCAATGAGGAGGAGGGGATCCTGTGGCCACTGCCACCAATGACTAATACTGAGGGGTTTGGATGGAGGGGCACACTGCGCCACCAATGTTTTTAAGGGTACTTTCACACTTGCGGCAGAGGATTCCGGCAGGCAGTTCTGTCGCCGGAACTGCCTGCCGGATCCGTCAAACCGTATGTAAACTGATGGCATTTGTCAGACGGATCAGGATCCTGATCCGTATGACAAATGCATTGAAATGCCGGATCCGTCTCTCCGGTGTCATCCGGAAAAACGGATCCGACATATTTTTTTTTTATATATATATTTTTAGCGGTCTGAGTATGATCTGTTTTGCCGGAAAACTCAGGGCTGGATCCGGCATTCCGGCAAGTGTTGCGGAATTTTGGACGGAGATAAAACCGCAGCATATCTAGATACGAAAGTCCTTGCAAGTAGCCATCCTCTTTGGCATATTCTATCTCTAGTAGAAGATCACTTAGTTCTTGTAGCCGCACGTTGTCTCCTTAGCCCACCTTGGGAAAGACTTTACGTTTTTTCAACAGTGCTCCTTCTATTACCTCTAGGGATCCATACGTTTCTTCTAGTCTTCTCCAGGTCATGTTGAGTCCTGCTGCAGGGTTGAACAGGTTTGCTCTTCTCATCCTCTTAGCATGCTCTGCTGACTCGGTTCCAAGCCATTTTATCATTAAATTAAGCATTTCTGCTGGTGATAAGTTCAGACCTTCAGTGGCATTCAGAAAGGAAGATTTCCATGCCCAATAGTTTTTAGGACAGTCATCAAATTGGAGAAAGCCTGAGCTAACCATTTCTTTGCGGATGAGATATTTGGTGACATGCACTGCACATTGTTGTTCGCGCATGTAATCTATAGGTTGAGGTGATGGGAACACTTGTTTTTTTGTTCTTAGGGGTTTCTGGTGCTTCATTCTTGGTTTGCTGGCAGCCGCTGACCTCATGTGGTTGATTGGGCCTGCTCAGGGTTATGTTGATCTCGGCCTGAATTCCTTTGCTTCAGGTTTAAAAGACTGTTCCTTTGTATGCGCATCAGTAATGTTCTGGACGTACTCACTTGTACGATCTGCAGAAAATAGAGGTTTTTCTGGAACCTCTGAGTCTTTATATGATTTTTCACTTCCTGACCGACTTGTTCCCATGTAGGCAGTGGCCTCTGCTTCAGCAACTGCAGCTGCAGTCTGTTGCTGCAGGATGAGCAATTTTGATTCTAAAACCGCTTCTTCTTGTGCTATGGCTGCTTCCCTAGCTGCTTCCCTAGCTTCTTTCTCTTGTGCTATGGCAGCTTTCTTTGCTGCTAACTCCTGCATTATCATGGCTTCTTTTTCTGCGTACTGTAGCTCGACACGGGCAGCTTCTGCCTTAGCACGAGCTCTAACTGCTGAGGAACTTGCTGAGGACATCTTGCTAGCCCGTGAAGTTCTGGACACATGCGACTTTGCATCGTCTTGCTGGGCACTGGGAATATTCTCCCTGCCTTGCTGTGTCGGCTGTAGCGTGGCATCAGCCTGGTACTTTGTTCCTGATCTTTGACTCATGCTGCAGTAATGGCGTTTAAGTTTATACCAGACCGCCACGTGGGTTGTCTTTTTACTGTTCTGCTTCGCGTTATTGACTGTTGTATAACACTAGTCAGACAGCTTAACAATAATTCAGAAGTCAAGAAACGTGAGACATCAGATCTGTATGTATTCTCTTTTCTGAATAACTTTGTAAAACTACAATATAAACATAAACAAAACATATGTGTCAGTACATAAAACATAATACAGCAGCCTCACTCCATCAGTGAGAGTACTCACAGACAATTCCATCATAAGTCCAGGAATAGATCAAGAGCTCCTCTGCATGCAGCCTGCTAGATCCAGGAGCAGTCATGAAATGGAGGAAATACAGTTCCAGGTTAGAGGTTACTGCCTCTGACTCTGAGAAAAATACACTTCCTGTAAAGTTCTGGCAAAGTAGAAACTAACTTTGACCACTAGATGGCAGCAACGTCAAACATAACATTTCAGTATAATCTTTACAGCACATTACATACATTTATTATGGGCAGAACACCGCCTACTAGTAGAGTGTCCCAATCACATCCATATGCTTTTTAAGGTATATAGAAAGGAGTTGTATAGTTACAACAGTCCTTTAAAGGGAGCAGGTCACCTCCTAAAGCATCCCTAAATCTGGCCCTGTTCTCCTAACTGTATGAGCTGACCCATAAGGTAGGAGGGCCCATACGCTAGAACCTAAGAACCCTGAAATCCCTGAGGTTAGGAGACAGGAACCAGAGACAATCAGGTTCATCCAAGACATGGATGAACCAGAGACTCCACAGGCCTAGCAAAAAGGAGAGACCATTCATAGCAAGAGGATCGGCAGGTAAGAACAACAAGACCACTCACTTACCTGCCGAAGCCTCTACAACTGGAACCCATGAATCAGTACAGGAGCCCAAACACATAGCAGGTCACAGTACAAACAACCCACACAGATATCCAGCATACCAATTCTGCCAAAGCCCCTCATGCTCATGCAGTGCATGGCAGCCCCAAGCAGGGCTGCATACAGGCTTCAACATACAGGGCAAACGTCAAACATACATAAAGGGACAAACACCAACAACAGCCCAGACATGTTACAACCATGAAGACGTACAACACATCCTGAACATAAACCCACGCCTAACAAATAGCAAGTGAGGTAGGGAACCAGGAGCAAACATATGGAACGACGATTTATGTCCAATAAGGAGGCCTTCAAGGACTGGGCAGCATCACCCAGGCAAGGAGCAGAGCTCCATCACCAAACAAGGCTGTAGAACAACTGCCCCCTGCCTGCAAGCCACACCCAGCTTGCAGCCACACCCAGGACACACCATAATCCCCACTAGCTAGAAGATTAACCCCTAGCACACCAAACAGCAGGGAGGCACACCTTAAAGGGGAATTGCACGTGCAAACCAAAAACTACACGTTGCCACTAGCAACGAGTCTGGAGGGCAACCGATTCACAGTCAAACAACAGTATAACCGTGACAATCTAATTGTCAGTTGTCCCTGAGCTGGTGAGTGATCACTAGCTGCTATGATCTCTGCCCATGAACTACACATAAAGACAAGAGATTCTACACTCTGACAAGATAGTTGTATACAGGGGTGGTCTTAAAGGCTACAAACACTTTTAGGGGCAGTTTTTATTATTGCATTTTGCTCAATTTGAGGTAATTTATTTTCAATTGGTCTTTATTAAACATTTTGAGCCCCTTTCTCTGTACAGCCTTGAGATTCTCAAGTAGAATACTCTGTATTTTTACAGTTTCCTGTCAGGCAGCCTTATCTGTGATCTCTGACCTTCTAAACAATTATTCTAACTCAATTATTATCTTACTGATAAGAATATGGATTAAATAAGTGTTTGACCTTTTAGTAATTTAGATGAAAGTCACAAAGTGAAAGTACGATTCATACAGCTAGTGGGCTAGCTAGCAAATAGTTAACCCTTTGTGACAGAATGGCAGAATATTTTTTGTTTATTAAAGACCAAGTGAAAAAATTATTTCAAGCCCAAAATGTGCACAATGCAATCACAACAAAATTGCCCCTCGAAGGTGTACATAGCCTTTAACGTTAGAAAAAGCTGAGATATAAATGTATAACTTGCAAGTTTTACTGAATCTTTTGACACAAGACTATCAATCTGCTCAGGTCCTCCTGCTCCTGTTCTCGCGCTCCTATTTTATCTTGGGTGTAGCATTCCTTTGCACTTTTGCTCTTCCTATCCAATAGAGCGCCTTGATTAGGTGGTACATATAGGTGTGCTTGCTCCTCCTCCTATCGGTTGCTTGATGCACATGGAGGTGACTAGGAGCAGCACACCATATGTGTGGCGTCTGCGCTCCTGAACATAGAAGCCCAGCGGCTTAGGTAGGTTTAGCGTAGGACCCGCCTGACCTGAGACCACCTTGGTGCTTGGTAGGCTTGCTCAGATGTGTTTTGATCAAAATATATTGGCCAAGTGTCTCAAATTTTATCATATCAGAGTGAGGACTTTTTCCATATATAATGCTTGCATCTACTTTACTAAGTGCATTGTTATCTTATTTCTGTGATTTTCTTCATTAATATGGCCAGGGACATCCGCACATTTTTATATCATACCGTGCAGGATGTTTTTATCTTTGTTATTAATGTGATCCTCCTGCTCTATAACCTGCTGCTTGCAGATTGCACTACATTTTCATGCTGACAGGTCCTCTTTAAGTAACACCAGGGCACCAAATGGAGGAACAAGAGAAAACTCAAGGGCTCACTGATAAATACATCCGTGCAGTCCTTTATGTCCAGGTTGTTCATTTGCATGGGCTGGACACATACATTCTGGTCTCACTTTTTTGCTTCTAGATACTGATCTAATTTTCAGAAATAAAGGCTACCTGTTGGATTCAGAGGAGGCCACTCTCACCAAGGTGTATGTTTCTATTGCTCCTGGACAACTAATTCAAGTCAATATATTTCTTACAATTTTTAGCATGACTCTTATCTATGTGAAGTAGGAGTTATTGTCCTATGTTTTTTTCTTTCTTTTGAGTTTAATTGTAAAAGTTAATCTTTTTTTAGGTATGTTGTGATGCTTGATTTTAAACTTTTATATAATATTACAGACTCTCTCTCATCATGTGTAGTGACAATCAAACCATGGTCTATGATTTCTTACTTCTTGGATTCAAGACTCATCAAATTAAGCTTCTACTCTTTTCTTTGTTTCTAGTCATATACATTGTCATATTAGCTGGAAACACCATGATTTTCATTTCTATTTCACTGGTTCAGTTTCTGGATATTCCTATGTTCATTTTTCTGAAGTATTTAGCCACGGCAGATTTATTGGTCACTACAAATATTATACCTAATATGTTGCATGTCATCATAATGGAAGGTGCTGAGATATCTACCAAGGGTTGCTTCACCCAATACTACTTTCACTGCATCTCATCGATTGCTCAGTCATTAGTGCTTACTAGCATGTCTTTTGACCGTTATATAGCCATCTGCCACCCCTTACGTTATTCTTCTGTTGTGAACCATAGGCTTTGTCGCCATCTTGTTTTTTGGTCTTGGGCCACAGGAATCCTCCTAATGCCAAAAGAAATTGTTTCCTTGTCTCAACTGAAGTTCTGCAGTTCTAATATCATTGGCCATTTTTTCTGTGACTTTGCACCTATCTTAAAAATTACATCTTCAGATACTTCCTTGGTCATATGGAAAGACTTTATCTTCACAATATTTATTTTTGTTGTTCCTTTTTTATGTGTCATCATATCGTACGCTTGTATTTTTATATCCATTCTTAAGATCTCTACAGGGATTGGTCGACAGAAAGCCTTCTCCACCTGTAGCTCTCACCTGGTCACACTGTGCACTTATTATGGTACTATGATTACTATCTACATAATTCCAGTGAATGAGACTGCAATCAATGAAAATAAACTGAAATCTCTTTTGTATATTGTTCTCACCCCATTTATTAACCCCATTATATACAGTATGAGGAATCGAGAAATAAGGAAAGCATTCATGAAATTATTATGTAATAGGAAATTGTGGAAATTCCATCACATCAGAACTTATATAAAATATATATATACTGTACAATGCAAAGAGAATTTTTTTGTGCAAACTGAAAACTATGAAACTGCAAATATCACATTTAGAAATATGTATTTTAAATCATTGTACAGTACAATTGTATATAGACTATTATTGTAGATGTCCGGTACTGTATGGTTTCTGATCTTCAAAGTGTAGCTGTCATTTGGTGCAGCACCACATAGTCATCACCACCTCCGCCACACAGCACCTTTTAGTTGCAAGACCCAGTAGCCTATCAGCAAACTGCTGTCATACTAAACCCAATGGTACAAGGAATAACACTATTTCTGGCCATTATATGATGATATAGTTTTACCACTCTGCATGATCCATCAATTTTCCTTAAAGTCACCTCTAGAGTGAGCGAAGACTAGCTACTATGATGTCTCCTATAAATAGCATAGAGAGGAGATCATGCTCTCCCTTTACCACACCCTCAAAGTAGCATCAGAATGGAGAACATTATATAGCAGTACTAAGCAGTGTAGCTGTGACTCCCGCACTGAGGTGAGACAGTAGAAGTAGCAGTAGTGTCTCTGTGTGCTTTTAATATTTATGACCTATCCTCAGGATATGTCATCAATATCAGATCGGCAGGTGTCTGACACCTGGCACCCCCGCCGATCAACTGTTTGAGGAGACTGTGCGCGCCATGTGCATGTGCCATCTCCCTTCTCTCTTCCTGCTCTCCGCTGTATGTCTATGGCACTGCAGGAGCGGACAGGAATAGAGAAGGGAGACAGCACATGCACACTGCGTGCGCTGCAGCTGATCGAACAGCTGGGCGCAGGGGCGCCAGTGTCAGACACCCCGCTGATCTGATATTGATGTCCTCTCCTGATGAGAGGTCATCAATTGAAAAAGCCCAGACAACCTCTTAAACATATGTTATCATAAAAATGTGAATATAGTGGCTTAGCCACACTTTCTTTAGTGGGGTGGAAGAGGATCCTAGGATGTGGATCACAACTAATATGTATAAGATAAATGTAGCTATGCATGTATTAACCTCACTGGTGTTACTTCTGATATATTCAGAATGAGTGGTATACCTGGTGTCCCGTTTGTCCTGCGTTTGCATTATACCAAAGAAAGGATTGACATCTTAGTCAAACTCATCGCGCACATGTTGGCTCAACCAAATCCTACATCATGCCCTGTGTACAAGCAGTCATAGCAGTGTCTATGTGCATGCCCATCAGTGGTACCTGTGTCAAAGCACATGAACTTGCTAGATAACAGGCAAAGCGATAATAGCGAGGGTGTTCCCCCAATCTTGCTCATGCCTTCTTGTACTGTGGCATAATGGTCGCTGGGGAAACAATATCTGTAGTGAAAAGGAACAGAAAATATGTCTGAATCAGGGCTAATGGCCAACAGTCTTCAACTTATATGTTATAATAGTCATCCCCCGTGTGGGTCAATTCACAAAGATGGCAGATGTTAGGTATTGGTAATGTCTTAATAAGTACTGTAGATGAAAAGTGATGCACAAAGTGGATATACCAGCAACATATCAACCATTGTTCTACAAATTACTTATAGTACAGCACAAATACAAGATGTTGTTCAATTTCTTTTATTCAAAAAGAGTTATGAAAGAACATTACCTCAAGAGACATTAACAGCTCGATGACAAGTCGAAGCTGTGTACAAATAGAAATATACACTCCAATGTTTAAAGATACAGAGAACTTCAAGAAGCATATAAGGGTACAACCAGTGGTCTTTCTTTACAGTCAAGTGGTGCAGCACAGTCTGGTTGACGGACGCTGTAAAGTAAACGCTCTGTAGCATACAATCACAGAAAGACAAATGACATAGACAGGACATACACAAAAGAACATGGGGGGGGGGGGGGGGGAAGGGGGAGCTAGATCCCGACCATAGATGTAGAGAAACAAAAGTCAGAATAATAAAATGCAATTGAAACGAGCCAGTCGGTAAACCTATACCCATTTCAGGTGGCAATGGTAACCCGAAGAAGGGAATAGGGTAATGGAGACTAGAGAGGGGGCCACCATCTCCTCAGGGACTGGCCTCATCCCTATTCAGCCAGTTGGTAAATTCGTTAGATCCCTTAAACAAAATCCAGGGAGTCCAGATCTTTAGGAATTTGGCGGAATTGCCTGAGTCCTCCGCCCAAAGTTCCTCCATTCTATAAATTTTCTCAAAGGTAATAAGCCAGTCCCTAAGGAGAGGGGGAGAGGTGGATTTCCAGAATCTAGGTATAACCAGGCGAGCTGCCTGAACGAAAAATCGTAACAGGCCTTTCCTCAGGGTGGAAGTGGAGCCGGGAAACATGGAGAGTAAGGCACCTTCTGGCGTCCACCTAGTAGAGCTACCACAAACCAGATCATAGAGGTCATTAATGGCCTTCCAGAAAGGTGTAATCCTATTGCAAAACCACCAAATGTGGGACATATTACCCTCTTCATTCCCACACCTCCAACAAGTGTTGGGGCATGTGGGAAAGAAAGAGTGCAGCAGGGCCGGGGTCCTATACCACCTAGATAACACTTTAAAATTCTTCTCCTGGAGACCGCAACTGATAGAAGACCTGTAAGAAAGCTCAAATGCCTTCTCCCACTGGTCAGCAGGGAAAGTCTTCCCCAGTTCTCTCTCCCACACCTTTACAAAGGGTAAGGAGGAGATGGTGTCATCTCTCCCCTGGAGTAGCCCGTAGGTCAGAGACACTAAATGTGTAGGAGGGGATGTTTGAGTGCATAATGATTCAAACGAGGTGAGATCCCTAGCCAGAGCTGACTTGGGCCCTAAAGAGGATAAGTAGTTCTTAATGCTATTGTGCTGCAACCACGCCCCTGGTGACGTGTTCTCCGTAAAGGAGGACAGCGGCCGTATAGATCCCTTCTCCATAACTGAGAGTAGAGTAGGATTACTTGCAAGTTCCAACCCCAAAAATGACTTACTCTTCAAACCCATAGGGAAATCAGGATTATTAAAAAGGGGGATTAGGGGGCTAGGTGATTGTGTGAGCCCCAGTGGTATTGCGATAGTATCCCAAATCTTCAGAACACCCGAGGTCAAGAGGGGGAGGCGTGGGGGCCTTTTAGATCTAGAGATCCAGAGTAGGCTATGGGTTGAGAACCCAACCTCATGCTTCTCAAACTGGACCCACCTCTTAGATTGTCCGTTGTGAAACCAATCCAGTATATATGAGAGGATGGACGCTTTGTGGTAATTTGGTAAATCCGGGGCCCCCACGCCCCCCCTTAATCTAGATCTCACCAAAAATCTCATCCCTATCCTAGGGGAGGAGCCCGCCCAGATAAATTTAAGGAACATAGATCTAAGGGTTCTAAAGAAAGAGTTCGGAAGAGGTATGGGGATAGTGCGAAAGAGGTACAGAATGCGAGGGAGAATATTCATTTTGAGCGTGTGAATCCTACCAAACCAGGATAGTGGTAGCCCTTTCCAGCTTTTTAAGTCTTTTTTGATGTCCTCAATAAGGGGAGTAAAGTTCAGGGGGAATAAATCCGTCAAATTAGATGGAATGACCGTGCCTAGGTAAGCTATATGGCGACGTGCCCACCGGAACGGGAAAGAGGCTTGTAAATTGTTAACCAGGTCTTGGGGTAAGGTGATATTAAGGACCTCCGACTTATGGAGATTAACTTTAAAATTACTGAGGTCTCCGAAGGTCGAAAACTCCCTTAATATATTTGGGAAACCAATTAGCGGGTCTGTGCAGTAAACAAGGAGGTCATCAGCATATATGGCTATTTTCGACTCCAGGTCGCCCATCTTAAGGCCTTTAATAGACTCATTAGCCCTGAGAGCTCTAGCTAAAAATTCCATGACCATAATGTACAACAGAGGGGAAAGAGGGCACCCTTGTCTGGTGCCATTATGGATACGGAAAGGAGTCGATAGAGATCCGTTAACTCGGACCTGCGCGCTAGGGTCGCGGTAAAGTGCTAAAATTCTATCAATCATGCCAGGGCCAAACCCAAACGCCTTCAAGGATTCGTGCAGAAAGGACCAGTCTACGCGATCAAACGCTTTCTCTGCGTCGATCGATAAGAGACACAGAGGTGATCCCAATCTGTTAGCTCTGTTAATGATGGCCATAGAACGAATGGTATTATCGCGCGTTTCCCTCCCCGGGACAAAGCCCGCCTGATCCACATGAATCAGAGATGAAATGAACGGTTTCATTCTGTCCGCGAGGATTTTTGCGTAAATCTTCACATCAATATTGATCAGGGATATAGGGCGATAGTTACTACAAAGAAACGGGTCTTTCCCCGGTTTCGGTATAACGCATATATGGGCCATTAGTGCCTGGGGAGGGAAAGACGAGCCGGCAGCTAGGGAGTTACACATAGTGGTGAAAGGAGGGGTTATTACTTCCTGGAATTGTTTGTAAAAACGAGGCGTAAAGCCGTCGGGGCCCGGACTCTTGCCAACTATTAACCCTTTGATTGTCCTGTGGACCTCCTGTTCCGTTATTTCGCCCTCTAGTGCCTCTCTATGCTCAGAGGACAACTTAGGGCCGAGTAAGCCAGCCATGTAATCCCTAATCTTTTTGAGTTTGATGTCATTGGAAGTATCTGCAAACTTTCCTCTCAGGTTATATAATTCCTCGTAGTAAGAGCGGAACTCCTGGAGAATGTCCCCAGTTGCGTGAATACGTCCCCCCGATCTGCGATTCAGAGCAGGAATATATGAGGCGTTCGTTTTGGGCCGTAACATTCTCGCTAGCAATCTACCACTTTTATCCCCGTGGCCATAGAAAAGTTTCTGCAGCTTATCCCTAGCACCCAAATATTTTTGATCAATTATCTTGCGGAGAGCTGTACGGGTCTCGCAGAGCTCCTGGAAGGCCTCACTGGACAATGACCCCTTATGTTTCTGTTCCAGACCCGCCAATTTCAACAATAATGTTTTAATCTCCCCAGCTCTAATCTTCTTAAGTCTAGAAGCATGAAGAATACATCTGCCTCTAATCACACATTTTAGGGCCTCCCATTGAACGGTCGGGCTAGAGGGGTCATTTACATGATTCAGGGCGAAATCAGAGATGGCGGATTTAATGTCAGCAGCACAGACAGGATCTCTAAGTATGTTATCATTAAGTTTCCAGGAACCAAACGATCTAGAGGAATCGCCAATGTCTAAGGCCACCCAAATCAGGGAATGATCCGAAAATAAGGCAGGTTCAACGCCCGCAGCTGGGTGTGAGTCCAGTAACGAGTGGGAAATGAATATGTAGTCTAAGCGGTGGTACGTGTTATGAGAGGCGGAGAAAAATGTGAAATCCTTTGTGTTGGGAAATAATATGCGCCAAGCATCTATTAGTCTGAGGGATCGGAGATGTCTCTTAAAACCACGGGCCACCCCAGGGGAAACAGAGGACCTACCGGAGGAGGTATCCAGGGAGACATCCAGGGGGAAGTTTATATCCCCGCCCAGGACGATCGGCAAGCCATCAGCGAAGTCGGTCAGTGCAGAGAACATCCTAGAGGCAAAGCGGAGGTGTCCTGTATTGGGAAAGTATACATTAGCAATTATAAAGAGTTTCGAGGCTAAGGAGACTTTAATGAAAAGAAACCGACCCAAGCTGTCAGAAACCGTGTCCAATATTTCACATGGTACAGATTTGTGTATGGCAATGGACACTCCCCGAGATTTTGACTCCGGGTGTGTGCAGTGCGACCAGGTCGTGTAGTACCTATTTTTGCAGGAAGGCACATGTCCAGATTTGAAATGAGTTTCCTGTAGCAGCGCTATTAAGACCTTTTGTTTATGCAAGCTATAGAGAATTTGGTTACGCTTGGCTGGTTCGTTGAGACCGTTCACATTATAAGAGCTGATTCTAATAGATGCCATATAGAATAGCACAAATTAAGATACTATATGCAAGTGTGTCAGGAACGGACAGGGGGAGGGAAGAACGAGAGGGGGGACCAGACGAGACAGGGTAGACAAAACAAGTACACACAATTAACATAAAAAAAAACAGAAACCTGTGGCGTTCAGCCTGAGGTAGTAACATCTCAGGGAAATCGTCAGCCACTCTGTATAGATAGGAGCGATGAAAGCCCAGGGTGAGCCAGCATCCTCCCACCACTCAATATTAAGGCATAACGAATAAAGAGCTATTTGGTAAACGTGGGACTGCCCCTAACCTAGTCCAACCAGTGGAGTCAGGGATAAGGGCAGAGCCATAAAGAACTAAAAACTACACATAACACCCGCAAGGGAATGAAGGCTAGTGACTCCTAGCCTTGATCTAGGGGTAGGAACCGAATACTTAAACCACAATCAAAGCAAAACGGTTGCAAGAGACCCACACGGAAAGTGGGCACAGTAGAGTCTAATACAGACATAATATGATGATCTTCTCACGGCAACTTTCTCGTTTTCGAAGAACGCGGAGAAACTTGCGTCCACTGCACTCTATCTGGCAGCGGTGCAGGGGATGGCATCACCGGCCAGTCCGGGAGGGAGACCTTGGGTAGCGAAAAAGTCTCTAAGAATTTAGGGAGGTCCTCAATGTCCCGGAATGTCGCCATCTTGCCGTCCTTCTTGGCGTGGAGTTGAAATGGGAAGCCCCAGCGGTATATTATGTCTTTCTCCTTTAGCAGGGCAAGAATAGGGCGGACCGCTCTGCGTAGCTGGAGTGTCCTTCTCGACAGGTCAGGGAGAATCTGAATTTGAGTCCCCTGGTAGGATAAATCCTCAGATTGCCGTGCAGCCCTCATAATGTCCTCCTTGATTTTAAAGAAGTGTACGCGGCATACGATGTCACGCGGCCTGTTGGGGTCTGCAGATCTAGGCCCTAGAGCCCTATGCACTCGATCTAGCTCAATGGGGGTATCCTCCGACCTCTGCAGCAGAGAGCTGAATAGCGCCTGGACAGTAGCTTCCAAGTCAGACGGCGCGACGGACTCCGCAAGTCCCCGTATTCGGAGATTGTTCCGCCGGTGGCGGTTGTCGATATCATCGATATGGGATAAAATGTGGGAGATCTGTGAGGAGTGCGCAGAGAGCACTTGTTGGTGGTCTGCAAGGTGTTCAAACACTGCCTCCTGTGTTTTCTCAGAGGCCTCCACCCGATTACCCAGATGAATAATTTCTCCCTTCAGTCCCTCCATCTCCGTTTTATACGTCTGCTCGATTCTGGAAACCGAGTGAGCTAAGTCCTCTTTTGTAGGCAGCGCACGCAGCTGCGCTTGTAAGTCCCAGCCAATATCGGAGACACATGAGGAAGGGCTCCTGGAGTCTGTGTCTGAGGGAGCCGAGCGGGCGCCGCGGTCTGGGAGCGGCGTGGAGGAGCCGGCGGCCATCTTGGGAGTACCTTGCTGTCCCGTCATAGACTGCTGGGAACCGAAGAATTTCTGGATCCCGGTACCGTCTCCTGGCTGATCGGTCTCAGCAGTGCTCTTTGCGGTTTTCCTGACCATCTTGAGCGGGTTATGGCCGTTTTAATAGCCGGAAAATAGCTGTAATGGTGCGAGTGGCGGGAGAGCTGCAGCGACGCACGTCCTATTCAGCCATGAGCAAGCCACGCCCCATACACACACAAATACAAGATGTACAGGTAGCCTTTGAACAGAAGAAAGAAAACATGGAAACTAGAATGGGTCAAGGAGAGCCGTAACGGAACAAATATAGGGAAAACGCTCATACACAAATGGGTGGAGACATGGAGGGCCAGAATGGGTCACTCTACGGAGCTGCATTCATGCATGGAAGGTTAAAACTCCTCTGTTAAAGGAGAACACCAGATCCCTGTGGCGCACTCATACTTGACTTTCATTATAAGGGTTGGGTAATCATACGTCTGGAGAGTTCCTGCTACCCTGTGAATTA
This sequence comes from Bufo gargarizans, assembly GCF_014858855.1. Lineage (NCBI taxonomy): Eukaryota > Metazoa > Chordata > Amphibia > Anura > Bufonidae > Bufo > Bufo gargarizans. Next base: position 76,908,806 of record NC_058090.1, read on the forward strand.
CCACTTTCATACCAGCTGCAGTAGATTAATAAGAAACACCAGAATGGGTGGGACCCTCTTAGGTATAGCCCAATCTCTGTGCCCTAGTGGTTACAGACTCACTACCTAGCACATAAACCTTATGGATAAGGATGATCCACATTTAGTGGATAGAACCTGATCAAGGTTAGTGTCAGTACTCTACATTCAACGTAAACCTCCTAAGGGACAGAAAAGGGGCAGAAACTATGGGTTAAGTACTCCTAGTTGTCAGTCTGGGCTCTCCTTTTAACCATGGGCAACCATCCAAATTATGATAAAAATGTTGAGGGTTAGATAACCACTGTGGCGCAATCTGTGACTTCTCCCCACTCACACTAGGTCTCAAATTGTAGATGTGGCATGACTGGGGAAGGGGACAGGCCGGAAGGCCCATTTGATTTACTATTTTCTACGCCTGTTTCAGTTGTAGATAAAGGTCGAAATGTAAGACAGCAAGGAAGATGTCTCACATTTACAACTGGCGCAGGATCCGCCGAAGTTATAAAGAGGCCATCTCCTCTTCAGAACTTTGGTGGAATCACTGCCGGCTTAGGGGTTTAAGACCGACGTCTAAAAAGCTGATCGTAATAAATGTGCCCCACAGAACATAAAGGCTACATCCACACGGGTTGTAAACTGCAGCAGAGAATCATGATTTATTATGTGGATTTGGTACAGATTTTGCTGCTAATTTTTACCCTCTGCATTGCAGGATGAATTCCCAAGCAATAGTATAAGCAAGAGTAAATATATTTTTAGTTTAAAATATACTTTAAACATTGCATAAAAGTGGTCATGCATAAACATAATGTAAGACCACCTAGATACAAAAAAATACTGTATAGATATATCATATAGAGGGACAGATAGATAAAAAAACGTCAGGAAAGGATGTTACTTGTACATGCTATTAGGGATAAGCGAATCAACTTCGAATTAAACATCTGAAGTCAACTGGCATAAAACTTCATTCTAATACTGTACGAAGCAGGAGCTCCGTATAGTATTAGAAAGTATTGGCTCCGATGAGCCGAAGTTATTACTTCCCGAAGTCTCGCAAGACTTCATATATTAATTTGTACTGTAAAAAAAACATTTCCAGAACTCGGGTTTGGTTCCAAGGTACTTACAGTACACATTAATTTATGAAGTTATTACGCAAAGTCTCGCGAGACTTAGCGAAGTAATAACTTCGGCTCATCAGAGCCAATACATTCTAATACTGTATGGAGCTCCTGCTTCGTACAGTATTAGAACGAAGTTTTATGCGAATTGAACTGATGTTTCATCCGAAATCGATTCGCTCATCCGTACATGCTATATTTTTGGGTAAAACCAAAACAAGTAGGTCAGCTCATCATTTGGTGGTAGAACACATGCCCATGCACAGATTTCCCGGAGCAGGACGAGCAGATGCACATACAAGTTGATCCAGCATTGAGACATGTTCCATTAAACATTCTTCTTTATTGTAGAAATAATAAGTACACAAAAGTAAAATCACGTCAAGGCAGAGAAGTTCACAGACAGTAATCATGTAAAAAAGTTAATGAACAGGAAAACGTTCTAGATGTTTGATACCAGAGATCCCAAAGGTCTATACCAGAGGTTGGATTTAAGTTGCGTTTATTAATTTGCCATTATAAATTTTTTACATTGAATGATGAATGAAGTCATGGAGTTCAATAGATTAATACAGATTGCAATTGCTCACCAGCTGATCGGGTCTATTTTAAAAGGTGTGTGATTTTTGTATATAATGAACCATGACTAAGAACTTGTATGTGGTGAGGCAGTGACAGGCCTCATAGCTATGAGAGGAGATGTATGTCAGGATTTTCAGGGCTTTCCCCACAATCGCCAGGTCTGAGGTAAGACCAGGTGTGATCATCACCTTAGTATAAAACGATCCTCAGAGTGAGAGAGGAGGGAGGGATTTTGGAGCAGAGGCTCTGTGTAGCTCCAGCCAGGAGGGCTGGAGCCCCAAGGCTGAGGAAGCCAGAGTTTGGGGGGATGCCTGCAACGCCTAAGGAAGAGAGGTGTTGCAAGGTCAGAGTCAGGAGGACTGCTGGACCCAAGCCCCCAAGGTATTTCACTGCTTCCACCACGAGGACTGGTGGTTTGCATTTGTTGACAGCAGGGAGGCTGTCGGACCAAAGTGAATACCGTACAATGTGAATTGCGTCTTAGAGGTGAGCTAGAGAAACCTCTGTTTAGTAAGTGCCTAGCCGGGCGAGTGTTGATTGTGTTGTGTTGATGTAACACAGTATGAGTTGAAGCTGCGACTTCAAAGTGCCGAGTGATGTCAAAACTCGGATATATGATGTGAAGAGTGCCAAATAAAAGCAATGTTTGGACATGGAATCCGTTGTCTGAGAGGAAATTTGTTATGATGACCCCCTGAGAGAGCGATCCCTTACAATGTTCAAAACACGTAGGCAAGAATATGCGGACCAAGCATCATAGTGATTTTAGTTTTGTATACTCAGTACTCCTACAATAAAGAATTAATTTTACGGAACACGGCTCAAAGCTGTATCAACTTGTATACACTTCTTGGGGGTTCCCAATATTTTAACCCTGTTGTCAGCACAAGATGCATAAATCACTTTGGGCCTCAAATGCACATGGTGTTTTTTTTACTCCTGAGTCCTCTTATATGTTCAGGCGGTCCGCAATGCACAGGCACCGTCCGTGAGGCAGGCGCATGGGGATGGGTCCGTGATCCTTCCGTTCCGCAAAAAGATAGAGCAAGTTCTATCTTTTTGCGGTGCTGAAACATGGAATGGAACACCAGAAAGCACTCTGTAGTGCTTCCGTAGTGTTCCGATCCGCATCTCCGGATTTGCGGACCAATTGAAATGAATGGGTCCGCATCCGTGATGCGGAATGGCCACGGAACGGTGCCCGTGTATTGCAGAATTTTTCACACTGGTACAAGATATTGGGCACTGAAATGGCATATCTGTGGACACATTACAATTTTCATTTTGCAGCATCTGCTGTGCATTCCTTTTTGCAAAACACCTGTTAGGTCAAAATTCTCACTACACCCCTGGTAAATTCTGTGAGGGGTGCGATTGCTAAACTGGGGTCACTTCTTGGGGATTTCCTGTTTTTATTTCACCCCAGCCTTTGCTATTTCTGACCAGTGCTGTATAAATCATCAATTTAGATGCACATTATGCTATTCCTCTTCTTAACCATGCAGTGTGCCCAAATTGCAGTTTATGACCACATATGGGGTATTGTCATACTCTGGAAAAATTATATATGAAAATAAAAACATTTGAAACTAAAACTACATATAATTAATACAAAATGTAATCCTAGTAATGTAGTGCCCAAAAGCTATTCCAGCAAAATCTGTCCTCCAAAAGCCAAATGGTGCTCTCTCCCTTCTGAGTTCTGCTGTGTGCCCATAAAGCAGTTCATGACTGCATATGGGGTGTTGCCATATTCAGCAAAAAATAGTAACAAATTTTGGGGCGCTTTTTCTCCTGTTACCCCTTGTTAAAATGAATAATTTGGGACTAAAGCAACATTTTATTGGAAACAAATTTATAGAGTCATTTATCAAACTGGTGTAAAGTAGTACTCTCTTAGTTGCCCATAGCATCAATCAGATTCTACCTTTTATTTTTGACAGCTCCTTGGAAAATGAAAGGTGGAATCTAAATGGTTTCTATGGGCAACTAAGAGAGTACTACTTTACACCAGTTTGATAACTTACCCCCTTAATTTTTCATTTTCACAGCTAAACGTTTCTAAATTCTATGAAACTCCTGTTAGCTCAAACTGCTCACTACACTCAATAAAAATTTATTGGGGATGCAGTTTTCAAAATGGTTTCACTTTTTGTGGATTTTCACTGTAGAGGTACCTCAGGGTTTCTTCAAATGTAAGATGACAGCCAAAAAGCATTCCAGCAAAATGTTCCCTCCAAAAAACATACGCTGTAAAAACAAAACCGATAAAACTGTGGCAGAAGTATGTTTTTTTTTCTTTATAATTCCACCCCATTTGGAATTTTTTTTCCTGCTTCCCACTACATTGTATGTACTGTATCTGTGAATTTTGCCATTATAAAGTACAATTTGTGCCTCAAAAAAGCCCTCATATATCTAAGTGAATTGAAAAATAAAAGAGATATGGCTTGGGGAAAGCTGAGATTTAAAACCGAAAATGAAAAAAAAAAAGAAAAAGAAAATCGCTCGATCATGAAGGGCTTAATATTAGTGCTTCGTGACCTGCCCATGGTCCGTCAAATTGCCATTGGTACTTACATGGACTACTACCTACTTTATCAAATCCCTTGTCTCCTTAGAATCTAGTTTTAATGTTGACAGCCATTTTGAATTGGTCTCCATTGTATATGTAAATACTGTACAACCTGTCTGCTATTCTGTTTTCTCCTTTAATTTTCATCTACTGTACATTTGGGCCATTGTTAGCCTGATCTTTATTTCAGACAGAAAGGTGGGGAAGCTTTCGGCCGCAGCAAGCTGATTCCCAGCCAGAGATTCATCAGTCCCTTTTGAAACCATATTGATGGAAATATGCTAATTCATCTGCAAATATTCTATCACAATTTGCACCAAAGTAAATGAGTAAATGCTAAATGTACCACATGTTAGTGATTTGTACATTTGCCTTGAGATTTTTAAAACGTGTGTTGTCTATTTCTAGAAATGGCAAAAAAGATTTGTGTTATTATTTTGTGCACAATATTGGTGCATATGAGGTTATGTGAGGAATACAAATGCCTAGCGACTTGCATCAAATTTGATGTCCACCATTTTGATCCCTGGAGTCCATTCTTTGCTGTTGGAACTAAAGAAAAGGGTCTAAGTAGCTATGTAAGAGGACAAAATAATATATAATGGATAGTTTTTCAGTGTTGGTATGGATTGTTTTGGTCTATTGGGGTTTATTTTAACCCCTTTCCGAACAGTGCCATGCATGTACGTTTCTGGTGGGAACTTTAAAGATGGTGCCCGTCCGTGACTAATGTCCGCGACCAGCAGTATTACCGATCGCAGACTTTTAAACCTTCAGATACTATGGTCAAACATGACTATGGCATCTGTACAAGCAAAAACACTGAAGCGCGCTGTGTGGCAGCGAATGACAAGAGGTTACAGTACATTATTTCCTTTGGAGCAGGCAGGGTTCCATAGGAATACAGTGTATTTCTCATACACTTCATGATGATTGCTTGTTATAGTTCCCTATGGGAAATGAAAAAATGTAAAAAAATAAATTAATGTTTTTAAAAATAAAAAAAATATAAAAAATAACAATTATGGGCATTTTTGCGTGCGAAAACACCCGTTGTATTAAAACTAAAATATTTATCCCATACAGCAAACAGTGAAACTGAAAAAAAAATAAATCAAAATGGAATATAGGTGAAACTCGTGCAAAGTTCATTTATTTCAGTAATGCAACTTAAAAGTAGAGATGTCGCGAACATAAAATTTTCCGTTCGCGACCGGCGAACGCGAATTTCTGCAAATGTTCGCGAACGGGCGAACCGCCATTGACTTCAATAGGCAGGCGAATTTTAAAACCCACAGGGACTCTTTCTAGCCACAGTAGTGATGGAAAAGTTGTTTCAAAGGGACTAACAAGTGGACTGTGGCATGCCGGAGGGGGATCCATGGCAAAACTCCCATGGAAAATTACATAGTTGACGCAGAGTTGGATTTTAATCCATAAAGGGCATAAATCACCTAACAATCCAATTTTTTTTTTAAAACATCCAGTGTGTGTATACGATCAGGTATGATGTTGTATCGATCAGGTAGTGTAAGGGTTACGCCCGCTTCACAGACGACAGACCAAACTCCCCTTTTAATGCACCGTAAACAGACCATTTGCCCAACCGCAAACTTCCCATTTGCACAAGGTTGGATACCAAGCTAGCCATGTCCCGTTGATGTCGATGAAGGTTTCTTCCTCCACCCAGCCACGTACAATAGATTTTTCGAACGGGGAGATGGTTAAAAAAACGCTGGCTCCCTCCCCTTTGTTTGAATCTACGCCACGGTCACTGCGTCTGCGCCGTGCAATTTACTGTCACACCCGATATGAGTGGTATTTTCTGTAGTACTATTCTCATCAGTTTAATCCCTGTTACGTCCCATATCAGGGATTGCGTTTTGTGAAACAAAAATTTAGGCCGGGTACCTTCGACTGCCTTCATAGTGACAGACCAAACTCTGATACACCAAACTGAATTGATTTTAGGAATCGGGAGATGGAAAAAGCAGCTTGGTCGGTCCTCTTACTCCCAAGTTGGGACACTGCGCGTGCACGGAGCAATGTGCTGTGACACCCTATATGAGTGGTGTCTTAACTAGTACTATTCCTATCAGTTTAATACCTGTTACGTCCCCTATCCGGGGACGTGTGTCGAATTGATTAATCATTGTCGAATTAACGACATCCTGAAATTATTTTGTTCTGAGCTCTGTACTTGCTTTGTAAGAGACTTTATTATGATTTTTTTTATTTTATGTATTAAAAACCCATACAACTTAAAAAAAATTAAAAAAAAGTTTTTTCTATGAAAAATTATCCAGCCGATCGCTTTTAGTCTGATCAAATGAAGCAACGGCCTTATCTGGGGTGTGGCAACATTGCCAACACACTCATAGAGGTGATGATCACTTCATTGTGATACGCAAGCCCCTTCACCACAACAAGGTACCGATCATGAAGGGGAATTGACACATGTATGTGCCTTTTTTTTTGTTTTGTTTTTGCAACCACAGTGTAGCACTAGAAGCCAGAAAAATTAGGCATGTACACATGCATGAAAAATTAGGTATTGTTGCAGCCGCTGCTGTTTTCCAGGCAGAAAAGTGACTAAAACATTGCGGCTTGAACCCTAGTTGGTGGCGGAGAATTCACGAAAGTCATCCGGTATGCAGACATTAAATACAGCAGCGTGGGGACCATTTTGAGGCCAAGGCATGTCATCAGGCCTTTTGTTAGTCAAACGTATCCCCAACTGTCAGTCCCTTCGGGATCCATGCCTCATTCATCTTAATGAAGGTGAGGTAATCAACACTTTTTTTTGACCGAGGCGACTTCTTTTGTCAGTGACAATGCCTCCTGCTGCACTGAAGGTCCTTTCTGACAGGACACTTGAAGCGGGGCAGGCCAGAAGTTCTATCGCAAACTGGGATAGTTCAGGCCACAGGTCAAGCCTGCACACCCAGTAGTCAAGGGGTTCATCGCTCCTCAGAGTGTCGATATCTGCAGTTAAGGCGAGGTAGTCTGCTACCTGTCGGTCGAGTCGTTCTCTAAGGCTGGATCCCGAAGGGCTGTGGCGATGTGTAGGACTGAAAAAGCTCTGCATGTCCTCCATCAACAACACATCTATAAAACGTCCTGTCCTTGCCGCCGTGGTCGTGGTAGGAGAAGGATTACTTTCCCCTCTTCCCCTGTTAGATTCCCGTTGTGCTGTGACATCCCCCTTATAAGCTGTGTAAAGCATATTTTTTAGTTTGGTTTTGAACTGCTGCATCCTTTCTGACTTCCGGTAATTTTGTAACATTTCCGCCACTTATACGGGGAGTCTAGTAGCGTGGCCACCCAGTACAGGTCGTTCTCCTTCATCCTTTTTATACGAGGGTCCCTCAACAGACATGACAGCATGAAAGACCCCATTTGCACAAGGTTGGATGCCGAGCTACTCATTTCCCGTTCCTCCTCCTCACTGATGTCATTGACGGTCTGTTCTTCCCCCCCAGCCACGTACAACACCACGGGTCCCAGATAGGTGACAACTACGAGCACCTGGGATGCCTGCTGTGGTTGGTCTTCCTCCTCCTCAAAGCCACATTCCTCCTCAGACTCCTCTTCCTCATACTCCTCTTGCAGCGTTGCCGCAGGTCCAGCAAGCGATGATGACAAGGCTGTTTCTCGTGGTGATGGTGACCACAACTCTTCCTCTTCACGCTCATCTACAGCCTGATCCAGCACTCTTCACAGGGCACGCTCCAGGAAGAAAACAAATGGCATGAGGTCGCTGATGGTGCCTTCGGTGCGACTGACTAGGTTTGTCACCTCCTCAAAAGGACGCATGAGCCTACAGGCTTTGCGCATGAGCGTCCAGTAACGTGGCAGAAAAATTCCCAGCTCTGCAGAGGCTGTCCTAGCACCCCGGTCATACAAATACTCGTTGACGGCTTTTTCTTGTTGGAGCAGGCGGTCGAACATTAGGAGTGTTGAATTCCAACGTGTCGGGCTGTCGCAAATCAAGCGCCTCACTGGCATGTTGTTTCGGCGCTGAATGTCTGAAAAGTGCGCCATGGCCGTGTAGGAACGCCTGAAATGGCCACACACCTTCATGGCCTGCTTGAGGACGTCCTGTAAGCCTGGGTTCTTAGACACAAAGCGTTATACGATGAGATTCAACACATGTGCCATGCACGGCACATGTGACAACTTGCCCATATTCAATGCCGCCAACAAATTGCTTCCATTGTCACACACCACTTTGCCGATCTCCAGTTGGTGCGGGGTCAGCCACGGATCCACCTGTGCGTTCAGGGCGGACAGGAGTGCTGGTCCGGTGTGGCTCTCTGCTTTCAGGCAAGTCAACCCCAAGACAGCATGACACTGTCGTATCCGGGATGTGGAATAGCCCCTGGGGAGGATTCAGTTGATGTGCAGCCAGACGCCGCAGCAGAAGAGGACTCAGCCGAGGAGGTTATGGAAGAGGATGGAGTAGGAGGAGTAGAGGAGGTGGCAGTAGGCCTGCCTGCAGGTCGTGGCGGTGTCACCAACTCCGCTGCAGAGCTACGCTTTCAATGCTTGGCAGTCGTCAGCAGGTTGACCCAATGCGCAGTGTAGGTGATATACCTGCCCTGACCGTGCTTTGCAGACCAGGTATCAGTGGTCAGATGTACCCTTGCCCCAACACTGTATGCCAAAGATGCCATGACTTCCTTTTCAATCACTGAGTAGAGGTTTGGGATTGCCTTATTTGAAAAAAAAATGTGTCCGGGTACCTTCCACTGTGGTGTCCCAATAGCGACAAATTTTTTGAAGGCCTCAGACTCCATCAGTTGGTATGGTAAAAGCTGGCGGGCTAAGAGTTCTGTCAAGCCAGCTGTCAGACGCCGGGCAAGGGGGTGACTCTGTGACATTGGCTTCTTACGCTCAAACATTTCCTTTACAGACACCTGACTGTGGGCAGATGAGATGGAAATGCTGAAGGTGAGAGGCGGAGTGGCGGGTGGTTGAGAGGGGGCAAGGAGGACAGCAGTGGTTGACGTGGCTGAAGATGCTGGACCAGGAGGAGGATGGTGGCTTTGAGCTTGTGTGCTGCTTCTACTCGTCATCATGTGTTGATTCCATAGTCGTTTGTGATGTGCGATTATGTGCCTTCGCAAAGCAGTTGTACCTAGGTGGGTGTTGGATTTCCCATGACTCCATTTCTTTTGGCACAGGTTGCAAATGGCATCGCTGTTGTCAGAGTCAGACACACAAAAAAATGCCACACTGCTGAGCTTTGCAATGACGGCATTCTGGTGGTGGCGACAGCATGCGTTGATTGGCGTGCTGTCTGGCTGACCCCGGGTGCCGATACATGCTGTCTGACTGTGCCACTAGCTCCTTGCGACGACCTCCCCCTGCTTCCAACTCGTCTCCTCCTTCTCTCTGTCTCCCCTTCTGAACTTTCCCCCTCTTCTTCTTGTCTTCGAGCAGGCACCCACATGGCATCCACGGACACATCGTCATCATCAACCACTTCACTTGTATCTGACACCTCAGCAAAGGAAGCAGCAGCGGGTACAACATCATCATCATCAGACTATACGTCCATGTGTGTAATGCTGCCTGACTGAGACATATCCCTGTTATCTACATCCCCTGGCAATAATGGTTGCGCATCACTAATTTCATCCAACTGATGTGTAAATAACTTCTCTGAGGGATTGAGTGAAGCGGCTGTGGTGGTAGTGGTGGTGGTGGCGGCGGGCGGGAGAGTGGTGACCAAAGCTGAGCTGGAGGAGGATGGTGCATCAAAGTTCTTAGCGGAAGCTGTTGAAGATTGGGTGTCCTGTGTAAGCCAGTCAACTATTTTCTCAGAATTTTTTGGGTTCAGGGTACGTGGCCTCTGAACACTGGGCATTATTCCAGGGCCAGTGGAAATCACAGCACCACGACCACGACGGCCCCTGCGGGGTGGCCTGCCTCTGCCTGACATTTTTTATGCGTGCAAGGTACTGTGCCACCCTATATAAGTTGTGGGCACAATACAGTCTGTGTGGGTCTGACACACATGGGCTTGCAATTTGCAAATGTGATTATATCACAGAAAATGTTTTAATTGAATTTTTTTTATCTGCAAGGTATTTGAGTGAATAACACCTTGTAACGGTATGAGTGGAGGCCTAGCCAGTGGCCACAATACAGTCTGTGTGGGCCTGACACACACGGCCTTGCAATTTGCAAATGTGATTATATCACAGAAAATGTTTTAATTGAATTTTTTTTATCTGCAAGGTATTTGAGTGAATAACACCTTGTAACGGTATGAGTGGAGGCCTAGCCACTAGCCAGTGGCCACTATACAGTCTGTGTGGGCCTGACACACACGGGTTTGCAAATGTGATTATGTCACAGAAAAATATTAAATATAATTTTTTTTCATCTGCGAGGTATTATCTGTCACACCCTGTATGAATGGTGTGCATGTTCTGTCTGTGACTGAGCCTGCAACCTCTCACACACGGGCAGCCAGGCAACTGCAATATATATATATATATTTATAAAAAGCAGACTGATGTACCAGCCCTGAAAAGGGCTTTTTGGGGTGCTGTCAGGATGCTGTCCTTACAGCAGATGAGTCTGTGGACACAGAACAATGCCCTAGCTAACGCTTTCCCTATTGAATCAGCAGCAGCTACACTCTCCCTCCTCTCACTGTGAATGCAGCTTCCGAATAAATCTAAAATGGATGCTGTCCAGGAGGTGGGAGGGTCTGGGAGGGAGGGTCTGCTGCTGATTGGCTGGAATGTGTCTGCTGACTGTGAGGTACAGGGTCAAAGTTTATTCAATGATGATGTATAGGGGGCGGACCGAACATCGCATATGTTCGCCCGCAGCGGCGAACGCGAACAAGCAATGTTCGCCGGGAACTATTCGCCGGCGAACTATTCGGGACATCACTAGTGGTGATGTTACAGTGTGGGCAGGTGTGCCTAGTCAATACAGAACTGCCCTACACTTTGTGAATGGTACAGTGACAAGCCCATACTACTTGTAGAACATCAGTAATCCAGTCATTGTGCCTCTGCATGAACAACACAGACCTATTTTCATCTTCATGGAAGACAATGCGCCAGCTTATCAAGGTTGCATCATTAGGGAACAGCTTCTGGAGACTGGGGGACCTCAAATGGAGTGGCCTGCACTTTCTTCAGACCTGAATCCCATTGAAAATCTATAGCTGAGTCGTCATGTACAGGCTCGTAATTCTGTACCCCACAACCTCAATGACTTGAGGTCCACCCTTCAAGAAGAGTGGGATGCCAAGCCTCAGCAGACAACAATTCGACTTGTGAACAGCATGAGACGTCGTTGTCAAGCTGTAATTAATGCTCAAAACCACGTGACAAGATATTGACATTTTTGTGGGGGTATACCCACCACTGGTGTTGGCTTTTGTTTCAATAAATTGTTTGAGATGAGGAAATCACTATTGCTGCTTCTACAGTAGAGTCGCAAGATTTTACTCCCCAGAATTGTTATTGCATGGGAAATGCAAGTCGTTACTAAAACAGACATGTCCCCTTCAACTAAGAGGTGGGTATGCAGGGAACCGTTACTTGTCTTAATAACAGCAGTTCAATTTAATTTCTGTAGTGTGAACTTTTTACCTTTTCCATGAATTTCACCCGACAGCCAAATATTCCTAACTTTTTGTAGTTTATGGTATGTCCACCTCTGTATCAACAGGTAAAAGTTGTCAGGTCTCTTCATTATGATGATTCACACCTACTACTAATAACTTATGTACATGTCATATGTACAGTGAGGAACAGAAGTATTTGAACACCCTGCGATTTTGCCAGTACTCCCACTTAGAAATCATGGAGGGGTCTGAAATTCACATTGTATGTGCATTCCCACTCTGAGAGACAGAATAAAAAAAATAAGGAAATCACATTGTATGATTTTTAAAGAATTTATTTGTCTTGCACTGCTGAACAAAAGTATTTGAACACCTGAGAAACAGCAAGAATTCTGGCTCTCAAAGACCTGTTACTGTGCCTTTTAAAAAGTCCACCTCTACTCCACTCATTACTCTAACTTAGTAGCACCTGTCTGAGCTCTTTAAAGACCCCTGTCAGTCAGACGCCAACTAATACCATGGGCAAGAACAAAGAGCTGTCAAAAGACACCAGAGACAAAATTGTGGACCTCCACAAGGCTGGAAAGAGCATTGGGGCAATTGCCAAGCAGCTTGGTGAAAATAGATGAACTGTTGGAGCAATTATTAGAAAATGGAAGAGGCTAAAGACGACTGTCAGTTTCCCACGTACTGGGGCTCCATGCAAGATCTCACCTCGTGGGGTAACACTGATGGTGAGGAATCAGCCCAGAACTACAAGGGAGGAGCTGGTCAATGACATGAAGAGAGCTGGGACCACAGTTTCAAAGGTCACTGTCGGTAGAACACTACGCCCTCATGGTTTCAAATCATGCATTGCACGGAAGGTTCCTCTGCTCAAGTCATCACATGTCCAGGCCCGTCTGAAGTTTGCCAATGACCATCTGGATGATCCAGAGGAGGCATGGAAGAAAGTAATGTGGTCAGATGAGACCAAATATAGAACTTTATGGTCTAAACTTCACTCGTCGTGTTTGGAGGAAAAGGAAGGATGAGTTGCATCCCAAGAACACCATCCGTACTGTGAAGCATGGGGGTGGTAACATCATGCTTTGGGGGGGCTTTTCTGCGAAGGGGACAGGATGACTGCACTGTATTAAGGAGAGGATGAATGGGGCCATTTATTGTGAGATTTTTAGCAACCTCCTTCCTTCAGTCAGAGCATGAAAGATGGGTAATGCCTAGGTCTTCCAACATGACAATGACCCAAAGCACACAGTCAGGATAACCAAGGAGTGGCTCCGTAAGAAGCATATTAAGGTTCTGGAGTGGCCTAGCCAGTTTTCAGACCTAAATCCAATAGAACATCTTTGGAGGGAGCTAA